>NC_087437.1:84917802-85542802 GCF_036321535.1 Camelus dromedarius | reverse complement strand
TATCTGCTTACTCATTTAGTTTAGAAAGTAATCGTAAATAATGTCTGTTTCTTCACTCATTTTAGGTCTTAGTGTTTTTACATTCATAATCTGATCTAATGTAAATATTTTGTTGATTTTGTAATTTACTGTATATCGAATTGTATTATTTTTTGCATTCAGTAGTGTTTATTGAACTCCTAATATAATCCAGGAATTGTTCTAGGTATTGATAGGAATTCTACCAGCCTTTTCTTTCAGGTCAACATTTTCTTACTGTAAATTTGGCCATGGCTCTTAATTCATCCTTTTGCAAACAAAGTATTGGTTTAGTCATAGTGACACATAAAATGGTTGTGGAAAAATCAATGGGGTCCTAAAAGTTAACAGTGCCTCTCAGTCTAGCTACCATCGCCACAGGAAACCCATCCCTACAAACAAGATTAAAAGATCATGAAACAAGTCAGTCTTAAATATACTTTAATTTCCCTCAGAACACAAAGAAAAGAAATAGAAAGGATTGAAAACCCATGGTTACTTTTTATATGTCACTGACTCCCAATTTAGGTTTTTGTCTAATAGATAAAATGAGGTGATTATACATATTATTTCAAATTATACTTTAATAGAAATATTATCCAGTGTAGTATTATATGCCTTTGGACAGGTGAACCAGTATTTTTAAATGTAAATATTATTACACTCTATATAATGCTTTACATGCTAACCATGTAGCAGATTAACATTTTCAGAATTCTTTCTCATTAATACTATTTAAATTCTATACTTAGGCATCATTACAGTTAATCTAACAACATGCATGTATTAACAGAACTTTAATTACTCAGTCTATTAAGGACATTTGTTACCTTTCTCACGGTGAACTAACAGTATTTATTAGAGAGGACCAAAAACAATTGTCTCTGAATATTTCAATAGATTTAAAAATGACATTTCTTCTTAATGGAACCCAGAGTTGCTCTAGATTTCTGAGCCAATACTTGAGTTCCAGATTCTTACATTTTGATTTCATTGTTCTAACCCTGAAATTTGCATATATAATAAACATCACAGTCAGTTCTGTTCTAGATGGTCTTTGGCTCAAACTGAGAACACAGTCTTAATCATTGTTTCCTTTTCATCCAAAGATTTTATATAGAAATTCATTGATCTAGACATAGGGGAGGAGATAAATTTGATTTGAAACATATAACTTACAAATAATTGCTTTATCAGTGAGACATAATAGAATGGGTTGTGAAAAAGATTGGCTACTTCATTTTTCTCAATATTCACCTAAATTTATAAAGAACCTTTCTAACTTTGTCAAAAATTATTTATTCACAGATACAAATTACTCATCTCGTGTTGACCTCTCCCAGGTTAACTCTGTAGGGAGAATCTATGTTACTCTTTTAAAGCTTGATCTGAGAAAATAATATATAATATATTCTTGGCTTAAATGTCAATCTGTGTCATGTATTATGCATATTGAAACCAAATAGGTACAGGTGAAAGGGAAAATATGGGGTGAGTTGTTTGTGGTCAAACAAAATGTCATCCATTATTTTTAACAACAACAACAAAAAACCCTTATGCCTATTTGGGGAAAAAAGGTTGCACTTGTGTTTACATTTATAAAATCTAGTAGCATAAAAGAGTCATAACTGGTAATGTATCCTCCTTTGCATTTACATGGTTCAATGTAGAAGTTCACATTGTGAACACTTACCAGTAATTCATTTAAAAAGTCATGCTTATGAAGCCCTATAACATTATAGCCTCACTTCCCTTTATATTGAATAATACTCCGAACTGAATCTGTAGATACACTAAATGATTCACCTATCTACAACCCCAGACTGTTATAGAAACTAAATTGCACTATTAAGAGGTACTCATAAATAAAAGGTCATTCTTATAATTAAACATATAAATGTTGCTTTGGAAACCAATATATGAAATCCCAAAGAGATAGACATAATAAATCTAAATTATGGTTATTTAACTCACCAAAAATTTAGAGTAGAATATATAAAAGAATAAATTGTCCTAAAGCAGTGGTTCTCAAATGTAGCTGAATCACCTGGTGGGCTTGTAAAAACACAAATCCTGGGTCCCCCCTGCAGAATTTCAGATTCCTTAGTTCATGTATGGAGTCCAAGAATTTGCATTTCTAAAAAGTTCCCAGAAAATGCAGATGCTGTTAGATTAGTAAAAACTGTATTTAGAGACTTACTCCCTTAAAAGATTCAATCTGCAATTTCATTTTCAAGACTTTGCTTTGTATACAACTTTACACAGAATATTAGCAATGGACGGAAGTTAACAGATAATCTAGCATAGTTTTATGAACTAGTATACCCTTTATTTTTAGAAATTAGGAAATAAGGATATTAAGTGATTAATCTAGGGAATAACTCAGGGCACTTTATACTGAAAATGACGTGAAGATGTGTTGGAAGATTCATGGCTTTATGTGTTTGAAAAGGGGCAAGATTTAGTAGTAGATATGAGAGAGATTTTGTGAGAAATAAAAAGATTCAATGGACAACAGTGACCAAGAACATCAGAAAATGCATTACAAATTAACAACAAAAGGAAATATTTGAAGCCAACCTCTATTCTAGTTTTCCCACATTAAAAGATCAGAAGTAGCCACTTCTATCCTTACCACAAGGTAGAAGCTGAACAGACTGAAAATTAACAACCTTTCTTACCCATCAGAGAACTGAGGTTGCAGTGCAGATCGCCACCAGAAATCTGACAGGCAAAGACATGAAATCACAGCCGAGATCAGCCAACTTGGACTGGAAGCCAGATAGGAATGCATGACAGGAATTCCTCCCACAGAATTATTCCAATGATTAGGATGAAAGTGAGAAACTTCTGGAGGTCCTAGTCTTAGGAGGTCCCCACACTTTCACGGATTTATTTCCAGAAACCCAGCCAGATTTTCAAGATAAAGAGTCAAGGGAAAATCAGAGGCAAAAGGCTGGAAACAGTAACCATCACAAAATACACTCAATATGTTTTTCACAACAAAGGCCTACTCTCCAATATAAAAGATTTTATGAGAGCTTTATCTCAAAAAGATTATAAGGCAATTATTCTGCCTATCATGCCGGCCAATACCAATTGCTGAGGAAAATGGTGAGTAAGGGAATGCAAAATAGCCCCACCAATTTTGAAGACAATTTGGTAATTTCTTGCAAAAGTAAACAATCTTACCATACAGTCTTGTACTCATGTTCCTAGGCATTCACTTAAAACATTTAAAAACTTAAAATGTCTGCAAAAAAAAAACTTATGTCCTGCATGGGAATGTTTATAGAAGCTTTATTCCTAAATACAAACCATTGAAAGCAACCAGGATGTCCTTCAATAGGAGAAAGAAGAAATAAAGTGTGGTACGTTCATACAGTAGTATATTATTCAGCAATGAAAGACATGAACTATCATGAAAAAGCATAGATGCACCTAAATGCATATTTCAAAGTTTAAAAGCCAGTCTGAAAATTCTATGTATGATGTAATTCCAAATATATGGGACTTTGTAAAAGGCATAACTTAGAGACAATAAAAATTTGTGATTCCTGGAGACTCTGGAGAAGGTGGGGATGTAAAGCACAGGGGATTCATTCTTAGTTGACAAATCTTTTCTGTATGATACAGTGATGATGGATACATGACATTATGCATTTTCAAAACTCATGAAACTTTATGGATTATGCCTTAATGTATGCAAATTTTAAAAAATCCTTTAGGAGGTAGAAGTTCACAGGATAGAGCTCAGAATGTGATGGGAAGGGATAAATTGGGAGTTTGAGATTTGCAGATGCTAACTACTATATATAAAATAGATAAACAACAAGTTTCTTCTGGATAGCACAGGGAATTACATTCAATACCTTGTTATAACCTATAATGAAAAAGAATGTGAAAATGAAAAAAAAAAGAATGTGACAAAACAATCTAACTGCATTACAAATGCATGAAACAATCTCACCAAAGGGGATGGGGAAAGATGCAGCCCTAGAGAAACTCTGTAAACAAGTGGAATCTGTAAGACTAAAAGCAAAGGAGCTGCCAAGAAGCATTGTACTATGGTTGAAAGGGCTGTTTTCCAGGGGTCCACAAGCTAACAGTCCGGTCACTGCTATACATGTGTACTGGAAATGAACAACTATAAGTAAATGGGTGGCAGATTGTAGGAGTCAGCTCTCTCAAGTTTGAGAGTTTGCAGATAAGCAAGTGGATGAGGCTAGAATGATTCCTGGGGTAATGGATTGTAGCTGGAGACAGTCTGACCTCACGGTTAGCTCAAAAAGATACATACAGTTACATATCAATATTTATAGATGTGTATATATATTCAGTTTAGTATACACACGTGTATTTCCTTGCTGTGTCACTAAGAGAGCCTGGGAATAGCATCAACATCCAGTAGCAGTGTGGACACCTATGCACATATCTTGTTTTTTATTACTACTGTTCAGAAAAAGGAGTCAGAGGTTCTTAGAAAAATGTGATTCTAAAACTGGGACAGGAACAATACAAGATGAACCTGGAGCATCTTGCATTGTCAGAAATTAAAGAAATGCTCAATAAGAAAAAAATACCTGTATATGTAGGATTATGTCAAAGGGAAATAAGGACCAATTGGAGTTCCTAGTGGCCAAAATTTGGACAGTTTAAGCAAGAAGATAAAATAGTATTGCATTATAATTCAAAGTATAAGTATCTATGGGTTCATACTGATGTGAACAAATAATCTTATAAATAAATAACTGGAAAAAACCCAAATCTTTCTTGTGGAATAATTCCATGTAATTTATATAGATACTTCACCCTCAAGGAGGAGATGCACACATCCCCACTCTTCTAAGTGTGAGCTGTGCATGGTACCTTCCTTCGAAAGAGCATAGTATGAAAACATGGAAAGAAAAAGAGTAACCTTGCAGTGGACAAACCTGACAAACACTATCCCAGCCAGCTGATCAAGGTCAATACCAACAGTGATAAATCATGTTGGTAGTATTTATTCTTGATATGATGTGGCAAAAAATGATACTTTACAGTTGTGGTCTTCTTCCCAGTAAATCTTAAACCTAGTCTGACCATGAGAAAAACAGCAAGCAAATTCCAATAGAGGGAATGCTGCAAAATTCTGCTAACTCCCACTCAAAATCAGGAACTTCTGAAGAACTGTCAGACAAGAAAATCCTAAGGAGATACGTCAAGTAAATGCAACATGGTACTTAAGAACAAAAAAAGATTTTAGATAAAAACTAAGGTAATCTGAATAAAGGTTGTAGTAGTGTACTAATAGTAATGTAATAGTAGTATAATAATAATAATGATATTGTTTCACTAATTGTAACAAGCATACACACTAATGTAAGACATTAATAACAGGGAAACTCACTGAGGGGGTATATGTGAGTTCTTTGTACCATCTTCTCATTTTTTTAAACTTTAAAACTTTAAAAATAAAGTCTATTTAAGGAAAATTTGAAGACTTTACTAAATAGTTACATTCCATAAATATATTTTTATCTGAAAAATATTATTATTCATAAAAAGTTAAATCGAAATCAAAATCTTGCTGTTCCCCTAGCTACCTGCCATAAATGACAGTAAAACCTACAACCAGATTCTTTAATGCATCTTTAACTTCTCCTGTGTTCAGAAATGAATGGTTAATGGCTTTGTATTGTGTCTCTGGGTTTTTAAATCTTTTTTTTTCTTTCATATCCAAGTCCTCTAACCCTTTTAGAAGCTAAATTTTGTCATTTTAATACGAAGGTAATTGCTATCAGCTCTTCTACTCAATAACCAACAGTATTGCCTCGGGGGAAGAAAAAGAGATAAGTGCCCTATTGAGTTTAAGTAGATTTGTTCTGCAGATGTGCCAGAGTACATTTTATTATTTTTTAAAACCTCTGGAAAGTGAATCTGAATCTGTTTCAATTGCTTCTATTACTGATCATGAGACTTTGGAATGAATGAATTTTTTTTTTTTTTTTTGTCCTACATGAAAAATCTGAGGAAAAAACAAATAACCTTTTGGTATGAACTACACACAGTTTGTCTCCGATTTTATGGGAAAGTCTATTTCACTAGGCAGCTCTGCAGTCACTTCCCAGGAACAAATTGTGGTATCTACAAGAAAAACAGTTTAGAGTGACCTGTGGTGTCTTCTTTTCTAAAGAAATAAACCTACATACATTAGGGTGAGTATATATGCTGCAGTCATTCAAATTCTATAGCACATTATCCTAATTACACCAACGGCACAGATACATTTTATAAGATTTAATAGTTGAAAATAGCAGAACAGGGACATGGAGTCAACAGAGTGTACTCCCCCTCTTTAAAGTTGGCTAAGACTTTCGGGAAAACCTAATCCAAAGTTTTCAAATTTAAGTCCAGGCCACTTTCATCTAATAAAATCATGAAAATGCATAAATAGTGGAACTGTTCAAGTTGAAACGGAGTGGAGGAGGTGGAAAAGAAAAGTCCTTTATCCTTGTTGCTAACCCCTCCATCTCTACCATCATAGAATCTTTGTAAATTTCAAGAACATGGTCTGAAAATTAATGACACAGATCCAAGTGCCTTCATTTATCAATATGCTTTTAAGGGGATCCTTTTGAAGAAAAGTAAAAGTCTGAAGGGAGGAAGAAATTATAAGATGTGGAGGGACTTACTGAAAGTTTTATAATAAAGTGAATGACAGAACTAAGCTTGATAAATATTCAGAAATATTCAGAGAGAATAGAGACCTTGAGTCCATGACTGCTTCTCTTTCCACTACACCACACGTCTTCAATCACCATTATGATTACAGAGGAAAAACATTAACAACTTACTTAAAATATATGGCTTAATTTAAAGAAATTGAATTGCCTAAGTAAATGTGGGGAAGTAGTTTTCCAATTTAAAACCTCAGATTGTTCAATTACTTCATTACTTTTAAACTTCCCAAGTCATAGCTGATATCACAAAGCCTTTGTTATTTTACCAAATCTCTGTACCAGCTATGCTGTTATTTAACATTGTGCTTACAGCAATAACTTAACATCACTAACTTTTTACAATTCAACAAGTTTATTTTCAAAGAAATATAGACTCAATACCAATTGTCATTAATAGAAATTAACTGTCAAAATAAAATTACTGGAATCAAGAAAATTCTCTCTAGAATCTGTTATGTGTCAAAAGCTGTTCTTGCTTTGTTAAAAAAAGGATTCATTTCATTCAAAATATTTTAATGCAATTTAGAACAAAGTTGAGATTTCTTTTTGGAAGACTGGGAAAGGAAATTAGAGAGTGATCTCTCTAAGGCATAACCTGCTAATTTTCTTTCCTAGTCTTCTGTTTTCCCACTTCTTCCAACACACCTGACACTCATCACATCCCATTCTCTGAAGACATGTAGCTTCACTTTACCTTCTTCCAGGGAGAATGAAAATATTTCCTTCTCTCTGAAGCTTCTTTTCTACTACAGAAAGAAGGATTATTTTCCTCTGAGAATGCTTAAATAGTATACTTTATTTGCCTACATTTTTAAAAAAGTCACTTTGTATCAGTTTCTTGTTTCTTTTTCTCTCTCTCTCCCCTGCCCGCCCTCCCTCCCTCTCTCTCTTTCTCGCTAAAATATATGACATACAATGGTACAACCATAGCTTACTTTTTAAAACTATCGTGACTGGATCATGCACCAATTTAATTTTATAAAAACTTTTTTTTCTGATTTTAAAGCAATTTTTGTTTAGTGTGGAAAACAGAAAAAAATATAATATGATTTTTAAATTATCTCCATCCTACACAAATGTTTTTATTTTGGACAATATCATCAATATATGTACAAAACATGCACACTTTTTTACATAATAATGTGTGCTTATATGCATATTAGTATTTACCCCAAAACATACAGTGAACTTTTTTGTGTATTGTTAGTTTTACACTTATTTTCTGATGAATAAATAAATGATTAAATAAATACTTAAGAAAATTCATGATCCCAAATTCTGATACCATTTTGAATTAACAAGGAAATTTAACCTCCTTGTCAGTCACTACCTCAATTACTATCATGAGAGCTTTTAAACTTTTGTTACTTCAGACTATGTGTAAAATGAAGGTTTTGGACATGTAATCTTAAGATATTAAGGAAACGAATTATCAAATAAAGATTCCTGGTGGCAAGCAATGGAAACAAATTCTGATACCGTAAGCAGAAACTTAATTGTAAATATATCAAGAAGTGCTGAGAATTCATGGGAATGCTGCAGTTCTTTAGGAAAATGGACCAGAACTAAGGAAATCTGGGTGTCAAGAATTATAGATAAGATCACACAGCTGAAATTATATGACTAGGACCTCACTCAAAGCACTGTCACTGTTACTTGTGTTAACCACTGTCATCACAATCACCATTATTTGTATGATTTGTACTACTATATATTATTATTAAAAAATCTATAAATGTGTATATTTTATAGAAGAACCTCATAGAAGAGAACTTACAGGATTCCACGGGTAGCATCTGGATTTGACCAGAGTATTTTGCGGGTATTGACCTGCCTCAAAAAGTCCCTCGACTCCTATCACCTGTCCCATCTATTCATAAAGCCAGGCCTATACAAAATAAATGTGCTTTTTATTCTCAGGACAGCAGATAAAATAAAAGAAGGGTGTATTTATTGGTAAAATCAGCAAATAGTTATTATTCTTTTTTCAACTTATCTCAAAGAATATTTTAAGAATATTTTTAAAAATCGTGTTATTACACTTTTTTCAATCCTATGTATACAGGGACCATAGGGAGGTTATAGGAATTAGGTCAAAAGTTCTATTTTACAATATTTACATTTCTTTTTATATTCTATTCTTCCTACTAATATTCTTTGGTAGCTATTCCAGATAAAACAGCATTTTATTAAATCATAAGGTGCATTTCTAAAATTTAACTGAGTATTAATGGAGAAATATTTTTAGCTATTAAGTTACCTGATAGAGTTTCAATTTAGTTCATGTTCAAGGTGTAATACTGTTTTTCTGATTATAAAATATCATTTCTGAGATGAGGCAAAATTTCTGTTTTAATTATAATATTTGAATCACACAAATATAGAACTTTTTGTAAATGTTTTATTCTACTTAATGTTTGAAACTATGTAAAATTCTTGATTTAAAAAAATTGCATGGCAATAAAATGTATATGTGCAGTCCAACTGTAATAATTCTATGTAATAAAACTGAAAAAAAATTGCATGACAGATGAATACATGCTGCTTCTATTTCTTTAAATAAAATAAATGTACATAAAACATACCAAAAATACCAAACTTCCTCACTTGAAAAATTCAGTAAGTACTACACAGATGTTAGAAAATTAATTTTTACAAAATGTATTTTGTAGGAAAATATTGTAGTTATTGACAGATTTTATATGTTTTTATAATTATTTTTGCAAGTCTTACTGTGTGAACAACTCATGGTTCAAATATTCAAAAATAAGAGTCAAACTTTATTATTAATATTTCATAACCTATCCTGTATCAAATATAATTTTCATAATTTTTGCTGCAGTGTTTTTCATCTTGGATCCTCATTTTTCATCAGAGAAAAGATATTCCACTGTTTTACATCAATTATTGAAAAGAAAAGGAATATATTAGGAAGAATTGGAGAAACTGTACAAAAAGTGCTAAATTTTGAGGTAAGTGAAGACTAATTTACATCAATTAGGAAAAAAGTACATCTACTTCATTGAGCATCTTCTTTATTTCACACATTATCAAAATTATCATCCAAAGTAATCATGGCTTTTGATCATGAGGGGGAAAATGTCAGAGATATGAGTGTTTGGCATGTTTGGTGGTCAAGGGTAGGAGATGACAATTAATGTCAAAATTGTGGATTATTCTCTGTTTAGGGGCAGTAGTGTTTGAAGACCAGGAGTTGAATATCCAAAAGTAAGGTCTTCATTAATAGACAAATAGCTCTTGTTCTGCAGCATCTGACTTTAAATGCTATAATATCACAGCATTAGAAATGAACAAATGGACAAGCAAACCCAAACTTATCTCTCTTCCTTCCTCCGTATCTAGTCTGCTCATCCCAGGATGCCTCTTCCCAGATGACATGCCTTACAGAACACCTGCCTCCAATCTTTTCAAATTAAGTTTAGGTTCCTCAGAGAAGAACATCTGGTTCCATTTCTGGATTTCAAAATATGAAAATACCTCCATGATTAGTTGATTCATCCTATTCATGACTCCTACTCTCTCAGATATACTATTGAGTATATCTCTCTGTAGTGATCCAGGAGCTGCCAGATCTGACAGCCTCTGCTATAATAAGCCCTAATTTTATGTTTCACACCCATTTGTTCATTCATTCAATCATGTATTCCTTTCTTAAAGAAATATTTATTAAAAGCCTATTCTGCACTAGGTATTGTTTTAAATGTTAGAATACAGTATGAGACTAAGTTTGAGGTACTGGCATGCAATAATGCATGGGAAAAAAAGAAAAATGTGTTTCTTTTGTTTGTTTTTGGCTGAACAGGTATTTTGGGTTTAGATAAATGAGGGAATAGAGGGTGGTAGGAACAACTGCTAAAGAATCTTAGAGGTCCATTTCAGGTTTGAAAAAACAAGAAATCTTGGAAGCAATATCAAGCTAGTTCATAGGCAACTTCTATGCAGGGCAAAGATCCCATAGGCCAGATAATATAGATATGATCAGAACACTCTGAAAAAATAAAATTCAGGAGGTCAAGCATGAGTAATCAGAGTCAGGAGCTCAAGGAAAATTATTTTGGCAGAAAGAGAATGACATATACAAAGAATGTCTGAATAACAGCTGTAGAAAAGTTGCAACAGAATTGTTCAATTTGAGCCAAAAGGAAAAAAAAAAAAGCCTTTGTGACCAATTGGACTTGCTCCCTCCTAAGGTAGAGGTTTTCTCTAAAATTAGATAAGAACTTAAGTTTAAGGTAAGTGAACATAACCTAGGAGAGTGGATGATGAATAGTGTGGTAGTTCTACTTGCTTTGTCTAGAATGAGAAGCTTTAGATTACAACAGCCAAGAATATTTTTTTTTCATGTTTAGCAAAGTGTCAAAACTCCACCACAGAGTATGATGAATCTAGAGAGATGGAATCACAGTTCTCCCAAAAGTTTACTTGGCAGTAACCAACGCAAGGGAATACCGGAAGGTTTTGAGCCACCAGCACTGTGGAGAGTTAGTAGCAACATGGAGGAGTGGCTTCAGAGAGGCCTGGGCCTGCTGTTAGTGACTCCATTATAATTTCCATCAGCTCCCTTAAAGCCCAGCCATGTAACAGACAATTCAAATAGAAACAACGTGCTAGCTATGCAAACCCAGCCTCTAGTTCATTGGCATTTCTCTTCCACCTAAATTTCAACTTCTAGGTCTCTCCTGATATTAAAATCAGGATGAGCCACTGTGCAGGACAAGAGATTGCACAGGAGCAGCAGGACCCACTAGACCTGGAGGGCAAGTGGACAGACAGGGACAACAGACACCTCAGAGCCAATGGGGACTCAAGGCAGAGGTCTGCATGCTCTACCTCCACATCAAATACTTTAGGATCATGCAAAAAGAATCCTGAATCATAATATGATCCTAAATAAGGAGAGATCCTCTGAGATGCACTGCTTTGTCATCTAGGTCATATGAAGACTAAGAATTGGAACATTATGTGAAATAAAGACATGTTCGTGGGCACCTGAGTTCCAAAGATGTAATTTACAGATATATGCTTCTAAGATGTTGTGTTTCTAGAAAAGATATTTACCACATTTAATTTTCTAAGTTTAATAGATTCATTCATTGAATAATTTTTTGGCCAGCTACTATACGCCAAGCCCAGTTCTTGGAATTAGAGATAGAGAATTAATTAAAGCAAATAGATGAAGTCATTTCTATTGAACAAAGAACACTTTTCTTTGGATGGCAGTGCACAAATCTCATGGAATATCTCCAATGCCAGTTTTTCATGGAAAAGCAAATTGAGGCATTCTACCCTAAGTCAACAAATCAATAAGTATTTGTGGGGTCATAACTATGTCTACAGTAGCATCCAAGGTACTGTACATTTTGTCTTATTTAGTAGAAAACACTAACTTCATAGACTACATTGCTTGATTGTCAAACATTCATTAGTTTTTCTCTTTCTTATTTAGTTAATTCTTTCCTTCCGTATGTCTCTCTCTTCTGCCTTCCTCCCTCCCTCACTCCATCTCCTCTCTTTCTGCAAAGACTTCTACAATTGCTTTGAAATAAGTACCCTTTGGAATCTTATTTTGGGAAATAGTGACATAGAAGAAATGCTCAAAAGGAGAAATTGTTCTTATTAATTTGTTATAATGATATTTTGTACACATTTAATTTCTATTAAATACATTTTTATATTAGCTTATCACAGTGCAAATATATTTGAATATAATCAGTATTCGAAGATAGTGTTTGATCTAATTTCTGAGTCATAGTTTTCTTTGGCCTTTCATGTTGAATCATTCTTTTTCTACTTTATAAATCAATAATTTCACTTTTCACCTCTGGCAAAATTGAAAGCCAGTTTTTATTTTCTGTTCTAAATAAAATCTCCCTTTCTTGTTCATGAATCTGAAAGTCTGCAAAGTGCCAATAGTGAGAGCTGTATTATAGCATAGAAAGTGATCTTTCTCTTTTTCACCCTTTGGAAGGAAAGTCACACAAAAACACAGTGGGTAGGCCCTTCTTTGCATACACAGTGTGCTGAATTCCTAGTGGACTCCTATTTACAGTAACTGACAGATGACTGAAAAGAGGGTCTTGCTGAGATCAACTCCTTCCGTGCTCACTTGATTAATAGAGTATGTGTTTGGCTTAATTGCTCAATGATAGAAGCAAAATAGATGTCATTCCACATATTGTACTTTCCAATTAGTGATTTTCAAAAAAAAATCAGAAAATAGTTTCTTTTTCTAAAGCTTTGTCACTATGCTTCAAGTAGGTGAAATCTGAAGACTAAGAAACAATCTAAAGACTGATTAAATTTATTTTTCATTATATATGTTTTATTTCAATATATATATCATGTTTCTCTGTTGCCCGTTTTAGAACTTGAATACTTGTTTGATTTGGATTTATTTTTTTTCTTGAAAGTTAAGTTCATAAAGTCAGAGACTAAACTTTATGCTTTTCATGTATTTGTTGAAGGAGTTACCACTGCAGGACAGGCTCAGTAACTGCTTACTGTCTGTGCTCCGCAAGTCCCCAGTTCACTGGGACATCCTCATCCAAAAAAAAGGACCCTAAAGTGATTTTTTTTTCCCACTCTGGCCTGATCACGTAAGGGGAATTGATCCCATTCTCTAAGGGAACTAGGAGTGCCGTGTGACCATGGCCCGTTACTGCCTTTCCTTCCATCAGAGGACTGCCTAGTGGTGTTCCGAGGGCTGACGGGCTGACGTGGTGGCTCGCACACTCAGAAACCCTTCTCCTGAGTTTTCCAGTTTAGGAGTGATGCAGCCTCTAGGTTTTTTATACAATTTAGATTTAAACTATACTTCTCTGAACATGTAGAAATTTATGACTTTTTATTTATATAAAATTCTACATCACTGTCTCCAAATCAAGCAACAGATTATTTCCTTAGTGAGAGAGATTAAAAAGGTGTTTGAAAGAAATCCATTCTAAGTGATATAAATTCACGATTTCTGTTTCTGTTACCCAGTAGTTTGGGGTTTTTTAAAGATTTTTAAATGATAAATTGCATATCTCCAAAATGTCTTTTTTTTCTTTACTTCTTTGGTTTTCTTTGTTTCATACTCTTACAAAATTATTAGTTTTGAGAAAAAAGGAGAACTATAGTTTTAGATGCATTCTTTCATATTTTTATACATTCATATTTAATCTCTATTTTGTTAAATACTGGATCATAATGTGATGCAAACATAAGAGCCCCTTTTAAAATATTATTATGTTTAGAGATAATCCTGTCATATTTTCATCTAGGATAACATTTAGTAACATCAGATATTTCACTAGAGTTTTATATACATAAACATTGTTAGAGTTTTAAAATATAACAAAATAAATCCATAAATAATTAAAAATTATAAACTTGAGTATAAATTTATGTGCTAGTAAATGTAAAATATTTTAACACAGTATTATTGAAAGTTATCCTTAATTCTATGAAAAAAAGTAATCTAAGAAATACCAGTTTGCTACCAGCATATTTTTATTAAAGCATACTAAGTCAGGAGTGTGGAGCAGATTCCCTGGCATTAAGAGTTAATTAAGTGGGCAGAAGATGCTACGGGTGCTCAAGAGGAATGAAGAGAAACAATATGCACAATGAGTAATCCCCAGGCACTGAAGGAGAGTAAAACGTTATTATCACTGACTCGTGAGCAGTGTAATCTGCAGAAACACAAAGGTCAAAATTTGCTACTAGCAAGCCAAAGTTTATTGGAGTATCAGAACCACAGCTGCCAGAGAAAATGGGGTATGAGCAAGAGAATTTTCCTAAGCACTTTTGCTAATGAGAAGATGGCTGTATGGTACCATATTTCATATATAACCAGCTAGGATCCCTGGTACCAGCACACTTTACTATGCCATTGTTGCTGCTCATGCCTGGCTGGATAGAGGTAAGAAAATGTGTTTATGTGGGAAGAAGGAGATCAAGAAACAGAATCCCTCCCCTTGGAACTGGTTGTGAAACCTAAATTTTGTATGTAAATTAAAAACAGGTAGAAATCTAATTATTATCTTTGAAAAGATTCTCCTTTGCAGAATCCTTATCATTCTTTCACCTACCAGTTATTTAAAACAATGTCAGGCAGTTATATAGTATGATTTGACCTTATTTAAAATGCTTTAATCATCTTTTTGAACTCCAGGAAGAAAATTAGAAATAATCAGTCACTAGAAATATTTTTTTTAAATTGTATTCTTTCAAAATATCCATTTATATATGGTTGTAATAAAAGATAAAAATGTCATAAGCTTATAACTAGTTTAGGTACCAAAGAAAACTATTGAAGAAAATACATCTACTTGGATTAAAATATAAGCAACAAGAGTTTAGTATTCAACTCTGTTATTTTAGATACCAACATAATCTATTATCTGTTTGATTAAAATATCCAATTGGTCCTTTGAGATCTCTGTAACAAAATAATTGACTGGTTATTTAACTCAATCTACCAAGTAATTACTTCTGAATAGTCTATCCTATCCTATCCCATATAAGTGTTACCTTAGTTTTTTGACATCAATAATAACAAACTTTTTGGGAGTGTCTGCTCTATTGGAACAGATACTTTCCAGAAATTTTCTCTAACTTTTAGAGTACATTTGCAAGGTAAGATGTATTATGATCCCCATTTTTTTTAGATGAAAAAGTGATGAATACATTTTGCAGATGAATATAGTTCAGTTAAGTTTCTTGATATTACAGTTTCTAAGTGATTTAGACAGGATAGACACCCACCTATATCCGAGCGCAAAGCTCATATTTATATTTTTCTTTATGCCAAATTTCCTCAATTATTAAACTTCTTTAATAATTCTTGACCAAATAAATAAGATGACAATGACTTTTCATCTCTTCCACTTAAAGGGAAACTGATACCAATTTCTTAACTTTCTACCTGAATGAAATTTTAATTTAAGGGTTAAGGAAGTCTGCTTCAATCCAGCAGAAGGTGTCACGGTGGACGTGTATGAATGATACACATTATTCCATATGGTCTTGACTCGAGATATTTGACTTCCCCAGTACAGCCTTAATCTGGTATTGCAGGTACCTGAACACTCTGTAAGCGTTGCACTGCTGATGCCATTATTGCTGACTTTTCATGGAAATAAATATATGACAAGTTAAGGACTGGAGTCACCCATGTGACTGGCTAAAGAATCCTGCTAAACATCAAGGATCAGTGCAGTTTGTGAAATTTTGAGTAACTATTTGAGTGACCCATCACAACCATGAATATCCCTGAAAGTATTAGAAACAATTCTAGTTTTCTAACTTCACCATTTAAAAATATTCCAAGTGTCTGGCAGGGCTATTTGAGTTCTAATGAACCCCTTTTCCCACTTATGAATTTTGCTGGCCACTGTACATAAGGTTGCCAAAATGAAATCTAAATTGGAATTGGGTTCTGAGCAAAAAAAAAGAGGTTAATAAAGGCAGTTATTCAGGAATTCTCATTAGTACATTATAACTCAATGGCTCATAAGATTTTAAATGTACTTGCAATCAGAACTTACGCAGACTGAACCCCTTGTCAGAAATGTATTTGTCTAAAACTTCTTGTGTTTTGAGCCTGACACAGCCACTTTCATAGCTTCTTTGAAAGACACTTCCTAATTTGCTATTGGGTGTTGAAGGAGACTGGTCCTGCCACTGAAGGATATCAGATAATTCAGAGACCATAAATGTCTATCATGTTTCAGGTGATGTTGGAAGAAGTTCAATAGAGAGCAGCGCAGCTATGCTCATTGATAAAATGGAGCTGATATATGCAAAACCATGATTAGGAGGATTTCACTATGAGTTCATGCAATCCAGACCTAGTTTTTTCACTGCTTTCCAGAGTCCTGTGATAGAGCCCTTGAGGGGTCTCCCTGTCCTCATCCCAGTATGATTTGAATGCTTTACTTCCTTTTCAGCAAAACTAATCATGCTGTTTGGTCCACATTAGTGTTCCAGAACTGAGGGTTGAATGGCTTTTTTTTGGAAATTGGTTGCAATATACTTGATAGATAGTACAAAATCCTACTGGGGAAGGAAAAGATACCGTTCACACTACATGAAGCTGGGAGCAGTTTATTCAACAGGTGCCAGTGGAATTAGGCTCTTATGCTGAAAATAGCATTTGGATCTTTACAGACACTTGTGCTTAGCCTATGGCCTTATAATATAATGAGAAAGAAGTCCTAGCTAACCAGATGACAAACTTCGCTCCTGTTTGAGGTGCTCAGTTACAGGACTCTCTTTGGGAATTTACAGAAATACGGTGATTCATGTAGATGCCCTCCAAAATGACCAAATTGCCAGCTAAGAAGACATTGGAAAACTATGGTTTTCAGATCCCAAAAACTAGTTCCCGAAGTTCATGAAATGAGTAGGCATAGGTATGCTCAGGCTGTACACAGTTGAACCTCAAATCAAGTGAGACCACTGATGTAGTAAGAGACTTTGCTCTGGGATCCTGCCAATAGGAAATCTCCTTAAGATAGCTCTACATAAAATCCTTATTGCTCAGGAACCAGCACTTTGCTGGAATGCACGGACTCCTACCAGGATCTGTAGCAAGCTACAAATGGGTGTTGTTTAGAATTGAGTTTTTTTTTTTACTGTATGTTTTGTTTATTCAGTTTCAGCAGCAACTGTGGAAAATACAACTAAATAGCAAACAGGCTAATCAATTTGTTCTACCAGACTATCTTTCTTCTGATTAACGTACACACTATTCTGTTACCAATGTGTGGCCATGAGGAAGAAAATATATTAAACAGATATATCATATTCCTTCATATACCCTGAGAAATGACTTCACTGAATATACAATTTTAAACATTGTATTACTTAAAAGAGGTGATGAGAAAGGTTTGAGAGACTGAGTCAATTAAATGAATATGCCTTGACATTGAATTTAAAAGGCACAAAGGAAGGATTCCACAGAACAGGTATTAGGATCTGGAATATAGGAATGAGCTATTGAGTGATCATACAATTATACAACTTTTTATCTCTGCAAGCTTACACAATTTTTCTTTTTAGTTACTTGATTTGGTAGTCCTAAGCCAACAGCTGTATTTGCATATGCCAGGATAGAGAACAATATGGATGCATAAGATGCAGTATCTATTAGCTAAATTTGTCAGCAAATATTCCTAAATGAACTTTAGGGTAGGACAAAATTTTGACCCTTGTGGCTAATTTAGGTGTAACTGTGACTATGTCCTTATTACCAAGTGGCAAGGACAGTCTAGTAATTTTTTACCTATCAAGTCCTAAGACTTCTTCCTGAAAAGGGGATAAAGACAGGACCTGTTGTAGCAATTGTTATGGATGTTTCTGTCTTTCTTTATGTAAGCATTATCCAAACCAGAGCTCCCCATTAAGGAAGGAAGTATATGAGTTAAAACAGGTAATAGAAGAAAGGATATATTTATGGCAATTGAGAACAATACTCATATATGGATTGTAATTTCAGGGAAAGATGCAGTGCCTTTATTCCCTTAGAGTGTCTCAGAGCAACAGAATAATATTCTTAGCTGTCTCTAAGATATCATATTAATTATTGGCAAATGTTGAGGGAAAAAATCTGACCTGTTTTGTACAAAGAATAGAAACTGACTTTTGCTGATTTATGGATTCTGCCGAAAAACTTGATCTGGATAATTTGGGGGAAAAAAATGTCACAAGGCACCCTGATGATTCAACCAATTAGAACTATCACTGAGTTTATGATTTGTGGACTATATTTACTACTTTTGTTCTTTTAAAATATATCATGATTTAAAGAATACACTTGAATCATTCTGCTTAGCTTCTTCTGCACATGGTATGGATTTGAAATAAGCCTGATGAGCAGCCAATTGATGTCATTTTCCCAGAAGGTCAGCACTTGACTTGCGTCTTTGACTACAGGAAATGTTAATGTGGATTAAATATCTTAGAAAAGTGGCATGGAAATAGGGTAGCCGCAAGAGAAGGGGACTTCAGGTTCTATGGCAGACATATATTACAAATAACTCTCCTTTTGAGATGCCTATTTGCTGTTTGTGGCAACCCACACTGAGCTGTTTTTAGGTTTACACTCTGCCCTGTGGAGAGTTTAATTGGCTACACTATTCCTCTGCAGGTATACCCAGCCTGTCCTTTGTCAAAAACAGCCCATAGTAACAATTTACGTGGTGACTTGATGAGAACTGGACATATTAGGCTAGATGTGGTACAAATTTTAGTTGACTGTCACATGATTTTAGAAGCATAATGGGCATATTATTTCAGGAGACTGGCATCAGCAGACAGTTAAAGAAGATGATGAATAATTTATGAGTTGGCTAGGCATATCACTAAACTGATGAAACCCCAAACCCATTAGTAGCTCTGATAGAGGGCTTACTTATGCCTTCACTGAAGAAGGACAGTACAGATTCTGGTGTTTTTAAAGATCTTTAGTCAGTAATGTTAATGACCCAGGCTAAGCTGGTGTATTTTGAGGATATGGATAGCCTAAACTATGAAAAGATGCCACAGGCACAAGATCCTTGCTCTCTGTTGTCACAGGTGTTGAAGATGAAAAATCCTCTCTTCTATGATTCAACTGGGACTGGACACATAAATAATCAACATCATGTTCCATTTGTGGGGAGGCATGGACAATGTCATATGATTCTAGAAACCTGTATCTGTAAAAATTTATATTATGATATTTAAGATATGCTTATGTCCATAAATCAGACAGAATCTACAATTTACTGACAATGGCCTTCAATTGCTTCCCTAGTCACTGGAAACATGGGAAATGGTCATTTCTGTTGGGAAGGAACAAAACATGATAGTGTAACTTTTTAATCTCTCTGTCATGTCTGTGTGATGTAATAATAATTTGTATATTCATTAATAGAATTAAATGAAACAAAACCTATTTGCATGGTGCCCTCATGCCCTTGAAAATAGAAAAAATTTTAGGAAGACTGATTTGAAATCCATCAATATAAAAATTATTGGCCAGGAAAAAAGTAAAGTTGGCTTTAAATTATAGAAGAAAGTGATGACAGCAGCATTTCCTTTCTCTGAGATCTAGGGTATGAGTGATTGATCTAGGACTCTGTTTCTTATAAACGTGGTATGATATTTGCCAGTGGAAAGATAAGGGTGGTATTTTCTACTTAGAAAGACATGCCTTTTTATTTGGATCTGTCAGTATGCCTAGATTGCTTATTGTATGTATACTTGAAAGTTGATAGACTTTTTTTAGAGAATAGCTGACTGGAGAATAGTAGACGTCTTTTATATGTGAAACTGAGGAACCCCCAAAGTAAATGGCTTCTTTGGATAATGTTTCCATGCACATTGTTCAGAACTTGTCCATTTATCCAAAATCACAATGTGTAGTAAATTTGAAGTAATGATTTTTTTTTCTGAAACTACGTCTAAAAGTTTTGGTTCATTTCATATAGAATATATTTGTCTATATCTATAGAATTATTTATTTTTGGAGTTAGCTAAGAACTATCATTTTTATGATTCTTTGACAATTCACCTTCTGCATTATTATATCATGAATTTAAATATCACCTAAATACTGAGCTGAAGACTTAATAGATTTTGATTACTTGATCTATCCACTTGAATTTCTCACTTAAAATTTTATCACTTGATTTGCATCTCCTTGATCCATGTAAAATCTAATTTTTTTCTCTTTCTCCCCATTTTACAATTATTCTCCCTCTTATAAATTGACCAATCAGAGAAATTTTCATTAATTTCTCCTTTGTCGTTACTCCAGAACGCACAAAATCCCATAGATTCTCTATCCAAGTTATTTTTCAATATCTCAACTGTCTATCTCATAGTGTCATGAAGTCCAAACTCATTGTGCTCACTACATGACAGGCAAAGAAATCGGGAGACAAGGTGTTGGGTCAAGGATTATTAACTTTATTCAGAAAGCCAGCAGACTGAGAAGACGAGGGACTAATATCCTAGAGAACCATCGTCTTCTTCATGTCAGAATTTAGTCTCCTTTTATACTAAAAGGGGAGGGGATGTGGTTGGTTGTTGCAAATTTTTTGATGTCAAAACCCTTTGTTCTTGCAGCTGTCCACATGGGTCAGGTCATGATGTTCCTGTAAACTTCTAACATCACAAATGCTACTCTCTGTTCTGCAATTTTTTTTCTCTATGTGAATAGAAAAGTGTTACACCCTTAAAGGTCAGAGCCTTGAGAATGGGCTATCCTGTATATTTCAGACTATAGGCAACATTCTTTTACAAAAGGTGCAGAACCAGCATGGCTAAGCACAGGAAACAGCACAGGGTTAGAGCTAAAGGAACAGATTGAATATGTAGTCAGTTTTGTTCCTCTCTATTACAATAGTGCAAAATATGATTATCTCTCACACAGATCATCACAGACCATGAAGTTGGGCTTTCTGAGTTCCCATTTGCCCCTATGTTCATACATTGTAATGAATGTCATTGGAAAACTTAAAAGGTGTTTAGCAATTTGTTAACCACGGTTGACCTCAAATAGGAGCCACCACATCCCTGCGATGGAAGCAGCTCACATAATCCTAGCATCTCTAATGAGGAAGTGACAGTCCAGGAAGACAAAGACACCAAGAATGCGCAGCATAGAGCACAGAAAGGCAAGAGCTATGTAGATACAAAGCTACAATGTATTCTACTATTGATCATGCTTTTAGTGCCTTATCCAAGAAATTTTGGCACAACTGAGGTCACAAAGATTACTCTTATGTTTTCTTTCAGAAGTTTATAGTTGTAAATTGTACAACTAGGTCTGTAATCCATTTATAAAATTAATTAATTAATCAATTAATTTATAAAAAATATTTTTTCTTCTTTTTTTTTTTTTTGAAGGGGGAGGTAATTAGTTTCTATTCATTTATTTATTTTTTAGAGGAGGTACTGGGGATTGAACCCAGGACCTCGTGCATGCTAAGCATGTGCTCTACTACTTGAACTATACCCTCCCCACCTTGTAATCCATTTTAAATTAAATATTTGTGTATGGTGCAAGGTACAAAGATTACTCTATCAGATCCAAAACTGGTCCGTATCCTCAAAAGGAATTAAACCATAACTTTTAGAAATACCTTTTCTACCAGATAAAGAATCATTTTCACATGATCAGTTCTCTACAAATTAATCACAAATGTAGAGTTTGCTTTCTAATCAATAGCAAATACAAGTCAAACAAAATGAGACCCTTCTAGTCAAGGAACCTTTAGGTGACTTTGTTAGGCAGTATTCTAATATGTCACTGAAAGGACTTGTAATCACTTTTCCCTTTTATTTCTAAGTTTTGAATAATTTTTATTAATAGGTACTATGGACTGTGGAATAAGTTGATGACAAAGGGCCTACCTGCTAATGAATTATGAATCTGAATATTAAAGTGATTTTAGAATATTGTAGGCTTGAAGAAGTCTAGAAATATTCCAACCCTATAGTAAACAAGGAATTTCACTACATTAATTTATTTGTAATAACAAATATAAATTGCATTAAAACTAAGATTATTTTGAAATTAGCATATCTGTATATTTGAATATATATTAGTAAAATAGCAGTAATAAACATTTCATTTTTTTAACTCTTAACTAGTAGAATGAGAATTTATACAAAAGTGGTTTTCCAAATGATTTGCCTTAGAATCACAGTGAGAACTCTGGATCCCTTTAATATTTTAAGATTTCTGCCAATTAACTCATCATTCGCTCCTGAGACTATCTCATTTTTATCTGATTTATTTTCAGTGTCTTCATCCACTTGTTACAATGCCATAATGTAAGTTCAGGTCCAGCAACTCAGTAACATTTCTCTGGGCAAACTGACATTGATTAATTGCTAAACTTTACCAAAAGAAAAAAAAAAAGTGTTCTTATCCTACTTTCCTTTTTTACTCCCGTAATACGTTGTACTTACCTCTGTGAGGATATAAGAATACTTGTCTTTTATAGTTTTGTAATTGTTTCCTTTAGGATATTTCCTGGAAGGAAGAAAATATGCATTACTTCTCTTGATTCAAATCCAACATAAAACTGTTACCTTGCTGACATGTATTCAATGAGAAGGGGTAATTTAAGAAAAAGGTTAGTCAAGGATAAAAGCTTACACCTAATGAGTGATCACTGTCCATATCTATAAAGGAAATAGTTTCTTGAGAAGATAGGCACACATTTCATTGAACTAACTAGATTTAAAATTCTAATTTAAGACTTTTTAAACTTCTGGAAGCTCTCTAGTGTTCTCTGTTAAATCCATTATTTTCATTACACGTCTTTCCGTAGACTTAGCACCCTGTTTAGAAATCAAATGCATATAATTAAAGATTGAAGAAACAAAAGCAGTTGCATTAATCTTCTCTTTGTTTCTTCATCAGCATTTGTCATTTTAACCCATACTGACCCCGACTGATGTCTACTTCTAGTTGTAACTTAAATATAATAAATGAGCAACATATGGCTGTGCATTCTAATACTCAAATATGGTACAAGCCAGTCACTTGCTCAGTAGTGACCAGTTATTTACCACACAGACTGTAGCGCAGAAATTGAGGGATTTGGTCTTTGTTTACATTTAAGTTAATATAAAAATTTTGTTCCAGGAGGATTTTGAACCGGCATCACTTTTTCAAGCTCTTTCACCTTGTGCTAAATGAGAACATCATCCCTAATATTGCTTTGCTCCTCTCTATTTCCTGTGGGATGAATAAGCCTACCCTTTTTCAAATATGATTACCCTCTTCTTCAATTTTACCATTCCTGTGGAATTAGATCACCTTATCAAGTACAGCAGTTCAATAATAGCCTTCTTTAAATAGGTACATGAAGGTCAACTTGAGACTTCCTTCTCTACAGGGATCAAAAAGAGGTATGAAATGCCATTACAGCCTAAATTCTGATTGTCTCTAACCAAGCGGAAGGTGCTTTTATAAATAAATCTAGGTTTATAACAGATGGCTTAGCACAAACAGAGAGGGAATCAATAAGAAATGTGAAAACAACTGTAAGCCAATGAATATTAATAGCCATATTAAAAGGACCATATGAACTCTTAGAAACTGTATACATTATTATTATTTCAGAATTCTTATTTTTAATAAAGGATATATTATAGTCATATGTGATGCAGTTTATTCTTTTAGTATATGTTTATCTCTAACATGTTTTCATACAATTGTAAACTAAAGCGAATCACAGATATGACTATAAATAAACAGCATGCCTATATTTCTGCATATTTCCTAAAGTTCTGTGAATATACTGTTCATTGCTCTTATAACTATCAGAATGCCAAGAGTTTTCAGCTCACCACCTGCAATAGAATTTGTGTAAAATGGTATTTATAATTTCCCAGATGGTAGGATAGAGAAGTTTTTGCACATGTTTATGAATTTTTATGTCCTTTGATGTTTTTCTTTAAAAACAGATTGAATTTTTCTTTTTTCATTCAAAATTTTATTGCCAGTGAAGTGCTTAATGATAGAAAATCTCCCCTGAAAGTGAACTGGAATTCAATTATTTTCAATCTCATTTAAATGTATAGTGTATGCTAAGCTTTAGGTAAAAATATGACTTGTTAGGTAGTCATACATTTCCACTGAACTGAATTTCACATTGGGCTGACTTCCTTTGTCAAATCTTCATCTAATGAGTAATAGAAGACTATTGCAGACCCAGTATCTTTTCCATATTGTCTCATGAGTCTAGAAATCTGTTTGTTTCATATAATAAATTAGTGAAACATGACTCTGTCCCTGAAATGTCTAGTATAACATAACTCCACCGGGAAAAATGTGTAACTTGGGCTGTGGAGCCCTGGCTCAGTGATTGGCCAGACCCATGAAGCCTGTTTGCAGCAGAGCATCCAGAGAACCCCCATGGTTAGGCCACTCAGGATGGCTGTTCTCTTGCTCTCTGGACATCCCCTGCTTCAGCAGGCCCTGCTTCACTCCCATGACTATCCAATCTTCTTAATTATAGGACTTAATCAGTTACTGTCCTGTGCTTGCCCCTGCCCCAGCTGCTGGTTTCCCTGGTAACTGATGAGCCAACCTGACGTCAATTCCCCCTATAAAATGTAGCCTCCTCCCCCACCCCCGAGTAGGGAAGATTACTGCCATGTTCTGTGTGCCGTCTGCCGTCTGCCGTCTGCCATACACGATGGGATGTCACTCCAGGATCTTTTGCTTCAGACTTGTAAGAGCTGCTATCCAATAAATCGGGATGTCTCTGTCACTGTAAACAGGCTCCCTCTCCGGTCTTGAGGCTGGGCAACTACGAAGCTTGCAGGCCGGCAGGGCACACACTCCAACAGCACATTTCAGGTATATCCTTAGCCTACATTTCTGCTCAGAACCCACCAATGGTTTTCCACATTCCACATTCCATAAATACCCAAAAAGATGATGACTTGGTTAAACTCATCTCCTACTTTTCTCTGCTTTGCTCATTTGGTTCCATGCACACTTGCCTTCACACTCTTCCTTCATCACACGAGGCATGTTCTATCACCAGAGTTCTTGAACTTGCTGTTTTCGTTGCCTGGAACGCTCATCTCAGGCACCTGGCAAAGCACATAGCTGGATCTATCACCTCTTTTGGGTTTAAACATAAATGTTACTTTCTCAATGAGAACTTTCTTGTTCACCATGCTACCTAAAACTAATTTCCTCACCATGTTATTTATCTTTTGCTGTTTTCAGTTTTTCTTATTACTTCTTACCTAATGTTGTGTGTGTCTGTGAAGTATTTTCTTTCTTTCTTCCTTTTTCATTTTTAATTGTTCTCTCTCTCTCTCTCTTTCCCTCTCCTTATAATTTTTGTTTTCGAAAACCATGCCCTAGTAAATAATCCTTGCTTTACTTCCCACGTATACCTGAAGTCATAGGCACGCCCAGACACCCTCTGACATACTGGTTATATTTCAGTTTCTTACACTTCCCAGGTCTCGTATGGGATATCAGGGCTTTATTTCCTGAATCTGATCTTTCCACCATTCCCTTCAGATGGATTCCACGTGGGGTCTGCCTCACTGCTGTTTTCTGTGGTTTTATCTTAGAACACTGCCTCTTGCATCCTTGCACAGAACTCAGAGTCTATCAACTAATCTGAATAAAGCATGTAGATTCACTTTACAATAAATGTGCTTGTACACTAGGTAAGGTGGGGGGGGTGTCAGGTAATCTACAAATACGCTGAAATAAACTGGGGCATGAATAGCACTTTTCTGAAACTTGTAAGTTAGCCTACAATTGGCTACTGGTAGCAAAGACAGGTACCAATAAACAGCAGACAGTTGAAACAGCAGGCTTCTAGAGCCTCAAGATGCCCTGGTAGTCTGTTACAATTATCTCCTATAGAAACATGGAAAATAGTAAACTTTTTTTCCTTTTATTTGGTTGTCCCAACACATTCTATTCTGCTAAGGTAATATTTTATAAAATATAAAATATGTTAAAATTTTAATTTGGCTTTAAAATGGATTCAGTCTCTCCACTAATATTTAAAATATGGTATTGGCTTTATGCTTCAAAACAACGCTAGGTAAATGTATCGTGAAGGTGAAGCACCACTTTAAGATGTTCTGATTTGCCTGACACCAGCTGATTCTAATAATCTTGACAAATCTTCTTGACAAAGTATTTTCTTTGGTAAATGAAAACAACTTTCAACTTGAATAGAATTCTATTTGAAGCTGTTGCTAATCATTAATACAGCAAAGACACGTTGTATCTGAGGATTTAAACTACATGAAGTTTTAGCTAAAATGGTCAACTCAAGAATGAGAGAAAGGACGGCATTTTCCCCAAAGACAGAAATGATTGTTGAGAGCAAGTTCAAAATTTAACAAGAAAAAAATATGCTGCTTATATTTTCTGTTTCTTTCTATCCCTTAGAGAAAGATTATAATCTGACATGCGTGAGTGAAGGAGAAATAACGGAGAAACTAACCATAGAATTTTAAAGATGCCAGGGTCTCTAGATAAAAATCTAGTTTGGCATCCTTTATACAAGTGAAAACAATCTGAGGCCGCTGAGTAATAAAGCTGGTTTATATCAGATGTAGGTCTAAAATCCAGGTACCCTGACAACTTAGTCCTGCTTTTTTTCATCCAATGTAGATAAAAATAAGGTAATCAAAGAAACAGCTTGCTAAATCAACAGTTAAAAAGTAACAGGTAAAAACATTTTTTTGTTAGCTTGAAGTCCTAGAACACAATGAAAGCCACTAAAGGGTTTGGGAAACACCTAAATATTTGGTAAGACAACAAAGAGTTACATTGAATGGAGACTAATCTTCCAAAAACTAATATAAAAATAAAGATAGGAAAGTGTAGCATTTATGATATTGATTCTATATTTTTCCTTTTTTTTTCTTTTGCTAAAAAATGTAGTACTTTGGTGTTTGTTTTCTTCAAGGACTTTTAACAAGTATATATGATATATATATATTTTTTACATGTATAAATACATATAGAATCAATAAACAAACCTATTCCTTGGATCTTGACAGAGTCAATAAGTGAGGCACAATTCCACCTCAGAATTACTCCATGCACCAATATGAGCATCACTATTTTTGGGGGGTTGGGGGGTTTGTGTATATCTCTTTAATTCTTTTAATTTTTTAAAAATTGAAGTATAGTTGACTTGCAATATTACACTAGTTTCAGGTGTACAACATAGTGATTTGACATTTTTTATGAATTACACACCATGCAAAGTTATTATAAACTATTGACTATATTTCTTGTTCTGTATCATCCTTGTGACTATTTTATAACTGGTGGTTTTTAACCTCTTAATTCCTTTCACCTATTTCTTCTCTCCCCTCCTCCCTCTCCTCCCTAGCAACTATTAGTTTGTTCTCTATGTATGAGTCTATTTCTGTTTTGTTATAGTTGTTTATAGTTGTTCTTTTTTTTTTTTTTTTGATTCCACATACAAGTGAAAAATACAGTAATTGTCTTTCTCTGTCTGACTTCTGCCACTAATCGTGATACCCTACAGTTCCATATATGTTGTTGCAAATGATAAGGTTTCATTCTTTTTTATGGCTAATAATTCATTTATATATAAATATAAATATTTTATTTATATATATACATATATATATGTATATATATAAAATGAATTTATCCGTTTATCTGTCAATGAACACGTAGCTTGCTTCCATACCTTGGTTATTGAAAATCATGCTGCTTGAACATTAGAGTGCATCTGTCTTTGCAAATTAGTGTTTTTGATTTCTTTAGATAAGGAGTGAAATTGCTGGATAGTATGGTACTTCTATTTTAAGTTTTGTGAAGAACTTTCATATTTTTTCATAGTGGCTATACAAATTTGAATTCCTACAAACAGTGCACTAGTGTTCCCTTTTCTTCACATTATCACCAACACTTATTATTCCCTCTTTTTGATAATGGCCATTCTGACAGATGTGAAGTGATATCTTGTGGTTTTGATTTGCATTTCCCTGATGATTAGTGATGCTGAGCATTTGTTCATGTGCCTGTAGACCACATGTATGTCTTTGGAAAACACTTACTCAGTTTCTCTGCTACTTTTGGATTATTTGGGGTTTTCTTGATATTGAGTTGTTTGAGTTTTTAAATATTTTGGATATTAACCCCTTATTGGGTTCAGATCTTACGTTTAAGTCTTTAATCTGTTTTGACTTTTTTTGGTATATGATGTGATAAATTGGTCTAGTTTTATTCTTTCACATGATACTGTCCACTTTTCCAAACACCGCTTATTGAAGAAACTTTCTGTATTGTATATTCTTATGTTCTTAATTGTAGATTAATTGACCGTATGTGTGTGGGTTTATTTCTGGGCTCTCTATTCTGTTCCATGGATCTATGTGTCTGATTTTGTGCCACTACCACACTGCTTTGATTATTGTAGCTTTCTAGTATAGTCTGACATCTGGGAGCATAATACCTCCAACTTTGTTCTTTCTCAAGATTACTTTATTATTCAGGATTCTTTATGGTTCCATACACAGTACAGAGTTATTTGTTCTAGTTCAGTGAAAAACGCCATTGATGTTTTAACAAGAATTGCAGTGAATCTGTAGATTACTTTGGGTAATGTGGACATTTTAACAGTATTAATTCTTTCAATCCATAAACACAGAATATCTTTCCACTTATTTGTATGTTTTTTTCTTCAATATCTTATAGATTTCAGAGTACAGGTGTTTGTCCTCCTCAGTTAAATTAACTCCTAGATTATCTTACTCTTTTTGATGCAGTTGTAAATGATAATGTTTTCTTGCTTACTCTTTCCAGTAGTTCATTATTAGTGTACAGAAATGCCACATATTTCTGTACATTAGTTTTGTATCCTACAACTTTACTGAATTCATTTATTAGTCTTAATAGTTTTTGGTGATATCTTTAGGGTTTTCTATATAAAATACGTCATTTGCTAACAGTAAGTTTACTTCTTCCTTTCAAATTTGGATTCCTTTTATTTCTTTTACTTGTCTGATTGCTATGACTAGAAGTTCCAATACTATTTTGAATGAAAGTGGCAAGAGTGGGCATTCTAGTCTTGTTTCTGATATTAAAGAAAAATCTTTCAACTTTTTACTATTGAATGTAATGTTAGGTATGAGTATGTCATAAATAGGCTTTATATTGAGTTATGTTCCCTTACACTTTGTTGAGTTTTTTATATATAAATACTGAATTTTGTGCAATACTTTTTGCAACTATCGAGATGATCACATGATTTCTATCCTTTATTTTGTTAATATAGTTTATCATATTGATTGATTTGCAGTTATTGAACCATCCTTGCATCCCTGCGATAAATCCCAGTTAATCATGGTGTATGATCCTTTTAATGTATCCTTAAATTTGTTTTGCTAATATTTTGAGGGTTTTTTTAATCTGTGTTCATCATGGTGATTGGTCTGTAATTTTCTTTTTTTTAGCAGTGTCTTTGCCTGCTGTTAGTATCAGCATGATACTGGTGGCCTTGTAGAATGAGTTTGGAAGTGTTTGTTCCTCTTCAGTTTTGGGGGGTAGTTTGAGAAGGATAGGTGTTAACTCTTTAAAAGCTTGATAGAATTCACCTGTGAAGTCATCTAGTCCTGGATGTTTGTTTGGGAGATTTCTTTTTCTTTCTTTCTTTTTTTTTTTTTTTTTTTTTTTTACTGATTCAATTTTGTTACTAGTAATTTGTCTGTTCATATTTTCTGTTTCTTCCTGAGTCAGTTTGGGAGACTGTATGTTTCTAGGAATTTGTCAATTTCTTCTAGTTTATCCAATTTTTTGGTATATAATTGTTTATAGTATTTTCTTTTGATTTTCTGTGATAGCAGTTGTAAATTCTTTCATTCCTAATTTTAAAAATTTGCGCCTTTTTTTCCCTTGATTTCCTGGCTAAAGATATGAATTTTGTTTCTAAAAAACAGTTTTATGGTTTTTTTTTATATTGTTTCTTAAGTATCTATTTCATTTATTTCCTCTCTGATCTTTATTTCCTCCCTTCTACTAACTTTGGACTTTGTTATTTTTCTAATTTGTTTAGGTGTACAGTTGAGTTGCTTATTTGATTTTTTTTCTTGTTTCTTGAAGTAGGCCTGTATTGTTATAAACTTCTTTCCTAGAACTGCTTTTGCTGCATCCCATAGATTTTGGGTCATTGTTTCTATTTTCATTCATCTTGAGGAATTTTTTGATTTCCTTTTAGATTTCTTCATTAACTCATTGGTTTCCTTAGTAGCATATTTAGTCCATGTCTTTGTTTTTTTTTCCAGTTTTCTTTCTGTAATTTCTAGTTTCATACCATTGTGGTTGGAAAATTCTTTATGTGAATTCAATCTTCATAAATTTTTTGAGACTTGTTTTGTGGCCTAGTATGTGATCTATCCTGGGGAATGTTCCATGTGCAGTTGAAAGAATGTGAATTCTGCTGTTTTGGAATGGGATATTTTTATATAATATCTAATAGAAAAATATTGCTACATGCTTTCTTATGTTTGCTTTAAAAGTTCACACCAAACACATGTATATTGCTATCCTTTTAAGTTTTTCTCCACAGTGGTAAAATGATAGGAACTTGGGCAATTATAGATCTGTTCTAGGTGAATTTATAGTACTTCTTATGTGATCGTGCTAGAACTGTTTCCATTTCTTCCAGATGCCTTCATAATTAGCACAGCATTGAGATCTAAACACAGGGAGATCACATAGATATTTAACATTTATTTTGTGGTCAACCATGAAAGGTAAAATAGACCCCTTTCCAATTAATAAGTTGAATGTTGACTTTAATATTCCACACACCAAGAAAAATTTGAAACAATGTTTATAGCCACACAAGGGAAACCTGGAAAGAGTAGGGTAGGCACAAGTATATCCAGGCTGGTTTGTGTGAGGCCAAGAGAGTGAGTTCAACTAGATAACACACCTGGGGAAAAGTTTCCCCTAGTAAGCCAGGTTTTGTGAGGTTTGAATTTCCCTTCACAGCCAAATGGGAACTCATGTGCCTTCCTATCAGCTTGCCTAGTTATGAGGCCAAAGATGTATTCTAGTCAGTTTGAGCTGCTATAACTAAGTACCACTAAGACTGGATGTCTTAAAAACAATATAAATTTATTTCTTACACTTCTAGAGGCTGGAAGTTTGAGATTAGGGTTACAGCATTGCCCGGTTTGGGCCTACTTCCTGCTTCATAGCCAGTGCCTTCTTGCTGTGTCTGCTCACATGGTGCAAGGCGCTGGAGACCTTAATAGGGTACTTATAAGGTACTAATCCCATTTATGAGAGCTCAACCCTCATGACTTAAGCAGTTCCCAAGGCCCCACCTCCTAATACTATCATGTTTTGGTGTTAAGATTTCAACATGAATTTTAGGGAGACACAAATTTCAGAACATAGCAAGTGGAGAGGAAAGAGAGAACTTGAAAGCTATAAGCTGTCAAATAACAAAGTGGAATAAGATTATTTCATTTATTAATAGAATTCAGGATAACTATGCTGTGTAATGGTTATAGGAGGTAAACAAAAGTTATTGTCTGAACTGTTTCCTGTCTGTAAATCAATAAATGTGTTTTACAAAGTAAATAAAGATGTAGTCATGGTCTCTAATGTGTTAACAGATTACACATATACTTTATTCCAGGTCCAAATATATTATGATGCCAAGAAAGAAAGAATTTAGAAAAAAATATCACAAATGTTGGAAGGCAATAGGCAACTTGAATAAGAACTTAAAATAGTCAAAGGTAAATATAACATGTCAGGAGAAAATTGAATATAATTTCAATTAACACAAGCAGCTTCAAGTTCATTCAAGAAACTTGGAGTGAGGATTGACATTGGGACAGATAGTACATCCAAAAATGTAGAAATTAGAGAATAAAAGAAATGATGTTCTATAATTTTAATTCTAGAATTCTGAAGGCAGGAAGCTCATGGATTTTATAAAAATAAGTGAAAAATAAGAGTGATTTACTCTTTAAGTGATAAGATCCAAATATTGTTTTCCTAATGACAAATGTCTATTCTAGTTGGGTGTTTTTGTGTGTTTTTTTATTGAAGTATAGTTAGTTAGTTTCAGGTACATAGCAAAATGATTCATATATATAAATTTTATATATATATGTGTGTGTGTGTGTATATATATATGTATATATATACACATATGTATATATTTCAGATTATTTTCCATTACAGGTTATTATAATATAATGAATATCCTTGTTGTTTATCTACTTTAAATACAGTCGTGTGGATCTGTTAATCCCAAACTCCTAATTTATCCTTCCCTCCCCTTTCCCCTTTGGTAATGATAAGTTTGTTTTCTTTGTGAGTCTGTTTCTGTTCTGAATATATATTTAGGGATTATGCTCATTTTTTGATTGAATTTTTTTTAATAGTTGTATGAGCTATTTATATATTTTGGGTATTAACCATTTGTTGGTTGCATTGTTGGCTGCATCATTGGAAAGTATTTTCTCCCATTCTGTAAGTTTCCTTTCATTTTGTTTATGATGTCCTTTGCTATGTAGAAGCCCTGAAGTTTATTTAGGTCCTGTTTTTTTTTTTCCCCTTTTATTTCTTTTGCCTTAGGAGCTTGATCTAAGAAATACAGCTACAATTTATGTATAAGGATGTTTTTGCCTATGTTCTCTTCTGGAAGGTTTATGATGTCATGTCTTATATTTAGGTCTTTAAGCCATTTTGAGTTTTCCTTTTTGGCTTTTGTGAATCTATCTTATGTTGCATTTGTAATGACCCTGCTTTTCAATTGTTAACCCATAGCTGTATTACTTTTTTAGACTGATAGTAAGTTCAAACACATTCTAAAATGACTGTTTTTTTTTTTTTGCTCCTCTCCCCAACATTTTCCAATTTTGACAACTTATTTTACATCTTCACATTTATCCTTTTGCAGTTATTTGTAGTTACAATCCATATAAGATTTTACCCTTTTTTAATGTATGAACTAGCGTATTATAAGTAATCTTCAATCCTTTTATATATTTAGTTTTCCAATTATGATTTTCTCTTTCCTATAGATTCTTGCTTCTTTTCTAAGTGGAGAAAGTCTTTCAATATTTCTTTTAGATATTGAGGTATTATTATAGTTTTTGCTTATCTGTCAAATTATCACTCCTTCTATTCTAAATAATAATCTTGCTGCATAGAGTATCCTAAGTTGCAGGTTTTCCTTTCATGAGTTTGACTATTTCATGCCACTCTCTTCTGGCCTATGAAGTTTCTGCAGAGAAATCAGATGATAGACTTATGGCGGTTCCCTTGTAACCAACTTTGTTTTTATCTTGCTACCTTTGGAATCCTCTCTTTATGCTTATCTTTTTCCATTTTAATTATGATATATCTTGGTATGGGTCTGTTTGGATTCATCTTGTTTGAGACCCTCTGTGCTTCCTTACCTGGATATCTATTTCTTTCTTTGGAAAGTTTTCAACCCTAATTACTTAAAATACATTTTTGATCCCCTTTTTCCTTCTCCTTCTGGAACTCCTATTCTGCATAGTTGGCATGCTTTATATTATTACATAGATCTCATATACTGCTTTCATTTTGTTCATTTGTCTTTCTGTCTGCTCTTCTGATTTCTATTCTGTCTTCCAGATCAATCACTTATTTGTTCTTCATTATTTAGTCTGCTATTTATTGCTTCTTGGTTGTTTTTTTTATCTTGGCAATTGAGTTGTGTAATTTTGATCCTCTTTATGTGTCTATTTCCTTGTTACAGTGATCTGCATTTCTATCAATAGTCTTTCTTGATTCCTTCAGCATTTTACCTCCTTTTCAACTCAGTGTCTATTAAACTGGTGAGGTCTGTTTTGCTGTCTGTGCTTTCAGGAAATTTCTATTCTTTTAATTAGGAGTAGTTCCTCTGCTTTTTCATTATACTTCCTCTGTATGAATTTAGGAGAAACAGTATCTCCTGTGGTATTGAAGGGGTGCTTTTATGTGGGAGCATCCCTGTGTAGACTGAGTCCATTATTTTTGATGTAAGTGCTGTTTGGGTATGAATGCCTGCCACAGCTTTCCTCAGAGTGTGCTGCTAGCGGTTATTACCTTGACTGGGGGTGTGATTATTGTTGTAGTGTCTAGAGCCTGCACTGGATGTTGAGTGGGGCCTTCTCTTTGCTTCATGGCTATCACAGCCCTGTTGGGGGTGGAGTTTGCTCCACAGTTCTTAGAGGAGAATCCCTGAAAACTGGGTTTGATAAGTGCATGCCCTGAAGTGTGTGGTCTGTCCCAAAGGAGGTGACACTGAAGCAAGTGAGGCCTGTGTCATCACAGCAAACCTGTGTGCAGCCTGTGCAGACCTCTGTGGTTGGGCCAGAAGCAGTTCAAGGTTGCATCCCTTTTGTTGTATGCATACCAAACCTAGTGCTAGGCTAATCCTGGGGGTCACAGTGCTGTGGCTGCAGGAATTGAGATGGTTGTGTTGCTGCCTGGGACCTAGGCTGCCTCTGTGGATGGGTTCTCCCAGAAGCTGTCTGCCCATGATCTGACTTCAAGCTTTGGTGTGAGGTGGGCAGAACTGGAGTGCTTCCACCAGGGAAGGAACTACTGAGTATTCCTCCTCATGGGCTTGTCTGCTGGAGATATGATTCTGTGAAACCACCCAGTATGTGTGCCAACAAAGAATGCCTCTGCTGGATCAGATCCTGGAACTGTCCCCACCAGTCGGGTGCTGACAATGGGCTCTAAATTTCAGCCTGGACCACAGCCTAGGAGCTTTAGGCTGTCTCCATGCAGCTAGACTGAGTCTTCTCCCAGGGCCTGAGATTCACTGCCTAGTCACTGTACATGCTAGCAGCCCCACTTGGCACACATTTTGGGCTGGCAAATGCAAGTAGATGGCAGCTGTCAACACTGGTTTCTCTCTGCCATGATTGCGAGCAAGCCAACACCTGTGCACTCCTTGTGAGCAGAGTCCAGTTTCCTCCAGCTCCTTTATCTTTCCCTCCAGATTTCCTAGCAGGCAGGTGCTTCTCAAGGAAAGGACTTGCCCATGCCTCTTTCACAGATCTCTTCCAGGAGTGTGGGTCCCTTCCTGATGCCTTTTTTTGTCCTATCCAGTTATGTGGTGATCTTTCTTGAAAGTTTGTTTGCATAAGAAAGCTTTTACCAGTTTCCAGTAGGTTTTCTATGAGAATTTTTCCATGTGTAGATATACTTTTTGATGTGTTTGCTGGGGGAGGTGAGCTCCACATCTTTTACTTTGCCATCTTGATCCACTTCCCCTTTTTTTGTTGTGTTTAAAATCATGATTGAAAATCTGTTACTGTGTTTGCTCCATTTCTGTATGTTTAAAGCAGTTATCTTGTATACAAACTTATTTCCTGAGTAGAGCTAACAGAAAGAGTACTCTAAATTCTTCAGTCATTCTTGACCCAGGTTTAAGAATAAATTTGATACCAAGTGTAATTCAATTTCTTTTGATGCTTAGTAGCAGGAACATATTCTGTAGAATCTGACCACCACTAGATAAAGGAATAAGTAAGGTTTTGACCTTTGTGGTTGAAATGTGTTTCCTAGTCTACGGTGAGCTCAGTGAGATTTGGCAGCCTTTAAAACTGGGCATGACAAATACCATAATGTATTTTTGTACTAACTTTGCTATAAATATATGAAATGTAGGCCAGGCTCAGATCATGCCAGTTTATACGATTATTGTAACTTTAAAAAAAAAATAGAAATGACCAGTAAAACCAGAGAAAAACTAAAGTTATGTAGTTATTGGTCATGATTTAGGGACCAAGAGCCTTGTCATTCAGTCAGTAGAAAATAGATGGAAATCATGAACTGAAATATAACATTCTAACTTTCATAAATTAGATTATTATGAGACAGTGGATCCAATGCCATACTATGTTTCAAGCAACCTGCTTTTGGGCTATCTGGTGCTATACAAAATTACTCCATGATTTTCATGCAGTGCATGAGTCCAGGTTCTCCAGCTTTCAGGGGTCACTATTTGAATAATATGTAACTAACATTATCTAAGCCCCCAACCTGAGTAAGTGCGGAATTTTCAGTTTTTAATCTCACTCTTCTTCTGCATCACTGATTTCCCTAAGGAATTATTTAAAAGTTGAAGAAATGTTAGTTTCCCCCTTGTCACATCCTGTTAATGACCACTGATACATTATTCTCACTTTATCTCTTTCCTTCTTATAACTAGGTTCTTTACTGTATTTGACTGCAACCTAACTCTGTAATGCCCACCCAGCTCCAAGATGAAGCTTTATACAAAAATAGTAGAAAGTTGAGAATTACTGTAAGGAAATTACAATGCCATCACAAAGCACAGTATGTTCACATGTACACATTCACAATTGGTACCTATCTATACAGTTTATATTTATCCCACACCGTCAAATATGATCCAAAACATTATTTGAATACATATAAATTATAGTAAATTAATTTTATTGTAACTAAAACTGAGATGTATATTAAATACTTCAACCATTTTTTTCAACTCTGATTTCATAAACTTTAGAAAGTGGTAAGATAACATATACACTAGGAAACATGTTTTCAGCTGACTAAAATAAAATACTTAATTTATTATATTTGATATTGTCAGTTTTAATCCTAAAAAATAAAGAAATCAAGATTAGGGTAAATTTTCCAGAGCCTATAATTGGTATACTGGTTCAGGTTCATTTTTGTGTATAAAGAATAGTAAGTAATAGAACCAGTTTCTGTGTTAAGCATTCACACACAAAATCAATAGCTCACCAAAACAGATGGAAATTTAGAATCTCTGTTCATTCATTGGCTATACCTATCTAAATAATAGGTAAATACAAAATGTAACAGAAGCTTAAAAAGAACATATTTCTAATAAGCAGAAGAAATTGAGTCCCATAGTACCACATTTATATCAATTGTTGGCAGAATCTAGCTTTTCTAATTCTTGGTCTACAATTTTTATCATATCACAGTGTGGATTCTAAAATTCTGGTTACATATGAGTATTTTTGATCAACATCTAATAATTCAAAATATCTGGGGATTTGCCTCAGTTTTTAAGAATGTTGTTTTTATGGTATATGTAAATGATTTTAGTTTGTCTTTTCCAAAAGATCTTCTTAGTTTCATTCTGTTCAAAGAGCTACAACATCTGGGCAGAAAAGATTCAATGACTGACTTGATGCTGAACAGATTTTTCTGAGGAAATTTTATGCATTTCTGTAGGTTTTTAAAAATTATTTTTCCTAAGTATACTTACTTCAAATATGAGCCTTTGTTCTGAGGAACAGTGTTGGCTGACCAATGTTATTTTGAAGTCATTACACTGGAGTTTATTCCCTATAAAAATACTTACCATATCCTATTGCTGTCAAGGAGTTTATGAAAAGAAAGGATAAAATTATGTAATTAAATTTAAAGTGTCATAGTTAGAGTTAAGTTTACAATTTTAAGAATTCTAAGCTTGCTTAAAGGAAAAATGTGATATAAAATTCCACTTTGGTTACTGGGATGAGATGAGACTTGGTGTGAAAGTCATTTTGCAAAAATGAAAAACTAATAAAACTCCAGCTGTTTGGTTAGGAAACGTTTATCAGAACTGCTTCAAACTCAGTCAAACAAACAGCCAGCATTCTTCATGGAACTCATTGTGGCTGATACAGTTGAGAGATTATTTCCAATGTGTATTGTCCATTTGAAAAGTATATGTGAGACCAACACTGATTCTCCTTCCTGTATGTGATGGTAAATGAAAAAGACTTGTAATATTTTTAGAAATTAAACAGTATGTTTTTTATCCTCACTCTTTCAGAATTGCATTTAATCATGCAAATGCTTAAGAGTACAATATACAGAGTCAGTCAGTTTTCAACTTGCACTTGGAGTTGCAGGAGACAAGCTATAGTTTTGAGTAGGGGAGGACATGGCTGGATGTAGCAAGAGCCAAAAGGGCGGGTGATAGCATAGTTGACAACACGGTGAAAAAAACAGTTTTGTTTGTTTGTTTGTTTGTTTTGTTTTGTTTTGTTTTTTACAATAAAGTAGTGGATAAAACAAAGAAGCAGACTTAAATATATAGAGAATCAAACTAGTGGTTACCAGTGGGGAGAGGGAAGGGTGGAGGGCAGTATACAGGTAGGAGAAAAAAGGGTTATTATGGGATTATACGAAATCTTGTGTGTGAAACTTTTGAAAATTACAAAGCACTATAGAATTTAAAGAATCTTTCACTCGATAAGAACAACACAGATTTTAAACACTATTTGTTCTGGTTACAAGAGATATGTATTCATTGTTAGTCAACATTTTCAAAAATATGGTATCTTTAAAAGAAATTATGCTCATTTTGCTCAAACTCTCCATATTTCATGATGTGGGAAAATGAACAACTGCAGTATCAAGTATCTTGAACAGAGGAAGAGAAAGCAAGGGTTGAGATGGATAAATAATAAGGGAATTGTTTGGCAGAGATCAAATGATGGCATGTAAAGAAATGTAGTTTCCGTTTATTTTCACCTATTAAAAACTGTAGTGAGTGTTATATTAACCTAAATTTACATTAACTATTTAAGTAAGGACAAAGACAGTCTGTAAAGCATCACCACTGTTACCAACTCTGTTTCATGGTGGCACAAATATAAATGATCACAGTTGGGTCAATCAGTGATCAAAAAGAGAAAACCACACAATTAAAACACACACACACACACACACACACACGCAAACACAAACACATAGGTGCAATGTTCAAGAGAGGGTTTTTTCATTGTTCCATAAAGGAAAATAAAAGTTTCATTTGGAGTCTTTAATATCAACATGCTTTAGTAAATGCATTCATTTGCATTCATTTCCAGGACCTAAACAGGCCAGTTTAGGTCACATAGAGCTGGAATTATTGAGCAACTCTGAAGTTATCCTGTGATTTACTTATTAAAGTTGACCTTTAATGTATTCAAAGTTATTTATTTAAACCAGTGTGTATTTTCTGTGTAATTTGAGACACCTCCAACTTGATTTAGGAACAGGAATCTTCACTGTAAATCTGTATACGATTCACACAGTTTTACATTTCATTTGATTGCACTTTACAAAATAAATCATGTTTATAATACATTCCAATCTCACCTGAACTATAAACACCTAGCATCAGATTTTCACATTATGAGAAGTGAATAGGACTATGTATTTTGCACTGAGTCGTTTTTTGTGGTTGGTCAAAGGTAGACATTCCTAAACTTCAACCAGTGATCGGCTTAATATTTATAGAAAAATAAATCTTTTTATGTGGGATGTGAAAAAGTGAGTTATAATGCTTGATTGTTACATAGAAAAAGTCATGACAATAAACTTTCCAAGTGAGGGAGTCTAGCATATATTTTTACTTAAAACTCTGAAAGGAAGGCATAAGAACAATGAAGACTGTGGGTGATTTTTAATGAACCATGTATTATGGTTGACATCTCTAAAAAAAAAAAAGGGAGTAACTCTGTTATCAATTCAAGAATTACCTTAAAAGTGAGACACTGTGCACTTAACCTTTACAAAAAGTATATAATGGAGAGGACATCTATTTTTTAATGATTTTTGTGAAATACCAGCTTTGAAGTTACAACTTTGCAAAATGCCAACCTGAAATGTTGGGTTAAATGACTTAGTTAAACTAACAATGTGACTCCACGGTGTTTTCCTTTGCAGCACCAGATGCACAGCTAAGCATTAATCTCTAAACAGGATCAAAAGAGTAAGGATGAAATGTGAACTCCTTCCCTGGGGTTTATTTACTTCTGGACAAGCAAAATCAATGTTACATTTAAAAATGAATTGATATATTGGAATATAATATGTTAGTGGTTTCAAAAAAAATTAGAAAACAAACCTTATGAAATACCCTAAGATGTGGTTAAAGGAGATAGAATTACAAAAAAAATCCCCACTTCCAACCTCCTCTCTAGTTACTTTTCTCCACCAAAAACCAATGGACTGTACTTGGGAGCCCTGGAGACGCCACGGAATCCAATGAGAAGATATTAAATGGAACATTTAATGGAAAATTAATTCAAATTGTGTGATCTGGGGACTCCTGTTTGAGGAGTTGGAATAAAACCAACATAAGAAAGATCTAGGAAGAAGAGGCAAGTGGAAGGATAGGAGAGTGTTCTGTGTTCAAAGGTTTAGAAGGTGATTTCCAAAATATAAAGCAAAGTGGTTTCATGTGACTTTAGAAAGTTACACGTCCAATCTATATGTGGCTTTGCTATTTTTTGAAGATTATATTGTATTCCAGATGTGACTGAAAGCCACTGAAATGTTTTAAGCATCCATGCGATGGAATTTAATTTACGTATATTTAACATGCACTCTGCTATGTAGAAATATCATTGGAATAACCAAGAATATAAGTAAAATATTACTGGGATATTACCATATTAAATAGTGGCTTGGTCTGGACTATGGGTAGAAAAGAAACATACTTAAGATATATTTTTAGCAACTTTACTGAGACACAGTTCACATACCTTATAATTTACCAATTTAAAATGTATGATTCAATTATTTTTAGTATATTCACAGGTAGGTGCGATCATCACAAGAGGCAATTTTAGAACATTTTTACCAACCCCAAAGCAAACCCTGTATGGTTTAGCACTGACTTTTTGTACCTCACTCCAACCCCTTACCCACCCAGCCGTAAGCTGGGTTAACACTCTACAGATTTCCACTTTCTCAACAGTACATATGAATGGAATCATATATGTGACCTTTTGTGACTAGCTTTCATTTAGTGTAATGTTTTTAAGTTTCATCTATGTTGTACCAGGTGTCAGTATTTCATTCTAATGTCTGAATGATATTTCACTGTGCTTACATACCACATTTTGCTTATGTATTCATACATTAATAGAAATTTGGGTTGTGGCCACCTCTGGCTATTGTGAATAATTCTACTTTGACATATATGAACAAACTTTTGTGTAAATTTGATTTCATTTCTCTTGGGTATATACCTAGGAGTGGAATTTCTGGGTCATATGGTAACCCAGTTTAACCATTGGAGTGATTGGCAAACCGTTTTCAAAGAAGCAGTACCACTTCATGCCATTAGCAATGCATGAGGGTTCAGATTTCTCCACATCCTCATCAGCATTTGTTATTATCTGACTTTTTGATTTTAGTTGTTCTAGTGAGAGTGAAGTGGTATCTCATTGTGATCTTGACTAGCATTTTCCTGACAACTGATGAGTTTGAGTATCTTTTCATGTGCCTATTATTCATTTGTGTATTTTTCCCTGGAGCTTGTTTGAATAAATATGGGTATGATTCTATTAAGAAGTGGAAAAAATCAGAAGGGCCAGTCACTAAACAAATGAAATTCAGCAGAAATGAACAAACAACTCCCTCATTTGGAAGTAAGTAGAATGTAGTAGATGAAGGAATGGAAGAAAAAAAAATACGTATACTTACAATTATAAGTCTGTTATAAATTTAATGGCAGAAAGATGCAGTCTCTCTGTTTTTGTTTTTTAGACACGCCAGCTAAAGTGAGATGGGAACAAGAGATTTGAGGAGTGTTGTGGTAGAATGAAATTGACTTTGTGTTTTTGGAAGAGCATAGTTACTAGGAAAAACAAAAACAACAGCAACCAAAACACAAGTGTTCTGGTTGGTGTAGAGTGCTCATCTGAGGATAGTGATCGTGAAATATGAAAGGGGAGAGGAACAAAAGGACAATGAAGATTAGGCAATTACCGAAATACTAATAATAGTGATTGCTAATATTTAATGGGCATTTGTTATGTTCCAGGAATTGATTTAAGCATTTTATGTGATTTAATTAACTTATTCCTTATATCAACTCTGCAAGAAAAGTACTATTATGATGCACAGTGTGACTGTGATAGGGTAAGGTAAAGAAAAATTCTTTAGAGTTGAATATGTTAGGAGCTTAAGGAGTGAAATGAGTATAAAAAGGGTATTGGAGTGTCCTGCAACGGAGTGGAAGTACTAGGGACTCTCTGTAAGGTCTATGATGAAGGGACTAATGCCAGATACTTCAGTTGAGGATCTTGGAGAGGTTCTATAAAGCAGGTATGTAGCTAAATGTTGAGAATTCCAAAGATCGAGAAGAAATAAAAATCTGCAAGCAACAATGGAGAGCAAAGAGGATATCAATCTTGCTCTCAAATTTAAGATAAATGGCATATGAGAAAAAAAAGTTTCTAATTGAAAGGGCTGCAGGAAACGGTACCTCATAGGGGAAAATGTCATTTAAGACACATGTGAAGGGAAAATTCAGAAATGAGTTTGAGAAGCTGTGATGTTTGATGAGTAGACATTCCAGAGAATAAAGTTGGGGTAGAGGCTGGGAGAGGAGCCTCGTCAGCTAAGCTCACGGTTTGGACAGAGAAATGAAGAGCTCAGAGACTTGATGGGTGAGCAGAGAGGTTTTCGTTCTCATACTGACAGAAGCAAATAAGGATGATGTGACATTTGGTGGACTTCGTCTTGCTTGTGCCCGTATATCTGTGGACATTTTAAGGCCTGTGACAAAAGGTCATTGGCCTGGACAGCATGGGATCTGGGCATAATTGTTTTTATCCTTTCAAGTGGAGCAGAACACCTTAGTATAGTAAGAGCAGCTCTGTGCAGGCTTTCTCACTTCATTTTCTTCCTGCCAATAATTATGATTTTTTACCCCTTTTATATCCTAGAAACCATCATTAGGGTTTCCTGGGCAAATGTGGGTTGAGTTGTAGAAAGTTTCCCAGAGAATCAGTGGACCTATGGGCCTCATAATTTATCCTTAGAATTGTCATATTGTGACCTAACAACTGATGCTCATAAATATTAGAAAGAAAGTAAATCGTTTCTCAGAAAAATCCTAGTTTTCCACGTCTGCAAGCCTTCCTCCTTTCTCTTTGTGTTTGGCTGCTGTGTTTGGCCTATTACACAGGCACTTCCACCATCTAAGCTGGAATTGAATTGAGATACACTGATTTGTTTTACTAATTGTTAGGTTGAAAGCTAAAAAATAATGAAGCAAAGAATGCTAAAGAAAGTTGACTTTTACTCTGTATAAAATTGTATGTACATTACCAGTTATTTATTGGCTAACATAGCATGTTGATTTTAGTAAAACCTTATAGGTAAGTCCATCTTGTTATGACTACCGTATTTGGGTTTTTTTTGTTATTAAAAATTAAGATTCTGACAAGAGTTTCAAGGATATTTCAGAGAGTGTTTATTTATTATAAAAATTTTAAACTTCTGAGCACAGACTTAAGAACTCAAGTGTAAGGGACTTGAACAAAAATTGACCCAGGCGATAAAGAAAAAATTTTGTTTTTAAAAATAATGTGCGAGAGTTTATTTTAAAAATGAAAATGAAGTTATTTTTTTGCTTGCGAAATGAAAATACCTTTCTTATTGAAATGTGTGCAGGAGTGCAGAAAACTATAATGATAAAAATTAAATGACCTGTAATCCTATACCAAGACTTGTTGGTATTAATATTGAGGTGTACATATTTCAGGAATAGGTATGTGTATTATTTCTATAAGTTCACATTTTTATACATATAAGTGACCATATATGCTGATGAATATCTAAATATATCTCTAAATGCATATTTTATATACACGTTTAAACTTAAATTATTCAAATGTAATTCAGCTTTTATATATGTATAGTGACTGTGTCAGGTAAAATGCTTAATTTAGCAAATTTAGTTTTCTCTTTCCTTTGTCAAGTAATCTAATGACAGATATTAAAATCTTTCACAAAACATTTTTACATTGTTTTGTAATCATGGACATTATGTGTAACACATTTCATTATTCAGTATTTTCCCTTGAATAATTCATTTTCCCCTATTCTGTAGCTGGTTATTTTGATTAATTTCTATCTCATCAGAATGTTATTTTCAAGTGGTTATTTTAGAAATATTAAAGAGATGTTATTTTTTTCCTAAAGCTTCATATATAGGTAATTATTTTCCATTGTCATCATACAAAAAAAGTAAATCTTTTGGATTTTAAAATTTATGGGTGAGACAGTTTTTCAGCTGTATTCAAGAATTGTTCCATTCCTTCTAGCAATAATGCTTTTTATTTTTTATTGAAATATAGCTGTACAATATTATATATGTTACAGGTGAACAATATGGTGGTTCACAATTTTTAAAGGTTATACTTCACTATAGTTATTATAAAACATTGGCTATATTCCCTGTGTGTTCAATACATCCTTGTAGCTTATTTTATACATAATAATTTGTATTTCTTAATCCCCTACCTTTATATTGCCCTTCCCCTCTTCCTTGTTCCCACTGGTAACCACTAGTTTGTTCTCTGTATCTGTGAGTCTGTTTCTTTTTTTGTTATATTTACTAGTTTGTTGTATTTTTTAGATTTCACAATTAAGTGATATTATATAGTATTTGTCTCTCTCTGTCTGACTTATTTCACTTAGCAGAGTACCCTCTAAGTCCATCTGTGTTGTTGCAGATGGCAAAATTTCATTCTTTTTTATGGCTGAGTAGTATTCCATTATGTATATATTCACCACACCTTCTTTATCTATTCATCTGTTGATGGAAATTTAGCTTGCTTCCATACCTTCACAATTGTAAATATGTTGCCATGAACATTGGAGTGCATGTATCTTTTTGAATTAGTGTTTTTGTGTGGGTTATAATACATATACCCAGAAGTGGAATTGCTGGGTCAAATGGTAGTTCTATTTTTAGTTTTTTTAAAAAACTCCATATTGTTTCCACAGTGGCTGCATCAATTTACATTCCCACCAACTGAGTATGAGGGTTCCCTTTTCTCTGCATCCTCGCCAACATTTATTATTTGTGTCCTTTTTGATGATAGCCATTCTGACAGATGTGTCATGATGTCTTATTGTGGTTTTGATTTGCATTTCCCTTCTATCATTAATGTTAAATAATAAGTCTGAGGACAACCTCTTTTTCCTTTACAGGTGAAATAACATTACTCTTTATAAGAAAAGTTGCAGAAATTTCAAAAAATACAGTTCACAAGGTTCTTTTTCCTGCCTCCCTCCCTCAGTCTCAACTCTAAGTTAACAGAGAGCAACTATGACATATTCAGTGTGGACTCCTGGTCACAAAGAATCCATTGTTGACAACAACTCAACAGGGGGCACTAAAAGTGACCCTCCCATCCCACCACTGAACTTCCCTTCCTTGAAGTTAAAAAACACAATATATGCAAAAATATGAGAAGATTATTATATCAGCTTGTGATATAAAGACTAAATTTAAAGACCAATAACATATGCTACCTTCCTATATGGTCCAATTGAGAGGGCCTCAAATAACCTAACTGCAGCTTCTTCCTTCTCTGTTCTTACAGAAAGGTTCCCTAGCCAAACAGCCCTCCTTATTAAAAGGACTAAGCAGAGTACCTGCTTATCCCTGAGGAGTGGGTTTCTGTTCCCTGGCAGCCCGCTGAATTATTCAGACAAGCCAATCACATCCTCCTGTGGCAACCAGGGAGAACTTCTCTCTCTCAGTACTACAAAGCTTGCCTCCCACAGTTCCTCCGTTCCCAAGTGTAACCCCTGCATCACTTGTGTGGTATTTGGTGTCTTCCTCCTTGAGGGTTGTGAGGATACATGCTGTCAATTGGATCTTTCCAGGGTCAGGTGTAACCCCGGGGCAGGAATCCCTCCCTCATCAGTGGGGTGAATAGGATGTGATTAAAACCTGGCCACTCTTATAATGCAAAATCGTTTTCAGGATTGACAACTTGTGAATCTCTTTTTTTTTTTTTGTTAGTTTTGAATGAAACACCATAATTTTCTCTGAATTCCTTTTGAATTATTTTTTGCACATCTTCTAATTTACCTTCTGTTCTAAAGTTTTCCTACACTTAAATCTTTATTGAGCAACTATTTTATACTAGACATTTATCAAGGTGCTGATAAAACAGCAGTGAGTAAGAAAGGACAAAAACCATGTGCTTATAGAGCTTTTATGCTAGAGACAGACAATAACAGATGACAACAATAAAAAGTAAGTACGTAGCATGTGAGATAGCAATGAGTGGTATAGGGAAGGGAGATAAGCACTGTGGAGGTAGTAGCTACCAGTTACTAGAGCGATGTTAGATCACTGCTCTGGAAAAAGTGAAGAAAAAAAACACATGGATATCCCGGAAGAAGAATTCCAGGCAGAGGGAACAGCAAGTATGAAATCCTGGATGTGAAAGAATCCAGCTTTTCTTCTTGAGTCCATTAAATTCTTAGTTTGATCTCCAATTTCTTTGCCTCAAATCTACATACATAAGTATAACCCTTTCTCACTACTATTAAATGTGTTTTCCTCCCCAAATGTGTGGATAGGTTCTTGACGTGACAGTAAATTTTTAAGGCTAGAGAAGTCTCTTTGTAAGTAAATTCATTCTATGCCCTTTCATCCCAGTACCCTCCCAAGGGGCAAGTATGTGTTCTATTCAGGCATCTTACATATTTTAAATGCTTATTCATGGCTGTTTGATGAATGAGTAAGTGGATATTAAGTCAATTAATGAATAACTCCTTGTCTTTGCACAGTTGCTTAATACACTTTATATAAAGCACACAGACTTTGAGGTTCCTAAAATATTCTTTGCACTCATTTACATGCCAACTCTTCTACTCTAATACAGGGGTTATGAAAAACTCTGATTTCAGTCTAGTTAAATTTAGTTACTGACTCTGAAATCTATACTCATTGTGGTCGGGGATCTCTGAGTAAGCCTAAGTATTTAAAATCACCCTAAATTCAATTTCTTCTGTGTGATTTTGAGCAAGTCTCTTAAACTGTGGTACTTTGACTCTTATCTTAATATTACAAAATTTACACTTTCTTGTTACAATATAATAATGCATAGGAAATTACATTATATAAACGAGAAAAATAAAGTTAGCACTTATTACACCTTATACCTTATACTTTATGCCTATATAACTGTCCCAGATTAATTTACCCCTGTGATGCAGGCGTGAGGAGGGCCTTGTCCCAGGCTTTGGTTGAGTGCCTGGGACGTGCCCCGTCAAGTGTGGGTCCTTGGCTTCTGGCAGGAAAGAATTCGAGAGTGAGCCACAGTTGACTAAAGGTAGATTTATTTAGAGAGATACATTGAAAGGCAAGAGAAAGGCCACGAGGTGTGGGGGTTGGGTGCTCAGATTAAAAGTAGGTACACACTTAGGAGTGGGCCATCTCCGAAGAGGGAGAGAGAGGGGCAGCTGGGAGGTGCCATGTTGCCAGTTTTTATGGACTTGGTGGCTTCATATGCTAATAAGTGGAAGGACCAGTCTAAGTAGCCTGGGGAAGAGGCTGGGATTCCCAGGAAGTTGGCCATTTCCCACTCTTTGACCTTCTGTGGCTAGTCTTGGGCCTGTTATGGGCCTGTGGGCATGTTATTCACCATGTTAATGTATTACAATGAGCATATAATGAAGCTCAAGATCTACTAGAAGTTAAATCTCCCATCATCCTGAGCCTCAGGGCCAACTGGGGGTTGAATCTTTCACCATTTTGATGTTAGTTGCTGTAGCATTCCTTGAATAGCTGTGCCCTGCCCACTTCCTGTCTCACCTGGAGGAAATTATACAGAGCATAAAAATGTGAGAGAGTGAAAAGGGTTTGATTATGTATATATTTTCAAGTGGAGAGAAAGAAAGATGAGAATTTTATACCTGTATATTTTCTCAGTAAGTTGGAAGAAATATTCACTTGTTGATATATTCACTTGTAGGGGCATGCTGGGATTTGAAACTATAATGGTGAGGAAAACAGTTAGAAAATGTGCTGTAGGAAGTTCAAAAGTGCAAGAGTAATAAATAAACTGAAAAAGAACAATCATGAGGAGGTAAAAGTGTTAAAAAATTATAATTTCTTGAGAATATAGAAAAAAAATCCTTGACAGTCTTCCCAAGAATATAGTTCAAAATCCCAGTAGTCCATGAATGTCGGTTTTAAAGTCTTCTCTGCAAACTGTGGCACCATAAATAGAAACTAATTCTTACGGATTAATCTAAATTTCTCTGTAGTACAAAGTTGTTTGATGCAAAATGCCTTTTTTTAACAGATTATAGGAAACCACAACCTTATAAGTTAGCCTAGCTAATGGAAAACAAATCAGTTTAAAATGCCCATCAAATAAGTTAACTGTTACTTCATGCCAGTACTTCAGGTAATTGATGTGCTACCACCTTACAGAAGTTGCTTTTGCTTCCCCCATTCATCCTCACTCCAGCTTATTTTCCCATTACCTGCATCTATAAGTGTCAAATTAGACTGTACTTGGGAACTTATTCCTGTTTTTACTGAAATATATTTAAACACCCTAAAACAAGGTGGGGCTTGGTGTTAGATAACAATATTATGTGTGTATTATTACATAAGCTTGTTTTCCTAAGATTTTCTGGACAACTTACTGATCCTTAAAGTTTTGGAAACCCCACTGTGTTCTACACAGTGGCATGTTCTCCTGGTTTATCTCTATTATTTGAGTTTATTAACTATCACCTTTTTTCTGACTTCTTCTGTTTGTATGTAAATTCACTTTATATTACCTATTGTCTTCACAAAACTTGTTTCCTCTGACCAACATGTATTCTTGAACTTAAAGACAGGTTACCAGATCAAATATAGGATACTCAGTTAAATTTGAATTTTAAAATTTAAGTATGTCCCAATTATTTTGTGGACATATGTATGCTGTAAGAAATGATTCTTTTCTCAATTTGAAATTCAAACTTGACTGGGTGTCCTGTTTGTATTTATTACTTGATTATTATTATTATTTTTTGACAAATCTGCAACCCTAGGAGAGAGAGGAACCAAACTGAGATTTAATAACTTTATAAATCATTTACAAATTAAAAAATTCAAATAAGAGAACACTCTTTTTAATGCAATGCTAATAAGATGTGCATGTGTAGACTAATTTATTTCTATTTTATTCTCAACATGTGTATTTCATTCAAGTAACTCTAAGATTGAACCTCCAAAACTGATGCTTTAATATTATGTAAGTAAAATATGAGGTTTGCTATCTTTTACTTTCGTAAAATTTTCTATCTAACTGAAAGGAATGATATTGAAAACAGTTAATTTATATCATGATAAGTAAAGTAATCTTGAATTGGAAGCCTTAAGGAGCCACATTAATATGAGGCGAAAATGAGTTAAAACTTCTAGAAAATGGGACTTCCACTTTTAGGTCATATGAACTAGTAAAGGAAAACATCATTCCCACTAAGAGGAACTTAAAAAGCCAAAACTTCTACATAAAAGTTACCTGCTTAGAGACATCAAAAAGCTATTTAAGCAGCATGGACCAGAAGGGCTAAAGTTCTGGGGAGAAGAGACTTATGGAAAGATGAGCTGAGTTCTATAGCTAGCTACCCTGGGCTCACTAACAATTGCAAGAAAGTCATAGTTTGAATTTAATTGAAAACACAAGATTAGAGGATGGAAGTTCAAATTTTGGCCGATTAGATGACTAATGCTGGGCAAGAGAGAAAACAACAGAAATTTTGGTGATTACATGGGGCCAGAGAGATAAAATTTGCAGTTTATTAGCCTAAAATATTTTGAGACTTTCCCCTCAAGAAGTTACAGAGCTGAAAACTTTAAGTTGCACAGAGTTAAAATGTTAGGCAGTTTGAGATTTGCAAATGTTAACCACTATACATAAAAACAGATATAAAACAAATTTCTTCTGTATAACAAGGGAACCATATTCAATATCTTGTAATAACCTTTGATGAAAAAGAATATGAAAACAAATATATGTGTGTGTGTCTGTGTATATGTGTGTGTGTATACACACACACATACACAACTGGGACATTATGGTATACACCAGAAGTTGACACATTGTAACTGACTATACTTCAATAAAAAAACAAACTTAAAAAAAATGTTAGGCAAAAAGCCTCTGGAAATTAAAGGCTGTTATTCATTGTGTTTCTGCAAAACTATCATGACATTTTAATTGTGGCAACAGTCTAATATGTTTATTGCCTAGTTTATTGACCGCTTCACCTATTTTCTCTCAACTCCCTTTAATCATTTGAGATCAAATTGCCATGATGATGCCTATCATCCTTAAATACTTAAGTATTTATTTTCTGTAAATAAGGGTGTTCTTCCACATAACCAAAGTACAGCCACTGAAATCTGCAAGTTGGTATCAATATGTGATCAAATCAAGAATAATTCAGTCGTAAAGATATTAGGAAAGGCCATGGAAGGTAGCTGAGAATGTTAAGTTGGAAAGGAGAATGATTTCCCAGACTTCTGTGTCAGAATCTGAGGACTAGAAAGACATTTACAAATGATGACAATGCCTAATGCAGGGCAGCGAGCCCCAAAGCGAGGAAGGTTGTGTCTAGTTCAAGAGACAGCATAGTGTATGGAGGTCAGAGTTTGAGCAGAGTCAGAAAGTCTTCTGCATGACAGAGTAGCCTGGCAGAAGATGGCATGGTCAGACAGGAAAAGTGTTATATCCACCAGGGGCCAACGGTAAGGGACAAGCTAGTTATTATATGTGATTGAGGTGAGAAGGTTACTCACATGACAGAGGGCAGACTGTTGTAGAGAGTCAAAGACAGAGCAAGGTGAAAGGATTAGCCCACAGGACTGGATGTTAGAGTTCAAGTGGAATAAGGAAGATGTCCCCAAAGAGCAGAAGCCTAAGGGGAGGTGTCGGCTTTGTGGTTTATTTTACAATTTGGCTGAAATCATGAAATATGAGTGAGTTTGAGTCTCTCCCTTGTTTTTAAGTTTGATATTTTATACTGTGCTTTGTTTCTATAGATTTATTTCACTTGGTTTGAGGTAAATCAATAGTTAGGTTCTTATCATTTTTACAAGGCAGATTATAAATTTCTATGTACTTCATAATCTAAATATTTTTGATTTAGTAATTTTGAAAAATATTTTAAATTTATTTCAAAAATATGTAATGTGCATTTCTGTGAGAAAAGGTTCTATGATTGATCATGTGTAATACTTTGAAAATTTGACTTATCGATAAAATGATAAGAACTTGAGAGTGCAGACTCATAATTATTTTAATCACGTAGCCCCCAAAATGGATTACAAATTGCAGTCCTTATGGGAGATATATAAATAACATATTTCCTTGTATAAAACTGATCATAATTATGTATTTTTTATTTTGAGAAATATTAAATAATTAAAAAAATCAAAGATAACTGAATATTATAAACTAGAAGAAACCAGATGATCGTCATTGCATTTATAGAATGCAATCTGTAAATTTCCTTCATTCCTTCAGCACAGATATAGAACAGAAACTTAAACACTTCTAAAACAGACTCGTATCTAGTAACCGATGTCTATTATATCATTTATTTCTATTTGACTATGTGGGTATTTCAGAAGATCAATGCCAACTCTTAGCTCAGTTAATTAATATGCCACATTAATTTCCTAATTCAGAATAAAGTGTTACAGATGGTGTTATAAATGCATCCAAATCTTTAAAACTCTGACAATTAAAAGAAGTATGTGATACTTTCAGTATTTTCAGTTAGTTGAAAATAACAATCACTTATGTATCTTTCTTTCACATAAGAAGATTAATATTTTTTAAGTAACAAGGAATTTATTCAGATTAAAATGAAAATATAAAGTGCTTGAAAATGTTTACGAAGAATTATTCATAGGTACTTCAAATGCCAAGTTTATATTTATGCACATTTAATCATAATATATTCAGGAAAAACAAAATCAAGGAAATCATTTTTAAAGTGAGAGATTTCTTTAAAAATAAGTACTGTGAGAATATAGCAAAAAAAATTACTAAAGACTCATATTTTGGCAGGGAAACAGCGACATAAGAGATGGAAACAAGGAACCCGATGGTTCTCCATGGGAAGAATTTCTGCTAACATCCAATGTGAATTTATAGCCTAAAAAAGACACTGGGCTGAGTTAATATGAAGTGATTAAAAATACATAAAACTTACATTTATATAGCCCGTAGAAAGAATCCTAACATAAACCCAGAACCAAAAAGTATGAAAAGTACAGAAAAGGCTATAAATACATATGGGGCATGGGAAAAAATTCTCACATATGTGTAATATATGTAATGGGAATCTTAGAAGAACAGAGAGAGATAACAAGACAAAATACATATATATAGAAATAATAGGTGAAGATTTTCATATGCTGGTTGAATGCATCAAATTAGTGGCTCAGTAAGTTTTTTAAACCTCAAGCAGGACAAATGTAATGCAGACCACTTACAGGTTCATCATAGTCAAACTGCTGATAAAAAAACAAAAACAAAAGCTTAAAAACTGTTGAAGAAAAATCAATATTAGATTAGATAGTGCTGGGGAAAAAAATCTGCTAGCCTAGAATACTATACCTAGTAAATATGTTTTTCTTAAATAAAGGTAAAGTATTACCATTTTCAGAAAAAAGAAAACTAAAAGAGGTATGTATTAAGGGACTATTAGAGTTCTGGAAGAAAGATGATTCCAGGTAAATCTATAGGAAATATGTGAAAGAACGGCAAAGGAGCACTGAGATACAGTGACTTTTTAAGTAAATGATGATAAGTCTTATGGAGTTTAAGACATATGTGGAAATGAAATACACAGCAATTGTTTAGGGGGTTCCTATGACCACCCACATCTACAGTAATTCACTAGATGTAGTCACGAACTCAGCATAATTGGCCCCATGGCTTAGATTTATATCAGAGTCACAGCAGCATTGTAACGCAGTAACACCGTAACATCAGAGACACAGCTGGTTCAGTAAAAGAAAAAGATGTAAGCGGAGTCTGGAGCAGTCCATGTGCAGGGTTCCTACTTCCTTCCGTGAGAGATCACACAGTGTGCCATCCCTATAGCAGAGAAAATAGAGCATCCCGGTTTGGTTCAGCATTTCAGCCCAGGGAGGTCCGTCTGAGATTCAGGGTTTAGGTTTTTTATCGGGAACTTTTCATTTGTGCATGCTTTGCTCAACCACCAGACTCTCAGAAGGAAAGCAGATGTTCACTGTAAACCACACTGTAGCACAGAGGAACAGCTTATCAGTTAGCAAGCATTTCAGAATCTACGTTTCCAGATGGTAGTCAAACAGCCCCTTCCAAACATAGCAGCCTCAGGCCTGCTTTATTAACCCTTTTCTGCACAGTAACAGTAGCCAAAAAATGGGAAGGGGAAGAAAAGTTAAACTGTTTAGGGTTCTTTCATTGCTCAGAAAGTGATCAGTTTTTTTTGTGTGTATGGGTTTTTTTTGTAATCTCTAGAGCAGCAACTAAAAGGATCTAAAACTAAGGATCTAAAACTAAAACTAAGGATCATACTGTTAAGATAGCAAGAAAAGTAAAATGGTATTAAAATACCTGGCTGATGTGAAAGAAGGTAAGAAATAAGAAATAAAAGGAAAAAAATAGTGCCATAAATAGATAACACAGAACAAGTTGATAGATATAAACTCCAGGGTATCACATATTGATGTAATAGTCCACCATAAAACAGAGATTGCCAGACTGGAAAAATAAACAAAAAGACAAAGCAATTGAACTAAAACCCAAATATATGATATTTATAAGAGTACACTTTAAATATAAATATATAAAAAATTTGAAAGCAAAGAAATGGGAAAGATATGCCATATAAATGTACCAACCAAAGAACACTGGTAATGGTATCAGACAACAGGATGTATCCAACAAGAGTGAATAACAGCGCTAAATTTGAATACATCAAACATAGTTGTATAGAGAACACAATAGAAACATAATATTAAAGTGATATTTACATTTGCAAATGCCAAGGGGTAAATTTAATGAAGTATTTTCAAGACTTCTACACTGAAATCTAGAAAACATGATTGAGAAAAATTTTAATAAGACTTAAATAAATAAAGGAAAATACCATGTATGTTGATAAGAAGGTATATTATTATAAAAATACCTATTTTCCCAGATTGTTATATAGATTCACAGCAAGCTCGATAAAGATTCTCAAAATAGCCTCAAAAAGCCAAAGCAATTTCTAACTAGAAGAACAAATCCCAAAGGTTATACTGTCAGATATTAACCTCAGAGAAAGTTATATTAATAAAAACGATGTAGTACAACTGTAAAAAGTAGATAAAGATACCAATGAAACAGACTAGTAGTATGGAACCTGGCTACACATGTGTTGTTATCTGGTTTCACGGAGGGGATGGTCTTTAATTCTGCTTGGTCAGGTAATTGGGAGAGGCATCTGAGAGCTTTCTGGGATGCTGTAAACATTTCTCATTTAACCATGGTTACATACATGTATACATATGTTCTCCTATTATTTGTATACTTCACTCAATAACAGAATGAAACTATGTTCTATGAATTACCATGTCTGTTGTTAATACCCCTTAATAAGGTGTGGGTTTATTCCATAGGGTGTGAATCTAGCAGCAGTAAAAGGTCCAAAGGTTAAAATTCACACAGAGTCTCTGCACTGGGTGACGAGTAATGGACTCGTGGGAGAGTAATGGTCTTACAAGGGAGAATTAGTGTTCCACAGGCAACTGGGTTGACATAAATCAATAGAAGGTAAATAAGTGTTGGAGAAATGGTGCACAGAAAAATTAGGAGACTAAAAGAGTACTAAAGGTTTCTCTTAACAGGAATTATTCTTTGAAAATTTTGGAGACATCGTATATGGGACACATCCTGGGGAAAAGATTATGTCATGAGAATTAATGATCAAACGATAGGAGACTTGGCAGGTGTCAGAAACAACAACTTTGAATATGCAGAGGTTTAGGGAACATAGAAAATTCATATGCTTCAGACAGCTGAAGGTAAGTGTTAATTCTGAAATTCTAACATGATAATTGGAAAGCCTAACCTGCTTGCATTGCAGATATTTCAGGAAAAATTGAGAAAAACCTAAACAGGCAAGTGAGATTATTGGTGGTTCTCTCCAGTGAAGCTCTACTTTACTGCCACTGTCCATTGTCTTTAAAATACTTTACAAGACTATAACTGTAGAAAATGGAAAATAATATAAATTATTCATTTCTGTAAAAATACAATTAAATTGTATCCAGTAAAATTCAAGTGACTATTAATCTGTGAATAGTGACTTCTTTTGCATTTATATGAAAATTCATTTCAGCTTTCATGATTATCTATTTACATGCATTCATTGAATTCTCCTTTGAATCAATATTTAATTTTATGTAAAATTTTGATGTGTTCTTTTCATCCTTATGAGAAGTATGGTCTGATATCTTTTCTAAGAAAATATTCCCTAACAGATGGAAGATGAGGCTCTTAAATTGTGAGTAGTAACTATTAAAATGGTGCTTTGGACTTCTGGAGTTAAAATAGCAGATTAAAGCTTTGTCTGTTTCCTTGTACTTCTTATTATCACATAATCTAAAATGGTGCAACAGCCATGGGAAACAGTATTAAGATTTCTCAGAAACACTTAAAATAGAACTACCATATGATCTAGCAACCCTGCTTCTGGGTATGAATCCAAAAGAATTGAATTTGGGATTTTGAAAAGATATTTTCCCTTACAGGTTCATTGCAGCATTATTCACAATAATCCAAAAATACCCAAGTGTCCATTTACAGGTGCATGGATGAAAGACATGTAGTATATAAACACAGTGGAATATTATTAAGCCTTAAACAAGAAGGAAATCTTGCCATTTGTGACAATATGGATAAATCTGGAGGGCAATATGCTAAGTGAAATAATTCAGTTGAAGGACACATACTGCATAATTACACTTAAATAAGGTATCTGAAATAGTCAAACCCATAGAAGCTGAGAATATATAGTGGTTGCGAGGAGCTGGGGGGTAAGGAGATGTAAAGCTGTTGTTCTAAGGGTATAAAGGCTCATTTATACTAGCTGAATAAAATCTAGAGATTTGCTGTGTGACATAGGGCCTGTAGTTATCAGTGGTATTTTCAAGTGCAAAATTTTTTAAGTGGGTAGATTTCATGTTAAGTGTTCTAAAAACACACACACACACACACACACACACACACACACACACACACACCCCAAAACTCCCCAAAACACGAGTGAACTTTGGGAGGTGCTGGGTAGGTTTAATACCCTGATGTGATGATTCTATCATGGGTATTTGCATATATCCAAACTTATCAAATTGTACACATTAAATATGTGCAGCTCTTTGTATATCAATTATACTTCAATAAGGCTGTTAAAAATATAACATGAAAAATTAAACAGAAATAAATCAAAGAAAAGCTATCCAAAAACCTCTATGTGGAAAAAAATGAAACAAATTGAAAAATAATTGGGAAGACCTAAATAGGTCTTCAGATATAGCGTAATCATTATTTGAAAGATTTCTCACTGTAAAATTATCAATTTACTGAACATTATCAATAACTTAGTGCAATTCAATGGACAATTCCAATGTTTTTCATTTTAATAATTTGATGTACTGTTTTATAGAACTTGGTAAGCTGATTCTAATTTACAGTGAAATGCAAAGGCCAAATATAGGCATGGTACTTTTGAAGGAAAAATAAAGGTGGAAACTTGTTGTATTGCACATCACGCACCTTTATCCAGCCTTGGTAACTCAGGCAGTGTGGTGTTGAGCAGGGATAGACAGATCAGTGGAAAGAACAGTGGCCCAGCTGAAAACATAGGTATATATGATCACTTGATTTACAATCAGGTGTAACTTAACCCACTAACATGTAAAGAAATGCTCAGTTTTATTAGTAAAGAGGGAAATATACTCAGTCTTCTTGAAAGGGGCAAAACCCAGCCAATTTCCTTAAATAGTACACACTCTGCCCTTCTGTTTCCTTATGGCTTATGTACAACTATGCAGTACAGTAGGTTTTAGTTGGCATTACTGTTAATATTAATGAGATTTTGTCAAGCTGGGTGGTTTGCCCTCCTCCTAGTAATCCCAACTTCAATTTTGTGAGATTGTTTTCTATTGTATCATCTGCACAGCAGTAAGAGAGAAATAACAATAAGCATATTGACTATGTTGCACTTGGATGATTTATTTTGTATGCTTCACTATGATCGTTTTGTACTTTTTTATTTTAATTTTTTGTCAAAAGATAAAAATTCTACATTCATGCACTTTGCAATACAGTTTTGTTCTTTAGTTATCTGTGACTAATTTGCTGATGAAATAACTAAACTTCAGAAATCAGTATTTTGAGTTGCATTTTTATTAGTGTCACTTTATCAAAAAATACTTCTGACAATTTATTCTATTGACCTCTCCACTAACTAAATTTATCTTATAGACATTTGTGGAATTTATTATAGTTCAAGGGGAACTACCATCAGGATTAATACCTTCTCATTTTGAATAATGGTGGAGCTGAAAATTAATGTTGCACACAACTTTATGATAGATAACTAAGTTTTAAAACACATACTTTGGAAGATTTTTGAATTATTATGTTTTAATTTATATATCTACAATAATTAAATTTTGCATATTTTCTAGTAGAAAAAAAGGAGAGAAAGAAATCCTTTCCTTTGTTCTTTCTTTTTAAAATGATTTTTTTTTCAAAATTCTACAATGAAGAGATGCATTTTCACCTGTGTTGTTTTCAAATATGAGGGTTAGAGAAGCAGACATTTCATAATAAGGCTTATCAAAGTTTGACTTTACAAAATGATTTTCCAAATGGGCATTTTTCCATTTTACTATTTCCCCGTCCTCAGCAGACTCATTCCTACTTTCTGTAGGCTATTTCCTTGTCCAAACCTGTTGACACAGGTTTGGAGAATTCTGATTCTCACATTTTTCTGCCATTTGTGTGATGTGAGTTATCCAGTCTATCTGAGTCTTAGTGATATCTCTATAAACAAGCAATAAAATCTAGTTCTAATGTGAAGTAGTGAAGATTAAATGAGGTAAGGCATGAGAAACATTTAGTACTGTGACCAGCACACAAAATTTAGATTAAGCTATTAGGGTCCTTATTCAGATTTGCAATTTCCTGGCTTGCTTTAATGCCTTTAATGTATACTCAAGAGACAAAATTTGGGGTGTCCTGTATTTTCACTCCCTGACATAGTAGACTATACAGTCAGCACTCCTACTCGGCAGGGTTCACATCTATGGATTTTGGTATCTGCAGGGGTCCTGGAACCAATCCCCTGCAATACAGAGGGACAAATGTATCCTATAATTAATCATAACCTTTGGACAGAAATCCTGAGTAAAACTAATTATAACTTTATTTAAATGCCTGTGTTTAGAAGATACTAGAAAATGTTTTAATTGTTTAAAAATAGGGCAGAGTTTAATTTTGTTTTTATAATATCTTGCAGAAATTGATTTTATTCAATAGATTAAAATAATGAAATTTATATAATTTTGGATTTCTGTATTCCTTATTCACTAGAAGCTATTCCACTTCAATATTTATATTGCGCTCAGACAAATAAGAATTCAATATTTAATAAGCTATCTATAAAAATAATATAATATAGAGATTTAGTAAAACTCACATATTCAAATAATCTTAGAACTATTTACTTAATATTGCTTATTAAATGATTTTCTCTTTCCCCTAAATTTGAAGGGTAATATCTATACTAAAGTGGAGTTTACACTACTCGTTTTGAACTTATCTGCTTTCCTCAGGTTAGCACAATTAATAAATTAATGATTTTACACGTTTTAAAGCTGAATTGACTCACCTAATGATATCAGTTTTCTTTCTGGAATACTATTGTTTGATTTTTATTCTTCTTTGTGACTATTTTACATTTTAAAAAAGCACCTAATGGAAATAATTAGACAGTCCATTATAGCACCATCTGCTGTGCATCACAGTCATGTTTTATTGTGGCTCGCTGACAAAAATTTTGTGAAACTGACATATTCTGCTTTGATAAAATCACTATCTGAAAATGGCAAATTACCTGACATAATATCATATAAAGCATAGTGCAGCTTTTAAACACACTTACTTCTCTTCCCACTATGTTACTATTTTTTAATCTAATAAGATTGATTGTAGTGATTGTATAATAGCTTAGAAAGGTTTTTGAACTTAAATATTGATAAGTTAAGCAAAAAGAACATTCACAATTTGATTTAAAATTTCTTTCTATTCTTTGAGATTTTTTTTTTTTGGAATACCTATATTATATTTATTATATCTTACAACTGAGATTTCTTTATCAATTAAAAAAAGTCCTGTTTACTAAACATTTTCCTTGAAATTATTAGACTCATCTTCATAATTGAATATTTTAAATATTATATGGTTTTATTATATACTATCATTCTTTCAATTTGAAAATTAAAGTATGAAAATAGATTTGATAAAAAAAACAATAGTTACATGTCTGGTTTCTCAGTAAGGTGAAAATCTTTTTTTATCTTATTGAGGCTACTCAAGTATGAAGATGAACAAAAGGAGATGTAACTGTATGAATCTGAATAAAAATGTTAAAATGTTGGAAGAAGCTGCTGGTGAGAGGAGATTCTTTACGTCTTCTATTCCTTTTCTGTATGTGATTTTAATTGAGCATTTTATAAGATTCCATTTCTCTCCTATCTTTTATTTCAGTTACACCTCTTGTTTAGTGGTTGCCTCAGATTTTACCATATACATTTATCACTAATCCAGGTCTGCTTTTAAATAAGGCTACACAGTAGGCCCTTTGTATCCACTGGTTCTGAATCCAAGGATTATATTTGGGGAAAAAAGTCCAGAAAGTTCCAAAAAGCAAAAATGGAAATTGTTACGTGCTGACAACTGTTTACATAGCATTTACATTTTATTGGGTATTATAAGTAATCTAGAGACAATTTGAAGTGTGTACAGGTGTTTAATCTCCTTGGTTAAATTTATTCCTAAATGTTTTTTAATCTGTTGTAAATGAGGTTATTTTCTTTATTTCTCTTCCAGATATTTCATTGTTAGCATATCGAAATGCAACTAATTTTTTGTGTATTGATTTTGTATCCTGTGACCTTGTGAATTTGTTCCCTAGGTCTGAGAGTTTTTGTAGTAGAGTCTTTAGGGTTTTCTATATGCAAGATTATGTCGTCAGCAAACTGAGACAATTTTACTTATTTCTTTCTTATTTGGATAACATTTTTTTTTCTTGCCTAATTGCTGCAGTTAGGACTTTTGGTACTATTTTTAGAAAGAGTGGTTAAGAATCGGCATCCTGGTCTTATTCCTGATTTTAGAGGAAAAACTTTCAGCTTTTCACTATTAAGTATGATTTTATCTGTGGGTATATCATATATGGCCTTAATTATGTTGAAATGTGTTCTATAACTAAGTTGTTGAAAGCTTTCATTATGAAAGATGTTGGATTTCGTCAAAGGCTCTTTATGCATCTATTGAGATGATCCTACAATTTTTATCCTTCCTTTTGTGTATGTAGTGTATCACATTTATTGATTTGTATATGTCAAACCATTCTTGCATTCCAGGGATATATGCCACTTGATCGTGATGTATGATCCTTTTAATGTGTTGTTGAATTTTGTTTTCTGGTATTTTGTTAAGGATTTTTTGCATCTATGTGCCTTAGGGATATTGACTTGCAGTTTTCTCTTTTTGTAGTGCCCTTATTTGGATTTGGTATCAGGGTAATGCTGACCTCATGAAATGCCTTTGGGATTATTTATTTTTCTTCAAATTTTTGGGAAGAATTTGAGAAAGATTGATTTTAATTTATCTATAAATGTTTAGTACGATGCACTAGTGAAACCAACTCATCCTGGGCTTTTCTTTGCTGAGGGGATTTTGTAACTCTCCATGCCTTCAGTCTCCTTAGTTCTTATTGGTCTCTTCAGGTTTTCTGCTGCTAAATGTAAGTGTTCTCACCATAAACACACACACACACACACGAAATAATGTTAGGTCCTGGATGTGTTAACTAAACATAGGGTAATCACTTCCATATATATATATACATGTAACAAATCATCATGTTGTATACCTTAAACTTATACATATGTCAATTATATCAAAGCTGTAAAAACAATAATATATTAATATTGTCTCATCAATTGTAACAAATGTACTGCACTAATACAACATGTTACAAATAGGGAAAATTAAGGGGAAGGAAAAGGGGATGAGATATATTGTAACTCTCTGTGCCTTCTGCTCAATTTTTCTGCAAACCTAAAACTTCCCCCCAAAGTCTGTTTTTTTTTTGAAAATCTATCATTGCAATAGAAACCAAACATATAAAATATCCAATAAGTTGAATGAGAAATATGTCAGATTTCTAAGAAGAAAAACTATGAATCCTCAATAAAGAATATAAAATAATGCAAAAATAGAAAAAATAAAGATGTATCTTACTTAAAAGGAGAATATAAGGACGTTTTCAGTTTGTTTTGAGAACTTAAATTATTTTTATCAAAATTGTACTTTGAAATATGCATAAAACTGAGAATAATCTTTCTAAATCAGTTTTACTGAGATATTTTTAGATAGATTGACTTCATTTACTTCAAGTGAACGTTGTTTGCCTTCTGTTCACAGTCCTCTCTACTGTTACCACAGTAAAAGTAAACACATTTCCATCACCCCAAGGCATTCCCTCATACTACTTTGCAATCAGTCCCGTCCCAACTGCAGAAACTGACAATCACTGATATTTCTGCCTCTGAGTTTTGCCCTTTTTACAAGCTTCAAGTGAATGGATTCATATAGTATTAAAAGAAAAAAAAATTGCTAACTCGATGTTAGGATCCAGTGCTTGTAGAAGTCAAACAAAGAACTGGACATTCACTCTCCACTGATATATCCTGTCAAAACAGATGGCTGCTCCTTCATACCTAAGTAGTGGGTAGTGCCTGCCTAATTCAGTATTTTTAGTAGCTCAAAAATTATGACCAGTCAGAAGAATGCTCTTTATATACTTCTAAAATACAAGACCCCAAATAGAAATGTGGTCTAACCACTTAGCAATACAATATAGGAAACACTCCCCTTGAAACCAAGTTTCTAGGCCCACCATTTTTATTACCTGACTTTGTTATATGGATCCATCATTAAACTTCTCTTAAGACTCAGTTTCTCAAAACAAGGGTACTCTATGATTCAAGACTTCCAGCTACTGAAGAAATACAGGGAAATACTCTGGTATATAACTTATTTTTAGCTCCAGTTCTGACTTACACAGTTCTCCATTTTCTAAAAGTGAGAATAATCTGCCACATGTTAAAAGATATCCACTGTTACTAATTAATAGGTTCAATTTTTAATTGAATGGTATATTACCTGTGTGAATGTGTATATATAGATTTATATTCAAATATACATATAATCGTGTGTATAATATATAAAATACACATATTAATACATAAATGTGTATAATATTTAAAATAATATATCAATTATTTATGGATAGTAATACAATAATAAATATTTATTTGATAAATATTATTTATGTTCCTATCTTAAATACTTTCATTTGGTATGAAAATAGAGAGTTTTTTTTACTTTTTAATATGGAATCATGCTGTTTCTTTATCTTTTTTTTTGAGATTCACTCTTCTTTTGTTTAAAAATCCACAACTGTGGCCATGTTCAGTGTTCTTTCATCTTCTTTGTCTTAAAAGTATCATAATTTTGACAACTAAGCAAATATATTCAACATCTTGCATAATTTACCAAGAGCTGATAGTTTCACACAGCTGTATTCAAAGCACTGCAAAAAAAAAAAAAAATAGTTGCCATTTTTTGTGTGTCTAAGTAATTGAACTGCACCAATACTGGGAATTACTTGTTAATTATAATATAAGAATGGTTTATACATTCTGAGTTGTCCCAAAATGCATGTTTTCTGAGCAGCTGTTAGGAGGGCACCTTAGTTTCCATCTAAAGTTTCATGTCATAAATGAATTTTTTATAAAGAAATTCCTATGGGAGAGAGTGCATGCATCCTCTTTTTATATTTGATCATTCATACAAAGAAAAGCATTTAAGAAATAAAAATGTCTTATTCTAGAAGAGAAAAAGAGGAAATTTTTTAAAAATAGAAATGTCCAAGGTTCAAGTACATTAAAACATATTATCCTAATGTGCCAATAATTTTTTTTAACTCTCAAGTACAGATTAGCAAGTCATTCTATCTATTTGGCATCAGTTATTTTCTTCATAAATGAGGACCCTAGTCTAAATGGTCTCCAAATTTTCCCTCAAACTCTATTTTGCATACAGTTTATATAATTAATTATAAACATATGATCCTGCATTAAAATTTTGTTTTGTAATAAAGCCAATCTGTATAATAAAATAATTAATTCTGAGCTAAAAGATATGGAAAATAATGTATTAAAATTATCTTTCAATAATTGGACTGATACATGGTTAATCACCAAATCATTAATGTAAAGTTGGCTTTAGCTACTTGCATATTAAAAGCCTGCTATAAATCAGGGGTCAGCAAACTATAGCCCATAGGTCAAAGTCTACCTGCCCTTGACTTTTGCAAATAAAGTTTTATTGGATAACAGCCCCACTCATTTATCTACATACAATCTGTGGCTGCTACCATACTACAGCAGCAGAGCTGAGAAGTGGCAGAGATCTTCTGGCCCAAAATATTCACAGCCTGTCCCTTAATAGAAAATGTTTGCCAAACCCTGTTATTTAAAAATAATTAGTTACAAAACCTCAAGCAGAGTCATAACTGTCTTTAGGCTGAAGTAACCAGGTCAAATTTAGTAAGTGGTACAAAATTATAGGGAGATAACCAACAGAATCTTAACTGAGATAAATCTCATAGAACAAAGGACACTTTCTGTGATAGTGGTATATGGGCTAAACTTAAGATTTAATGGAGTTTTAAGAGACAAAGTAGCCAATTACAGAGTGTGGACATAATTTGAATTCCAACTCAAATAATTTTCTTAAATGTTGAGGAGAATCAGAGAAGTGTGAAAACTTTCTTCAATATTTGATTATATTTTTAAAAGTATTATTTAATTTGTATGTGTAAGTTCTTTGTGTTTAAAATTTAGTTCATATCTGTAGAAATACATGCAGAATATTTAAAGAAAAATAATTTTTCATATTTGCTTCAAAGTAATTGGTTGTTGGTGGGATGAAGTAAGACATTTTATTATTTTATGTTATTAATATTAACAATATTAATAAATATTTTTAAATTTTTATTTTAAGTTTTATAATACATTTTAATGAAAATTATTTAAGATGTCTATGTCTGAGGAATGGAGCTAAAGATGGGGTGTAGTGAGTTGTAAAAGTCTTTGTAATATTTGACTCTGTTTAGTTCTGTGACCGTACAGATAGAAACTAAACATCTGAAAATAATTCAAAATATTAATGACGTTTAATCAACAACCAAAAATCTTTCTCCCTCTCTCGTAAAGCATAATGTTCAGAAGATCTTACTGATAAATTTACACACTTTTGTGTGTTGAATTAAGTAAACTTTACTTAAGACATCACAATCGATTAACCCACTTTATGGGAATAAAAGCTAAATTTGGGAGTACTTTTCAAGTGCTACAAATTCCAATAACTTAAGTTAAAGAAAATGTTAAGGAAAACATCATTAGCTAATTGAAGCTTTTAAGAGTAGGTGTTTTTTGCTGAAAGTCTTTCCCCAGATTTATGATTCATTTTGGTCCCACTTCAATGATCTCTTTATGAGAGGCTCTCCTCCACCACCTCACATTAAATCCACCACTCACCCAAACCAGGCATTGTTTTTCCTCCTCTCATGTGACGTCCCTTAGCAGCGTGTCTTCCTGCAGGTGTGTGCTGCGTGGCTTTCAGTGGCCCAGGTGCCCCAGCTGCCTGGAGCCTACAGGCCTTCTTGGAGGGTAGAAGGTACATATATATTTAGATAGAATAAAAAAATAAATAAATACGTAGTTTCCATTCTGTGTATGAGTCTGATTTTTAGTAAATGCATAGAGCATTTTTCCATGAAGTATATATTTTATGTTTACCTCAACTACCTAAATTATTTGAACATGACCCCAAAAGGTTATTGAATTCCATTATGAAAATGTTATCAGTCTATCAAGACTTTTCTGCCTGTATCAAAAAGTTAACCTTTATTTATAACTAACCAAATTCAGGATCATCCCTAATATATTTGTATACTGTTGATAGTCAGAGAAAAGCAATAACTATTGCTATGAAAAAGGGGGAAAATTAAAGATTTATTGTAGTTCATTTTGTTTTTTCCTTTTCATGCTTGGGAGGATAAATAAGGGCCTATCAGTTTTTCCATTTTCTTTTTCTTTAATTTTACACACTTCCTTTTGGAGTCAGAGTAAAAAGACTGGGATAATTACTCATGAAAATTATATTCTGAATGCTATACAATAAATGATTATTTTCTTTTCAGGGTGAACAAATGCTGTTTATCTTCTCCACACTTTCTGTGCAGTTTATGCCATAACCAATTATCCTTCTCTTTAGTGAGCATTTATTTTTTAAAAGATCAAAAAATTGGTTAGAGTTTCAATGATGCATGAACCTGGCTAGAAATTTCTCCTAATAGTCACTTCTTGAGCCCTCTAAAATGAATTAACCACATTTCCTTCTAAAAAAAAAAAGTGTGATTTAAAGTTTAGAATTGACTAAAATAGATATTTATTAATCTTTTATAGGCAGATTGTACATATATGTTAGTGTGTGTGTAAATCCATTTTGATTTGATTATTTTGTCTGAAAACTTTGAAATAGATGAGGAGTTGAGCAAGCTATAATATATTTTTAAAAACTTTTATCATTAGGTTACTTATTTTATGTATAATCTTAAAACTAATTTCACTACAGTGATTCTAGTGTCATGGGTTTCTGCTGTGTATAAGTAAGAGTATGTGATTGTGTTTGTAATGTTCTTAGTTCTGGAGACAGAGTAATGCAAAGACTTGCTAAAAGGAAGATAAGGAAGAAAGAAGAAGAAAAGGCAAGAAAAAAGAATAGAAAGACAGGAAAAAAGAAAGGAAAAAGGAGGGGTGGAAGGAGCAGAGGGAGGAGAGAGGAAGGAAGAAAGAAAGAAAAAAGGGAGAAAAGTAAAGAGAACACTTCTAAGTTGTAACGGGGCTTACATTCTAGAGTCTTTCCACAAAAACTGTGACTAAAAATATAGTTTTGGTTTGTGAAGACCAAAGAAAAGCAAAGTATAATTTCAGAGTTTGATAGAGGTGTGGTGGGCTATTTTTTTAGATAACATTATTTGGGAAGGTCTACCTCAGAAGTCAGTTAAACTTCTTTTTTGAAAACAGAAACTAGAATTGAATGAATGAGAGTGAACCATGGAGCTCTGGGAGGAGACTGCTCCCTGCAGAGGAGCTAGCAAGAGCCAGATTCTTGGGTAGGAACAAAATTTTGATGTTCTAGGAGTTAGAGGAAGTCCTAGTATTTCGCCTAGCAAGGAATGGGAGAAGGTAGCATCATGGGAGATTTCAGAAAGATGAGGGAACACCTTGTTTCTATTTTTGTAGTCTACCACAAAAAGTTGGATTTTATTCTAAATGTGTCAAGACATTTAAAGTTTTAAGCATGGGAGTACTACAACTATTTAAAATATCACTCTAGCTGTTGTACTGAGAATAGCTTGGCTGTTAGGAGCAAACTGAAGCAAGAAATGAAATAGAATATTTCAGCGGTCAGGTGAGAGTTTGGGAGACAGCATCAGATGGGCTGATGTGATGGTGGTGAGATGTGTTCAGATTTCAGATACTTTTTGAAATTGGAAAGGATGAGGTTCACAGGTAAACTGAGCAAGGTGTGCAGAGAATTTGGGGCCAAATAATTGGAAAATTTATGATACCAGATGGAGGAGATGGAGTAGAGAAGATGTGGGGAAAAAACTAAGTGTTTTGTTTTCTCTATTACATTTAACACACCAATTAGACAACCGTATGGGGCATCTCAAGTAAGCATTTGTATTTTCATGAGACTAATGCTCAGAAAAGAGGCCACAATTGGGTGAAAATGAAGGACAGAGTTAAGTATAAATACATAATCACTAGTATAGAGATCAAATGTAAGCAGAAAACAGAAGAGAACAGAGACAGAATCTTGTGATATTATAGCATTTACAAAACTAGCAGAGGAGGACGGGCCAGCAAAGTGAGAATAAGGACTTAAAAAGAATAGAGTTTATTAATTACATAATTATAACAGATACAAAGTAGATTATATGCACATGGATGTTTACCGTGTTGTAGTTCAGAGTAGTAGAAGGGATGTTCATTCTATAAATATTTATTGATTAAAACCAAAGGATTAAATAATTCATTTTTGATGGAAAATTAAGATTCTTTTGAATAATTCTTAATGAATTTTTATCAAAATATATTTATATTTGCACTATAAAAATCACATATCCATGTACACATAAATACTTGTATATGCACTCAGAAAATGCAGTGATAAAATGTTTATGCAAACTGAAAAATAGAAATAATTTTTCTTGTAAAAATTACCCCATATATGTATATTCTTTTGTTACTTCAGGGCCTTATGCTTCCATTTTGAAAAAAAACTCTTTAATTTTAGAGGAGTTTTAGACTTAACAGATAATTTATGAAGACAATGCAGATTTCCCGTAAACCAGATCTCAGCTTCCCTCATTATTAACATCTCATATTAGTAAGGGAAATTTATTACAATTATTGAAAAAATATTGATATATTATTCTTAACTAAAGGGCACACTATATTATGCAGACTTTCTTAGTGTCACCTGATGTCCTTTTCCTGTTCCAGGATCTTAACCAGGATATCATATAACATTTCATAGCCCTGTCTCCATAGACTTCTCTTGACTTTGACAGTTTCTCAGATTTCTTTCTTTGGATGACTTTGTATAGGTCAGCTATTTTGTAGAAATTCCCTCAGTTAAATTTTTTCTCTTTGTTTTTATTTTTTCTCATCACTAGGCTGGGTTATGGTTTTAGGGCAGAAGACCTCAGAGATTGTTCTTTTCATCTCATCACGTGAAGAGTACACACTGTCAATATCACTTTGCATTGTTGATGCTAATCTTGATCACCTGGCTGAAGTAATTTTTGTCAGTTTCCTCCACCAGCAATTACTCTTTCTTCATCTTTCCACATTTTACTCTTTGACAAGAAGTCATTTTGTGCAGCCCACACTTAAGGAATGAGTGGTCATAATCCACATTCTTACTGGTGTAGAGTCTGCACAAATTATTTGGAATGCTAATGCATGATATGCTTCTATATTCTTCTTCATTTATTTATTAACTCAGTCATTAATTTATATCATCGTGGTCTTGTGTCTGTTTTATTTCAGATTGTAATCCAACACTGTGTCATTTATATCTTGCTTACATTTTTCCAACTTGTTTATTGGAACCTTTACTAGTTGGCCCCTTCGACATACACTCATCACTGTTCTTTTGTTTTTGTTTTTGTTTTAATTTTTAGCACTTCTTTATTTCTTGGCACCACAGGTTAAATCTCAGTCTTAGTGGGTATGTGTGTCTGGGCTATGACCTTCACAAGTGTTTCTTTGCTTTTCTTACCTTTTGTAGATTCAGGAATGCTGGGGGGAATTGCAGGGGGAGAAATCTTCTTCCCTCAGACTAGATAGAAACTTTTGGTAAAGTCTTTTTCCCTGAAAAGTTGGACTTGGCTGTATGAAATCCTCTGGACATGTTTCACAATGGACATTCTTCTGCCCTCCAAAGCCAAGGTGAACTCTTTCTCAGATCTTCATCATGTAAATCTGCTACTGTTCCTGCAAGAAAACCATGAAAATGTGGGGACTCTCTTAAGACTGTGGCCCCCAGAACTTTCTCACTTTCAGTCTAGTCTACACACACACTGGCTTAAGAATTACCATTTAAAAAAATTCCTACCAGTTGACCCTGCTTCTGCAAGCTGATCTCAGCTATAACTCTGGATTTGCTTGTCTCTTTAGATGACAGGGTGGTAGTTTTCTGATGGGTCAAGACAAGTCATTGCTTTTCAGTTTGTCCAGATTTTTCTTGCTGTAAGTGTGCTGGACAGTTTTCAAGTTCTTTACGTGCTGGAGTTGAAACAGGAAGAGTTATTGTTTTTATTGTAGGACAAACAATAGCTATCACTCTTAAGAATAATACTGAGAACACAAAAAGCTTAAGCTGTTACAAAATTTAATAATTTTGACAGGCTCATCTGTCCAGAATTAAATTAAACCTTTTAATGCTTCACCTTAACATACTGTGAGACTTTTTAAAATCACATTCAATGGAGACACTAATGTAAGCAATTATAAGAAAAAGACAACAAAATAGTGAGGCTAGACAGATGAAATTGTCCTCAGCTATTAGGCCACCAGCCACTGTAATTGTCCTTGGGTTAAAGGTTAGGGTTAAGATGGATAAAAGTGAACTCTCTTTTCCCCAGAAGTAAGCTCAAATTTCTGCTTCTTAGATTAGTTGCCTGAAGGAGAAAAAATATATGATAAGCTTCTTTTTTTTCATTGTCAGCCAGAAGAATTCAAAGCAAAAATCTTTATAACTGTGGGAACTGAGAAATTTCCAGATATGAAAGTGCAGGTGCCTTTTCAACTGAATCAAGAACACCACAGAAAATGAAGAGTGAGAAAGCTCATACTTACATAAAACAAACAAAAATTTTCAAAAATTGTTTTGAGAGTCTTGGTATAGGTAAGATTTACTCTCTAGTAGCAGCAAATTTGCAAAGATATTTTTAAAAGTGAGAAATTAAATAATTGCTTGGGGAAAGAAGAAATAAAGATGAAATACAGTGTATTCAGCTTGATGTCTCAGATTAGTTTAGGGATAACTTAGTGTTATAAAAATTATCAATTAATTGGTAAAACCCTATCCTATCATTTGCTAGTTCAACCACAACTTAAAAGAGAATAAGAAGCAAAATATATTTAAACAAACTTATTTTTAAGATTCTTGCAAACAATTTCCAAAGAATTTGAGGATATATACAAGTAACAAAAATTGTCAAAAATTCAACTAATATTTTGCCATGAAATTAACAGAAGTTAACTGGCAAGCATAATGGGTTTGAATTTACTGTGTCTATACCCAAGTCAATGATATGCTTCCTTCCTTCCAATGTTTGAAAAGATATTCTACAAAACTTGCAATAAACTTAGGGAAAAAATGAAAATAAAAAAAATCAATATATAGGCATTGTTGGGATGTTTTATTTAAAATTTGTTTGAATTGTGCCATAAGCTTTAGCCAAGAAATAGAAAAATACAGATATATACTTTTTAGCATATATCTTTACCTTCCACAATGACACTGGGAAACTGAGATTCTAAGAAATTTACATGGAATATCAAAATATCTCAATGAGGGTTTTAAAAGAATAAAATTACTGAAATCTGGAGAACAAACTTATACCCATGTATGTACATTTTAACAAACTCCTTTGCATCTCCTGGGGACAAATTGATTCTCATAAGAAATTTTATAAAAGTTCACATACTTATTGCCAAAATTTTAAACTGAAACTCTCTTCTCTTGAATTTAAAATATCTATATTTTAGTTGAGGATGTTCATATATTCATCAGATAAAAATGAAACTAGTAATGGAATTCTTTTTTGATTAGCAATTAATCTTTTAATTATTTATGTCTTCTTACAATATTACTTCAAAGTTACTTCAGTTTAGTATATTTCGGGGGAAATATGTACATCTAAAAAGAAACAACCTTAATATAAGCTATAAAGTTAGCTTTCATTCATAAATAAGTTCAAGAATGTATTTCTTTTCTAGGAATAGACTTCAATCAAAAAACTTTACTTCTACTTCCAATTTTGGGAGACAAAATTTTAGTATATGCTTAAAAATATAGTTAAGAATATGTTTATAAATTATTATCACCTGAAGTAATATTTATTTAAATAAAAAATTTATTTTGAAGAATATTCAGATATAAACAGGTATTCACATATACTTATTTAAAAACAAATTTTAGTGTAGGTTTTTAAGCATTATATGATATTTCATGTGCATAAATTATTTCCCTAAAGGCCTCTGGTCTCTCATTTGAGCAAATGTATACAGGAAAGTTCTGGTGTACAATGGAAACTATTCATCCTGAATTAAGACATTTTGTGATTAGACACTCAGGCTTGTCCACAAAAGCAATATTAAATTATACAGTTGAAATGCTGTATATTCAAATTACATTGTTTTCATTTTTAAAATGTGATACTCTAGATAACTATATGTGGGATGTCAGCAGAATCTAGCTAGTTTATTTCTTTTTTCATCTATGAAATTGTTTGTATTTAAAAATAATTATTTTCCAATGAGCACTGCCATGTGTAAATATTTAAAGATAGCTAGATAGATATTTTATAGTTTTGTGTATTTGATAAATTGTACCTTTTATTCAATCTTTTTTCTTCATAAAATGCATTTTTCAGTCTATACTGTGTACCAAGTGATGTAAAGCACAGATACAACTTATCCTCCCAAAGTTGCAAAAAATTTGTAATAAATAAAAGAATATTCAGGGACAGACAAAAGGGAAAAGCTTTGCATTTGCAGATAGAGAATACTTCATGTAAATACATGAAGAAAGGCAAAGCAATGTACACAAGCCTGGAGCGCAGACACAAGTTCCGTAGAGGTGGCACAGTGGGTTACAGGCAGGATGGAGGCGGTAGAAAGAATTCAAGTAATAGGAGCCTGGAAACTTGTTGAGGTGTTGGAATAACATGGAGAATGACAGGGAGAGTGACATGAAGAGGGTGTAGAGATAAAGAAGGCCAGATTTCATGTAGTTATGTTACAGAGTTTGGTGAGTATCTGAAGATCAAATGTAAACAAGGAAGATTTCAACGTAGCAGTACCTGAGGTTTACTTACACTTTAACACACTACTATATACAATACAGAGAACTACTGTACGTCACAGGGAACTATACTCAGTATCTTGTAATCTATAATGGAAAAGAATCTGAAAAAGAGTATGTGTGTGTGTGTGTGTGTGTGTATGTGTATATATGCATCTGAATCACTTTGTACACCTGGAACCAATACAACATTATAAATCAACTATACTTCAATAAAAAGTTGTTTTGAAAACAATTTTTGAAAACTACATTAAAAAGATAATCTGAATATTTTGGAGAAAATAAAAGAAGAAGCAGCAGTTCGGGTGAGAGATAATAATAGCTTAGAACAAAAGGGTGGCTACCGAAATAGAAAGATATGTACAAGCTGAAATATATGTAAGTGGGAGAATAGATAGTATATTGAGGTAGAGTGGCTGTCTGCAGGAAGAGGACTCAAATAGTAACGTACGGGTTTCCAGACTGAACAACTGGGGAGAGTGATACTGAGTTTGGAGATTGATTAGTTGGAAGAATATGGTGAGTTTTATTTTAGAAGTCAACGGTTTAAAGCATTTTGAATTGTAGGGTGTGACAAAATTGAGTTTGATTTGAGCCCTGTGTTCTTGGAAAATGGCAATGAAGAAGAAGTCTTACTCTAAGGAACCACTTTTCCCCATATAATTAGATAAGACCTTTGAATGCCACTTTAATTACTTATGATGGGGTCAGACACAGACCCTCTTTCTGTGCCTCGTACATGATAAGCTGAACTCTTTTGTCCCACTGGTCAATTGGAATAAGATGCCTGTTAAACTTTGATACGTTTGTCTCCTTTCAAGACCTTAGACTTTGACATGTCCTCACCTTGACATGTCCCCAGCACCCAAGCCCTCCTCGCAGGCCCTCCTGAGAACAGACTGACTTCAGGTTAAAATGTTTTCTGATCTACTGTCATGTCGTGTCACTCACTCCTCTCACTTTCCTACACCCAGTTATTTCTAGCTTGGCTTACTCTTCCCCATAAAAGAAAAGCACTTTTCCGCCTAACCATTAAGATCTCATGGCTGGTTTTCCTTATTACAAAAGCTCCTCCATCCTCTCCTCCTCCTCCATTTCCCCCTTTACTTCCTTTCTCCCTCCTATTACAGGAATAAGCAAAGGTTGAGAGGTACAACCAACTCACGCTGGGGAATCAGGTTAAATGTTTGCTTCGCAGATTGATTTGGGGGTTCAGCTAGCCTTTGTAATCTCAATCTAAAATTTTAGAGAAAAGTGAAAACAGGAATAGTTCCTCTATTTGCTCTTGTCCTGAAATAGTGTGATCTTTTAGTTAATTTCCTTGCCTGGGTTTTTACACATGCTTTATGGAATCATTCTATTTCTACATAAATTGACCTTTGAGATCTTCTCATTTATTGCTGGCATCTTCTGACCTTCTGTAAATATAATATTTGATTACATTTATTTAGTAACTTATGCATCAGTCGTTTTGTATTTATATAGTTTAGATAACCTTGGTACTTTAACCTACTTCCAATTCTTTTCCATATATAAATTAATATTTGGAAATAAGGATTTTATTTTATTTTCCAGTGTGTATTGGAATATGCTCCTATCATAAACTTATCTTAAAAAAAATCTGAATGTGTTTTCTAACAGACCCCCAGATAACACTAAGAAACACTCTTCTCCGTGGCCATTATTAAATATGCATGCAATACGATGAGTATTGCCAGTTAGAGAAGTCTAAATAAAAGTAACTCTTTGGTGGAACAATTGTTTAGTGTTTACTTTGAATACTAATCAAAGTACCACTTCTAATATAAAAGTGAATCAAAGATACTCGATTTTAAAATGGACAGAGCTTTCTTTCTTCCTTTACCTCTCATTTTGTAAGTTAGAAAACTGTTTGCTGTATCTCAAATCCTAAAAGAGCATTAATAATGTATTTTATATATATACATGTATGTATGTACCTATACAAGATTTTACAGAACAGGACGGGAGTATGTGAAATTATTGTAATGCTCTGCGACCCACTTCTCTAGTGCATGATGAGACTGTAAAGTGCTATTGAAAAGCCCAAATAACCTTGATTTCCAGGAATCTTCTGAATGTCATAACTGCCTCATTAGGCAAACTATTCACCAGCTGATTGTCATTGCTGTAGGGCAATACAGAATAAGAATTCATTTTTTGTCCTCTTTTGGTTGGAATATGCTACAAAATTATCCTGAAGAGAGAAACAAGGTAAAAAAAAAAAACAACAATTGTCTCAAATGCCTTCTTCTTAAGTATAACAATAAGATATATGAATTACCTGTGTACCTTTAACTTTACTTTGCCTGACTGATGACTGTAATACAACAGGAGAGTCTCGCCAGGAGATAATGAAAAACCATGTTTTTTTGACAAAGTCAGTTGGTGGTTTGGATGCAAGTGACTTACAAAGAGAGAGAATTATCTAAGTTTATTTATAATGTGAATATTTTACTTTTCATTTGAGTTTTCAAGTTATAATATTACATTCTGAAGAAATTGGGTATAATCTCAAGTATTAAATTCCACTTTTGTCATATTTGAGTCACATTTAATATATGTCAAAGCTGATACTTCTGAAAGAAATTCTTTCCAGCATCTTAGACATGTGACATTCTGTTGTTAGGTTCATACGCAATTTGTACTGTTGCATCTTTTTGGAGAATTCATTATTTAATGTCCCTCTTTATACCTGATAATCTTCCTTCTTCTGAAATCGGCTTTGTCTGAAATTGGTATAACTGCTCCAGCTTTAAGCATTGTTAAACATACTATTCTGTACTCAATCTGTCAAAATCTTATGTTTAAAATGAATTTCTGGTGGAACAAATACAGCTAGGTTCTCTCTGTCTTTTTTTCCCACCTCTTCTGACAATCTCTGTATTTTAGTTGGTGTGTTTAGATCATTCACATTTATATATATTCCCCTATTTGGTTCTGTTTCTCTAGAGAGAAGCCATCAAGAAGCCACCTGAGCCAGAGTGCTCCTAAGGAAGTCTCAGACTTGAAGCAGAGCATTACAGATCATTCGTCCGCTAGTTATCTCACGCCCCACTTTGGTGGCCAGAAGTCGAAGTCAGTCTTCCAGGAGTTCCTGGAGGTGAGCGTAGAGCTTTCCCAATCCAGTTAAACTTCCCCTGCACACACTCTGTGAGTTCACCTTTGGAATTTCAAAAACGTGATCCAGTAAACAATGTATTGTTTATGTGCACTACTTAATGCATGCATATCTACATGGTGAAAGTATAAAGGAAAGCAAGCAAATGATAAACACAGTATTCAGAGTAGTGCTTAACCCTTGAAGGACAGGAAGAACGTAGGGTTTCGGGCAAGAACATGGGAGTTTTCTAATATATTAGTTATGATTAGTTTCTTAAGCTCTGTGGTAGACACGAGTGTGTTTCTTTTATCAGTTGTCATTGCACTCTACTTGTATGTTATAAATGCCCTAATATCCCTGGGCTTATTTTCACATACTATTCTAAATGTTTTTTGTATATTAATTCCTAACATCCTTGTCATGATGCTGTGAGGTATCCTCGTTTTACCAACGTGAAAGCTGAAGTGCAGCAAGGTTGGGTAACGTTCCTCATACCACACAGCTGGCAAGTCACTGAGGCTGTGTTCAGAACCAGGCAGTCTGGCTCCAGAGTCTGTGCTATTAGCTATTACACTGCATATAAACTAAAGAATGCTCTAAAATAAACAAGTAAGAATCAAACAGGTCAACAAATGTCTAGGTTTATACTGTATGTCAGCATGACTTGAAAGGCTGTAAGTGTACCCAGGTTTATAGTAGCCAGGTGAGGACCTCAGAAGTTTCTTTGCACAGCAGTATTTCAGGCAGGTTCCAATAGTTACTCTGAAGATGGTTCACAATGTGTGAATTAAAACAAACAAGCAAGCAAGGAAACAGTATAGTTATATTTGTTATTAGCTTCCTGGGAGATAATAGGAAAACACAAAATACAGTCTCTAGAGGTAATAATTCTATATTAATGCACATTAAAAACAAAACAAAAGACAATTCCTTCCATCACCTGATGGTACTATGTTGCACAATTCTGACTAAAGACTTGCTTATCACAGGCAGTGACATTGTTCTTCTATCTATGGGGATGGAAACCACTGCTTTCTGTTCAGACTTTGTATCTAGTGTATGTGTGTGTGTGTGTATATATACCCTATAAATGTACATATGTGTGTATGTATTATGCATGTTGTATATATGTAAACAAGTTGAGATATATATTTTGTTATGTTTTGTTCAAAAAGTGCAAAACTTTTATCTAATGTATTTAGATTACATTCTATTTCTTCATCTTTTTTTTTTTTTTAAATAGAAAGGCAATATATTAACATAGAAAAGGAAAAATGTACCAGTGGCCATGTTAGTCTCTAGAATCAGTGGGACCTAAATTATAAAAATGCAACCATGGGTTGTGTTACTCTGAGCAACTCATCTAAATTCTCCTGACATTTTCATTTCATTTGTAAAATAAACATGTAACTACATTATTGGTGATGTAAGGGTTAAAAGAGGTAATAGAAGTTGATTACTTAGCGAAGTTTCTCTTAAACCCTCAGTAAAAGTTAACTCCAATCCTTATATCCTGATTTGCTGAGTCATCATTTCTAAAAATATTTAAGTGTTTTTGTGTATATTTTCCTTGCTCTGAAAATTTAAAGAGTTTCAAACTATAGTCATTTTCTGGGATTTCACCCAATGTGTCAGTGAATAAGATAAAGTCCCAAGAAGTTAGCTACCTTCAGTTTGAAGTTTCAGGACACTGGCACTGTGTTGTGAGCTCCAGTTGTGGCTTACCAAATGGCATACCTCACCTTCATAAATGGGATAAGTATTAGAATTTACTGAATGTTATGGGGATTTTGAAAGATAGTTAATAACTAAGCCAATTAAATTGAAAAAAGTGAATAGCTAGAGAAAGTAAGATTTCACACAACAATAAAATATTAGTGGGGCATTGGAATAAGTTGAAATAATAGGCACTTGTTCTATATGTTGGCCTAATGGGGAAAATAAAATTATAAAATATAATTTAGTAAAAAGAATATTTTATTTCACAAATATGCTATGGGTAAGTGGTACCCAAATGTTTAAAAAAGCAAAATGTTTAATTTATCATTTGGAAAAATGCCTCTACCACTCTACTCTAACATATGCTGAGAGAGAGAAAAACCATAAAATGATTTTTTTAGCTTCACTTAAATATGAGAACCTGCTTGCAAGTAAATTTTACAGAAGGATAACTGCTAAAAACAACTGTGAAAAAACCACCATGGGCTGTCATGTTTATGAACAATTGTCACATCACTTAAGTCTTACAAGCTCTTTTTCTTCACACTTTATTAAGATTGTTGGATCACTTTCTTGGTAACTTTACCCATTTTCATATACTATTAATTTATAATAATAAAAAAGTTACATTTAAATATACCTATACCTATTTTATCTATTAACAGTTTCAATGCAAAGATGGCTAGAACTTTGGAGCCGTGTGAAAGGATGTTCATATTTTAACATTTGTTTTTAAATGACTATTTTAATGCATATTTGACTTAACTAAAAGCATTGTACCAAATGATAAAGGCACTCACCAAATATGTAGACAACTACATAAAACAATTTGTTTTACCTACTTTAGATAATGATTTAAGAAAAAAAATCACTGATCCTCTGAAATTTTTTATTTAGTTTAATCTATTTATAAGTTGATAGGGTCTTAACATAACTTACTGTAGTTTGTCACCAAGACCGAAATCCAAACTTCATCTGTAATATTAGAAAAAATTTATACTTTCAGTATATCACTTGTCAATGAGAAGGAAAACATGCGGACAACAATATCACTATATTAAAGCTACTAATTAGGGATGAGAGTAGGAAAAAAGGAAAACTTTTTTTGAGAGATCTATTTTATAAATTTTAGCAAACAACTGATTTTAAGACAGTAAAATGGTAGAAAAAAATTAGTGATGATTTGATGTTTTGAAATATTACATAGGTAATAATATAAGATTATTATTGCCTTATAAAAGTAATAATTTGAAAGTATGAATATATGTATTGCATTAATATTGTTAAGATAAAACTTTTATCTCTACTAATTCTAGTAACCATTTCTGAGTTGTGGAAAAAGTACAATGGCCAGAGCTTTAGATTTCTACATTTAGTCTTCATGGCAATCAAGTAACTACCCATTATAGACTATAATTAGCATACAAACAACACTAGCAAAAAGAAGTGAAGTCTGTGATGTTCAGGAAATCACTGACATTCCCGGAAATAGTAAGTGCACACACAGTAGTCAACCCAGGCTTGTTGGATTATAAGATACATTGTGGCCAGAGGATTTGTTGGAGCATCAGTGAAAGCAGAGGTGAAAGGCACAGAGCACAGGTTTTCCTCCAGCTTCTTCAGAGGTACACAGAAGCCAAGCCACACATTGTGGGGTTGAACTCATCCTGTTGATAGCCAGAAGCTCAGGTTTTATTTTGGACTTATTTTGTAAAATGGCCTCCATTACCTGTTCTTAAAAATATGCACTTCAAATTTCCACAAAATGCCATCAATCTCAAAACCTTTCAGGCTCTATCAACCAGCTTCCCTCATTGCCCTAGCATCCTAGTGCACAAATTGACCCTAGGAGTAAAATGGCATGAGTTTCCCATGACCCTTTTCTATGTGAAATGCTGTAGGATTCATGGTCCTAGGCAACATGATGAATTCAATCAAAGGGCTTTTGTAACAGCACACCCTGGTAACTTGGTTTTATCTCTTTAAATACTGATAATAAAATCCAACTCCTGCAAAAGTTCATAATTAGTCAAAATTATAAGCAGTTTCATCAAAGGGCCATTTTCTTTGTTGTCATAACATTTATAAGTACAAATCACTTGTGAGTGAGTTTCTGTTTCACCATGATGATCAGTCAGTGGTGGGATTGATTGATGGTAGGGCTTCTCATATAAATGAAAATTGCTCCCAATTTGTAAAGTTCAAGCAATAGTAGGATCTTGTAATTCTAGATTAAAGAAAAATAATTTAAAGCAAATCACTGAAATGAAATTAAGTATTAACATACATCTAAATAATGAATTATTTTTTCACTTTCATATATATTACACCAGAATTGCTCTATCATGTGACTATATATGCAAGAAATATTGTGCATATTAAATTTGATACATTGAATAAGTTGTATCTTTATATATAAATCTCTTTATATCATATACATAAAACGGGTAGTGTTTTAACACTTTATTTCATAATAATCTTGAAGCTCCCTGCCTTCTCATGTGGTTGATTTAAAAGTTACAACCTCGGAAAAGCCGATAGAATTTTCAACTTCACAGCATCACTCAATTAGTTATGTGTTGATCACTGTTTGAAAGTGAGTTGAAATGTGTCCTGGCAAATCATCGAACAAATGTTCCAAATGACTAAAGCATTCATCTCTAGTCCAAATTAGACTATTCAATCCTTTTATAGGGAGGTCTTTCCCAAGCCCTTTGCCTCTAAAAAATCACACAAGCTCTCCTTGAAATTCCTTAAATAAAATTTTTATAAAGGGGAGATCTTAGACACTAGAAGAGGAAAAGACATGTCACATTAGAATTAAAAAGGAATTGCAAATGCACAGAAGGAACCTTGATGAACTCATTAGTGGTAAAGGTTGATAGCAAGAACTGTCCCTCCCAGCTGTTATGGTTTAGGGTGAGTGTAAATTTTGCATGTATTTTATTTTAGAACAAGAAGAACAAGAAGTATTCATGTTCTTCCTCTTGACTTGACCTAATTTTATAAATGAAAAAGCTGTTCAGCCGTCTAATTTTGACTTGGTGTTTATTTTTGAAAGCATTTTTTGGCAAGTGATTTTGCTACTCTACCACTTCCTTTCCCTCTAGCTTATTTTTCTTGTCAATGGAGAGCATTGTGTTGATGAGATAGTTCATTCATAGGAGACTGCCTTGAAATTACAGTTTAGTTGCTTTAACATAGAAAATTTAAAAGTCAGTGCAACCATTTATAATGCTTATGCTAAAACTTCCTAGAATATAGACCTGTTTGCACTCTAATTGAGTGTAATCTTAGGCTTTTTTTCCCCCCCAAGTAGAGAAAGGGAAAAAAAATGAGTAAAATGAGAGGAAAAAAGAGAGCAAGACCCAAGTATTTCCTGGATTTTCTGGGAAGTGGAAATAAAAGTGAAATTTAAGCATACCTCTGACTGTAGTCTTTCTCACAAGAACTCTGAAAGATGATTAGAACACATATTTCTTCCTGCAACTTAAAACTTATTTAAAAATGGACACAGTGATAGAGAGCAACAAGAAATAAGAGAAAAATATATTAAAACTATCTTTCTGATACTATATTAAACAATTAATTTTCACATATTTGGTGACATCTTTATAAAAACAGTGACTGTGCCAGATTTTTTTAGTAGGCAAAATGTATTTTAAAAGTGGCCATTTCAAATCTGCCTCCTTTCATCTCTCTTTAGTCATTGGTTAATACTCCTATGTCTTCTAAATAGAAACAATTTTTCATCCACAGGTTGTAATTTTGTTTTGTTATATTCAGACATCTTTAGAGCGTGGTCTCACTTTAGGTTTTTAAGATTAACTTTTATTTTTGCACAGTTTTAGATTTACAGAAGTATTGTCAAAATAATCCAGAGTTTCTATGTACTCCACACTAAGATTCCTCTATTATTAACATTTTACATTAGTATGTCATATTTGTCACAATGAGTGAATCAATATTGATAACATTATTAGCTAGAGTTCATGCTTCAAATTTCTTTATTTTTCTCTAAAAGAGATCTGTCTTTTTATCCATTTATTTATCTATTCAATCATTTATTTATTAGTATGAACGCCACTCCTAGATATTTATTTCATAGTCTGTGTTATAATGCAATATTACTTTATTGTTTTTACATAAATTGTTTCAGCTTTGGCCATTGGGAGCTCTTCAAGTTGGCTCCTGTGTCCTTTTGAAATTTTCATCATTGAGGTGTTTTTATTTTGTGTGTATGTGTGTTTTTTTTTTTTTTAGTGCTTTTTTATTTTCTGATACCATACTATGACTCAGGTTATCTTGTGTATTTTGACTTCTGTTTGAATTTTCTAGCAGGTGGTTAATTTGAGTATAAGAATTAGTTAAAAATTAACACACATATTTAGTCATATTATATGTAGATAAGAACCTTGAAAAGCATAATACACCCCAATAAAATACCATCAAAATACATAGATTAAAAGATGTTAGAAATAAAAAATAAAATATATTATTATTTATTCTTTTTGGTGCAGTGGTAAATGGTATTGTTTCCTAAATTCCATTTTTTTTTTGAGATTTTGTTGTTATTGTATAGAACTGAAACAGATTTCTGTATATTAATTTTGTATCCTGCAACTTTACAGAATTCACTGATGAGCTCTGGGAGTTTGCTGATGGTGTCCTTAGGATTTTTCATGTATAATATCCTGTCATCTGTAAACAATGACAGTTTTACCTCTTTCTTTCTAATTTGAATTTCTTTAATTTCTTTTTCTTGCCTGATAGCAGTGGCTAGGACTTCCAAAACTATGTTGAACAAAAGTGGCAAGAGTGGGCATCTTTGTCTTGTTCCTGATCTTAGAGGAAATGCTTCCAGCTTTTTACCCTTGAGTATGATATTAACTGTGGGTTTGTCATATGTGGCCTTTATTATGTTGATGTATGTTCCCCCTGTTCCTGCTTTCTGAAAAGTTTTTTTTTTATCATAAATGGATGTTTAACTTTATCAAAAGCTTTTTCTGCGTCTATTAAGATGACCATGTGGTTTTTATTCTTTAGTTTGTTCATGTAGTGTGTCACTTTGTTTGATTTGCGATATTGAAAAGTCCTTGCATCCCTGGGATGAACCCCATTTGATCTTCTTAACATATTGCTGGATGCAGCTTGCTAGTATATTGCTGAGGATTTTAGCATCTATGTTGACCTGTGATATTGTGTGTAATTTAATTTTTTGTTATATCTTTGTCTGGTTTTGGTATCAGGGTGGTACTAGATAGAATGAGTTTGAAGTGTTCCTACCTCTGCAACTTTTGGGAATAGTTTGAGAAAGATATCTGTTCACTCTTCCCTAAATGTTTGGTAGAATTCACCTTTGAGGCCGTCTGGTCCTGAACTTTCAAATCTTGGGAGTTTTTAAATTACTGATTCAATTTCAGTACTGGTAATTGACCTGTTCGTATTTTATATTTCTCCCTAGTTCAGTCTTGGGAGATTGTACCTTTCTAAGAATTTGCCAGTTTCTTCTATGTTGTCCATTTTATTGGCATGTAGTTGTTCATAGAAATCTTTTATGATCCTTTGTGTTTCTGTGGTGTTGGTTGTAACTTCTCCTTTTTATTATTTCTGATTTTACTTATTTGATCCCTCTCCCTTTTTTTCTTGATGAGTCTGGCTAAAGGTTTATAAATTTTGTTTATCTTTTCAAAGAACCATCTTTTAGTTCCATTGATCTTTAGCTGGTATCCTTATAAGAAAAAAAGAAATACAGATACATGACACACAGATGATGACCATGTGAAGACAGGGGCAGAGATTAGAGTTATGCTGCCACAAACCAATGGACACCTAAGGTTCCCAGAAGTTGTCCCACACAAAGGATGCTGCATTAACTTGGGGCTTACAATGAGCAAACTGTTACCATCTTTGGCCCAAAGACAGGAGTAGAGGGAGGGATAAAAAAAAAACCAACTCTCAGAAAGTGTGATAGAGATAATCCCCAAGGCCACCATGCAGGAGTGATTTTCCAGGGAAAGAGCTGAGGAAATATAAACCTCAAGCTCACACTTGTCCCTCACTCCAAGCCCCTACATGGGATGCCCATTGGCCCAACCCAGTCTAAACTGAAAACCTGGAACCCACTGATGCAGCCATCATAAGCAAGCCACAAGGAAAAAAAGGAGGTGTCTGATTAGCAGTGGATTTGAAGAGTGAAATTAATAAAACTGTCATATACACTGAATGAATAGTTCCTCTGATTGAATTCTGACTGAATTTAGCTTAGTGGTCAGACTGGCAGTGTTTAGAGGGTTAAACTCACTGTTTGGTGTATAGCCTTTCACTTCATCTCACTATCCTCAATAAACTCCTTCCACTCCCAGCAAGCTTGAGTCCTGGAGTCCACTCTCACAGTTGCAGCCTCCCAATAAATTATATATACACTATTCTGCAAGAGCAAGACATGGAAATTCCCACACAGTGGAGGAAGATACAGGCTACTCCGATTCTACTTTTTCAGCCTACCCTTACCTTTTAATGTGTTTAATAAATCACAGAAAAGAAAAATAAACCTTGTCTCTATTGCTACCCACTTTTTAGAGGTGAAATTGTTAACATATTTGTTAAGAATGGAGTCTGTGAGGAAGGGATTAAAATTATAAGCGATGCAGTACTGTGATGTAAGGAATAGTTACATTAACAAGCACAGAATAACACCAGAGAGAGGCAAATGACATTAAAAGAGGTTTATTATACTAAGGACCTAGAAGAAACAGGTGCAGCAGGCCATGCGGGGATTCACACATAAGGAGTTCCAATAGAAAGACTCAACTAGGCAAGTGGGGAGGAGAGATGGATAGAGACAGAGAGAGAGACAGATATACCATGGGCAAGTGCCTTTATTGGGGTCAAGGTGAAGTGTACAAGCAAAAGGCATGAGGGGGTATCCTTAGTGTGTTTGAGTGTCACAAGATCACAGTCAGGGGAGGACAAGAAGGGGAACTTGTGCTAAAGACTAACCTTATCACATTAGTGGTCCTGGTCCCCTGGGTGGGATACTCACAGCCTGTTTGTGGGGATGTTGAGGCTTCAGGAAAATATGAAATTTTAAATATCTAGAATAAAATTCATCCTCTGATGCCTCAGTATCACTAACAGTACTAACTGGGATGGATAACACTTGTTACCTGGGCTGTGGACATGTTAAGGGTGAGTGGGACAGCTTGACTTAGCCACCAAAGGCAAACTTTGCTAAAAGTGATGAAAGAGTCCTATTAGGCACGTGATGGGAGTTTGGAACCCAGCTGGCACCCAGGCATCCCTCTTTGTGGACCACAGGGAAGAGAACAGACCAGGCATCTCTGATTTTAAGGAAATTTATTAGAAGATTTTTATTATATTATAAAAGCTCTTACCTCTTTGCCTTTTCCTTGTAGTTTGTTGTGACCTGTCCAGAGTCAATAATGTACCTATAGCAGGCAGTACCCTGAATAGCACACAGCCCTCTTTCCTTGGCTGTTAAGGAGTCAAGAGCCAGTCTTTTATCCTTTACCATTTGGACTAGAGACTAATAGGCTTGCTGTATAAGGAACAAAATTTCATGCAGCCCTTGAATCTGATCGGAAAGGGCTGTGGAAAGGTGCTGTTGACATTTATGCTTTTTTTCATTTGACAAAGCCTGCTGTATCGGTTCCAGTGCTGGCTGTTGGCTCCTGTGTCTATGACAAGTTCTATTAAGATAGGAATAAATATTATCTGTTTTGCCTGGAGTCCTTGTGTTGTGGGAAATGAAGAGGTGCCAGTGGATGGAAAACTATGGGAATCCCCAGTGGGTGTGTTTTCATTAGGAAAAACACATTGAGAGTCAGCAAGGAAAAATACATGAGGTGCCATGTCTGTGAGTTTGGGTCACTATAAACCCCAAGGCGCCATTATTTAGAACATAATGTCCTTGTGAGAAGGTGGTGGTGGTGTGTTTGACCGATGGGAAAGAGTGGTCGTGGTGGTCATGGATTGAGACACAAGGAGAGAGTTGTGGTAGAAAGCTGGAGGGCAGAGTAGGAAGAGGCATCAGAGAGTGGATGGTCCTCTCTCCAGAGGGTCAAGGGGTTGAGTGATATGAGGTGGATGCCTCCTGGGGAAAACAATACTCTCCATTAACTTTAGGAACCTCTATCAAATGCCTCTTTAAGTGTAAGGATTCATGCTTTAGCGGAGAGCAAGGAGTATACTAGAACCGTGTGCTAAGCAGACAGTGAGTTTAAGAGAAAATATGTCCTGTGTCCAATTTGTGCCTTGGGAGAATTAATCCATGAGCATCACTGAGGTGGTGGTTTTATTGTAAGAGGTGAAGTTGTCTCTGGCACAAGAGCCCAAGGCATCTCCACAGTGAGGTCTTGGATGGGGATAATGTTGTCTCAGGTGATGTCATCTGCAGAAGTGAGATTTTGGGCCAGAGTGATGTCATCTGGGAACTGGGGTATCCTTTTCAAGTGGGCATCCACTGGAGTTGGTATGAGCCTCTCAGTTGTAAACTAGTGAAAGTACCCAGACAGGTAGCAATAAAACCAACAGTCAACAAATGGTGTGCACCTGACAAGTTTTTGGTTTTGGTGAAAGTTTACGTTCAGACAGGTCCCCTATCAGATAAGCAACTGCTTGGTCTGTGAAACAATCTATGGTTTGTGAATCCTAGGAGAATATGACCCCTGGATCTGGCCAGTCCTTATGGGATGGGGTTAAGCTAGAAAATTTATATAATTGGGTTAAGGCCTGGGACAAGATAGAGAATTTCAGGGGTTTATGGGTTGGACTGGAATTGGAAAAGCAATTGTTGGAGATCATTTTGTCTCAGTGAAACTGGCTATTTGGGATCTATTAGGGACTTTAAAGTTCTTTGGAATGCCTTTTCCAAGAGCCTAGCATTGTGTATTGTAATAAGCAAAATGTGCCTTGGGTCTGACCAGTAATATCTGTAACTCTGGGGGGAAGAGAAGTGTCCTTATACTCCTTGTGTAAGGAATTGCAAAGCAAGGCCTCGTGTTGTGGTTTTAGTGTATGGAGAGGCATGTGTGATTTTGGTTTATATTTTGGATATCTGTGAAACAGGCATTTCCCAGAGGGTTTTACCCTGTAAACTTTTGGGCAATAACCCAATAATTTATTACACACATGAAGATGGAGCCACTGTTGGCCAGAGCATCCAGCGCTAAGATGACAGTCTGAAGTTTGGCCAAGTATATGGCTCTGGGGTCCTGTCCTTTGTCAGGGCCCTTCTGGCTGGAGGAGGGAAGGCAGCAACGTGCCACCGAGCTCCATCACAGGATGGTTAGCCACGCCTTTCATGTAGTCCAGGAACTCCCACTGCTGTTCACTCAGTTAATCTCAAGGGGCTTCCCAAGTAGCCAAAGTGAATGGGGGAGCAGTGACCTTCTCCAGCACCCTGACATCTGGCAAGGGACTGAGAACAGGAGAAACCACCCCCTCCTCAAGGTGGAATGTGCCAGAGAGTCCAGGTTTGCTTTTGTCCTATTTTAGAGAGGCCTCTGTAGCAGTGCCAAGCCGGTGGGGTGCTGTTTCCCACAGAAGCTGGGTATTGAAGGTCACAGGTTCAGTGCCCGTGAGAGCCTCTGTATTCCAGGAGAGCCCTGGAGATCGACATAGCACAAGGCCAAGCGGGGCAGTTTATTTTGCATCAGAAGTCTGGGGATAATTTATGGCCATCATAAACAATCAGAGACTCCAGGAGGCATGAGAAGAGACTGCCAAAACCTCTGCGGGGAATGAGATTTTTGAGAGTCCTCATAGGAGTGCCTATTGATTTTAATTGGCAAGTAAAATTTATAAATGAGGAATACGTACCACCAGAACCCAAGGACTAAAAGATGCAGGACTTGGTGTCCTTAATGAGTATGTCAGATGAATCTCCTTGGAGGGGGATGTTACCAATGTGCTGTCATACCTGTCCTCCTAGAGAAAGGCAATGTGGCCAAAATCTGGTCTGCAAAGATTGTGTGTGATCACAGAGCTGATAAAGTGCCTCCACGGGGAGCCTGGAAAAGGAGCTCTGTGTCCCTTTGGAGGTGGAGGCAAACTGAGGTTGAAATGGGCACTCAGCAGAACATGTTATAGTAAGAGCCTAATATTTACCAGTTGTTGGTTGAATAGAATCAGTCATTTTAATAATATCGAGTATTCAGTATGAGGGCCTTGATAGATGAGATGGAACCATAGAATTACGCTTGTAGGAATCTGTTATGCCGCACTCTTTATTTATATATTTATTTTTTTTGGATTTAGAACAGGCACAATTGAGCTGTCAAAGGCAGAAGCATTGGGGATAATCATTCTTTTATTTATTAGGTTTTATATAATAAGTTTTAATTCTTGGAAGTCCTGTTTTGACTTACACTGGGTCATATTAACTACTGTAACTGGAGGATCATGGAGTCCTATTTTATTTAGCTGGTTTGTTAAGTATTACAGATGTTAATTTTAATCATTTATTGTTTCAGAGCATCTATGCCCAATGTGAAATGCTTCCGTGAAATGAGTATTATGACTGTAGGCACATTAGGCATTTAGTTACTTTTTTAAGATTACAGAGGGTCAATGTTTAGATTTAGTGGGATCCTCAGGTATAATTATAATATGAGCTCAGTATTCAATCCATGAAGTTTGTCAATTGATGCATTTTAGCAAAGCTTAAAGTTAAATTAGAACCTGTGTTGTACGGGCACAAAAGCCAGTCGGTGCCCCTTTTACCTTTTGTTATGTATATTATTTTCTTACATAATGCTGGATTTCCAGTTGCATCAAATTATGGAACATTGTTTAAGTTAGTTATACATACATATGCACAATTTATTATATATTTATATTAGATTTTATATATGTATAATTTAATTACCTTTATTTACCTTTTAATTACCCAGGGAGTGCATAGCCTGTTTGTAGGGGTATTGAGACATAAGGAGAATATGAAGTTTTTAAAATGTACGATACAAGCAACTATGGCATTCAAGGCAGGAGCTCAAATATAGATGACGATATCTCTGATCTGGCCAAGAATAAAATTATCTGATTCTAGCAAAACACACAGAGAATATAAAGGGAGGTGTTAAGCTCTTAGAAAGCTGAATAAATACAGCCTTGGCAAAGGTTATACGAGTCTTTAAGAATCAAAGGATTTAAAAAAATAAGTAGCTCATTATAAAGAAGATTAATCTGAGCTTCAATTTCAGATGGAATCTAAACAGAGTATGTTGATACCAAATTTCTTTGGACTGCCTTTGGATAAGGCAAAAACCATTAATTCCCATGTGAACTTGTGATGTATTTATTCTAACAGAGCTTTTTTCTGCTAGTTTTTTAAAATTCTGCTATTCTCTAGGGATTTAATTGTCATATACATTGAACTAATCTCTAGACAGAGCTTGTGGTAACTAATAATATAGATATTTATTTACCTAAAAGAAATATTTCATGATACATGTTGTAATAATGTCCATAAATTAAATTTAAGGCAATTTAAGAAGTGAAAACTATATAACTATATATGAAAGTAGACAAATATTCTTAGTGTTCTGTTTTTAAAATAAACAAAAATACATTTTTTTAAAATGTGCTGTTTTTCTTTTCTCATAAAGATAAAATTTTTTTTGCAATTTTAACTTTGTTGAAAAATTTTATTATGCTATGACTTTTTTTTTTTTTTATTCTGCTAGCTCTTCAGTTGTCTATGTGCATATCACTATTATTAGAGGTTACTGGCCAAATGCTGTGCTAACATATCATTGGAGCTGTGTTCTAAAACTTTTCTGCCAGGTTTGCTAACTGCTGTAAACAACGGTATAGGTCAGACAGAAGTATTTGATGCCTGTTGATTGTTCTCCCTAAGACTGACATGGCCTGCATAAGTTTTTTCAGCATTTGTACCTCCTAACACAACTGATCAGTGTTTAGGTACTTTCTTCCAAGATTATTTTGAAATATGTCGTGTAACAAACCTGATATAAACAATATTACATCTTGAAATGGAATGTTATCTTGTCAACAGATTGATATACATGTGTTTCTCTTATAATTTGCTATGCAGTAAACATTGTTCTTCTGTATTTTTGCTTAAGTTCCTTTGGAAAAGTTAGGCTGGTTGACTATACACATAGTTATCAAGAATCTATAAAATCCACACCATGAAATTCCTCTTTTGGAATCAAACCTGATTCTTCCTCATAAATATTGGGTACAAACTTTCACAGTTGTCAGAGATTCTATACTTCACATTTTTGTATCAAGCATCTACTTTATTATTTACAGTTGTCATGTAGATTAACACTTAAAAAATCCAAATTTTAACACAAAGTTAATAAGGAAGGATAATTTTATCCTTATTCACTTGTAGGAAATAATACTAATATTCATATCTTTGACTTAAAAAAATTAAACATATGCAGAAATGTAATTCTCTATAGTTGTGGAGTTAATATAATCCTTAAAAATTTTTTTTTAAGTAGAGAGTGCTAAATTATAAACTGAATATCTGTGTAAGCTAGGACAGTTTAACTATTTGAAAATATTTGAAACTTATCTATAAAATGGGAAAAATTCTTATTTTGAGGAACTCTTGTAAATGTCAAATGAGATAGCATATGTGAAGCAGGTAGCAAAGTTCCAGGCAGGGTAGAGGTATTCAGTAAATAAAAAGTGTTATTAGGTTTAGGGGTTATAATAATTTTATAAATTTTGTGTCTAATTCTGATGATTAATGGTTATTTTAATGTTTTTTCCATATATACTCTAGGGAGTATTTCATATTTTTAAATTGAAATATTAGTAAAACATTAAAATTTGATTTAGTAATAAATAGACAAAGCAGAAAAATGCATTAAATATTATTTCATATGCAGATTAGGACAATAAAATATCAGAGGAAGAAATATGGCTGAAGTATGTATATAAGTAGAATGAAATGAATTACTACAAAATATAAATTATCCAGACTTGTGTTTGCTTAACTGCAAGATTTACAGGATTAATGGTCCAGAAGCCTAAACTTTGTAAAAGACAATGTTAGATCTTTAGATTCAGGAAGTAAAACCCTTGGCTCTGTCTTTAAAGTACAGATACAGTGAAAGGATAGTTATGTAAATGATTAATATAATTAGTGTATTCAGCAAAAGTATACAATTTTATGTTTAACTAAAATTATATCATTATATAATGGATATTAAATCAAACACACAATTGACAGAACTTTTCTATTCCTTCTTCTGCATATAAAATCAGAATAAATTATGAGAATTATATTTTTTTCTTCTAAATATACATATTACAGTAGTTACTTTTAAGGAACATTGCACAATGTCCATAATACTTGTGGTTAGAATTTCATAACATGTTGCTAATAAATACAAGTCTTAGGTGGTTAGGTCAGTGGGGGCTCTGAGCAGACAGATGGAGGAGAGGGAGGTTGGTCCAGAAGATGGTGTTATGCCTGCCTTCAGCATAAAGGAACTTTGCTTCTAAATGAGTGCCAGCAAGAAACTGATTAAAACCTGACAGCCACCACTAAGTGGTAGCAGAAATGACTTAACTGGACACAATCCAGTGCTCATTGTATTATAATAAACATTGCGGTTTAGGCTCCTCCGTGGGTTTTTCTGTGCACACCGTGGGTAAGGACGTGAGCAAAGGGGCCCACCATGACTAAGCATTCCAGGGACAACAGCCATCAGTCAGTCAAGAGGCCACCTGTAAGTGAGGGCAGAGGAGACAAGGGGAGACAAAACCGCTGCTTTTCTCTCCTTGGTCAGCCCGCCTCCTGTTTTTGGAGGTGTACTTTTCCTTTTTTAAAATAAATGTTTTAAAATCTTTCGCTGCACAACACACCATCTTCCGACTGTAAATTTGTCTTACAGGCATGATAAGAATCGGGGTCTTTACCTTTTGGGGTAACACAACTAGATCATATATTTGAAAGATAGCCAAGTGGCAAGCAAGGGGGAAGCATTGCTAGTGGGTTTTTAAGTAAGCAATGATATTCGTAGCATTGATTTGATCTCCATTGAGAATCTCCAATATGATCCATGTTCCAGAGAATCAAAACTTTGTGATATTCTTAGAATGATGCATTATTATACTGAAATGTTACATATACAAGGTATTTCGCAAATGATTTTGAAGTCTGTGATTTCAGAAGTACACTTCACTCACACTAAGGCCTTTTTCCTCTATGAATGGATATTAAGCAACATAACTTTCTTTGTTAATAAATGTCATATTGTCAAACATTTCACCAACCTATTTATTTTTAATTGCCTAATTAAAGTCTATGGGTCCATGCAGTTAGCACCACCTATGTGGTCAGCATTATGTAATGGTAGCTTAAATTTACTATAAAAAAATCTCCACATCTTACAATCTAAATGTCTTACAATTGCCTTGATGGTTTCTAACAGTGCTCAGTGTAACCTAAGGGAAGTAATCTAAGTACAGCTTCTCAATTGCAAAAAAAGGTGAGGAACAGTAATTTTTAAATAATTTGTAGATTAATATTTGTCATGCTCATTTGGCCTGATTCTAGTCATATTAAGTAGGGTCATTTGCAGTTGTCAATGTATTGAAAAGAGAATGGTAGAAAGAGATCTGGCTTTAATTTTATGCTTTTTATTTGCACAAAATAGATTGTGTTCCTCACTTGGTCTTCATTGCCAGCATTTTCATGTATGGCAATCATTTATTATATGGAGAATTGTGAAATGCCTAGTTCTATGGTCATTAGAATGGCACTGAATTTTTTTTTTCTGCTGGATAAATTTACTATTAGAAAAAGCAGATAGGCTGATCAGTTAAAACTTAAAACAACTATTTAAAAATAAAGTTAGGATATATAAAGGGAAATACTCCAGAAAATAGAAGGCAAACAAAATGAAAATAATACTTTCACAAAAATTAACTTAAAATGGATATTAGACCTAAACATAAAAGATAAAACTATAAAACAAATTAGAAAAAAACATAGGACTATTCCATTATGACCTAGAGACTACAATTTTTAGATAGAACACAAAAAGCATGAACTATACAATTTTACAACTATACAATTAAAATGAATAATAAAAATTTAGAAAAATGATAAATTGGGCTTCAAGCAAGCCACAAACTAAAAGAAAACAGCAAATACACATACACCACCCCACACAGATACATCTACATATATATCTGACATAGGAATTACATCTAGAATGTATGAAGAGCATTTAAAATTTCATAATAAGAAAACAATCTAATTTTTTAATTGGTGAATTTAAGTAAACATTTTACAAAAGATGATATACAAATTTCCAACAAACACTTAAATATCTATTTCACATCATTAGTCTTCAGGAAGTGAAAATTAAGAACACAGTTGAAATACTGCAACACATTTCTCATATGTCTAAAATTAAAAGGAGCAGTGATACCAAACATTGTCGACAATGGGAAGAAACTAGAATCCTCACACTTTATTTGTTGGAGTACAAAGTGTCACAAACACTTTGGAAAACAGTCTGTCAATTTCTTACAAAGACTAACGTGTACGTTCCATAATACCCAAGCTGTTGTCGGAGAATTGATCAGTGTGGGGAAAGACCCACACATCTGGTGTCGGATGTGAAGTGAAGAAGCAAAGTATGAGAGTTAAGAGTGCTTTTCCCTCTATTGCCTCACTCCACTTTAGAATTGGCAGATTACCCAGGGGGATACTTGCATGTACAATGTTTGGGTTCATCTCTGTGGACTACACTTTCTTACAGGACTGTGAATCCTTAAATTCTGACTGGAACAGAATTTCTCAGATGCCTTCAAAAATATTTTCCCTGTTTTATATAACTATAGTTGTTTTAAGTGGGTAAATGCTTTTGTTACAGGCTATCCTGAAAAGACCAAAAGTGGAAGTCTAGAATATTTATGAATTAATCACAGTAGTTCAGAACCCATCTTACCAGAAGATTCTCATAAGAACTCTAATAACATACATGATAATAGGAGGATGGAGGATATCTGACAGGAAATATGTAGGAAGAAATGTGTAATTAATTTCTCCTCCCAAAGGTTTTACTTTCATCTTTTAATGTCAGATCATATGAACAAGAATTTTAACACAGGGCAAAGGGTATTTCATTTTAATTCCCATACGCTATAAACCTGTTAGACTTTCAAGAAAGTGTCACACATCATAAATTAGCATTTAAGCTTCTTTCCTTCTGAGAATATAATTAGAAGACTTTAGTGGGCTAGGATAGCTCAGAATGGTATAAACTCATCTGAACAGAGCAAAGAATTAGCTCAACTAAGGCATTCTTTTTACTTTACCTGGCATTGCTGGCTAGAACTCACCCTTTCTTTCGTAATTCAATTGTCTTTACTCTAGGTCAGTTTCACGATTGCTTCTCCAAACAACTTCCCATAGTTACATTCAGATTTATGCTAATCCTAATTGTTACATTGGAGCATATTATATTCCTTCCATAAGTTCAGGCTTCTTATGGATAGTGTGGGCATTATTTTCTATCCCTTAGAGATATTTTTGAAGTTTTAGACACATCATGTGTACTCAACGGGCTACCTTCAAGACATAATTTTCAGAAATTTGCAGGAAAATTTTCTAATCACCACCAAAGGACCTTCACATTTTTCAGAGAAACCACCTCAAATTCATGCTAAGTAGCTAAAATTCTTTGCCTTACAAAGTGCAAGTATAGCATACATATTTTTTAACTGGCAAAAGTTTGTCTCAAGGCATTCATTTCTTTCTTAAAACTGTAAATCAATTAATATTATAATATACATTAAAAAGCAGTTCACATTGTTTTGTTTTAATGGATTTTGTTTTATAAACTGCTTATTGACCAAAAAAAATGTTAAGTGGGTACTTGGAATTTAGTCCTTTCTTTAAAAAATAGATATGTTCCTGCTATTGGAATGGTCAAGGAGATTTGAACTGTGTGGGATTTCACAGATGCAAAAGACATGTCACATTCAGTAGCATCAACTAAGGGCTGATGGCAAATAATCCCACAAATACTTGTTTCCCTTTTGTACACTGAGCTTAAATTCAAGTTAAAATCATTTAAGTTTCAAAATTATATAATATGCCTTACCTCATTTATATTCCTGCATAGCTACGCAGTTTCAAACTGCATAATGTACCACTAGTGCAATCATAAGTGTATGATGTTTACCTTTACACACTTCCATTTCTATATAAGTGTTGAAGAAATATAACTTACTCATTAGTTATTTTAATCCAATAATAAGTAAGTCATAGAAGAATTATAGGATGCCCTACAGAGATAAGCAGAATTCTTTATTAAGCATCATTTTCCTTTAAAAGTAGAACAATTATGATGTGATTACCTTTCTGCAAAGTCTGTGATTTGTGGGCCCAAATACCTGAATATGCAGCATTTTCTTTTTAAAAATTCATTTTCATAATATTTTATGTCTCTATTGGCATTATATAGTAGGATATGTTACATATATTATAGAATATACTACTGTTTATCCATAAATTAATATGTTAGATAGTAGACATTCTTTCTTTCTGTCCACTTTAATAACAACATTGTGGAATTCTCCATAAAATAAATTGCAGGTTTTAAAATATAATTTAGCATAGGATTTCACTTCTTGTCTCTAAATTAGCTTACAAAAAAATATTTTACTCTATGCATCTTTGTATTCATCATTGATTTTTCTGACTGCTCATTTTATCAGTTTTGGGCTCCAATTGCAAAGCTTGGACTTGGTGTTAGTTATTTATCATTAGCTTGTATGAGCTGTTTATATATTCAGGAGATTAAGCCCTTGTCAGTCTCATCTTTTACAAATATTTTCTCCCATTCTGTAGGTTGTCATTTTGTTTTGCTTATGGTTTCCTTTGCTGTGCAAAAGGTTGTAAGTGTAATTAAGTCCCATTTATTAATTTTTGCTCTTATTTCTATTGCTTGGGTAGATTGCCCTAGGAGAACATTGCTGAGATTTATGTCAGATAATGTCTGGCCTATGTTTTCTTCTAAGAGGTTTATATTGTCTTGTCTTATGTTTAAGTTTTTAAGCCATTTTGAGTTTATTTTTGTGTATGGTGTGAGGGAGTATTCTATCACTGATTTACATGCAGCTGTCCAGTTTTCCCAACACCATTTGCTGAAGAGACTGTCTTTACTCCATTGTATGTTCTTGCCTCCTTTGTCAAAGATTAACTGACCAAAAGTTTGGGGGTTTATTTCTGAGCTTTCTATTCTGTTCCATTGATCTGTACATCTGTTTTTGTACCAATACCATGTTGTTTTGATTACTGTAGTGGTGTAGTATTGTCTGAAGTCTGGGAGGGTATTCCTCCAGCCTCATTCTTTTTCTTCAGTAATGCTTTGGCAATTCTGGGCCTTTTGTGATTCCATTTAAATTTTAGGAATTCTGTGAAAAATGTCCCAGGTAATTTGATAGGGATCACATTAAATCTGTAGATTGCTTTGGGTAGTATGACTATTTTAACAGTATTAATTCTTACATAAAATAAATACTAACAGACATAAAGGGAGAAATTGATGGGAATACAGTAATATAAATTTGAGCCCCACATGTGAGTTAGCAAAGGAGAAAATATTTTCTCGTGCTCAGTCAGGTCAAAGACAATCATGCTTTCTTTTAAAGTTATTTTCCCATGTGTGATATTGCTTTAGTGCATTATTTCATTTTGGCTCCAGGCTTTTTATTTGTAAAATCTTATGCAGTGGTATCACTTCCAATTATGTTTAGTATCATATATAACAGATTGCAACATGTTTTCTATATTTTATTTTCCTGTCTGTAAAAATCAGTGATACCAGGTTCCTGAGTTGAACAACCACTCTCAGACATTTGTGGATTTAATGTTGCTTACCACTGAAGTTTCCTGCCACTTTCTCATTTATTTGACCTAAAATTTCTTAAACATTTGTTGTGAGTTAATTTAAAAACGTAAAGAATATCTTCTATATTACTCAGTGCTTTGCAATGGCAATTTCTCCTACAGGGTATATACTGCATACATTAACAGGGGTTGATGATATTTTATATTATATGAGTAAAAAAATCATGTATATCTCTATGCTATAAATGTAATAAACATTCAAGTCTAATTAAATAGAATGGAAAATCAGGCTAATTTTTGAATATCTGAACATATCTTTACAAGTAAGAGAAGGCAGTGAGTTCATTCCTGAAGAATTGTACTTTTTTAATCACAGCATATATATCATTATGTAACTAGGTCCTATCACAGGAAAATAACGTTATATGTATAAGTATACAGAAAATTTAACAAATATATAAACAACTGGCCATTTAAATTATTAAAGAAGTAAACACTTTGAACCAAAGAAAACTATAATTAAGAATTCAAGAATAATAAAGGATGAGAACAAATTAATAGAAAAGGAAATCTATAAACCATATGATGACACAATTAATGCAAATTTATAAACAAATGGATTATGACAGAATACAGGTAAGTAGAGGTGTTAACACTAGTTTTACCACTAAAAATAGTACAATAAATATTAATAAAGACCACAAGATACTAAGCATGAAAGGATAGATAATAGCAGACTACTCCCTCTATTGAGAACAACCAGAAAATATAGATAAATATACACAGAAATGACTTAGCACTCTAATTTTTCAGGATATGTATTACCTCAAAGCATATGCCAGTTGTTAGTTCAGGGGAGAATGGAAGAGAAAGGTTTGGGGGAGTTGATAGGGATAGAATTAGACTCTAAGAACAGAAGGTAGCAGAACTTCCATAATCTTACTAAACTGGAGAAATACAAATTGGAAGATGGATGGGCCTGTTAGTTTAGCCATACTTGAGAGGTCATATCTTTTGAGAGAAGAAAGGAAATGAACCAAATACTCTACATTTTCACCCAAAACATTTGCCAAATTGTTGATTTGAAAAGGACAAGAAGCAAAAAAAAAAAAAAAAACCGAAAAAGAAAAAAAAAAAGAAAGGAACTATATTAACAGAATAAAGGGTTTAGACATTCTCCTGGTTTTGGTGGCTGAACAAAAATTAGAGTTGAGGATCCAACAAGGATGAGAAACTCTAATGAAATGATGTCAATATGCACCCCAGAATGGTAACCTTAAAAGTAGAGACAAACTAAAGCTAGATATAATGAAAAATATGACAGCCCAGCCATGGGTCAGCTCACTTCCTCATTAGTAGAATAAGGCCATTTACTGCATTATATCTTCCTGTAAAAGGATAGGGTAAATCTCTGACAAAAGGAAATATCATTCAAAAACTCTTGTACTTTTTTTATTTTAAAATGTCTGGTATTTAATGTATAACAACAAAGAACCAAAAGATGACATAGGCATTGGATATCCACCCATCAATAACATGTTACTTAACATGTAGATGCTAAATAACTGCATTAAAAGACTCAAATTACTAAAATCCAGAGTGAAAGAGGGGACTCTCACTACTGGCTTTACAAAATAACAAAGATTATAAGAATACTATGAACAGTTGCCAAAAAATTAGGTAATTTTATATAGAATGTACAAATGCTCTGACAGAAACAACTGAAACTTAAACTAAAAAATAAACAGATAAACTCAAAATGGCTTAAAGACTTAAATACAAGACAAGACACTATAAACCTCCTAGAAGAAAGCATAGGCAAAACATTCTCTGACATAAATCTTAGCAATGTTCCCCTAGGTCAGTTTACCCAGGCAATAGAAATAGGAGCAAAAATTAATAAATGGGATCTAATTATACTTACAAGCTTTTGCACAGCAATGGAAACCATAAGCAAAACAAAATGACAAACTACGGAATGGGAGAAAATATTTGCAGATGATGATATCGACAAAGGCTTAATTTCCAGAATATATAAACAGCTCATACAACTTAATAACAAAAAAAAATAGTCCAATCCAAAAAGAGGCAGAAGACCTAAGCAAGCATTTCTCCAATGAAGACATACAAATGGCCAATAGCACATGAAAAAATGCTCAGTATCACTAATTATCAGAGAAATGCAAATCAAAACTACAATTACGTATCACCTCACACAGGTAAGAATGGCCATCATTAAAAAGTCCAAAAACAATAAATGCTGGAGAGGTTGTGGAGAAAAGGGAACTCTCCTACACTGCTGGTGGGAATGTAGTTTGATGCAGCCACTATGGAAAACAGTATGGAGATTCCTCAAAAAACTAATTAAAATATAGATTTTAATAGATTAAAAAACAAGTTTCTTCTGTATAGCACAGGGAAGGATGTTCAATATCTTGTAATAACCTTTAATGAAAGAGAATATGAAAACAAATGTATGTATATGCATGACTGGGACATTGAGCTGTACACCAGAAATTGACACATTTTAACTGTCTGTACTTCAATTAAAAAAAAAAAAAGAAAAAAACCCCAAGAAAACCTGAATATCTATATAACAAGTAAGAAGATTGAATTCATATAAAAAAAATAATTACCCACAAAATAAAGCCCAGGGGACTCTTAAGAGAACTAATCAGTTTACACAGTTTTCAGGATTAGAAACTGATCCATATATTTGTAATAGATAGTAATAAATTGAAATTAATAAAGCAATAGCTATTGCAATAGTATTGAAAAATAAATGCTTAGTGATAAATATAACAAAAGATGTGCAGTTCCTCTATACTAAAAACAATAAAATATTGCTGTGAGAAATTAAAAATCTAAATTAATGGATAGATACACAATGTTTACAAATCAGAAGACTACATATAGTTTATGTATCAATTCTCTCCAAACTGATCTATAGATTCAATAAAATCCCAGTCCATATCGCTGTAGAGTTTTGTAAAAGTTCAGAACCAGATTCTAGATTTCTTCTGGAAATCCAAAGAATCTATATTAGTCAAAACTCTGAGAAAGAATAAAATTGGAGGACTCAACACTAACAGATTTTAAGACTTATTATAAGGCTACAGTGATAACTTTCTTATGGAATTGACATACAGTAGATCTATAGATAATGGAACAGAACGTAGAGGCCAGAAACATACCCAGTCTATAAACAACTGATTTGTGACAAACCTGCAAAGCAGCTTAAGTGGAGAAAGTATAGTTTTTTCAACAAATGGTACCAGAATAATTGGACATCGATTTTTTAAAAAAAATAAATTTTGGTGCATACTTTATACCATATACAAAAGTTAACTCAATGGATCATACATCAAAATGTAAAACTTGAAACTATAAAACTTCTGAAAGTAATTTGTCACCTTGAGTTTGGCAAATAATTCTTAGATATGATATGCAGATATGGTCCATTAAAGAACAATTTGGACTTTATTAAGATTAAAAATTTTGCTCTTTAAAAGACACGGTTAGGGAAAAAATGAAAAGACAAACCACAGGATGAAAATAAAACATTTATATGTCATGTATCTAACAAAGGACTTGTGTCTAAAATTTTATAAACAATTTTTAAAAAAGGCAACAGCCTTCTCACATTATGACATCGCCCACAAAGAAACAGGGCAATCACCTCAATAATTTAGGTTTAAAAGAACTCTTTGTTTCCACTTTTTAAAATGTTTTGGTTAGAGGCTATTTCTTTGCCTGAATTCATTAAATTATTTTCTTAATTCTTATATTTTTATTCATTTGCATTCTTTAATGTTGTACTGGCAATCCCAGACTCAGGCATAAGAAGTATTAATTATAGTTTCGCACACAGAAGGAAAGAGAATTGACTGAAAAACTACAAACCTGATTGATATTTCTGGAATATTTCCATTTTGTGTTTCTCTGAGAACTCTATTCAGTGCCAATAAGTCACATCAGATAGTGATGAGAAAGTAATTGCATGGATTTCAATGAGTTCTGCTTTACATATAGAAGGATTAAAAACTCTTTGTAGCAGTTGAAGTTTACTGATATCCTTACTTACTTAAAACTATTTTACACGATGTTAAAAATTTGGGATAAAACTTATAATGCAAAATCAATTCGGGAGACTCATTTCTACTTTAAATGGCATCTGTTCTATCTTTCAGGGTAAATGAAATCTTTTTATGGGAAAAATCAAATCTAGTCAGCTGCATTATAACAGTTGATTTGACTTCCATGCTGATTTGAATTATCTGATATCAGGTTAAATATATTGAATTCACTAGTTTACCTGATGTTATAGGTAGCCAAAAACCCACTAGTCTAAATAAATTACTCCAGAGATCTTCTGAATGGGTTGAACAATTTGTCTTTGTTGGTCTGGTGCCCTGGGATTCTGGGCACTCTCTCAAATCAGTAATTTCGGTGGTTATGATAGCGTTGCCACCTCTTCACTACCTTATAATCACAGTTAATTAGTTGCAGCAGGTGGTTGTAGCTGGCACAGCTGAAAAGCTCTACTCACCCCACCAACAACTATTTGTTCAGCAAGTGAAAAGAACTCAGTATGAGAATTGAACAGAGAACAGCTATACAGTCGCTGTTGTTCTACCAATTATTTCATTCTTTTTTTACTTTTCCAGTAAAGAATTGTCTTTTTTAAACAGATAAAATTGTATATTATCTTTTTCAGGTAAATAAAGTATATAATATGTATTAATATATTCAGTATATATACATTTATTTAGTAATTATCTTTTGCAATGTATGAATTAAATTTAGAGATGTGAAATCCAAAGATTGTTATTGGCTACTGAAAATCATTTTTTTCCCAAATGCCCATTTCAATGAAAAAGTACATATTCAATGCATTATTTAAAAGAATAAAGGCCTTTGTCATGTAACACTATTTGCTAGACATAATAGACATAATATGGACTTCTTGAAAGTTCCCATTGAAATACTTTAATATCTTATATAAAAATATATAAACTAGATTTATATAAGCTAATCCAGTAATAAATATGTATACATTACTAGTTTACCTTATATAAGCAGAGAGAATCAGGATTTTTGCTCAAATCTGAAGTATGTGTGCTGAATTTTTTATTTTCTAACTGCTATTTTCTAGGATTTTTCTAGAAGTCTTCCTTTATTTCTAGTAACAACCAATTTTACCCCCTTAAAACATCAGATAACAAAAATATAACTATTAATATGTTTTAATATAAGAGAAAAAGAATGTGATTTGTTTGCACATCTTTGCATTCAAATAGGCTATTTTTAAAACAACATTTAATATAGTCACACATGACACATCAGAAATATTTATGTTGTTAAAATATGTGCTGATGCTACTTTAAAAAATTTCCCCTGCAGTAAATTAAATCTATTTACTTATAATACAGTAGTATAGTTCCCAATTTGAATATTTAAATCAAATATACTTTCAATCTTTCAAGTTTTATAATGTAATATTTTATTCCTTAAAGTGGATATGGGAAGGATGAAAGTTCTGAAGCACAGAAATAAGTAGTCAGCTCCTACAAACCAGACTCAAATACTAGAACCTTACCAGTGCCAAGGACTATAGAAGTGTGTTCCCCCAATTATCCCTCTGTTAAACAGGGATAAAAAAATCTCAAATTTTGCATATATCAATGTTTTAATATTTTTAGAAAACTCATCTAACATTGTGCCAGATTAGTTTCACACAATAAAGCATCAACTTCACCTTCTCTTATACTCACCTGTCTTGTGAGAAAGAAACCTAGAACTTCATTTCTTGACCCAACTGCCAACAGTGTTTTTGTTTAGACTTTGGTATTAAGAAGCATATACTATTTGGAAAGCAGAAGGAAACTCCATCAATTTCCAATAAAGAAAGAAATATTTTAATTTGCATATGTGAATTTTAGTATACATCATCTATTTGATGTGGCTACCAGCCAGTGAGATTATTAAGCCATTCCCTGAGACTTCTTCAGCCTCCTAATATTCTGAAGTCAGTGAAATTTTTCCTGCCCTTTGCTTCCCATCCCTTCAAGGGATTGTGTAGGCCTTTAATTCTCTGTATTAATCTCTTCCAGCTCCCTATACAGAGAGAAGTTTCTGTATTCCTGTCTGAACCTCAGTGATAGAAAAAAAGGTATATATGAATCCAAAACAAAATGTAGTTTTTTTCTTTTATATTTTTGAGCCTTAGAAAATAATATCTAAGTCTAAATTATCTTATATGACTTACATTTTTGCTCAATAGTAAATGTCTATTATTCATCTATTATATTTTATGTAGATGTGGATCATTAATATTTAATGCCATAAAATATCCTATTGTATGAGTATAGCTACTGCCTTTATCCATTTTTATATTGAGAAAAATTTGAGTTGCTTCCATTTTTGCTTTTCCTTTTTTTTGTTGTTGTTTTTTTGTTTTTTGTTTTTTGGCTAGGTTAAGCAAGATGGCCAGGTACATTCTTAAAAAGTCTCTTGATGCATATCTGTAAGAGTTTCTCTAGGGTACATGCATAGAAAAGGAATTATTAAATTATGGGGTATCTGCATTTTCAATTTTAAGCACTGGTTCTATATTATTTTTAGAATTGGTTCTAATGCAAGTATATTAGAAGTACCCAATTCTCATATATTTGCCTCTTCAGGCATTATTGCTAATCTCATGGACTTAAATTGGTACCCTACTGTAGTTGTAGTTTGCACTTCCCTATTATTAATGAGGTTGAGTAGTTTGCCTATTGTTATTTCTTATTTTATTTTTTGTGAGATGCCTGTTACCATGACTTTGTCAAATTTTCCAATAAATTATTTTTCTATTGCATATTAATTTGTTGTAGTTCCCTGTAGTCTCAGGATATGATGCCATTAAAAATACATTTATTTCAAATAATTTCTCCTGTTTCGTGGTTTGTCTTTTCATTTTCTTTTTGGTGCCCTTTGAGTAAGTGGTCCTTTTTTCAGTTACCTTTTAATGTCTTGTTTTAGAAAACCTTCTCTAACTCCATAAATATAGAGATACCCTCTATTCTTATAAAAGCTTTGGATTTTGATTTTCATTTGCTTGATGTATTATAGACCTTCTCATTTCTCCTCCATGTCTTTTGATCTCTTCTTACTATAGTCAGTCTCTTTATCCCTCTATGATACATTACAGATGATAATTAACTCTCTCATTAGCGAGTGTATCTTACTTTAAACTCATCAATTAAAGCTTTACTTTCCGTGATTATGTTATGTTATTTCTAAATGATGTTTGTATTAAAGTCATTCTTATTACTTTTAATGATATATTATTACTCTATTACTTATATTTCTTCTTTTATTTCTTTAAACATATTAAACATAGTTATTCCATACTATAAAAAAATTTTCAAATACCTGAAATTCTTGATGTTGTAAATATTTTCTGTATTTTTTTGACTCTCACTCATGGCAGTTTGTTTCTTTTTGATTTTGTTGAATTTAATAAGTGAGTATTCTTAGGGTCTAAACTGAGAAATGTTAACCCCAAATAGGACAGATTTAAATGTACTTTAAACATGAACCAGGCTGTGCTAATGAGCTTAGACAAATTTAATTCTCTTTTGGGTTCTTGACTTAATCTAAGGAACTTAGTTTCTCTCACTTGTGATGTTCTCAAATAGTCATTTTCTGACCTCACAAAACTAAAAACATTTGTTTCCAGAGTTTCATTATTCTTTGTCCAGTTCCAGTATTCCTTTCCTCCCCTTCCCTTCTCTTTCCCTTCCCTTTCCCCTTTTTCTTTCTTGCTTTTTTCTCTTTCCTTCATCTCTCCCATCCTCTCCTGATCAGTTCCTTTATATCTTCCCTCTCTTTTTCTCCCTTCCTCCCTCCCTCCCTTCCTCCCTCCCTCCCTCCCTTCCTTCCTTCCTTCCTTTCCTGCTTTCTCCCTTTCCTTTTGAGGACCCTTCATCTCTCTTTTACTGTGTATTTAGCAATGCAATAAAATCATGTTTATTTCAGTTTCTCCAGGAAATATTAAAATATCTACAGAGGATCTTTTCCACTGTCATTCTAGGAATACATTTTCTCTGTTGCTTTATAATAAATTATGATATTACTTTTATTTCTCTCTTTACATTTCAAAGAAAATATATTGAGATTTGCTATGTGTAAACACTTGGCTAATAACTGAATGTGGGAAGAAAATGATTAACAATAGATTCTGTGGCTTATCCTTCAATCACAGAGATGATTTCAAAGGAATTGATTCTCTCCATTCTCCTGAAACAATACTTAAAGAAATTGTTAAAAATCATGGTTGATGATGTGGTCAAGGTTTATGTATCAGACTGACCACCTATATTTCCTGGATAATCAGGTGTTATGATTGGCATTACTGAAAATGCATTTGCACTGGAGAACAGGAGCTAACACAATGCTCTAAAGGTTTGCATGTCTGGCTGGTTATGTAGTTCTAAAAGGAAAGTGGAATCAACTCCAGTGCTGACAGCTTCTGTGGTCTGAAGTAGTGTCATATGTAGTGTCAACTCAGTGTCATATGTAGTGATCCTGCAGATGGTACAGAATGACTGAGTCATGAGGATTTGTGCTTGGAAGTTATGAGACTTTGCCACGCTGTTGCTGTACATGCTGCGTTGTTTCCTGTCCTGTATCCTCACAAAGCTAAGAAAACTTGGATCTGGGTGAAACTGAATGGAAACAGTGAGGTGGTTGTTCCTCACAATCATGACCAATGCTGCCAGTAGAGCATACTGGGCATTTGGCATGATAGCTAATTTTAAATACTGAAACAACCAAAGGGCATTGCAACGTTTATTAATCTAATTTTGTATGAGGAAACTAAAGATCACCCTGATTAATTAATTTATTTAATTGAAGTGCCTAGAACATAACCAATTTGCACTTAAAATTTTCTTTTCCTTTATTCAGAATTTATAGGAATTTGGAGGAAACTATTATAGGATAACAGTTCTTTCTGTTGTGTCTGATAAAGACCAACATGTTGGAAATATCCCACATACTTGACCATAGAGCGAAATAAAATTTAATATAAATGACAACACAGAAGCCATGTACTTTGGTACAAAAATTTTAAAAAGAAATTAATTAAAAGAACAAAGTAAAACTAAGCTGAACTTTAAAAAAATACATCAGGTTAAGCACCAGTACCAGATGTTAGTACTTAGCATATCACTACAGTATGTGAGAGTGGCAAAGGAATAGATGATCTGGCAAATGATTAGATATGTTAAAATATGGAAAACTATATTATAGCTTAATGGTATATATTAAACTGTATTATCATTAGATATGTTAACATATATTTAACTACCAAAATATTTATATATAGAAAATAATTATTGGCAGAGCTTGACTTGCAACCATATATTCAACACTTGAGAATATATATTTTAACAATAAATAAATATGTGAAACTAAGGAAAACCAATTAAATGACAAACACAACTAGAAGTTTGTAGTTTTGTGGGTGGCAAGAAGGACAGAAAAGATAGTTGTAAGAAAAAGTGCTGCATTTGCTAAAGGCACAAAGGATGTTAAAGAGACTGCAAAATTCGGTTATTAAGCTGAGTGGTGAGAGCATGAGTGTTTAATTCTTATTAAACTAATTAACTTAATTATAATTAAGTAATAGTGATTAAATTAATTATTATCCACTTATAGTTAGTATGAGTGGGAAAAATGCCATAAATAAGGTGGGTTGCATATAAGCAAGGATGCTCCACATCATATGTCATCAGGGAAATGTAAATTAAAACAAGATAGCACTACACATCTATTTTAATAGTCCAAGTCCAGAACACCAACAACACCAAATAGTGGCAAGGACATGGAGCAAAAGGAACTTTCATTCATTGCTGGTAGAAATGCCAAAAGTTATGGTCACTTTGGAAATGACAGTTTGTTGGTTTCTTCCAGAACTAAATATACTATCATCATATGATCCATCTATCATGGTTTTTGGTTTTTACTCAGAGCAGTTGAAAACTTATGTCCACACAAAAACTTGCACATGAAGGTTTATAGCAGCTTTATTTATAATAAAACTTGGAAGTAACCAAGCTGTCCTTCAGCAGGTGAATGGATAAGCTGTGGTACATGCAGACTGTGGAATATTATTCATTGCTAAAAAGAAATGGGCTAGTGAGGCATTCAAAAACATGGAGGAACCTTAAATACATACTACTAAGTAAAAGAAGCCAATCTGAAAAGGCTACATACTATGATTCCAACTATGTAACATTCTGGAAAAGGCAAAACTATGGAGACAGTACAAAGATCAGAAGTTATCAGTGGTTAGTAGGGAGGGAGGGCTGAAGAGGGAGAGCTCACCATAATGGTGTGTATGTCATTATACTTTTTTCCAAATCCACAGAATGTACAACACCAAGAGTGTATTAAAGAGTCCATTAAAACAAATAACATACATTATATGAGGAACTTAGAATAGGCAAACTCATAGAGAAAGAAAGTAGAATGCAGAGTATCAGAATCTGGAGAGAGGAAGAGGAATTATTGTTTAATGGGTGCAGAGTTTTGTTGGGCGTAATGAAAATGTACTGGGCATTGATAGTGGTGGTTGCTACCACATATTGTGAATGAATGCATTTAATGCCACTAAATCATGTATTTATGAATGTTTAAAATGATAAATATTTGATAACAAAAACATGCAAAGTAAAAAAGCCTACTATGAATCAATACAGGCTTGCATTTCTAAAATTACTGTTTTAAAAGTATTGACAATGAAAGTAGTATCCAAGTAATCCATATTTATATTTTTATAAAAAATTCACTATTCAGTAATTTCATAGTAAAATGACTAAATTCCCATTCAAAGAAGTGGTATTTTAGAATCTCCTGATAAATTTATTAAAAATCAAATATGAAACTAAATCCCAAGTACAATGTGAATTTAGGCTTTTTTTTTTTTTGTGGATCGGGGAGTGGGGTCCCTCCCTGATCCACTCACAACAGGTTTGAGATACTGGCTATGATTATTTGCTTGTTTTTTTTTCTTTTCCTAAAACCCATCTTTGTACCAAGCTCCAGTTTTAAAATATTTGGTAGGTAAGATAAATTCCCCTATCACACTGCATCCTAATTTTGGATTAAAGAAATTGTTTCTATCTTTTGATCCCTTGCCAACTTAATTCTTAAATCATTAAACATTATAGAAGGAATCCTGAAATTCTAAAAAGAGGCAAATTGTAAGAGATATAAGATAATGTGTTTAAATAGCTAACAAAATGCTGTGTATTACTATTATTACATATAATCTATAGAAATATATGCTGATTAAATATTGTGTCCATGTTTTGTCACTTGATTTGTCTATTTTATTATGTACGTACATGTAGGCTATTATCTTCTCAGGACCACAAGGAACACTCAAAGATAGTCAACCATTTTATAAATTATCTAGAGGCAAGACCAGAAGTTCATAAAACTTAGTCTGTAATATTGGGATAATCTGCTTAAGATTGAGGATATTTGGTGTACATGAAATCACTTTGGGTAACTTTGGATAAATTTCAGCAGGATCTTGGACCTTCTAGGAAAAGGGAGGTTCTAAACGTTCTGCCAATCTTCTGCATTTGTTGATCTGGTTAATGGAGTAATTTAGTATTGTCTGCCAACAACCACTAATTTGGCTTTGGCATATGTAAAGGCTTTCTTGTATTTCGTACTCTAAATGAAAGTTTAGTTAATTCTTAAGCAACTTCTAAGCCATAAGCCCATAAAGAAATTCCTAATATATTGTAGAAGAACATAGTTAAAGTAATTTTCAAGGCTATGGCAAGTTATTTATAGGTAAAAAACAAAGAATAACCATTAGACCCGGCATTGTTTAATGTCACTTGAGATTGAAATTTTACCTCACGTCTGAAAAATCACTTAATTTCTTTCATGCTCTGAGTAACTTTTTCCTGCTTTTATACATGTGAAAATCTTCCTGATTAATTTTTAAGTTATTTATCTCGTTAAAAGTGAGACATTTTAGATGTCTTTGGTATTTTTAATATTACCTTAAAATTTTTAAAATTTTAAGTTTTGTACATAAAATTAAAGTTATTTTGTCTTTTAAGTTATTTATACTTAAAATATGAAATATACTATTTTCTCTAAAATATCAGGTTCCTCTTTCTGATCTTGTCATTCATTCATGTGGTATTTTCTTCCTCAGAGGAAAAAACAATACTTTTAAATAGTAGTAATAGGCATCTCATTTACCTTAATTTTACATCTGTCTGTCTGTCTATGTCTGTCTGTCTGTCTATCTATGAGCTATGCCTACTTTTTGCCCTCCTAATTTGTGTAAAACCTAGTTATTTTGAGACCTCAAATCTCAGAGTAGGTTAAGAGCAAAAAACAAAAGCTAATTTTTACCATACAGACCAAAAATCTGAAATGAGATTTAATCATTCCTTTGCAAATTATGAAACAAATATATGATGGTAATTGTTTATTATTAAATCTATAAAATAAAAATAATTTTAATAACAGAATACTTGAAAATAAGGATTTATCTTTACTGAAATTTGTAAAGTAGTGCAGTGGATTGTAAAGCATAGTTGTGGATGTTTCCCGTATGGAAAATAAAATGTATACGATGTTGATTATTTATAAAATTCAGAAATGTGCAAGTACTTAAAAATTAAGACTGAAGACAATTTTTATCATTACTTTCTTACTCATAAAAGTATCTAGTTAGAGATCATTCAATTTGATGTAAGAGGATAGAAATTACTGGTTTATAACTAGTTTACTTTATACTTAGATTTAAAATACAGACAAAAATGAGTGTAAACTAAACTGTTTTATGAAATTATATGTAAATTTGCCACTTAATGTGATTCTGGCAGTGATCACTTGGGATGTATCAGTGAATAGAACACACAGGTATCCATCCAGTGGTGGACTGGAGTTGGTGTATCTTAGTTTATGAGAACAGACTGTTAAATATTTAGGATGTTTGCTTGCCAATTATTAACTGCAATTGACCAAGGTGGGAATATTTACACCCTGAAAATCATGCAAACAATACCAATCAGGGCTTTAAAAAAATTTTTAAGAGCCAATTTATCAGCAAACCATTGCAAATATCTCTTTTCTAGCCTAGAGAGATGGACAATAAACAACATGTATAATAAGTAAGTGTATTATATTGTATGTTAAATGGTGATAAAAGATTTGGTTAACAAAAATAAGGAATGGTGATGGGATTGTGAGCGTGGTAGGTGAGCAGTTCACAGCATTAAATAGGTTAGTGAGGGTAAGCCTCATCAAACAAAAACATGACGTTTCTTAGGAAATCAGCCATAGGAAAATCTGGAAAAAGTGTCCAGGGCATGTAGAAACAGGTAGGAAAAATTCTTAGTTCAAAAGATTCCCAGAAGAAGAGCAAGTAAGCTGCTGTCACTGAAGCAGAGTGAGCAGGGCAGAGTAGGAGAGAGTGAGCAAAGAGGCCATAGGGTCCGATCAGCCATCCTCTGGAGGCTAGCAAAAGGCTTTGACTTTTTTCTTTGAATGCAATGGAGAGAACCTGTGGGGTTTCAAATAGAGCGACAGGATCTAATAAGTTTGTAAAGATAACTTTGCCTTCTGTGTTGAATGTGGAGTCAGCATGTGAGAGGCATTTGGATAAAACCAGAAGAGAAGCCTGTTAGGATATAACACATTAATCCACATGAGAAAGGACCACAATTTACAGCAGAGTAGGAGCAAGTGGACATGAGACATCCTTGGATTCTAGAGCCAAGAAGGATATAGTGGTGGCAGTTGCTCAAGCCTTCATCTCCATTAACTAATCAATTGAAGGTGCATTATTTTGAAAAGTTAAAATTTTATCATGATTAGTGAGTTGACTTTGGTGCAAAAAATTAAAATATGTAGTTGACTATTATCCTTGTGACCTAAGCTTGTCACGTTGACAAATTTACTTTTGGAATTTTACAATCCTTCTGAAATTAGGTTAACTTTCTTTTCAATATTTTTGAAGTGTTAAGAATGTCAGTTTGACTTTTAGCTAATTTAAAGTTTGATGATGTTTCTGTTAGCCCATGCCGCGAGATGGTCTTGCTCATCAAGAGTGTCACTAGCTCCATAATGAACATAACTACCCCTGGCCTGAGGCCATTAAGATACATTTTGCTTTGCATTGGAAATCTATTACTCATCTTAAAAGTCAACATATGCTTTAATGCTAATGAATTGAAGTGGTATGGGATTTCTAATTTACTTAAAACTAAGATCTATTTTCCTTCAAGTCCCTAGCTCCACTAATAGAAATCTACTTCAGGGCACATTTCAAGGTACATTAGACACCATCTACTTTATCCACATAATGCTTTTATTATTGGAACTTTAAATGATCCCCTCCTCAACTTGAGCGCAGCATCTAATCTCCGTAGAAATTAGCAGTTAGCAGAAATCTTTCTTATAGATGTAACAGATGAACTGTATCTGGATTAAATAATCATTATTTCAGACATAAAATGTTAGTTCAACCTTCAGAGGACCTTTGTGTTCAGGTAATAACTTGCCCTGCGTACTAGAGAAAATCTGGACTCTGTAAAAAAAATAACTGTAACATGATTTGAAGGAATCATATTAGGGCATCTTTATCTATCAATAATTCTTATGTGATGATCTCTAAGTGGCCATAGTTCCCTTGATGATACCTTGATGGCATATTATAATTATACATCACATGAGAGGTACTAATATTATGTGCTTTAAAATAAAGTTTGTGTCATAAAACTAAATACCAAAAATCATTTATTTCCCAAGAGTTATATTTGAAATGAGATATAATTTGTCCAGCACTTTAATTTTAGATATTATTACATAGGGTATATGCGTGACATTACAACAACTAGGAGGGATTTTTGATGTCACATCAACACTCTTACGTATGGGATATGGTACTAATACCAAATGAGGTGATATAACTTAACCTAAGGTCACGTACACAGCAGTAGTATTGGAATTATCTCCGTCTTTCCTGAGTCCATATTCTGTGTGACTTGAGTCATGCCACAGTGTACCTTCTGGATCTCGCTATCATTTCTAAACTTGTCTGAGGCATTATAAAACAATTTCCTATTCTGTAGTTCAGCATCAAAATATTATTCAATATTAATGGAAATTATAATTTTAATAAAACATTTCTAATAAACTTATAATTTTGAATATATTTTAATAATTCCAGGTAAAATAGATTAAGATTAAGGATTGTATATCATGTTAATGAATATATTTTGAATTGTTCCTTTGTACAACTACATGCTTTACAAATTATCAATTTTATTATATATAATTAATTCTTTTGACAAGAAAGATTTTAAAATATAATACAAATGATTTTCAGTCAAAAGGAATACCTAGAAAGATTTGACCAAAGTCAATGTTTATGTAACATCATAAATCAAAAACAAAAATATATTTTAAATAAAAACTTGTCAGAGACTACATGCAGGGGTGATGAATTGGACAGTTAAATAAGTATTTTGTGTACATAATGAGGAGTAAAAGGCTAGAGGATGTTAACTAAAGGCCATATATGACAAGCTCACAGCTAACATCATATTCAACAGTAAAAAGCGATAAGCTCTTTCTCTAGTATCAGGCGCAAGACAAGGATGCCCACTCTCGCCACTTTTATTCAACATAGTATTGAAAATCTCAGCCAAATTCAATTAGGTCAAAAACAAAAAATAAATTAGAAAATCCAAATCATAAAGGAAGAACTGTCAATATTATAAATTTGGGAGTTTGAGATTTGCAAATGTTAGCCAATATATATAAAATGGATTAAAAAAATAATTTTCTTCTGTATAGCACAGGGAACTATGTTAAATATCTTATAATAACCTTTAATGACAAAGAACATGAATATATGTATGTACATGCATGACTGGACATTGTGCTGTACACCAGAAATTGACACATTTTAAGTGACTATACTTCAATAAAATAATAAAATAAAAAATCAAATGACATAATACATCATATAGAAAACCCTAAAGACTCCACCAAAACTCTGTTAGAATAAATTAATTCACCAAAGTCACAGGATACAAAATCGATATACAAAAATCTGTTGCATTTCTATATGTTAATAACAAACTATTTGACATAAAAAATAATACTACAATCCCATTCACAATTTCATCAAAAAGAATTAAATGCCTAGAAATAAATTTAACCAAGAAGGTGAAAGAGCTATACGCTGAGAACTATGACAGTGATTAAAAGACACTGAAGAAGATACAAATGAATAGAAAGGTATTTGTGTTCATGGATTGGAAGAATTAAAATTGTGAAAATGTCCATATGACACAAAGCAATCTACAAATTTAGTGTAGTCCCTATCAAAATTCCAATGGCATTTTTCACAGAAATAGAACAGATAATCCTAAAATTTGTATGGAACCATGAAAAACACTGACTAGCCAAAGCAACGCTGAGAAAAAAGGACAAAGCTGGAGGCATCACACTCTCTGATTTCAAACTGTGTTACAAAGGTATAGTAACAAAATAATATGGAATTGGCAAAACAGACACAGAGATCAATGGAACAGAATAGAGAGCCCAGAAATAAACCCACACGTGTATGTTCAATTAATTTATGACAAAGAAGCCAAGAATATACAATGGTGAAAGAACAGTCTCTTCAGTAAATGATGCTGGGAAAACTGGACAGACACATACAAGGGAAAAAAACTTAACATCATACTCAAAAATCAACTCATGAGCTCATGAACAAACTTGCGGTGGGGGTGGGGCTGAAATGAGAGAATGGAGTAAGGGGGTTGAAAAGTACAAACCCCCAATAATAAAATAAATAAGTCATGGGAATTTGATGTACAGATAGGGAGTACAGTTAATAATATTGTATTGTATATTTTAAAGTTTATAAAATAATATTACAAGTTTTCATCACAAGGAAAAATAACTATGTATTGTGTTGGATGCTAACTAGAATTATTGTGGTGGTCATTTCACAGTATTTACGAAGATTGAATCATATTGTATATCAGGAAATAATACAATGTTATATTCCAATTATATTTAAATTTTAAAAATACTTTGCTGAACTACAAACTTCATAAAGCCTTCAATCATGTTTTAATCCATAAGTTATCTATGAAAGCAAAACAAAACAAAATCCCACAACTTTTTAGACCCATCAAGAACCATTGAGGCATCAATTAATACCAGCTATAAAAACATAGATCCAATGTTCAGATTAGATAGTACAGTATTTCCAGCTGTTGAAGAGAAGGATTTAAGTGAAATTACAAACCACCCCTTCTCAAAAAAAAAAAACAAAGTTGATGCTTGTTCCTAGAAGGCACTCTTTACACAATCCTACACTGACTGATTCTCAAGTAATAAAAATCAAGTGAGATCAAGCTCCTCTGGGCAGGTTGACCATTATTTTGTCCCTGGCGTAAATATACAAACCTACTCAGTGCACACACATGCTCAAAGAGATCGTCAAAGGAATCAAATATTTAAATAAAATTTAAATCCACAGAATCAGAGGTTACTAACAAATCTTAATAATAGTAATAAATTCCTGTCTGTCTTTAAATTTCCCTAGACGCCCTAAAATACCCAGTCCTGGACTCAGGCAGGACACTGGGACCCACTGAGCCTCTCTGACGGAGGCTGTGGAGACAAGTCCTTCCTGCTTTGCTGCCAACGTGAAGGTTCCTGCTGGACGATGTTCTGTTGCTTGGAAGAGAGCTGCAAGCCCTCTGCTGGTTGCACAGAACAGAAATGATGAGGTATCAGGCACTTCTGGCTTCAATCTTGGTAATGGGGATGCACAAGGAACTCAGTGAAGGGAGTGAGGGTGGATGACTGTCATAACAGGCCACTACCAGGGGCCTTGACTCAAAGTAAAATCTTCATGATAAAGGTGAAAATGAAGGCAGAGGATCACAATGGTTGCAAGAGAAAAGGGAGTTCAAAAAAACAACCCTCCAGAGGGTGAGTGATGCACTGTCAGCCGAGGGAGGCTGAAGAGGGATTCGAGGAGGTGAGCTGCCCAACTGGAAGAAGGCACGAGAAGCCGACATGCGTGAGGAGCCGACATGCGTGAGGAGCCAACATGGAGCAAAACAGCACTTTATTGCAGTACAAGTGGGTGGCACCCGCCCTCAGGTGTACGCACTTGTCCTTTTATTATGCCCACGCATGTGTATTGTTCAAAATGCTTACTCATGCCTCTAGCGCATGCGTACAGTTACTTCTTACCTCACACACACGCAGGTTATTGTGAGCTTTGACCTGCTCACTCAAGACTGCCAACAGTCACCGTAGCTTCCTGAGCCTTTGTGAGTGTAAGGGGCGCCTGGGTTATCTATGCTGAGGAAGGACAGGCGGCAAGAACGCAAGTTTCTCGGGATTTTATAATCTGTGAAGCCAAACTACTGCCTGAACGGGATAGACAGGTACCTTAGGCTAGTGGTTGCTCCTTATATCAAAAGTTCAGAAATGGCCGAAGTAAAACCAATGAATCGTCAAAGTAGCGATTATAAGTTTATTGTATACACACCAAAAGACAGTTCATGAAACAAAAACATGGAACAAGTCTCAGGGATATATTCTTATGAAACAGTTTATATAGTAGGAGGCAGTGACTGTTTATTCTTCATAGTGATTGGTTGTAACATTAGAATTGTCTTAAGTGGTAGGGAATTGGTCAGTGGTTACCGCATATCAACCTGAGGAAACAAAGTTTTGCTTCTCATTTCCGGAGGCATAAACAAGGAGTGACTCAGGCCAAGTTAGTCTTGCAAAATAAGCTAAATTAAGCTCTGTTAGTATGACTAAACTGGTTTTGTGTATTTAAGGAACTTTCAAGGCTGGTCTCTATTTTTTATTTTAACAATCCCTGCTTTTGGTTATTCTTTTGGTATTCTGAGAGTCTGACCAACTACCATTGATGTAGTCCAACCAAAGAATCGCATATTCGCTGTTTTTAGTAGTTGAATCGTCAGGCTAGAGGGTGGTTAAGTCATGATCTCCATCACTTATGTGATTATCATTGATTCATCCAGTTGTCTGATCCTGATACATACCATGTGGCATGTGAGTGGCTACCGACAGTCATTTAAAACCTTTGAGAGTATAAAAAGCAGCAGAGAGATCAGTATGATGACTATAAGGAGAATAATAGTCAAAGATTGAAAAATTCCCCAGATCAGAGAGTCCCAGGAGCCAAAATTTAACCAATTAAATAGAGCTCTTTGAAAAATATCACACATACATAATATACACACAGAGACATACATAAACATGCAGACAGACACAGAGATCTTACAGCTTTTGTTTTAAAAATCTTAGTCCTATCTCAGTTACAAAATTCAAAAGAATGTTCGGATACAAATTGTGTTTCTGGTGGATGGATTAAGTTAAACTCACCTGCTCATATGGCCAATGTTTTTTACTAAAGATTTTTTTATTTGCATACTGTAAGGATCCTTTTAGAGCTAATTTTGGGGTCATTTTGTCTTTTAGAAACATCAACATACCAATTAAAGAATTAATTACAACATCTCTGAGGGATTTGGAATCCTCTCTTTTGAGGGTGCCCCAAAGGTGGATTTATCTAAATTAAAGTTTCCCCAAAGTGGCTACTAGAATTCCAAATTATCCAAAGGTTCATCCATTTTCCAAAAGGACACAAGAACCCAGTCCATAGTCCAGGTGGAACCCATCTTTGCCTCTAGATTTCTTAAGGTAGCTTAACTCTGAGGGGGGTGGGGGGGTTCCTGTTTTCTAACAGCTGTTTCAAAATACAGGGAATCACGTGTTTCTCCCACCCACCCCCCACGGCCTTTTAAATAGAAAAGGGTTACTTACCCAGAAGCTTCGACAAATGAAATACAGGCATGCACAATAAAGGTGAAGAGCTCAAAATGCATACACCAAAAAGATAATTCTTGAGCTAGCAGCATTCAAATCAAAACACGGAATGAGGCTCAGGGGTATATTACTACCAGTCCATTTATATAGTGAGGAGACAGTGTTTATTTTTCATAGTGATTGGTTATTTAAATTTTTATTAAATGATAGCAATTTAGTCAACGTTTCCCTCAATATTAACCTTGGGAAACACTTTAAGTGTTGCTTATGGTTTCCAGAAGCACAAGCAAGGAATAACCCAAGTCAAGTTAGTCTTGCAAAGTAAGCTAAATTAAGCTTTGTGAGACTAAACTGGTTTCATCTGCTCAGGGAATTTTCCAGGCTGGTCTCCATTTGTTTCTGATTTTAACATTTGTTAGATAACAAGTGGGGCAAGCAAGCAGGGAAAAAGCCTCTTCAGAATCAAAGGGCTTCGGGTAACAGCCAGCCGGTTCTGGATAAGAGAGCTGTTCTTAAGAGCCAATGTTAATTTTTTTTTCCCTGCAAACGCCGGATGCCAGTGTGAACTCATAAGACGGGAACAACCAGCGGAGGCTCCCTGGAAGCTCCGTCTGCTGAGGACTCGGCTTGAGAGGTGAGAGTGAGGACAGGGGCACTGCCGCTGTGGGGAACCCGTGGCTTCAAGGTAGGAGAAGCGTCCTGAATTTTCTGATACGATGCATATTCTAAGTGCTCAGTGAATGCTTGGTAACTTAGTCCTTGCTGTTCTCTGCAACAGAACGTTGAAAGACAGTCTTTACTATTAGCATTTTAATATGATATATACAGCAGTTTGTTGATTCCTGATAATTTGTCTACTAAAACTCAACAGTCATATTTTTCTTCTTACTTGGAAATAACTTTAAGCTTATAATAATGGAGTAGAAATAGCACCATATTTTTCATGAACAATTTGAGACTGTTTCTGACAAAATGCCTCATCTCCTATAAATACTTCGGCATGAATTTCTTACGAGTAAGTATGTTCTCCTATGTATCCACGTATAATCACCAAAATCAGGAAATTAACAGTGATTCATGATTATCATGTAATCTTTAGGATCCTTTCAAGTTTCAGTTGTTGCCATAATGTCCTTTACACAAGTAGGATATAATTCAGATCACACATTCTATTTAGTTATATCATCTCCTTATTCTCCTTTCATCTGTAGCAGTTAATCATTTGTTTTTTGAAATTTGTGACTGTGACATTTTTGGAAATTACAGGTAAGTTATTTTAAAGAATGTTCCTTGATTGGGGTTTATTTAATATTTTATTAGATTCAGTTTATGCATTTTTGCCAGAAATATGACAGGTGTGATGTTTTGTTTGTTTCACTGCTTCTGGTTAGGTGTTATATGACTTTGATTTGTTCCATTATGGATAACGTTAAATTCAATCACCTGATTAAGCGGTGCTTGGTAATTTCTTTATTGTAAAGTTACCCTTTTTCCCTTTGTGAGAAAGTCTTTTGACATCTCTATTGAGGTATATAATTTACCATAAAATACCATAAAATTTACCTACCTAAATGTACAATTCAATGATTTCTAATAAATTTGCAGAGTTATGCAAGCATTATCATAATCCACTGTAAAGTATTTTCACCACCTTCCCCAAAAGATCTTTATGCACATTTGTAATCAATTTTCATTTCACTCCCAGCTGAAGGCAACCACTAATCTACGTTTTTTTCCCCAAAAGTTTTGCTATTGTAGATATTTCTATGGAATCGTACAAGATACAGTCTTTGTGGGAAAGTATGTTTAGGCTTGTCAATATAATTTTCTTTATCAAACTTTCAAAGTTTTATGGCCTTATTGATGTTTAGTGGCTAATTTATCTTGTTTCAAAATGTATTCCCCTAATGACATAGTAATGAGCATGTCTTCATGCTTAATTGCCATCTGCATATTGTCTTTGGTGTAGTGAATGTTCAGATCTTCTGTCTATAATTGGATTTTTATTTTCTTTTGTTGATTTTTAATAAATCTTTGTATATTTTGGATTCAAGTCCTTTATGAGATCCATCTTGTGACTTGTCCATATTTTAAACAGTATTTTGTAGAGCAAAAGCTTCTAATAAATCTATTTTTTCATTTTTCTTTCTTCATAGATTATGCTTTTGCTGTTATAACTAAAACATTATTTAACCCAACATCATTTAGACTTTCTCCTAGGTTCTATTCTAGATGTTTTATATTTTGCCTTTTATATTTGGTTTGATCTAATTGAGATAATTTTTGTGTATTGTATAAGATCTGTTTATATGGGGTTTTTTGCATATATACCAGCACAAATTTTTGAAAAGACTGTCTTCCCTAAATTAAATTACCTTTGCTTTTGACAAATCTCAGCAGACGACATTTTTATGTTTCTGGGTTCTCTATTCTGTTCCAATGACCTTTGTGTATATTATTTCACCAGTCTTACACTGTCATGATTACTGCAGCTTTATAGTAAGTCTTGAAAGCAAGTGCTAGGTGTCCTCCAACTTTATTCTTCAATTATATTATTCTTCATAATATTCAGCTCAGTATTATGTTGACTATTCTTGGTTTTTTGCTTATCCAGATCAATTTTATAATTGATTTTTCAATGTTTACAAAAGGACTCACTGAAATTTTGAATCTGCAGATCAAGTTGAGAAGAAGTGACATTTCAACGTTGTGTCTTCCAGTCCATAGAGAAAAATAATGCTCCATTTATGTAGATCTTCTTTTATTTCTTAGGTGTTTTGTAGTTTTCCACATAAAGAACCTATGATATTTTTGTGAGATTTCTACCTCTTTCATTCGTTGATGTTATTGCAAATGGTACTTTTTCAAATTTCCAGTTCTTTTTATTCATTGCTGGCATATAGAAAAGCACTTGACTTTTGTATATTTTCCGTGTATCTATTGACTTTGCCAACTCACTACTTAGTTCCAGAACTTTTGTTGTTGTTGTTGATTCTTTGGCTTTTCTACATAGACAGTCTTGCCATCTACAAATAAAAACAGTCCATACTTTCTTCCCTAGCTGTATACATTCCATTTCTTCTTGTCTTACTGCATTAACTAGGACTTCCAATGTTATGTTGAAAAACTGTTGAGAGAGAACCTCCTCGATTTGTTCCCAATTCTTAGAGAAGTAATTCATTTCCTACCATTAGCTGGCTATAAGTTGAGCTGTTTTTGTTTTGTCTTTGGTATATTCCCTTTATTAGCTTATGGAAGTTCACCTTTTACTCTTAGTTTTTTTAGTTTTTTTAGTTTTTTCACGAAAGGGTGTTGAAATTTGTCAAATGCTTTTCTACATCTATTGATATTAAAGGGCTTTTGTTATTTAGTCTGATAATATGATAAATTACAATGATTGCTACACAAATGCTGAATGGGTCTTGCATTTGTGGAATAAACTCAACTTGGTTTTGCTATGTTACTCTTTTTTATGTATTTCTGGATTTGATTTCCTCATATTTTGTTAAAGATTTTCATGTCAATGTTTATGAGAGATGTTGGACTGTGGTTTTCCTTTCTTATGCCTTTATATGATTTTAATAGTACAATACTAACCTCAAGATGAGTTAAGAAGTATTCTCTCTTCTACTTTCTGGAAAATATGGGAGGAAATGGCTATTTTTCTTTGTTAAATGTTTGGTAGATTTCACTTATAAAATTTTGAGTCTAGTACTTTATTTCTTAGGGAAGAAAGAGTTTAAATTATTTCAATTTATTTCATAGATAATGAGCTGTTCAGGTTAATGCCTTTTCTTAATGTAAGTTTTAACAGTTTGTATTTTTCAAGGAATTTAATCAATTTCAATGTATGTTATCAAAATTTGGGGCCCATAGTTGCTTGGCATATTCACTTATTTTTATTTTAATGTCCATTGGGTCAGTAGGGATGACTCCTATTCATTTTTGGTATTGACAACTTGTGCCTCAATTTTTTTTCCCTTAGTTAACCAGATTAGAGGATTCTCAATTTTATTAATCTGTTAAAAGAAACAGCTTTTGGTTTCATTTATTTTCTCTGTCATTGCCCTTATTTTAATTTAATGGATTTCTCCTCTTATTTTTCTTATCTCCATTCTGCTATTTCCTTTAAACTTAATTTTATTTGTCTATTTTCCTAAAATATAAGGTAGACTCTTGATTTTATAACTTTCTACTTTCTAATATATAAATTTAATACTATAAATTTCCCTCTAAATGCTTTCATTTCTGCATTCCCAAAGTGTTAAGATGCATTTTCATATAGTTTAGAAGATATTTCAAATTCTGTTGAAACTTTCTCATTGATCCATGTGTTATTTGGAAGTGTGTTACTTAATTTTAAAGTATTTGGAAGTTTTCTAGCTTGCTTTGTGTTACTGATTTATAGTTTAATGCTACAGTGTTCTCACCTTCTGAGAAGATCATCTATATCCTTATTAAATTTCTGCCTGCTTGATTTATCAATTACTGATTATACTAGTAGATTTGTCTATTTTTCCTTTCATTTCTCTGTTTTTGCTTCAAGTATTTTGGTGTTCTGTTGTTACATTTAAACACTTCTAGGATTCATATCTTTAGATATTATTCCTGATATATTTACTTGAGGTTTTTTTTTTTAATCTAATAGTGTTGCATGCTATGTCTTTCTCCTTCCCCTTATTTTGAACCTATTTGAATCTTCAAGATGAATTTCTTTTATGAAACGTATAGTTGGGTCTTACTTTTATTAATCAATACTGGTTATCTCTTTTTTAATTGATGTGTTTAGACTTCATATTTAAGTTATTGATGCTATAGTTGATTTTAGAAAAACTAGAAGAGAACAGTGGGCATAATATCATTGGTGCTCCTCAATCTATATGCAGAAATTTTAAGTTTTATAGTGCGTCTCTCTACTTCATCTCAATCAAGACTCGTTACCCATTAGTGTATATTTTGCCAAGGCCTCAAATAGAGAATATGACCAAACTATTACTTTATCTAAAGTTTTAAGTTACTTTGAGAGACACAAATTTAATGAATGAGAGCATCTTTTTGATTGGGTTCTGATGATCCATAAAATGTTAACTTGTGATTAATGGTATGTTTTATCATAACAAACACAGTCTAAACAGAAGAGAAACAAGTCAGCGGGAAAATATTCTTATACACATGAAAATCCATACTCCACCTCTTTAAAGCTTATGGAGATTAGATACAGGTTATGAGTTGGAGTTAGTGTGCTTAAATGTCCTTGGGATCAACAGCTATGGAAAGAAAGGAAAGGGGGTAGGACTGGACAAATTGAAAAGTCAAGCTCTGATGTAATCCCAAAACCCCACGAAGAGGTTTGGGGCTAGAACGACTTCATAGTTGTTACTAGGGAGTGTAAGATGTCCAGACATTTATGACCTATATCAATCAGTCATAGTATGTAGCCTGCCCCAGTATGGGTTGTGGCCTTGATCAAAATGACTTTCTGCAGTTGAGGTCGTCCCTGAAGGGGTTAACAGCAAAAAGGTAGTGCATGCAGAAATAGATATCTGGTCTTTCTTTGTCTTTTTATAAGAGTGTTAATCCATTATGAAGACTTGACCCTTTCAACCTAGTCTAACCCTAATTACCTCACAAAGATCCCACCTCCAAACATCATCACTTTGGGGACTATGCTTTCAACATAGGAATTTGGGAAAAGGGAGACAAACATTCAGTCCATAGCAAGGGAATTTTGAATAGCACATCACAACATAGTCTTCTGTGTTTTTTAGCTATAAGTAAACAATTAAGAAATGTTCACTATACTCATAAATAATGACATTTATTATTATAATTTGTAGAAGAGATGTAAACTTTAAATGTTCAGTCCTTGAAATTTTAGTATAGAAAATACAACCTTACTTTCAAAATAATGAACACTGGCAAGATTTAATCTCTTTAGAATATTAATTGCACAAGTAATACATGTTCCTCTAAAGTATTGCAATATGGTAGAAGTGTAAGTGTAAAAGTAGAAAGTCTTCTTTATAGTTTAGTCATTAACTGTGCTTTGTCCTAAAGTAAATGGTTTTATGTTTCTTTTACTGTCTATAACTATACTGTCTATAACTTTCAGAGATTAAGTATTTTGTAAACTTCTAATGAAAAATAGAAGCCTATCTTCCAATAGACTTTCTCTTTTTTTGCTGAAGTATAGTTGACTTACAGTGTTGCAAGGTTGTGTTAGTTTCTGGTATACAGCATATTGATTCAGTTATACGTATATATTGTTTTTCATATTTATCATTACAGGTTATTACAAGATACTGAATGTAGTTCCCTGTGCTATACAGTAGAGCCTTATTGTTTATCTGTTTTATTTGTAGTAGTTCATGTCTGCTAGTCCCAAACTCCTAACCTCTTAGTTGCAGCTGCATCTGAACTCTTGGTTTAGTTAGTGGGAGTCATCCATTCCTGGGTTTTCTAAGATTCAAGCAAGCCTTAGCTTGCTGCATCCCTCCATTGCAGCCTTATATTTCAATTTTTTTCTGGCTTGCTAAGTAAGTTACTACTTGCCTATCTGCATTACAGCTTCTAGTGTTTTTTACTGCCATTTTTTTTTAACTGTTCCCTTTGACTTTGGATGTTGACTGGAATTTCAGAGGGAAATAGTATTAAGAATGGAGAGGAAATTTTTCTTGATTTAAGTAGAAATCCATGTATAGGAATAACTCTCACTAGAGATGCTATTAAGGATACCCATGCCTGGGATTTTGCTCAAATAATTCTGATTCAAATGGTCTGGTATGGAGCTCCAGATTATTCTGTTGTATATAAGGGATAAACATCACTTATGTATATTAGCCATGTATTTATGAGTAGATATCAGAAAGCCTAAATCATGGCCTAATAGGTAGGAGGTACGATTGGGATGTTGAATGTTGATTCTATTCATCTCAAACTAAACAATAAGGAATGTTTTAAGCTAAGGAACAAAAAATATATACATGCATATATAAAATACATATGAAGTTTATTTTATACATTTCTATTATGTATGTGTATGTGCATATTTTAATATAAATGAGATTTATAGAGGTTCAATTCTTTTACTTACTTTTGCCCCATAGCAATATGTTTTTGTTCTTTCCATATCAGCCCATATATGTACATCTCACTATTCTTCCCTGTTGAATATTTTTCTGTTTTATAATATAACTATCATTAATTTAACCATTTTTATTGTTGGACATATATGTTGTTTCTGCTGCTATTACAAAGATTCCCATATTCAAATATCCTTATGCATATATGCTAGAGCCAGTTCAGTTTTAATTTTGATAGTTGTCACGATAGTGTTCTCCAAAATGTTTGCACCAACATGTATGAATTTTCATCCTCAGTGGAGTCTGTTAACCCAAATTTTCACCCCAAACATAATTTTATATTCTAATTTAATAATTAAAAATGCTATATAGAGACTTCCACTTCCACCTCCAACATGTAAAGTGCTTGGATGTTGTCATGCCCATCCTTACACCAAGTTAAAAGCTATAAGCTGAAAATTAGTGACTTTTTAAAAAAACTCATCAGTGGAATGAGGTTGTAGGGTATACTTGTCAAAGTTTGCAGAGAAACAGAACCAACTGTGTGTGTGTGTGTGTGTGTGTGTGTGTGTGTATGTGTATTTAAAACTATATTCTAAAGCATAATTTATAAGGCAAATATCTTATTGGCTCACATAATTATTGGAGGCTGAGAAGTTTCATGACATGCTTTCTGCTTTTTGGTTCACAAATTGGCCCCTGTATGTGGAGAGCAAGGAGAGACTTAGGAAAGAGACAGACTCCTCCAGGTTGACAGGTGGCAGTTTTCATAAGCAAGGGAACTTAATTTCAAGGCTTGTTTTGGGTGGCAGCAAGACAACTAGATCTCCACACCCACCGACAAGAATCCCAGAGTTTATACAGAGGACTTAACTGGGCTCAGTCACATATACTATCTAGGTGGTCCCAACATATTACTATCTCAAGGTTGAATCCTTGGGGCATCTCCTACTGTGAGAATGGAGAGCAGGACATACATTCCAAGTACGGTGGAGGAGGTGAGGAGCCTCTGATTGTCCTGGTCCAGGTCATGGGTCAACCAGCAGTCATATCCTCTTGATTACCCCCTCCAACAAAGCTGTAGATCTAAGAAAATTGGTGGTGTAGTTCAAAGGCTAAGAGCCAGAGAGCCAGTGTGTTAGATTCTAGGAAGAACCAGGAGAACCAAAGGCAGAAGGTCAATATGTCAGCTCAAGCAGTCAGTCAGAGAGAGAATCCAGTGTTCTTCTGCCTTTTTGTTCTACTCAGACTCTCAATGGATTTGATGATTCCCCCTCATATGGAGGGGCAGGGATCTGCCTACTCAGTCTACCAATTCAAATGCTAGTCTCTTTAAGAAGTATCTTCACTGACACATTCAGAAATATTTAACCAGCTAACTGGTCATCCCATGGCCCAGGTAGGTTGGCATATGAAATTAACTGTCACATAGGGCAAACCACCACACTTAATCTGAAGAGTCAGGCAAACAAGACAGAATCAGATTACCCATATCAGAAGCCTCTGGAGCAATAAACCAGTAAAAACAATTTGATGGAGGCAGAGTATGGACTAGTATTGTAAGATACTACTAGAGGACATAATCTTAAGGGGTCCTTCATATTTTTGTGGGTTTTATCTCCAAAAAACCCACTGAGTTCTCATGGTGCAGACCGAAGAAAAACCCTTAGTGTTTCTGGCAAGAGGAGGAAACACATGACCTATGTAAAGATTTTTTTCTTTGTTAAAAAAATAAAATTTGACAATTATGCTATTAGCTTGTAATAGAGAAACAGCTTGTAAAAATGTATTTGCAACATAAATAGTTAATGCTGTTTACATTTATTATAGGAATTTTGTTTTCTTCCAAAAGAATTTGAAGCTTTCTGACTCAGAGCCCATCAACAAACCATATGGCATTTTTCTCATCACTGTTTCACAGGGAAATAGCTTATCAATTATTTATCTTTCCTTTTGGAGATTTTCCTTTGTTAACATGCATAAATGATTTCTCTTCTGTTTTACAAAAATCAAAAAGCAGCTACAGACAAGTAAGAAGAGATAACGTTAATGTAGTTTTACATTCTTTGTGTCTAAGTGCTTCATAAAATTGTCCTGTGGATATAATTTTCTCAATTGTTGGAATTACAGTGAGTATTACAAAAGCCCATTACCTGCTAAATAAGAGTTATCATAGCACTACAAATTGGCTTGTCATTTAAAGAAAATCAACTAAATACAGAGTAATTGTAAGAAACTGTATATCTTTCCTGTCCTAATATTCTGACTTGTATGACCATACTATGCTGTGGTTAGCTACAGGAAAGTTAAGAAAACTTCCCTGTGATTTTTGTGCCTATGATGTCTTCTTCTCAAATCTGAAATGTTTATTTATTTTTGTAATAATGAACAGTATAACCACTTGCAATTAATTAAGATGTAGCTCTCACAAGCAACTTTGGTAAAGCTAGTAGCATAGTAGTTGAAGATTTATTTTACATGCATTTAAAAAAACAAACTCAAGGTGGTTTAGCCACATCATCTGAAAGTTTACTTTGTACCTCATATTAAAATTAATTATGGTTTGAGGACTGGTGATCTAGGGGCTTTCATATGTTATTCTGAATAATCTCAAGGTTTAACTTCCTTGTCAATCTTTATCTTATTTTTTAAAAGTTCCTTCTTTTGATGCAGAAGAATAAGCAGAATAGTTGTTGAGTGTATTCACAAATTCTTTTGCTACACATTTGCAACATCCATCTGTTTAAAGCCATACACACACTTTCAAGTGTTGTTTTACTTTCAAAGGCAGCTAAGAAAGCAGTATTGATGGAACAGTGGTAGAATTATAAAGTAAGATAAATCATTGACAGAATAGAATAAATGTATCCTTCCTTTAAAAATGAGTCATAAAAACATAAATTTTAAGTAGTATTCCTAAGTAGAAAATTTCAATTAATCACTAATCTCTCTAATCACTTCTTAGTGTATATAAACATGTTTCTAAAGAGAGTTATGATACATTTTTGATTGTTATTGTTTCCATTCAATGATTTCTCTACCCTCAGAATAATGTTTATACATTTAATTTGACCCTTTAAAGTTTTATCTAGGAAGAAATTACCAGCACCTTAAACCAAGCCTCTCCTTTGCCCGAGTGTGATGATCATACATTCCCAGGGAAGTTATGGTTCCTGTGCTTACAGAAAGGTCATTTTTTTTAAGCACATGCATCCCATGTCTTTAATAAGGTTACCTTTCTGTAGTGTGCGTGTATATATAATATATATATATATATATATGTGTGTGTGTGTGTACGTGTGTCTATATGTATATATATATTATATAAATTTATATATATTTCAACCATCTAGTTGAAAATAAATGGACATATGTCCATTTTGAAGTATAATAAAACAATAATTAGAATTATACATGTATGTATAACATGTTTATATGTATGAGATACACGTCAATGCATTGACAGAAGAATGAAAACAAAACTTATGGACTGTGTGCCTCTATTTTGGGGAAATGTAAGAAAATTTTATTTTTTTCTCTGTAAAATTTTTTATGAGTGTTTACTACGTTTTAAATATGTAACATAATCTTTACTAAAAAGTAATATTTGCTCTTTGTGCTTTATTTTTTGTAATATATATTTTTATACGTAAAACATATGTTGAATAAGAAGTGGAATACCCCCAAATATCTTTACTTTTACATTACAGAAAACAAACCTGTTAAACAAACTAAAGCCATCATTTGAAGGCAGTGACATATGCAATGTTGAATAGTCAGAAAAACCATCCTTTCAACTGAAACACTGATTAATCAGATCAAGGAATACACATGAAAATCACCTGCAATATTTGTTATTGCATATTTCAATGGTTTAAGTTTTTTACTATGGCTCAGGCTTTTTTTTAATGGGCCCCAGGACAGTCCTTTATAGTCAGTCTGCCTATATGCCATTTAAAAACCTCGATCTTTCTAGCTCTGTTACTCCAACTAGTCATTTTTGTTGGTCTTCTGCTAAAATTTATCAATATGACCCTTTAGATGTACAACAAATGTGGAACAAAGGTGAAATGATATTTACGTAACATATTCCTTAATAGTTTCCAATTGCCTCTTCTGATATCCTCAGTATTCTTAGTATATCAGTAATTCCAAACTGGCACTGAATTCCAGCATGCAGAATGCAGTCTCTTTTGTTCCAAGACCCATCTCCTATCAAATGTCATATTATACAGACTTTTTTTTCCCTGAGCTCTAGACTGTTTAAAGTGTTGAACAATGTTGCCAAAAGGGGGGAGAATTGGATAGAACAAAGAATGCTCTGAAGAAGGAACACACAGTAAATAGAAGTATTTTGTGTGTGTGTGAGTGAATCTAAAATATGGTCCAAAAAGATGGCATTTTGACAAAGTCTGTTTTTCAAATGTTAAATCAACAAGTCTTAATTTATTCATATAGCTGTGCATGACTCCTGTAAAATGTGAGGACTCTTTGGGCACTACTTAAGTCTAGAATCAAGCATGAAAAATAATAGGTAATTCGTGGCATTTTTACAGATGTTTCAGCCTCTCTTGGTGTCTTCTGCCAAATCATCAGAAGCCAAGGCTTCTCCAATTTGCTTTAGGCTGTTTTACTTTGTTTAAAACAGAAGCATTTCTTTACTGACTTTGCTGGCAGTCCCATCTCTCAAAAGGAGGAAGACGGAATAAGAAACACAGACTATTGAGATATCGATGTGAGGAGACATTAGATGTACCGTGAACTGGAATTGTGAGATTCAAAGAGGACAGTGGTGAATGCAGTCCCAGTAAACCTACCTTAGAATGTCAGCAACCAAAAACCCAACATTTACAGAGTGAAGGGAAATTCAAATACAAAACTCTGAGTCTGTAATTTCAAGTAATTCTGGCAGGAAAGGGAGGGACAGGAGAGAAGGAGAGGGGAGGGGAAAAGGGATGGGAGGTGGATAGCTCAAAAGGTCGTAAGTAGAGAGACAAAGAGCACGGATTTTCAAAGGATACATGGAAACATGGGAGAAAACACACATGATAATTAATACAAAATAGAATCACAAAACCATAACAAAGCATCAGGGGAGGTAAAAAGAAAATGAGCCGAGGTCTGTGAGAAACTCCTGAAGACAGCAACCCCTCCACTGGTTCAGCCCGGTGAGCTCCATCTGAGCAGCTGGCTTTCACCTCAGGTGCTCGCTGACCTCTCACCTCTGAACCACCCAAGTGACCTGGGATCTAACCCTGGGCCCTGAGCAAGTTTCTTTATGTCTTTGTACCCCAGCACCTTCATCAGCAAACCTGGGGTAGATAGTAATTCCAACACCACGGGCCCCAGAAGGTCAGGGGAGATGTGAGGCACAGGTCTATGCAATGGGCAGAAACTGCTCTCCACCAACGTATATCTACCCTCCTCACCAAAAAAAAAAAAAAAAAAAAAAAAAGGAAATTAAAAATGATAATAATTCTGGAAAAAATTAGATTTAAAAAAGAATAGTCTATTGGCAAGGGCAAATCTATTTTAATTTGTTCATGTGTTTAATTTGTACATGCATTAATTCTCCTGGAGTTTTATTATACTGTGAAAATTATATGGAAGAGAAAATAATTTGAATTAATTTTTCTAGAAAGTAAATTGGAACCATTTACTTTATTGTACCATTTTCCACTTAAAAACATACTTTTCCTGAAAACCAGGCCAAAAAAACCCCAAAAGCAAACAAAAAATCCCATGGTATGTTCTTTTCTTTCCTGAGGAATTAACTAACTGCATCTTGCATTCAATTTAAAGACTTTGGAATCATCATTTTTCAAGTAGGCTACCTGGTTGGTTTCTCTAACCCCTGAGGTAAATTCGATGTTTATGGAGCATGTTCAGTTCTCACTGGTTTCTAGTTAAAGTCACAAAACTTTACCTTCCTTTCTTTCCCACTGCTGCAAAATTTTTAGAGTGTATCATTTCCTTTGAGCTTCGTGTAATGACTCAGTCAATGCTAGCAGTTTATTCCTTTGGGCCATCGATCGGTGTTTCCAGATTATTAACTTTCTCTGCTAATTTGTTCAATTTGGATTTCAAACCTTTATGCCCTCTTTGCATACTATCTGTCTTTTTGTCAATTTTCATTAGTAGGGCATGAGTGCAAAGCCACTAACGACAGCTCCATTGGCTCATTTGATTGCTATATTACCCACAGAATGCTCCAGGTATTGGTTGGGAAAAAAAATAACTCAGTGTAGCATTCATATTGATAATTTTTCCTGGCTCCCTTGATCTAATTCTAACCATTCTAAAGCTTTCTGAGTCAAAGCACATAAATCACATACCTTTCCTGCAGATCAAACATCCTGCATCTTGATGATTGAACATCTGGACCCAGTCTGTTTATACTTCATTTCATTGTGTGCTGTCAGATTTACATTTTTTCAGGTAAAAATGTTAAGTTTTTGAGGAGTTGCTGAGTTGATCAAGTTAATTAATAAACCATTTTTTAGTGCCATTCCCCACTTTAAAATATTAAGATATTGGTAGAAGGGTTATAATTTAGGTTCAAAATGTACCATATTAGTTAATGAGTGAAGTTGAAATAAAAGGGATGAAATTTTTATTTATGAAATCTTTGCATTAAGAACTATGCTCTCTAACAATCACGGTGTATTTTTAATATAGCTAGTAAGAATATAGTTTTAAGTATAGTTCTTTTCACATGCATTTTTTTGTGTACTTAGCAGTAATTATTTAGATATTTGTTTAAGTTATTTATGCTATGAATCACTTGTGTAGATATGCAAGTCAAAGTAAAAACTTTCTGCTAAGAAATTAGCATTTAATATCAGTAAAGGTCATTTTAGGGATTGATGCTGTTACTGGGAGGAGGGGAATAAAAGTTACCTTGGTTCTTAGTCAACCAAAAACAAATGAATTTTTAATGAGAGACAGAAAGTGTGATATAACAGGAGATTTTATTAGTGAAATAAAAAGATAGTAAAATACAGTATCCCTGAGCACTGAGAGTGGGCCAATCCAAAAGAGGAAAAATGTAGCCGCTCCTTTGTTTCTCCTGTTTTATATCCTGGCTTAGGTGGCCTTTTGTGATTGATTCATGGCTCATGTTCCTTGTGCTGAGGCACACCCATCTCTTTCTCTTTTTTTTTTAGTTGAAGTATAGTCAGTTTACAATGTTGTGTCGATTTCTGGTGTACAGCACAATACTTCAGTCATACAGGAACATGCATATATTTGTTTTCATATCCTTTTTCACCATAAGTTACTACTAGATATTGAATATAGTTCCCTGTGAAATACAGTATAAACTTGTTTATCTGTTTTACGTGTATTAGTATCTGCAAATCTAGAACTCCCAGTTTATCCCTTCCCACCCTCTTCCCCCCAGTTGCTCATGTTCTTACCCATGATACACACAGAGAAACCTACGGGAGGGGGCTCAAACCGTGATGTTAAATACATTGTAATGAGCATCGGGTCAAGTTAAGCCTGGTCCTTCTCTCTACTGTGCAGCCGCAGCATTCAATCCTAGCTGGCTTCTTTGCGATCCTCATTTAGAGAAATTAAAAAAAAAAAAAAAAATTGGAGTCCCTTATCCTGAGTGCAGGCGTACTGTTATTTTCTGGGTTGTTCCTTCCCTCTTCCTCTCCCCCTGCCCGGTACTCATTTCTGTCTAACTGCCTAACAATACATGTGATAATCATTGATCACAATTGCTTTGATCTTAATAAAGCATACATTTCTTAAGATATAAAAATTCAAACCACCAAGGTATATATAAATGCAATTCAAATGAAATGCCTGTGTCTTTATTATGTTAAACTTACAGCATTATGAAAGTCTCTGAAATTTCTTACAGTTGCTACCCAGAATTATATGCTCCGTCTGGAGTTAACATTTAGAAATACAGTCTCATGATAAGTAGGAACTTTCAACTATCTTAAAACTTACAAAAATAATGTTTTACTATTAGAACTTAATAGCTGACTGTTGACTATACCGTGGTATTTTTGTGTTGCTATTCCAAAATGTTTTACAAAGTGTCAGCAGGTGGAGGATCCCAGATATTAGCCTTAAGAAAGTAATTAAAAGTCAATGGAAATCAAAGCAGTTTTCTTGGAAGCAGAAATTAACCTCTCTGAACCTTGAAGACACAGCTATGTTTTTTATTAAATAACACTTTTCAAATATGAGAAAGAAAGAACTTGAATTTATACTCATCTATGTTTTGCTATATCTTTATGAATGCAGTTAATCAAATGACATATGTGCTTCAGTTCTGTTCACCTCTCTTGAAATAATATCTTCTGAAAAACAAGAGGCATAAGAAAGTCAGAGATCCTAAAGTTTGTTTCTAGTCTAGGATTGAGACTAGTTTCAAAATTTTTCAATGGACCAAATACTAAGAATTGAACTTATTCATTGAAATATCTGAGCACTAATATTAAAAATTAGAATTAACATGGAAACTGTCTCTCCATTAGATATAAATTATTTCTTAAGTATGCAAAGGAAACATGCTTTACCAAATATTTCAGTCTACTGTTACTTTCTCACAACTAAAAATTACTCTGTTGGCACATAAATTTTCAATTTGACTCAATATTGTTATAATATAAAAAGCTAAGATTAAAATCCTAAAACAGACTATAATGTAGAAAGGTCATTTTATATAAACTTTACCATAATAACAGATATGTCCATACTGATAAAACTAGAATAATAAAGTTTTTAAAAGAATAACACTAAATTTTCAGTAGCATAGTTACTTAGAAACTATTCCAAAATAGTATAGTATTAAATTAAACTAAAGTAGTCAGAATTAATTTTCCACCCACGTGAAATATGTCAAGACTCAAAATACCGCTAAGAAACACTAGGTCAGGAGCAGGAGGCATTTTTATAATAGCATGCAGTTGGTAAGTATTGCAATTTTCATTAAATTCTCAGATTTTTTTCTTCTAACTGCTTTGTAGGAAAAGAGGATACTCAGTTGTTAAAATCAATTTATATAACTTCACATTTAAATGGGAACTTCACAGAGTCAGTACAATAGTTTTTTTTTTAAATGTTAAAATATTGAAAAACCAATGAATCAATCATACCCACCAAAGACATGATGTAGTATCTGATTTATTGATCTTAGATGTAAGAGGGAAGGCTAGATTGTCTTTATAGATTACTTCAAATAAACATTGCTAACAAATTCCCTTCTTTTACGACTATTTAGAAAGTCTGAAAGTTTACAAAATAACTCAGTGTTCCTGTGACTGGCATTTTAATGAAGACATTTGGATATAAAATGATGATGTAGGAAATATAAATAGTTGTTCTTAAAAACATCAGCCTTGACTCAAACTAGACAACTTTGTTTTCCACCTCCAATGAGTCAAATGGAGACAATCACACCTCTGCCTGTTCTCTTCACAGGCACAGAGATGTCTTCACACTCTTGTCAAGTATGCTCCAGCAGGATGACGTGTAAATCAAACTTAGTAAAATATTGTATTTTTGTTCAAGACTCTGTTAAGACCTCGCCTCTACATTATTCTAACCCTGATAGCTGTTAAGAATTCCTGGTTTAGTACTCAGCAAGTTAGACTTGTCAGTTCTACTCTTGAGGTTATTCTGACCTTTTCCCTCCAGTTTCTTATTAACTGAGTTCCTGCCCCTGTCCACGTTCCTAGAATCTCATGTCACTGCCTCTAAAAAACGGTCCTTAGAGACAAGTTCTCTGATTGTCCTCTGCTAGTTACAGAGATCGCAGCTTCAAGACAAATCAGCAGGAACTGAAGCAAGAGGCACAGTTCAGGAAGATGAAGTTAATGGGGACAAAATGTCACCAAGGCTTATACAATAAATACATTGTTGAGAAAACTAGAAAATTCACTGTAAGTTTGAAGTTACAGGATGAGCCACAAACAGGGTCTCAAAGGAGAACTGAGTTTAAAAAATTTCCAAAGAATGGAATCAAGTCTGCCTTAGTGTACAAGATCGAATCTGATTAAGGATAGATGTCAGTAGAGCCTGTAGGTCCAAGGGCAGGAATTTCTTTGATCTGAGATAATTCAAGTGTTCAGCAGTTATCATATACTTGGAGAAGTAAGGGGATTGTGTAGGGATCATTTGTAAATTACAAAGAATTACTCTATCAAGGACTATTACAGTGAATCAGTGAAGTAGCTGTAATCATATTCTGTCAAATCCTGCCTGTGCAAGACAGCAGGAATATAGAATATGGAGAGAGGATTTCCTTCTAAATATGGCTGACAGGACGTTATCTTTATTCAGTCATCCATCGATGCACAGTTAGGTTGTTCCACACGTTGGCATTTGTGACTATTGCTGCAGTGAATATGGAAGTGCAAATAGCATTTCAAGATCCTGGCAAGGGCCTGAAATTATTCCCTTCTGACCCTCAAGACAATAACTTCTATCCTTTTTTCTAGTTAGTTATGTTCTTGTTATTTTTTAAATAGATTAATTGCAAATATAAATATTTATTAAATATTGTTTTGCTTATTTTTAATATTAAATATACTAACAGTTTTTATGTATTCTTTTGAAATTTGTTTCTTCAGAAATATTTTGGTGGGAAATTTGTGGGATAGCAAAAACTAACAATTTTATGATACTTACTATGAACATAAGCAATCTAATATTGCCATAATTTTTGGTAGTTGTTTGCTTTAATTATTCTCATTTTATACTTGAGGAAAATGAGTCATGGAGCGGTTAAGGATTAAGCGCATGGCTAAACAGCAGGTAAATGGCTAAGACAGGATTAGAAACCAAGAAGTCTGGCTCCAGGCAGAGTTGTTATATCTTAGAGTCCTGTCATGGTTATTAATATTGATGACTTTTGCTGTTCTTCCATTTTCACAATCTTATAATATTCCCTTGATATATAAGAATTTTTTTCCTTACTATTAATGACTATTGATCTTATTTCCAGGTCACATATTTACTTACTATTATTATGAATGATGCTGCTATAAACATTATGCATATCTCTGGTGGCTATGTGGAACCGTACTATAAGAATATATTTCTAGGAGTGGAATTTATATAACATAGAGTATACACAAATTGAAGTATGACAGATAACACCAAACTGTTTTCCAAATACCATCACAGTAAATGGTTCTTGTTTTTAACATACAAAGAAAAACTTATAAGCTTTATCCTAAACAGGTATATTATAAATAATCTTTTTTTTTCCCTTTTTCCCTCCTATTCCCCTTCTCCAACACCACTTGCCTCTGGTAATCACAGATCTGATGTCTTCTTCTCTGAGTTTATTGGGTGGGTGGTTTCTGTTTGTTTGTTTTATTGACGTTTAGTCAGTTTACAATGTTGTGTTGATTTCTTGTGTACAGCGTTAATATTTTGGTCATACAAATACATGAATATATTCATTTTTATATTCTTTTTCATTATAGGTTACTACAAGATATTGAGTATAATTCCCTGTGCTATACAGTATAAACTTGTTGTTTATCTATTTTATATATAGTAATATCTGTAAATCTCAAACTCCCAATTTATCCCTTCCCACCCCCTTCCATCACTGGTAATCATAAGTTTGCTTTCTAGGTCTGTGACTCTGTTTCTTTTTTGTAAATAAGTTCATCTGTCTTTTTTTAGATTCCACATATAAGTGATACCACATGGTATTTTTCTATCTCTTTCTGGCTTACTTCACTTAGAATGACAATCTCCAAGTCCATCCATGTTGCTGCAAATGGCATTTTTATGGCTGAGTAGTATTCCATTGTATAAATATACAACAACTTCTTGGTTGTTTTTGAAGTACAGTTGACATAAAGCACTATGTTATTTCCTGGTACACAACATAGTGATTTGATATTTCTATATATTTCAGAATGATCACCATGATAAGTCCAGGTACAATTTCACCATACATAGATATTATGTAATTATTGACTATATTTCCCATACTGTACATTTCATACCTAAGACTTATTTTATAGCTGAAAATGTGTACCTCTCAATCTCCCTCAGCTATTTCTCTCCTCTCCCTAGCCCCCTCCCTCTGGAAACTGCCTGTTTGTTCTCTGTTTATCTGACTCTGTTCATTTGTTTTATTTTTTAGAGTCCACATATATGTAAATCATACAGTATTTGTCTTTCTCTGTCTGACATATTTCATTAAGCGTAATATTCTCTATGTCTATCTATGTTGCTACAAATGGCAGCATTTCATTCTTTTCATGGCTGAGTAATATGCCATTGTATATATATACTACATTTTAACTATTCATCTATTGATGAACAACTTAGGTTGCTTCCATGTCTTGGCTATTGTAAATAATGCTGCAATGAACATAGGGATGCATATATCTTTTCAAATTAATGTTTTGATTTTCTTCAGATAAATATTCGGTGGTAGATTTGCTGTATTTTATGGTAGTTCAATTTTTAATTTTTTAAGGAATCTCCATACTGTTTTCCATAATGGCTACACCAATTTACATTCCCAACAACAGTGCACAAGGATACCTTTTTTTCCACAACCTTGCCAACACTTGTTATTTGTTGTCTTTTAGAAAATAACAGGTGTAAAGTGATATTTTATTGTGGTTTTGAGTTGGGTTTCCCTGATAATTAGTGATGTTTAGCAATTTTTCATGTGTCTGTTGGCTGTATGTTGTCTTTGGAAAAATGTCTTTAAGGTATTCTGCCTATTTTTAAATTGGATTTTTTTTGATGTTGAGATATATTAGTTGTCTATTTTGGATATTGACCTCTTATCAGATATATCATTTGCAAATATCTTCTCCCATTCAGTAGGCCACTTTTTCACTTTGCTGATGGTTTCCTACACTGTGGAAAAGCTTTTTAGTTTGATATAGTCACACTTGCTTATTTTTGCTTTTGTTTCTTTTCCCTGAAGAGACATATCCAAAAAATTTTTACTAAGATGAATGTAGAAAAGTGTACTCATGTTTTCTTCTAAAGTTTTATGGTTTTAGGTATTAGAGTTTACATTTTGAGTTTATTTTTGTACATGGTGTGAGTAAGGGCTCTAATCTCATTCTTCTGCATGTAGCAATCCAGTTTTCCCAGCACCATTTATTGAAGAAATTGTCTTTTCCCCATTGTATATTTTGTCTCCTTTGTTGTAGATTAATTTACCATATGTGTGTGGGTTTATTTTGGGGGCTGTCTATACTGTTCCATTGATCTGTGTCTGTTTTTGTGCCAGTACCACACTGTTTTTAATTATTGTAGCTTTGTAGTATAATCTGAAGTTAGGAAGCATGATACTGCCAGCTTTGTTCTTTTTTTCTCAAGATTGCTGTGGCTCTTCATTGTCTTTGTGGTTCCATACAAATTTTAGGATTATTTTCTAGTTCTGTGAAAAAATGTCATGGGTATTCTTGACATTAAATCTGTAGATTGCTTTGAGGAGTATGGATATTTTAACAATATTTCTTCCAGTTTATGAACATGGGATATCTCTCCATTTAATTGTATCATCTTCTGTTTCCTTCATTAATACCTTATAGTTTCATAATATAGGTCTTTCACCTTTTGATTAAGCTTATTCCTACACATTTTATTATTTTTGATGTGATTTTAAATGGGATTGCTTTCTTGATTGCCCTTACTGATGGTTCATTGTTAGTGTATAGAAAAGCAACTGATTTGTGTAATTAATATTGTGTCCTACAACTTTACTTAATTCATTTTTTCTAATATTTTTGTGGTGGAGTATATAAAGTTTTTATGTATGGTCATATAATTTGAAATAGTAACAGTTTCACTTCTTCCATTCTAATTTGAATGCATTTTATTTCTGTTCTTGTCTGATGGCTGTGACTAGGACTTCTTTTTATTATTTATTTATTTATTTATTTTTTCATTGAAGTATAGTCAGTTACAATGATATGTCAATTTCTGGTGTATGTCCCAGTCATGCATATATATATATATACATATATTTGTTTCATATTCTTTTTCATAAAAGGCTATTACAAGGCAGTGAATATAGTTTCCTGTGCTATCAGAAGAAATTTGGTTTTTATCTATATTTATATATAATGGTTAACCTTTGCAAATCTCAAACTCCCAAATATATCCCTTCACACCCCTTTTCCCCTGGTAACCATAAAATTGTTTATTATGTCTGCGAGTCTATTACTGTTTTGTAGATGAGTTCATTAGTATCCTCTTTCTTCTAATACTGTGTGAATAAAAATGATAAACATTTTGTCTTGTTCTTGATCTTAGAGGAAATGCTTTCAATTTTTCACTATTGAATATGATGTTAGCTATGGGCTTGTTATATCTAGAATTTATTTATGTTGAGGTACATTGTCTTTGTACCCACTTTGTTTTTATCATAAATGGATGTTGATTTTTGTCTGAAGTTTTTTCTGCATCTATTGAGATAATTTTTATCCTTCCTTTTGTTAATATGGCTTATCATATTGACTGATTTGTGGACATTGAACCATCCTTGCATACCTGGAATATATATCACTTTATCTTGGTGTATTATCCTTCTTATATATTCTTCAATTCAATTTGTTAATGTTTTGTTAAGGATTTTAGCATCTATATTTATCAGCTATATTGGCCTGCAGTTTTCTTTTTTGTGGTGTCTTTGTCTGGTTTTGGTATCAGAATAAGAATGGCCTTGTGGTATGAGTTTGGAGGTGTTCCCTCCTCTTCTATTTTTTGGAACAGTTTGAGATGGATAGGTATTAGCTTTCCTATATATGTTTAATAGAATTATCCTGTGAAGCTGTCTGATCCTGAATTTTTGTTTGTTTGGAAATTTTTGATTAGTGATTCAATTTCAATACTCATAATTGGTTTATATGTTTATCTGTTTCTTCCTGAATCAATCTTGGAAGATTCTATGTTTCTAGTAATACATCCATTTCTTCAAGATTGTTCAATTTGTTGGATTATAACTGTTCATAGTATTCCCTTATGATTGTTTGTATTTCTGTGATATCAGTTGTAATTTTTCCTTTTTCATTTCTTATTATGTCTAAGTCTTTTTTTTTTTTTTTTCCAATGAGTCTGGGTAAAGACTTACTAGTTTTGCTTATCTTTTCAAAAAACTAGCTCTTCATTACACTGATCTCTTCTGTTGCTTTTTCGACCCTATTTTATTTACTTCCTCTGTGTTCCTTATTTCCTTCCTCTGTGTTCCTTATTTCCTTCCCTCTTTTGACTCTGGGCTTTGTTTTTCTTTTTCTAATTCCTTTAGATGATAAGCTACATTGTTAATTTTTCTTGTTTCTTGAAATAGGCCTGTGTTGCTATAAAACTCTTAGAACTGCTTTTGTTGCATCTCATAGGTTTTGTGAAGCGGTGCTTTACTGTCATTATTCGCAAGAGGTTTCTGACTTTCTCTTTGATTTCTTTATTGACCCATTTTTTAGTAGCATGTTGTTCAGACTCCATGTGTTTGTGTTTTTCCCATTTTTTCCTATAATTTATTTCCAATTTTATACTATTTGGTTTGGAAATGATGCTTGATAATTTTTTTTTCAAACATCTTTTAAATTTGTTGAGACTTGTTTTGTGACCTACCATGTCATATATCCTGGAGAATATTCCACGTGCACTTGAAAAGAATGTTTATTCTGCTGTTTTTGGATGAAATGTCCTATGGATACCTATTAACTCCAATTAGTCTATTGTATCATTGAAGGCCATGATTTCCTTATTGATTTTCTGTCTGGATAATCCCCCCATTGATATAAGTAGGGTGTTAAAGTACCCTCCTATTATTGTTTTAATGTCAATTTCACCCTTTATGACTGTTAATATTTACTTTATGTATTTAGATGCCCGTATATTAGGTGCACATATGTTTACAAATGTTACATCCTCTTGTATTGATTCTTTTCTCATTATGTAATGGCTGTCTTTGTTTTTCATTATAGACTTTTAGAGTTTACTTTGTCTGATATGAATGTCGGTACTCCAGCTTTCTTTTTGTTTCCATTTGCATGGAGTATCTTTTTCTATTCCCTCACTTTCAGACTGTGTTTTTAGTTCTATAATTATTCTCTTATAGGCAGCATATAAATTGATCTTTTTCTTTTAAAAATCCGATTAGCCATTCTGTGTCTTTTAATTGACACATTTAGTCCATTGATATTTCAGATGATCATTGATGGGTATGTACTATGTATTTCATTTTGTTATTTGCTTTTTTGGTTGTTTTTGTAGTTTTGCTCTGTTTTCTTATTTTTTTAGTCTCTTCCTCTGTGGCTTGATTTTCTTTAGTGTTTATGTTAGTCTTCTTTTCTGTCCAATTTTTATCTATCTATTGTAGATTTTTGATTTTTGGTTACCATGGAATTTATATATGTTGACCTGTAACTATATCTTGCTATTTTAAACTGGTAGTCATTTTAAACTGATAAGTCATTTAACTTTGAACAAATTCTAAAAACTCCACATTTTTTACTCTCCAACCTCACATTTTGATGTTTTGTGTTTTTGATGGCATATTTTATATCTTCATGTCTATCCCTTAACTGTTTCTTATAGTTAGAATTGATTTTTTAATTTTTGTAACTTCTGTACTAGCTTATTTAAGTGATTAATCTACTGCTTTTACTATATATTTCCCTTTACCAGTGAAATTGTTTCCTTCTTATACTTTATTTCTTGTTGGAGGCTTTTTATTCCACTTTAAGAAGACCCTTTAACACATCTTGGAAGGGCAGTTTAGTACTGATGAACTCTTTTAGATTTTGCTGAATTCTCTTAGATTTTGCTTGTTTGAGAACTTTTCTCTCTCTCCTTCAATTCTGAATGATAACCTTGCTGGGTAGAGTATCCTAAGTTGAGGGCTTTTTTTTTCCCCCCAGTAATTTAAATATATCATGCCACTCCCTTCTGACCTGCAGAGTTTATGCTGAAAAATTGATTGATAGCTTTAGAGGGATTCCCTTGTATGTGGCTCTTTGTTTTTCTCTTGCTTCCTTTATAATTTTATTTTATCTTTAACTTTTGCCATTTTAATATCATATGTCTTGTAGATCTCTTTGGGTTCCTGTTGTTTGGGACTCTGGTATTCCTTTACCTGGATACCTGTTTCTTCTGTTCTGAAAATTTTTCAGCCATTATCTTACTCAAATGCATTTTCTTCACTTTTCCCCCTCTTTTTCTTCTGGGACCCCTAAAATGCTAATGTTAGTACATTCAATGTTGTCTCAGTGATCCATTAAACTATTCTCATGTTTTCCTTTTTGCTGTTCTGATGGAGTGATTTCCATTATTCTATCTCCCAGATTGCTTGTATGTTTTTTTTTTAAATCACCTAATCTGCTATTAATTCCTACTAGTGTAGTTGGTTGTTTTTTTTTGTTTGTTTGTTTTGTTTTTTTTTTTTTACAGTTATTGTATTCTTCAGCTCTGGATTTTTAAAAAAATTTCTAGTTCTCTTTTAAAATTCTCACTTTGTTTGTCTATTATTTTCCCCAGCTCAAAGTATTTTTCTGTTTGATTAGCTTTTTTCAGATTTTTCTTGTTCTTTCATTTGAAACATATTCCTCTGTTTTTCACTTTAATTTTCTCTGTCTCTATGAAATTAGGTGAAACAGTTACCTATCCAAGTCTTGAAGTCATGTCTTTGGGTGAGAATGTCCCTATGCAGTCTACATATGCCCGACGGCTTTAGTGGGAGACTGGATTTGTAGTGAACATGGTTCATGTCTTCTTCTGCAATGTGTTGGTAGACACCACATTGGTAGGAGGTAGGGCTGGAGCTGGAGGAGCTAGAGCTGAGCCGGGAGCAAGCAGGGGCTTCTCCTATTTTCAGTGGCCATCACCACCCTATCTGAGACATGATCAGGGCCCAAGGGGCTGGAGCAGGAGCCCTGACCCAGTTGGGATTCTCCCTGGTATGATGGCAGTCTCCACCTTGGTTTGGAGCATGGCAAGGGCCTGAGGGCTTGGAGCTGTACTTAGTGCTAGTTTCACTTTTTCTCATGGTGTGCACATCTTGGTTGGCAGCTGTGTTGGGGCTGGAGGGGTTGGTACCACACCATTGAGCTGCCCCACCCTCACCCAAGTGAACACAGGGATATGCTCTGTGGAAGTGGTGGACTCTGTCCCAGAGTTAGTTTGACTCCCTTCAGAATGTGCACACCAAAGCATGAGTCGGCAGTGGCTGCTTCTGCCCCTGAGGCCGGGCCTGGGTTTGTGCCAGCTCCTTTCCCTCCAGATGTGCACAGTTTCATTGACAAAGCAGTACTGCCTTAGTGGGAAGCAATGCTGGAGCAAGAGGGACTGAAGCAAGAGCCCAGTGTGGGCGGCCAACTGGGGTGGTCCTGGTTGGCCAGTCAGAGCCCCAGGAAATTTTCAATCTGTTGCCTCTGCACTGTGAATAGAAGTAAGCAAGTCCATGTGTATGCTTTTTAAGAGTGGAGGCTCAGTTTCTTACTGTCCTCTAGTAAGCCCCCACTAGTTTTCAAACCCGCTAAGGGAACTCATCTTCCCCGTATTGGCCCCCTAAAGCTGGGATGCCTAATGTGTAGCTCAAACACCTTGTTCCCTAGGTAAGATATCTGAGCCTGTGATAACCCATTCCTCTTCTTTGTCCTCTACTAAGGGTGCAGTTCTTGACCAGATTGCTTCTCCTTCAAACTCTGGTGTTCCTTCTTTACAGCCTTGTTTGTAAAAGAGCTATTCTGTTAGTTCCTAGGTTGATTTCAGTGAGAGTTGTTTTGTATCTGCATTTGTAGTTTTGATATGTTCATGAGGGGAGGTGAGCCCACTGTCCTCTTGCTCTGCCATCTTGATCTCTCTCTAATGCATGGCCCTTTGTTTCAATGAGTCATAGCCAAGAGTAATCACTGGACTTAATTGAATTTATAAAAAGATGGCCTATGCCTTTTTGAAAACAAAACAATCATAAATGAATAAGCAAGTGATAGCCTTTGGCCACCTTGAGTCTTTAGCAGTGCCCCACATTTTTCCTCTGTGATAAATATCCCGCAGTATGTTGATAATGGAAGCATAATATTAAAGGTATTTCACTGATAAATAAAATAATTTTTAATCTCTTTGAGTTTTCAGCCTATCTTTAATTAAATACTTTTGCCAGATAACAAAACATACAATTTTGGGGCAAGGCATGAAAAAAAAATGTGTTTTTCACTGATTTCCATGTTAGTTGTATTTCTGCCAATAAAGATGGATTCCTAGTTTGTCATTTATGAACTAGGGAAAAAAGTCTGGCCTGTGTAAATATTTATTGTGAGTCAGTGGAATGTAATTTCTAAAGTTCCTTTACCCCTCAAATGAGATTTACATTGGTGCATTTGTGTTTTATGATTTATTTCCTAATGCTATGGTACTTATTTTTGATTTCCAAAAGTTTAGTGACTTTCTAGAATAATGAAAAAGACCCAATATGCACTAGTGAGCTCTGGTAATCTTTTTACAACACAAGGTATAGTTTGTATTTCATTTTCGTTAGTTATTACTGTGAAAACTATAGTCTTGTTTCAGTCTGTGTACCTTGAAATGCAGTGGGATATATCCATCTGAGTTAGTCATTATGAAAATACTTGCTTGCACAATAAATTATTTTACATCTAATTTATGTCAATCTTATAACAAGAATAACAATAGAAAATGCTAGCCTAAATCAGCAATGTAATATATTAGGTCTAAAATGAGCAGCAGCAACAACAACAATGAACTTAGCATTTCTCAAAATATAAATACTAAAACATATGTGGGGGAAATGCTGAAGCAAATAACTCTGCATTTTAGGAATAATCAATTTACAACAATATTGAATAAAGCACATGAAAATATTTGCCATATGGCTTGGATGGGAGAAAAGGGAAACAGCATAGGTTGAATTTCAAGAAGCAAAAATCTCTGTTACTGTGGAAATATAGGAAAGAAATTCTGGTAGAACAAAACAAATATTATTCAGAACAGATTTCTAAATCTGGGGAACTTGAGGCAATCTTTAAAAAGCATCACTACTGGGGAAAAGAAGGGAAAAAAGATAAACTGGCAACTAGGTAGTGAGAGGAAAAATAATGAACAGGGGTATCTTGAGGAACTTTTAAGATAAAAGAGGACAAAAGACATAGGAATCACCTTCTTACAAAAAAAAAAAAAAAAAAACAAAAAAAACAAAACAAAGGAAGCCACCAGTTAAACTGTCTTTACTAGACTAATGGAAGGAGATGCTCTTGCATCTTATCTGCACTATAAATAGACACAAATATTAGTCATTATTGCAAAGCGACTATAACAAAATAAATTCTTAAGTTAATCCTTTGAGAATTAAACCAACTAAATGATGAAATTTTTAAAAAATGAAGTAAAAGCAAACTAACACTCTAAAAAGCAGTAAGTATTTACTAACTCAGGTCTGAAGATATTTAAAAATAAAATATGGGAGAGAAATTCTAAAACTAAGAATAAGTTTTACACAATGAAAGAAATAAAACAAGAATTAATTAAAATCAGGAAAATAAATGGAAGAAAAATAAAATTTTCTCAGAAATAAAGGCAAAAATATAATGTGCCCAAGAGAATAAAAGGCTATTATGAAAATTGACCCATACAGATTTTTTTTTGAAATGAACAAATTGTCAAATGGTCTAGAATTAGATTACTTTTATATTATCTTATCATTTTGTAATGATGGATAAATCATTTATATTTTCTGTCTCATTTTCTTTTCTGAAAAATATTAATCATTTTCTTATAGTAATAAATTTTATTGCATTTTATGTATTCATTTTTCTTTTATTATTTAAATTCAGTCAATATATAAAATTAATATTATTCTCCTTCTCCTGCTTTTCCCCAACTGCTAGTTTTGAGTTACCTTTCTGGTGGATCTCTATCATGTCTCTTCTTACCTCATATCTGTCTCCTCCAGGGACAAAGTACAAGTCTCTATTATGTTACTAACACCAGCAGAAATACTGTGCAGCATTAGATTAGCAGTGCTGGAAAACTATAAGTTTTCTGATACAGATGATGGTCAACAAAACAAGGTTAGGTCAGAGCATATCACTTGGTTATTTTATTTATGGAGAATATGAAGCTGAACAGATGATCACATTGTATATATCTACTTTGCTATGGAAACTGAGTAGTAATCTCTGAACTGACATGGGAGAATGAGTAGGGCATTAATCTCTTCAAGAAAGTCAAGCCAAATCCAACTTGGCTATCTTTCTATTGACTGTCAATCACTCAATTCCTGTAGCTTTAATAAAACATTTCAGGACACTCCTTTCTATGTTCATGTGCCTTTACCAGAAAAGTGTGTTTTGTGGCTTCAATATTACATACAGAAGATTTTAAAAATGGCTGTTTCATTTCTTGATTAACCTTTTAGAGCTATTAATTCATTCAAAATCTCTATAAAGTTTAATCTTTGTTCATGGATTATTCACTTTCAAATTAGCAATCTATATGATCATCTAAGTAAAAATGTAATCCAAGATACTTTTCTTTAATCATTTATTTTCTCTGTAAGTTAATGTAAATCTGCACTTTCTCTGACTGAAATTTAACGTAGATTGCTTCAGGGATAATGAACTGTAACCAGACTTCTTTAATGAGTATTCACAGTTACATGACTCAAATCAAACTGTTTTTGTACCTACGTGTGACTTAGTCATGAATGTGCTCACTAAAATTACTTATAACCATATTGATATTCAGTTCTGAAATGTGCTTATTGTGGCTTCCAGCAAATGTACCTCCTTCGCACTCAGAGATAGTCCAGTGGAGATGTGGCATATAATTCAACTCTGTGTATCTGTGGCAAACATGCACAGCAGCTGTGTCCATTCCATCTCTTTTTTATTTGTAACACTAAATAATATATGGTAGGAAAAAAAAGTGGTGGTGACCGAGTTGTGCCAAAATAAAATGAATCAAGTAAGACAAAATTATAGGAACTCTCGTGTGGTAAGATTACTTTCTCAAAGAAAAAGAAGCTAAGATAGGAAGAGTGTCAGTAAAACAGTGTTATTGTTGAAGGGTTCTCTTCATTTTTATCATTAATGACTAAACATTACACCACTTGGTAGAAAGAATTTTACACTGAAATCTATAGGTAAATCTTATCTTAAAAATCTAATTTTTTGGTTATTTCAATTATTTTAAAATCTCCTTTGAAGCAGAGTTTCAGTAAAATACACTTTCTAGTTGGCGAAAGTGCAATCATCTGCTTCCACCTCCCTCCACAGTATAAGACCCTCCATGCATCTATGTAAATTCCTGTTTGAATCCATTTGCAATTGTGATCACTGCATTTACCTGTATCTTTATTCCTCCCTACCTCTCTCTGCATCTCTCTTTCTCTGAAGAGGTCTGTCTCTGTTTTTCCTGCTGTGTTTATCTTTGTCTTTTCCCATTTCTTTCTTTTTCCCTATCTTTTTGCAATATTGGAAATTATACTCAGAAGGATAAGACTGCAGCTTCCTATTTAGTATGGTGTCTGGTCTTGAGTCAAAATGTGATTTACCTGACCATGTTTCATTGAGCAACTAGGAAATACTTATGTGTGAGGTAATAGCAAAAAGGTCAGAAAACTCAGAGTAATTTAAAATCACTGTCTTATTATAGTCATACATGAATAAAATAAAATAAATCATTAGTTGAGCATAAGTGTGAATAAATCCAACCTAGTTATTTTTAAAACCTATAAAATTCATACAAGTTTAATGAAACAAAGTCTATTAACCCAAATACCACCAGAATTCATTAGAGATCATTCTCTCAGACTCAGATAAATGAGTCTAAGTATGAAATGTAAAAATGTGTGGGAGAGCATCGAAGTTACCTCTTTCAGCACTGTGTTCACTCCCATTTCATGTTATTAATTTAAAATGAATATAAACACAGTGTTAATTGAAATGTTATCCTGTGTAGTAGAGCTTTAATGAACAAAAGAGAAATGTCTAAGTCATATAATTGACTTTTTAAAAAAGATCTAATAGCTTAAAGTCAATTTATGGTTAAGTAGTAATTTTTTTACATTCTTCATTATATAAATTTTGTATTAAATGTTCAAAACTATATTACTTTTGAATTATGCCAGTACTGAATCAACATTACACACATTATCAAATAATATAACTTAAATAATTTTTAAATATAAACTGTAATAGTTATTTTTCTAAATTCCAAACTTCAAACAAAAGTGAGTATAACCAAAGATTAAGTTACTTTTTCTAGTTTAGTTTTTTTTGTCACCATTACATATTTAATGCTATCAAAATCAAATTGATATAGTGAGAAAAATAGAGAAAATAAAATACTCATTAAGTCATTTTAATTAGTTTAACTTCATATAAACATTACTTAACAAGTGTTGTTGGGCGCATTTCTCAAAAGTATGTTAGTATTGATAAAATTAATTGCATATGGAAACTCACAAAATTGAGGCCACCCAAGTGATCTAGCCCACCTCACAAATCCCAACCTAAGTCAGCCTGCATTTACAGGAAACATCTGTCAATGAAACCTAATATACACCAATCACAATCCTCCAACTCAGCATTAGCTAGTTCACCTTACCCTGGAAAATAGGACCTGCTAGTCTTAGAAGGAAATCCCTGACCTTCCAGCCAATCATCGCCTGTTCCCATTTTGCCTCTTCTAACTCTCTGTAATACTTGCTCTTGCCCAAAATCCATTCGAAGGGTCCTAAATTGTTTAAGAGGCACTGTATTCCCCAATCCAAGGATTGTTTCCCCTTGAATAAAGGCCATCAAATACATCACTAAATTGTTTTAGTTTTCTTATTTGATAGTGTATTTAATGTGACAATTACATTTTAATAACAATATTGTAATTATATATATATATATTTTAACAACTACATTGAGATGCATTCACCTACCATAAAATTCAACCATTTAAATTTGAATTCAGTGATTTTATCAGATTCTAAGAAGACTTGTACAACAATCCTCACAATATGTTCAAACATTTTTGTCATTTCCTAGGAAAACATCTACTCATTAGCAGTTACTCCTCTCTCTACACCCTGCATCTACATAAATGATACATTTCACTCTATGCTTCCCTATTTGCCTATTCTTGACTTTTAATATAAATGAAATCATAGAACATGTCATCTTTTGTGAGTGCCTTCTTTTAGCATAATGATTTCAAGGTTCTCATATGTAGCATGTACCAACACTTCATTCTTTTTTTAATGTGGTATAATATTCCACTTTATCCATTCCTTAGTTAATGGGCATTTGAGTTATTTTCAGTTTGTAATGCTGCTATGAACATTCATGAACAAGTTTCCGTGTGGACATATGGTTTGTTTCTCTTAGGGATATACCTGAGAGTGGAATTGCTGGGTTATAGGGTAGCTCTGTGTTTAACTTCTTGAGGAACTGTCAAAACAGTTTTCCAGAGGCAAGAACCATCATACATTCTCTCCATTGATGTACAAGGGTTAGAATTATTCTACATGCTTAGCAACATCTGTTATTTATATTTTTGATTGCAGTTTTCCTAGTGAGTGTGAAGTGGTATCTCGTTGTCTTGATTTGCATTTTCCTAATGACTAATAATATAGCAATAATATCATATACTTATTAGTCATTTGTACATCATCTTTGAGGAAAAACCTATACAAATACTGTATCACTTACTCTTTGGGTAACTTGTCTTTTTTATTACTGAGTTATGTTTTAAATATTCTGGATGCCAGTCATGTCATATGATTTGTAAATATGGTTACGGGTTATCTTTTATTTTCTTAATGATATTATCTGCAGCACAATTTTTTTTAATTTTGAGGTAGTCCAACTTAACTTTTTTTGGTCACATGGCTGTTGGTGTCATCTAATGAACCATTTCCTAAATCAAGACCATAAAGAATTATGTATCCTTCTAAGAGTTTTATAATTTTAGCTCTTTCATTTAGATTTATGTTCCATTTACAGTTAATTTCTGTGTAAAATGTACTTAAGGACATGACAGATCCCTTTGCATGTGAATATTCAGTTGTCCCATCACTATTTGTTGAAAAGCAGTATCTTTCCTCATTGAGTTATTTTATCAATCTTATCAGAAGCCAATCAGTTATGAATGCTAGGATTTTTTTTTCTGTGCTCTAAATTCTATTCCAATTTTTATGTGTCTGTCCGTGTGCTAATACCACATTGTCATGTTCTTGTACTTTTCTAGAAAGTTTTGAAATCTGGATGTGTAAGTCCTCCAACATTTTTTTTCCTAGGATTATTTTGACTCTTCTGGATCCCTTCCATTTTCATCTGAATCTTAGGACCAGTGTTTCAATTTCTGGAAAAAAAAAAAAAAAGCAGATGTGATTTTGTCAGCATGTTGTATTTTTTTATTGTATTGAATTTATAGATCAGTTCTTAACATTAAGTCTTCCAATCCATTAACATGGGATGTCTTTCCAGTTATTTAGTTCTTCTTTACTTTCAATGATGCTATGTGATTTTCAGTGTACAAGTCTTACAGTCTTTATGTTACATTTATTCCTAAGTGTTTTGGTATTTTAATAATTTTATAAATGCATTTAAAATTTTATTTTCAGATTGTTAATTGCTAGTGAATGGAAATAAAAGGTTTCTGAATATTAATCTTATATTTTATAATCTTTTAGACCTTGTTTATTAGTTCTAATAGTTTTTCTCTTTGTGTGTGGATTCCTTAGGATTTTCTCTACATAAGATTGTTATCTGCAATCTGGATGCCTTTTATTTATCTTTCTTGTCTAATTGTCATGGGTAGAACTTTCACTACAATGTTAACTAAAAGTGGCAAGAGAAGATGTCCTTGCTGTCTTCCTGATTTTAAAGAGAAAACATTTAGTCTTTTACCATTAAGATGATGTCAGCTTGTGACTTTTTGGAGATGTCCTTTATGAGTTTTAGGAATTCCCTTAAATGTGTTTTTATAATAAAGTGTGTTGGATTTTGTCAAATGTTATTTTACATTGACTGATATTATTATTTGGTTATCTTTCATTCTATTGAAATGATCTATTACATTAATTGATTTTCACATGTAAAACAAGCTTGAAATTCTTAGACAAAACACATTTGTTGATAGTATAGTAATTCCTTTTATGTGTTGCTGATTAAATTTAATACTTCTTGAGCTTTTGGGTTTATATTTAGAAGAAATATTGGTTTGTAGTTTCTGTCCTTGTGATGTATTTGCCTAGTTATGGCATCTAGGTAATACTGACCTTAGAAAATGATGTGGGAGATAGTCATCTACTTTCTATTTTTGGAAGAGTTTAATGAAGGACTGATGTTAATTCTTTAAACGGCTGATTGAATTTTCCAGTAAAGTAAATTCAGTCCTGGGCTTTTCTTTGTAGGAAGTTTAAAATGACTAATTCAGCAGTATTTTCTTCCTATAGTTCTATGCAAATGTTTTATTTCTTTTTTAATGAGTTTGGTAGTTTATGTTTTATTAGAAGTCAATTTAATAAAATTATTTAATTTTAAAATATGCTCTTTAGTTCTTTTTTGGTCATTAAGTGATAGCACCTCTTTCATTCCTGATTTTAATAATTTCAGTCTTACTACTTTTTTATTGGGTTGGCTATCTAGAAGGTTGTCAATTTTTTTTATATTTTTAAAGAGCCAATCTTTGCTTTTGTTGATTTTGGTCTATTAACAATAGTGTATATTTTACTCAAATTCACTTATTTCTGCTTTAATCATTTTTTAAAATTCTCAATATTTGGGAGTTAATTTGCTCTGTATTTTTAAAAATTTTCCAACGTGGATGATGAGATTTTTTTTTTAATATAGCCATTGAAGCCATACATTTTACTTTGAGCACTGTTTAGCTGCATCCCGTAAGTTTGATATATTGTCTTTTTTCCCACTCTAATTTCCTTTGTGATTTCTTTACTGACTCATAAGTAATTTAGAAAAGTGTTAATTTCTATGTATTTGTGAAGTGCCTAAACTTCTTTCTAATTTCCATCCATTGAAATAAATTGAATTGATTTTAATATCATTTCATTTTCATCAGAGAACATACTTTGTCTGATTTTAATCCCTTCAAATTTATTAAAGTCTGTTTTATACCCTAATTTATGGTTTGTCCTGGAGAATGTTCCATATGCATTTAAAAGAGTGAATTATGCTGTTGGATGGGACGTTCTATACAGATCTGTTAGGACTAGTTGGAATTCTCGAGTTAGTCAGGTCTTCCATTTCTGTTTGATCTGCCTGATTGTTCTCTTTGTTACTGAAAATGGAGAATTGGATTGTCAAATTCCTATTTTTGCATTCTCTATGTCTCCCAAATTCTGCCAGTTTCGCTTCATGCATTTTTGGTCTCTACTATTAGCTGTATATGTGTGTTAACAAATTTATCATCATATGCCCCTCTTCATTTCTAGTAATATTTTTTGCTTTAAAGCCTATTTTGGTTTATTTTAGCCACCCAGCTCTCTCATGTTTGCTGTTAGCATGGTAAACATTTCTTTTCCATCATTTTATTTTCAACTTATTTCTTTGAATCTAAATATCTGAAGTGTATCTCCTGTACACACCATATAGTTGTATTTTTAAAATCTAATTTGATAATCTCTGATTTTGTTTGAATTGTTTAATAAATTTACCTTTATTGTCATTATATGATAGAATCAACATCTGCCATTTTGATTATAGTTTTCTATGTGCCTCAAGTCTGTTTTACTCCACCGTATCCCTGTTCAACTTTAATACCTTCTTTATTAAATGAATATTTGCTAGCATATCATATTAATTCCTTTAATACTTTTATGTATATTTTAAAATTATTGCTGGTTGTACCAGGGCTTATATAGACATCTTCACCTCTTGAATATATTTTAGATATATAAAACTTCAATTTTAAAAATATGCTTTAGTCTTATAATTTTTTCTATCCCCCCCTATTTGTGCTACTATTTTAATACATATTTCTTTTATATGTTACAAATTCAACAAGAGATTATCATAATTATTAACTTATATCATCTTATGCATTTCAAATAAACTAAGAGTAGAAAGAAAAACAAGTACATACTTATAGAATTTATTATCTTTATTTACCATTTTGGTTTCTGTAGATTTCTTCCCATAAATTTGAGTTATTTTGTTTCATTCTCTTACTCAAATATATCTATGCTCCCAATCACCACCTCTAAGCTCTTATTGTATATTACACTTCTATATATTATAAGCAAATTCATAAATACAATTATATAAACATTGTTTTATATGTTATTTGCATTATATATTATATATTTACATTTTATTAAATAATATGTATTATTTGTATACTGTTTTATATTTACATTTTAAGTCAGTTAAGAAAAGAAAGATGAAGAAATTTGCGATTATAGTGTATTTTATAATTACCGACATCATTACTTTAACCAACATTGTCTAAACACTTTTTTTGTATAAATTTAAATTACTGTCTAGTCACTTGATTTTGGCATGAAGAGCTCTGTGTAGTATTTCTTGAATGGTAGAGAACTGGTAACAAAATATCTCAGCTTTTACCAATCTTAGAACGTCTTTATTTTTATCTGCATTTTTGAATTACAGCTTTTCTAGATTTAAAGTTTTTTTTGTTTGTTTGTTTGTTTTTACTTATGACTCTAGAATACATAGTTAAGGTGCCTTTTATCTCCTATTGTTTCTGATAAAGTCAACTGTTAATCTTATTCAGATTTCTTTTATATGATTATTTTTCTTTGTCTTTGTCATAGTTCTTTATTATGATGTGTTTGGGGGGTGGATGGTTTTTGTTTATCCTGTCAGAATTCATTGATCTTCTTGGATGTATACATTAACTTTTTAAAAATCAAATTTGGAGTGTTTTCAGCTGTTATTTCTTTGAATATTATTGTGTTCTTTCTCCTTTCCATCTGATACTTTCATTGTACATTGATGTACCAAAGCATCCCACATTTCTCTGAGGGTCTGTTTAATTTTCTTCATTCTCCTTTTACTCTGTTCTTCAGATTGCATCATCTCTGTTTGTCTATGTAGAAACCATTGTCATCAGAGAACATACATTGTATGATTTCAATCTCTCCAAATTTATTAAGATTTGTTTTGGTTTGCTGTTTTTCATTTTGCTTTGTTATTTTTCTAATAGCTTAAATTTACTTTGAAGCTCTCGGTGAATTTTTGTATTTTTCATTGTGGTTTTCAACCTCCAGATTTCCACTTAATTCTTTTAAATAATTTCCATCTCTTTTTTGATATATGTTATTTTATGCCACATTGTCATCATATGCTCTTTACATTTTTGAGATGTCATCTCCTTTAGTTCTTTGAACATACTTATAAGAGCTGATTTGAAGTCTTCTTACTCAAGTCTAAAAGGGCTCCTACAAAAACAGATTTTATTACCTGATTTTCTTCCCTGTGTAAGAGCCACACTTTCCTATTACTTTGCATGTCTTTTATGCTTTGTTGAAAACTGGATGTTTTAGATAATATAGGTACTCTGGACACTCAACTCATCACCCCCTAGAGGAGATGCTGTTTTCATGTTCAGTTATCTATTTGTTTAATAGTATGGCTGAACTGATTATGTGAAATCTCTTTCCCTGCAGTATTTAGCCTTTGTTGCCCCTTCTGAGACTTTTTGTTTGTTTTGTTTTGGTCTTTCAGCCTAGGTATTTAATAGTTTCCCCAGATTAGCATATGCCACTTACTAGTTTAAGGTTATGCTTAAACTTAGAAAAGCCTTTTAGCAAACTTCATTTTACACTGTATCGTGTGTGTGTGTGTGTGTGTGTGTGTGTGTGTGTGTGTGTGTGTGTGTGTGTGTGTGGTTGTTATCACAGTAAGGAGTTGTTTTGCCTCACTTTCACCCAAGGGCTACTAGATTATATTTTTCCCCTCGAATCACTCTGATCATTCGTGAGAGTGTGCAGTCTCAGAGGCAGACACATATTTCTGGATTTTATTTTATTCCTCGTTTCCATGAGTTGCCCTAGGTCATAGTGGCTTATTGTTCAGCCTGTGTTTGGCAGACGTTTTGATTAAGCTTCTAGTGCCATTTTGACTGCCACTCTTTGTTTACTAAGAATGTTTTCAACTTGGCACCACTTTCTGCTCTAATTGCACTTGAGTAGAGGCAACCCAACACTTATTTACAGCCTTCCTAACTGCTAGGGTTGATGGTGAATCTAATATAAAGCATCCCTGAAAAAAAATTAGCAAATAAGATATTGTTGAGACAATATTTTTATGAAATGCTATTTAATTAACAGTATGTATTCACTTAAAGTATAGATTATTTTAATTTATGACATATTTAAATTTTAATGTCATATATATTTCCTGAAAAAATGTAAATACTTATTCAATGTTTTAATATTAACTTTCAATAATACCCATTTAGAGAACACTGTCAACATTGTGGTTACTTTTGATTGCTAATATTTTAATACAACCTCAGGATTTAGAGACAAACAATCATGATTTAGAATTGTACTCTAAAACTTTCTAGGTTTGTAAAAATTGCCAAATTTCTGAAACTCTCGTGTTGATTTATCAAATCTTCATCACAGATGTAATTGTTCCTATGTCATAGTGATATATGGAAAATTGATTATATCATTTTATAAGTCAGTATTATTATTTTTCTTGTCATTGTTATCAACTATGATGGCTTTTTTAAATAAAATAAAAATTACATTGTAGACAAATTTTTTGATTTAATTATTTATGAGCATAAGCAAATATTTTTATATTATAGTAATATACTCATAAGTACTTTAATAATTATATAATATTTTTCCATATGAGTGTGCTATAAACTGAATGTTATTTTTCTTAGGCTTGAGTTGTCATCCAACTCTTCACTCCACTCTTTTTATTACCATCTTTTCTTTATATGTTCTAGAATTATTATTATTTTTATTTGAAGGTATACATTCTATTATCCTACCAGTGGTTATCTTGAATAAACTCTTAAAATATTATTTTCATTTTTATCATTAAATATAAAATCAAATGAGAGATCTTCAATCTAACTTTATGAGTTAAATGTTTAGCATATTTTCACTTCCACACCTCATTTGGCACTTTGTTCATATACTCTGGGTGATGGTGGTGATGGTGATGGTGATGTTAGTTGATCATGTTTAAACTGAATGCATTAGACACTGCCTTTCTTGTATCCCATGACCTCAAAATTCTAGAATTACTTTTTGTGGTTTTTCTGTTTTATTTTACCTCTAGGCCAACAGAAGTGCCACATTATTTAACTTTCATTCAGGAAGAATTGTCTGTGTTTGCCAGCCTTCTAAAGATGATTTTCTATAGCTACCAAACTTGTGACTACCTAAATTGTTATGTTACTATAGGCCACATTTTTTTAAATTGTAGTGTTTTATATTGTAAAAAATTATACTGTCAGGGTGATTTATACTTCAAGTTGTATATATTTTTTCTGCTTAAAAACTTTTGTAAATTTTAATTCATAGTTTAATTAAATAAAAATAACAGAATATGTTTAGATACCAAACTATTTTTATTGATTTTTGCCTACATTCAAAAGTTGATGTTTCTTAGCACATAAAGTCTCTTACTATTTTCATTCATTAGTTCTACCATTTCTTTCTTGAATGTAATTCTATAGTAAATAGGATCTTCTGAGTCTTTTTCTTTGCTTTATCTTACCTTAGTTCTAGGAGAATGTTTCAACTTCTTCAGTATTTTTACACTCATTTTTTTCCTGCACCTACAGTATTCTGTTCCTTGCTTCCATTATAATTTGTAATAGACAGTTGTCATTTCATCTCCAAATAGTTTTACCTAAAACTCAGATAATTTCCCTTTAATTTTTCTTACCTACATTTTATAGATAAAATATCCCATTGGCTATTGTTAAAAACCTGGTTCAGATATTGTCAAAAACTATCTGGATTCTTATAGAGAAGCATTTTTTCTCATCCAGTATATTTTCATGGATTTTATGAGCTTTTTCTTTTGCTAGTTTTATTTTTGATAAAAGTTTCACAATTGCCCTTCCTCGTTGTAGTTTGTAGTTACCATCAGAAAACACCTGCCCCCTTGACATTTTCCTTGAGATGGTTGCTTATTTGAGAACCTGGCTTTCTCTCTCTGATTTAGGGATGGGTGGTGTGAGGAGCCATGAATGTTTTTCTCCACCTACTTCACGATATTCCCTAATGAGATACTGTCATGATTACATGATGGTAGCCTCTTATGAGGAGAGAAATCATTGTTAGGCATCATCGGCACAGGCTGCCATAACAGTACCACAGACGGGGTGGCTTATTAAACAACAGAAATATATTTTACCATAGATTTTTGAAGTCTAAAAGTCCCAGATCAAGGTGCCAGCAGATTTGGTTACTGGTGAGAGATCTCTTCATGGCTTGTGGATGACTGCTTCTCCCTGTGTCCGCAGGTGAATTTTCTTCAGTGCTCTCTGCAGAAGAGGTATCTCCTGTCTTTTCTCCTCTGTTTGTAATGACATCAGCCCCATTGGTTTAATGCCTCATTCTTATGACCTCGCTTAACTTTACTGCATCATTATAAGACCTATTTCTAAATACAGTCCTACTGGGCATTAGGGCTATAACACATGAATTTAGTGGCATCACAATTCAGTCCATAGCACCCATCTATGTTATATCTAGTAGTACCTTCTTCTCTTTAGAATGTTTAGTACAATCCTTCACCACCCACAATTATCTGTAATAGAGGAAAAATTGACCTTTCTTTTCACAGTATTACATTTTCTGTAAACACTTGTTTCTCCAATATATAAAATTTAATTTCATTGAAACATTAATTTGCCTTGTAGTGATTTGATAATAACTTGTACATTGAAATATATAGAGCTACAAAAGCATGTATTGCCCAGTGAATATTATTTAACTATTAGAATGTTGATAAAAGATATTACTATATATTAGATATTATATCACCTTAGGTTTATATGTTTCTGTTCATATTTGCATATTCTATTTTTTGATAGTATAACACTTTTTGCATAAGAAATTTGTTCTTTGTAGTCAGTCATTATTTAACTCAATTTTTATTATCCAAATTAGCTTTTACATGGTTGTCATGGATTTAAAAATGGAATATTTAAATGCATAACTGATGTCATGTGTCAAAATACTCATCTCTCACTCACATTTTGCCTTGTTAACATTTATGCTGTCATGGTGAACTGCTTGAATATATAAGCTATGAATTTGAATTTATTCCTTTTCTCCCCACTCTTGACAACAGACCACGTATGTGAAATCAGAAAATCCAGTCATGCCTTACTAAATATTAACAACTCTATCTAGAACAGTTTTGAATTAAAGTTTTACCCTTTTCTTTTTATTATGTAATCTTCCTTTATTAGGTAAAAATAATCTTCCAACATAGTACGTAACTATCAATATATTCAGTGAAAAAAGTATGACTGTCTTCTGTATGTCAGGCACTGAGCTAGACCCTCAGAATTCAAAGGTAAAAGGAACAGAAATTATACTCAATTTCACTGGAGTATATAAGATAAACATAAACATGAAGATAGGAGAGAGGGATGATATTTTATGAATGTTAACTATTATTAAATTATCATCTGCAGTGAAACTGTGTTCTTATTCAGGCTTCAACCCTCGAGGCCGGTCATTAAGTCTTACTAATTCAATGAATGAAGGTATGTCTAGAATCAAGAGTTCATTGATCAACTTTGAATAAACTATAGATAATGTCTTTGGCATCACTAATAGGATATCAATTATAGTTATTAATTTCTTGCCTAATTTTTCCAGATATGAAAAATTGCCTCTCTTGCCCATGTGGAAGCACACACCACCAAGGTATCTTTTCTGACATTTACTAAGGCAGTGTCAAGTGCTTATAATTTCTCCACACCTGGAAGCCTGACATCAGATCTCTATTCTACATAGGGTTAGGTTGAACTGGTATGATAGTAGATCAGAGAGTAGAACTCTAAACTGACTCTTGAGTTTTCTGACTTGGGTGACTAAGAGATGGTGGTGTCATTTTATCAAGCTATAAAACACTGAAAGAGAAAATCTTAATTCGTATGGTTATATGAATATAGGGAGGCAATTTATTACTCAGTGTTCAATTAAAGAAAGTGTTAAGAATTCAGACAGATGTATTCATGAAGTAGTTAGTTAATCACTATATTCTAAATGAAAGTGCCACTCTTGAAGCCACCCCTATTTTTAACTCAAAGAGTATTTCCGTACCCATAGTTCCCAGCAAAACTATTCTATCCATTGTCAAATGCTGCCTGTTTTCTATTAGCTTTAACTATCCTTCTGTTATCTTTCATTTATCTTGCCACACTTTCTGCAGGTTGGATGCATCTTACTATCCTTCACCCTGCAAACTCCCTTTCTCCAAATCTAAACTTTAAATTACTGCCAGATTAAGATATCTGAAACTTGGGTCAATACATGTCATTTCTGTAATCATAAATTGTCTTTGATGTGCACATAATTCTCAAAAAAGGAAACAGCTGGTCTTCTTAGCCTAGGGCTTTTTAACTAATACGTGTTTCTCACAAAATATATTTCTATTCCTATCTTTTATAGGGACTCAATATTACAGACAATTGGACTATACATTCTATGTACAAAATACAATGTCTTTACTCACTGTATTGGATTTCTTTTTCTTTTTCTTTTTTTCCCTAAAGATAGTTGAAAATTTGACAGAGAGTGTGTTGAATTTCAATATCAATTTGGGAAATACGGCCATTTTAACAATAATAAGCATTCCAATCAATAAACATGGGTTATCTTCCCATTTATTATTTAATCTCTTTCAATAATGTTTCATAGATTTTAATATAAAAGTCGTACTTCTTTTGTTTATTTTATCCCTAAGCGTTTTATTATTTTTGATGATCTTATGAATGGAATATCTTTCTTAATTTTATGTTCACATTGTTCATTATTCATGTACAGAAATGCAAGTGATTTTGCATATTGCTTCTTTATCCTGCAAATTTGCTGAGTTTGTTTTTTAGCTTTCTTGTGTGTTTCCCTTAGGATTAGTGAAATCTTTTTTTAAATCAGAATGTCTGAATTTCTTCTTTATTTTGGAAGGATAATTTTGCTGAACTCTTGGCTGACCTTTTATTTTAAATTCAGCACCTTGAATATGTCACTTTACTGCTTTCTGGACTCGATGGTTTCTGACTGAAATCAGCATTTAATCTTATGGACGTTTGCTTGTAGGTGGTCAGTCTGTTTGGCTGCTTTCCAGATTCTTCTCTGTCTTTGGCTTGTGATAGTTGGACTGTGATGTGTGAAGGTATGGCTCTCTTTGAGTATATATTACTCTGAATTTGTTTATTTTCTTGGATGTGTGGATTATTATTTTTCATCAAAGTTGGCAAGTTTTAACTTTCGTTATTTCTTCAGATATTTTTTCTGCCTCTTTCTCTCATCTCAACTTTAGAGTCCTATTATGCATATGTTGGTACACTTGATAGTGCCCTATAGGTTTCTAAGTCTATGTTTATTTGCTTCATTCTTTTTTCTTTCTGCTCTTCAGACTGGATAATCTCAATTAACCTGTCAAGTTGTTTGATTCCTTAGTCAGTTCAAAAATAATTTAATCCTTTTAGTGAATTTTTCATTTTAGTTGTGTTTTCAACCACAGAATTTCTATTTGGACTTTTAAAAATAATTTCTATTGATTTATTGTTATTCTTAATTGGTGAGACAGCATTCTCACATTTTTATTTAATTCTTTAGACATGGCTTCTTTTAGATCTTTGATTTATGTTTATCTGGTTGGTTTAAATCTTCTCTTAGTAAGTTCAACACCTGAATTCCTCAGAAGTATTTTTTTACCAACTATTCTTTTGCCTGTGTATCAGTCATGTTTTTCTGTCTGTGTACTTAATATTTTGTGTTAAAAATTGAATGTGTTGAATAATACAGTTTAGACAGTCTAGAAATCAGGTTCCTCTTCCTCCCAAAATTTTATTCTTTCTGTTATTTGTTGTTGTCTTTGATGTGGTGGTATTGTTTATTTGTTTTGTGGCTTTTCTGTTTTAATTATTTAAAGTCTATATTCTATTTATTGTTCTGGGTTTTTTGCTTGTTTTATGAGATAACTTGTATCTCAGCTTAGTTTATTTGTCAGCTAATGATTATATTAACATTTTCTGAAATGCCATATACTAATAGTCTCTTAGCCTTAACAGATCTGCAGTTTTCAATTCTGCTTTAGATTTCACTTCTTTGTGCAGTGCATCAGTGTCAGTCACAAGTTAGAGATTGGGTTTAATCGGGGTTTTCTTTCAGTCAAATGGGGACATTGAGATGGGGACAATTGTCTCTGGGTTTTTCAAAGATCCCTATGGTCATCTCATTCCTCAGATTTTCCTGTTAAACTTTTGTCCAGTTTTTTGCTTGCCTTAACAGTATTACTAGCTCAGGAATATGTGATGTTAAGACATTGTTTATTGATCATTTTCAGCAAATGCCCAGAGAATATGATTTTTCTTACTGAGCAAGCTTTGAGTAAGGTCAAAGACAAGCCTTGTGAATAGAGCTCTTCCAGGGAGTTTCCAGATATGCCAAATTGTCACAATTTTCAAGGGATAAGATTTTTGGAGACCTCTAAATCCATTCTGCCTCCTCCAATGGCTGTTACAATGCATATTTTCACTGGAATTATGGTTGCAAGACTGCTGGATTTCAATATTATTGAAGAGATGGGGAGAAAAAATTGGGAATAGCGCAAGTTAAAGTACCTTGATGTTGGCAGATTTTTGCAAGCCTTTGGTTAATATTTGAAGATTGGAAAAAGGAATTTTGATAAATTTTTTTTTACCATTGCTCTAATTGTTTCTATTTATTTTGTTCTTATCATGACAAGGGGAAATGAAAATAAAATCAAGTAAATTAACAGAAATTCCTTTGTAGGTTACTGCCATTTTTTTCCCTGGTGCCTTTAAAACCTTTCCTTTGTCATTGGCTTTTGATAGGTTTAATATAATACGTCTTGGAGAAGGTCTTTTTGTGTTGAGGTAGTTACATGTTCTATTTGCTTTATAAATTTGTATATCCAATTGCTTCCCTGCATTTGGGAAGTTCTCAGCTATTAAAAAAAAAAAAATTCTCCTCCCTTCTCCCTCTCTTCTGGTATACCCATTATACTTATGTTGCCCTTCCTAATGAATTTGAATAGCTCTTGTAGAATTTATTCATTTTTTTTTTCAAATTTTATTCCTCTCTCCTCTTCTACCTGTATCATTTCTAAATTTCTGTCTTCAAGATCTCAAATTCTCTGTTCCATATGGTCTGCTCTGTTTCCAATGCTAATGTTATTTATGTCATTTGTTGAGTTCTTCAGCTCCAGATTTTATTTTTGATTCTTTTTAAGTGTTCCAGTCTTTTTTAAAGTATTCTTTCTGTTCATTAATTTTATTTCTGAGCTCATTGAACCACCTCTCTGAGTCTTCTTGTAGCTCATCAATTTTGTTTGTGACAGCTATTTTGAATTCTTTATCAGTTAGATTATAATATTCTGTGACTTTAAGTTTCCTGGAAAATTGTCCTTTTCTCCTTGTGATGCCATGTTATCATAGGTTTTTTGTTTGTTTGTTTTATGGTGCTTGTTAAGTTGTTCCTCTGTTGGCGTATTTGATATATAGTAAATTTCTTCTTTAGGTAAAGATTTTTTTTTACTTGATTCTAACAGTTCAACAGGTTATTAATTACAGGCCTTTCTTTTGTTTTTCAGTAGGTTGTTCTATAGCATATTTTTTTTAATTTTTCTTACCTAAGCTGCCTCTGGCTATATTTGAGAATTGACACTTTGCACCTTCCATCGCCTCTGTCAGAGGGGTTGCCTGGTGCCTCCATTGTTTCTGCTTATGCCTCCAGGGTCACTGATGCCTTGCTGCTGTTTATGTTGTTGCTATTGCAGGCATCATTGCCTGGGGCACCAGGATAATAGGGGTCTTCATCCCATCTGAGTTTGCCTTGGTTGTGGGCTCTTCCAATGCAGTGGGAATGGGAGTGTGGGTGGGGGTGTCCTGAAGGGATGGTCACCTTTGCTACATCTGGGTTTGTCAATTTTGCAGGCATCACCACTGTGGGAGGGGGTCTAGAGTCCTAGGTGCCTCAACAGCTGAAGAGGGCATTTCCATGCCCCACTGCCACTGCTGCCCAATTTCCTGTGGCAACAGACGCCATGGAAGCTGGGAAGCCAGAGTTGTGTGTGTCACCTCCCCTGCTGCTACATGGTTCTCCAGGGCTGCAGGTTCAGCTGCCATGGCCAGGAGACCAGAATCATGGATCCTTCCTCTGCTGTGCCACCAATGCTGCCTCCTTTATGCGTTCCAGTCCACCAACCTGTAGATGCGTGGAGCTCTCTAGCATCCTGATGTATAGAGGCAGAGAAATCTTTGTTAAGTTATGGATGTTTAACTGGTTGTAGTTTGAAGGGAAAGAGAACATCTCATTCTGCCATGATGCTGACATCACTTATTACACTATTTTAAGATCACACAATGGGTATACAGAAAAGGTGATAATAATATACTGAACAGATTATAGTAGGTTCCTTAGTCCAGCACACGTCTCACTTCTTATTTACTTAAACACTTCTTGGATGATAAATGAATGTGTAGCTGCTAAAATTCAACTGAAAATATTTTGTGGCCTATGAGGATAAGATGTATTCTTATACTTTTTGAAGGCCAGAGATGAGCAGCAATGGCCTTTCATTCATGGAAAAAATTTTTTCTAAACTTGAGTGGTATGAATTAAGTAAATTATATTATTGAAATTGTTCCATTCTAGGTGCAGAAATTATTTTTTTTAACATTTTTTATTGATTTATAATCATTTTACAATGTTGTGTCAAATTCCAGTGTTCAGCACAATTTTTCAGTTATTCATGGACATATACACACTCATTGTCACATTTTTTTCTCTGTGAGTTATTATAACATTTTGTGTATATTTCCCTGTGCTATACAGTGTAGTCTATTCTACAATTTTGAAATCCCAGTCTATCCCTTCCCACCCTCCACCACCCTGGTAACCACAAGTCTGTATTCTCTGTCTGTGAGTCTATTTCTGTCCTTTATTTACGCTTTGTTTTTGTTTGTTTTTGTTTTTGTTTTTTAGATTCCACATATGAGCGATCTCATATGGTATTTTTCTTTCTCTTTCTGGCTTACTTCACTTAGAATGACATTCTCCAGGAGCATCCATGTTGCTGCAAATGGCATTATGTTGTCGGTTTTTATGGCTGAGTAGTATTCCATTGTATAAATATACCACCTCTTCTTTATCCAGTCACCTGTTGATGGACATTTAGGCTGTTTCCATGTTTTGGCTATTGTAAATAGTGCTGCTATGAACATTGGGGTGCAGGTGTCATCCTGAAGTAGATTTCCTTCTGGACACAAGCCCAGGAGTGGGATTCCTGGGTCATATGGTAAGTCTATTCCTAGTCTTTTGAGGAATCTCCACACTGTTTTCCATAGTGGCTGCACCAAACTGCATTCCCACCAGCAGTGTAGGAGGGTTCCCCTTTCTCCACAGCCTCTCCAGCATTTGTCATTTGTGGATTTTTGAATGACGGCCATTCTGACTGGTGTGAGGTGATACCTCATTGTAGTTTTGATTTGCATTTCTCTGATAATTAGTGATATTGAGCATTCTTTCATGTGCTTTTTGATCATTTGTATGTCTTCCTTGGAGAATTGCTTGTTTAGGTCTTCTGCCCATTTTTGGATTGGGTTGTTTATTTTTTTCTTATTGAGTCATATGAGCTGCTTATATATTCTGGAGATCAAGCCTTTGTCGGTTTCACTTGCAAAAATTTTCTCCCATTCCGTAGGTTTTCTTCTTGTTTTATTTCTGGTTTCCTTTGCTGTGCAGAAGCTTGTAAGTTTCATTAGGTCCCATTTGTTTATTCTTGCTTTTATTTCTTCTAGGAGAAAATTTTTGACATGTATGTCAGATAATGTTTTGCCTATGTTTTCCTCTGGGAGGTTTATTGTATCTTGTCTTATGTTTAAGTCTTTAATCCATTTTGAGTTGATTTTTGTATATGGTGTAAGGGAGTGTTCTAGCTTCATTGTTTTACATGCTGCTGTCCAGTTTTCCCAACACCATTTGCTGAAGAGACTGTCTTTATTCCAATGTATATTCTTGCCTCCTTTGTCAAAGATGAGTTGACCAAAAGTTTGTGGGTTCATTTCTGGGCTCTCTATTCTGTTCCATTGGTCTATATGTCTGTTTTGGTACCAATACCATGCTGTCTTGATGACTGTAGCTCTATAGTATTGTCTGAAGTCTGGGAGAGTTATTCCTCCAGCCTCTTTCTTTCTCTTCAGTAATGCTTTGGCAATTCTAGGTCTTTGATGGTTCCATATGAATTTTATTATGATTTTTTCTAGTTCTGTGAAATATGTCCTGGGTAATTGGATAGGGATTGCATTAAATCTGTAGATTGCCTTGGACAGTGTGACCATTTTAACAATATTGATTCTTCCAATCCAAGAGCATGGAATATCTTTCCATTTTTTAAAGTCTTCTTTAATTTCCTTCATCAATGGTTTCTAGTTTTCTGTGTATAATTCTTTCACCTCCTTGGTTAGATTTATTCCCAGATATTTTATTACTTTGGATGCCATTTTAAAGGGGATTGTTTCTTTACTTTCTTCTTCTGTTGATTTATCATTAGTGTAAAGAAATGCAACTGATTTTTGAACGTTAATTTTGTAACCTGCTACCTTGCTGAATTCTTCAATCAGCTCTAGTAGCTTTTGTGTGGACCTTTTAGGGTTTTCTATATATAGTAACATGTCATCAGCATATAATGACACTTTTACCTCTTCTTTTCCAATTTGGATCCCTTTTATTTCTTTCTCTTGCCTGACTGCTGTGGCTAGGACTTCCAGGACTATGTTGAATAGGAGTGGTGATAGTGGGCATCCTTGTCTTGTCCCAGATTTTAGTGGGAAGCTTTTGAGTTTTTCCCCGTTGAGTACTATGCTGGCTGTAGGTTTGTCATATATAGCTTTTATTATGTTGAGATATGTTCCCTCTATACTCACTTTGGCGAGAGTTTTTATCATAAATGGGTGTTGAATTTTATCAAATGCTTTTTCTGCATCGATTGAGATGATCATGTGGTTTTTGTCCTTTCTCTTGTTGATGTGATGTATTACACTGATTGATTTGCATATGTTGAACCAGCCTTGTGTCCCTGGGATGAACCCCACTTGGTCATGATGTATAATCTTTTTTATGTGTTGTTGGATTCTATTTGCTAAAATTTTGGTGAGGATTTTGGCGTTTATGTTCATCAGTGATATTGGCCTATAATTCTCTTTTTTTGGAGCGTCTTTGCCTGGTTTTGGTATCAGGGTGATGGTGGCTTCATAGAATGAGTTTGGGAGTATTCCCTCCTTTTCAATCATCTGGAAGAGTTTGAGAAGGACTGGTATGAGTTCTTTGTATGTTTGGTAGAATTCCCCGGTGAAGCCGTCCGGTCTTGGACTTTTATTTGTAGGGAGGTTTTTAATTGCTATTTCTATTTCCTTTCTAGTGATCGGATTGTTCAAGTGTTCAGATTCTTCTTGATTCAGTTTTGGTGGACAGTATGTTTCCAGAAGCTTGTCCATCTCCTCTAGGTTATCCAGTTTGGTTCCATATAGTTTTTCATAATATTCTTGTATGATATTCTGTATTTCTATTTTGTTTGTTGTAATTTCTCCATTTTCCTTTCTTATTTTGCTAATTTGTGCTCTCTCTTTTTTCTTCTATGTGAGTTTGGCCAGAGGTTTGTCGATTTTATTTACTTTTTCAAAAAACCAGCTTTTGGTTTGGTTGATTTTTTTCTATGGTCTTGTTAATCTCTATTGTATTTAATTCCTCTCTGATCTTTATTATGTCCTTCCTTCTGCTGCTTTTTGGGGCTTTTTGTTCTTCTTTTTCTAATTCATTCAGGTGGTGGGTTAAATTGTTTATTTGAGATTGTTCTTTTTTGAGGAAGGCCTGTATCACTATAAACTTCCCTCTTAGCACTGCCTTTGCTGTGTCCCATAGGTTTTGGGTGGTTGTGCTTTCATTATCATTTGTCTCAAGGTATTTTTTAATTTCAGCTTTGATTTCCTCATTGATCCATTGTTTTTTCAATAACATATTGTTTAATCTCCATGCTTTCCTTTTTTTCTCCTTTGTTTCTCTGTTGTTGATTTCCAGTTTCATGGCATTGTGGTCAGTAAAGATGCTTGAGATAACTTCTATCTTCTTAAAATTGTTGAGGTTTCTTTTGTGCCCAAGTACATGATCAAACCTGGAGAATGTTCCATGTGCACTTGAAAAGAATGTATATCCTATTTTTTGGGGGTGTAATGCTCTGAAAATATCCACCAAATCTAGTTTTTCTATTGTAGTATTTAATTTCTCTGTTGCCTTGTTTATTTTCTGTCTGGAAGATCTGTCTAGTGATGTTAATGCAGTGTTAAAATCTCCAACTACGATTGTATTCCCATCAATATCCCCCTTTATCTCTGTTAGTAATTCTTGTATGTACTTAGGTGCTCCTATATTGGGTGCATATATATTAACGAGTGTAATATCCTCATCTTGTATCACTCCTTTAATCATTATAAAATGTCCTTCTTTATCTTTCTTTATGGCCTTTGTTTTAAAGTCTATTTTGTCTGAAATCAGTACTGCAACACCTGCTGTTTTGGCTTTTCCATTTGCATGGGATATCCTTTTCCATCCTTTCACTCTCAATCTATATGTGTCCTTCTCCCTAAAGTGGGTTTCTTGTATGCAGCATATTGAAGGTTCTTGCTTTATTATCCAGTCTGCTACTCTGTGTCTTTTGACTGGAGCATTTAGTCCATTAACATTTACAGTAATTAATGATAGATGTGTGTTTATTGCCATTTTGAACTTATCTTTGCAGTTGAATTGGTATATCCTCTTTGTTCCTTTCTTCTTCCTTTTGTGGTTTGGTAATTTTCCTTTGTATTATCATGGGTTTTATTTAATTTTTGTGACTCCTTTGTAAATTTTTGGCTTGTGGTTACCCTTTTTTGTAAATCTATCAACCCATTACTAGAACTGTTTTTATTAAACTGATAGTAACATGATCTCAAACCCATCCTACTGTTAAAAAATTTTAAAAAAGAAAGAAAAAAATATTCTATATTTCCCTGCCTCCCTCTCCCACTCTCAGTGATTTGTATGTCTTCTTTTATAATTTCATGTTTACTTTATTTGTAATTCATGAGTTATCACCTTTCCAGCTGTGTGTTTCTCATTTCTGTAGCATCCTGCTGCTTTTCTATTTAGAATAGCCCTTTCAATATTTCTTTTAGCATGGGTTTAGTGTTGCTAAACTCCTGCAGCTTTTTTTTTGTCTGTGAAACTCTTTATTTCTCCTTCTATCCTCAAGGATAGCCTTGCTGGATAAAGGATCCTAGGCTGCATCTTTTTTTCATTCAGGGCTTTGAATATATCTTGCCACTCCCTTCTGGCCTGTAGTGTTTGTGTAGAGAAATCAGCTGAGAGCCTGATGGGGATTCCCTTGTAACTTACTCTTTGCTTTTCTCTTGCTGCCTTTAGAATCATTTCTTTATCCTTGACTCTGGCCATCTTGATTATGGTATGTCTTGGTGTGGGTCTATTTGGGTTCTTCCTGTTTGGGACCCTCTGAGCTTCCTGTACTCAGATATCTGATTCCAAGTTTGGGAAGTTTTCAGTCATGATTTCTTCAAAAACCTTTTCAATCCCCTTTGATCTTTCTTCTCCTTCTGGGACCCCTATTATGCGAAGATTGGGACGCTTTATATTATCCCATAGGTCCCCTATGCTATTTTCATTATTTTTTATTTGCTTCTCTTGTAGTTCTTCTGAATGGGTGCTTTCTATTGCCCTGTCTTCTAGATCACTAATTCGTTCCTCTGCATTATCTAGTCGGCTTTGCACAGCTATTAGATCATTCCTCATCTCTGTCGATGAGTTTACCCATTCTACTTGGCTCTTCTTTATAGCTTCAATTTCATTTTTGACATATTTTATATCTCTAAACACTATCTCTTTTAATTCCTTCAGCAATTCGATCACTCCTTTTTTGAAATCTTGATCTAGTAGGCTATCGATGTCTATTTCGTTGATCTTTCTTTCAGGGGATTTCTCTTGTTCTTTTAATTGGGAAAGGTTTTTCTGCTTCTTCATCTTGCTTATACCTCTTTGGCACTGTGGTTTATGGAGTATCAGTTGTTTATTTTGGTCCTTAAGGATTTTATCTATCTGATGCCTATTTAGGAATAGAACTTAGGAAAAAAAGAAAAAAAAGAGAGAGAGAAAGAATTTTAAAAGAAGGGAGAAAGAGGGTTTGAAAACAGTGTATAATGAATAATAGAAGAGTGAGTTGAAGCAGAGTATTAATCGGGTTGAGACGTCCTTTTAAAACCTTTACAAAAAAGGGGGGGGGGGAGATGAATAGATGTATTTGAAACCTGTGTCTAATCAATAGCAGGACATCAAAACCCAAGAGAAATAGAAATGAATTAAGAAGTAAAGATTAAGAGAGTAATAGAAAATAGAACAGGTAAAAACAGATTTAAAAAAAAAGGGGGGGGGGTGGTTTGTCGGTGTTCTCCTGGAGTCTGTGTGCTTTTAATGTGAAGTCTTCCTGTCTTCGTCCTGTTTTGGAAGCTCAGCTTGCTGTTTTCAGAGGCCCTCCGTTGGCGCCCTCTTCTGTGCTGCTCCCAGCACCTGTCGGCAAGCAGATCGCGCCTCCTCCTAACACTGGGTCAGGTGCCCCTCTCTGCTGTGGGCGGGCGGGTCGCTGCCCCTCCGGATGCCACAGTCAGATGTTGCAGACTGGTCAGGTAGGAGGGCAGGTCGTGCCCCCTCCCAGCACCTCGGTCAGGGGCTGTGTTCCTGCCCTAAAGGCGGGGGGCGCTCTCGCTCTACCTGCGCCGCCGCTGGTAGCTCCGCTGCTCTGTGCAGCTGCGCGCTCCGCCCCGGTCGTCGCTCCGCGGGTGGGCTCGGGGAAGACCGAGGGACAGCCCTGTCCCTGCTCCGAGCCAAAACCCAGCTCCTTGTTTGTCTTTGTGGAGCAAGTTCTCTGAGGGACCAGGATGGAAGGATCCTATCTGCCCCAGGCTGCAGGCCAGTCTCAGTCTGGCCTTTGAGGCTGCTAAGCCCTTCGGTGCTGATGCAGGTTTCCCTCCCGCCCCTGCCTGGGTGCTCAGCCCGGAGGATATGGCGGCTGTGTCTGAGCCCCGCCTCTCTTCCCCCGAAAACTTTCCGCGGGTTTTCAGAGATGGGGGTGTGCACCCTTCCCCCAAGAGCACATCAACCTTACTGTTTTATGGAGGGCCCTGGTTGTTCTGCCCTGTGCACCCACAGCCACGGCGCGCAGCCCCTTGTGTTCCCCCGGGGCTGCCTACGTGCAGCCACTTCCGTAGTCCGCCCGGCTTGTGCAGCCTGGCCCTGCCCGCCGCTGCCCGCCGCTGCCCGCCGGCGTCTCAGGCTGGGTGTCGGGGGGACGCTCTGTGCCCGTTTAACTTAGTTCTGTTAGTCAAGGGCTGCTCTGTACAGATCCGAGCCTGGGAGGCTCCCCCTCCGTCCTGCTGGCCTCTCAGTTGGAGAGGGGAGACCCAGCGAGCGAGCGCCAGTCCTCCTTTGCCGCTCCCTCCCCGCGGGACCGGTCCCGCGCTGCTTTGCCTTTTGTTCTTTCCTTTTTCCTTTTCTCCTACCAGATTTTTGGCGTCTTTATCTTTTGAAGAGGGCGATGTTCTGTCGGAGTTCCACAGGTGCTCTGGTTGGCTGAGTGGGTCTGTAGATGTGGGTCTTGGTGTATTTGTGGGAGAGGGTGACTTGCGAGCGTCCTTCTACTCCGCCATCTTCTCCGTCTCTCAGAAATTATTTTCAACTGACATATTTATTCAAGAATATTTCCTGTAAATATTGAAAGCTTTAGGATCCTTCTAACTCCTCCTCCAGTGACATGGAGTATATCTACCAGACGTCTCATTCTTACCCTCTATCAGTCAAAGTAGTGCTTGTTATAGGAGGTATTTCTAAAGAAAAGTCTTGCAAGTAAAATTGGCCTAATCTTCCATGGCAGTAGAAGTCAAAAGATAATCATGATCTTTTGTTTCAGATAATTCATAATCCATGCATTCAATATATTTTCTATAGAATGATGCAATTTTTATAAAAGAGTGATTTTTCAAAAGAGTTCAGAAATAAGTAAGGGTTAGCCATGTATGTATCAGGGAGATAAGTGCTCTAGAAAAACAGAAGATAAAATATAAAGGCCATGAGGCATGACCGTATTTGCTGTTGTTAACAAGGGAAGCCATGTGACCAGTGAAGAAAGAACAGAGTGAATGATAAGGACATTTGCAACAAATGAGGACAGATGATGGCCAGAGGTAGGATCCCTGTAGACTCTAAGTAGAGATCTGACTGAGGGTAGCATAGCAGGGAGATAAGTCAAGGGCTCTTGCAGTGTCCTGGTTGAAGATCATAGTGGCTTTCTCTAGTTCAATGATAGAAGTAAAGGGTAGTTGTCAGAGTCAATTCATATTTTTACAAGGGCTTTAAAAAGTGTTTGATTCTAGAATTGATATGAGTTATAACAGAGGGAATTAAAGGATGATTTCAAGGACTTTGGCCTGAGCAACTAGAAGAACAGAGCTGATATTTAGATGGGGAATACCAGGGTAAGAGGTAAATATGAGGTGGAGACAGAGAAAACTTGGAATGAGATTGAATTTGGATATAGTAAGTCTGTGATTCCTATTAGCTACCAAATGGAAATTTTGAATGTGGAGTTCTCAAATGTATGAATTTGGAGCCAAAGGAATAGGTCAGGGATAGAAATATAAATTGAGAGATAAAACATAAATTCAAATTCTGTTTATGCCATAAATTAGAAGGTTAAAAAAAGAGGAACATTGCCAAATTGTAGGGGAAAAAAAGTGGATTTTTTTCCCTCAAAACTTAAGTTCAAATTTAGCTCAACCTCTTTAGAGCTGTTATCTTAGGTAGATTACTTAATCTTTCCAAATATCAATATTGCAGTCACTGAAATAGAAATAATAGTGTCTAACTTCCAGTGTTGCTATGATATTTTCTGATACCTCGTATGTTTGTGTGTGTGCGTGTATGCTTATAATAAGGATCCTAGTAGTGTTCCGGACACACAGAACCATGTCATATGCATAATAAATGGCAACTGTTGTTGCTGTAGATATTTAATGACTTGTTGAATCTGAAAATACAGTAGCTTCTTTGCTTTAATTGATTCCAAATATTTTCATTATTTCTGTTGAAAGTGTTGGACCCCACCAAATTAATAATCAATTAATCATTAATTAATGATGATTAATTAATAAATCATCTATTAAAAGCACTGGATTCCCAACAAGAATAATCAAGTATCTCCTTATGAGATAGATACAAATCTAGACTATCTGATTTTGCTTTTAATTCTTACCTCAAAATCTAATAGTGTCTCTGATAATCTTAAGGACAACTGAAATAAAACAGCAAAAGCACTGTCAATCAAGATACACAATATATGATAATATAAAATATCAAACAAAATTTATGAGAACATTTAAAATGATTGAGAGCTGTTTAACATAGAAGTTAAAACCTTGCTTCTGAGATACATCTATGGTTCTTTGCCTTTTTTTTTTTTAATTTTCAATGAAATCTTCACAGGTTATGGTACTTGATTTGATTTTTCTCATTAACTGCTTTGTTTCCCACTTACTATACTGACCTAGAATCTATTGAATATACATTCCTTACAACAGTTTCCAGCTCAAGGTCAGACCTGGATTGGTTGAATGGATGAATGATCTTTATTGAAAGCTTAAGTACAGTTGAGAAATAAATTTAGAAATCTTGTTTAATTACCATAGTGTTCTTGAAATAAATGATGAAGTTTCAAACATCAATGACATTTAATAAATTGAATTTCTAGAGGTGTTCATTTATGCCAACCTCATTGAAGGCACAGTGTCTAATTTAACCTAGAAAAAGATTTTATTTAAGAGAAGCCAGACCTTGAACTATCCATTACTTTTAATGATGATTTACATATATTTCTACTTGTTTATTTAGTACTTAGGCCTCTAACAATCAGGAATTCTGAATTTGTTAACAGTATATAAATCCTTTACCTATATATAATTTAGAGTAGTAAGAATTTCAATTGGAATGTGCCAAATTAAATAACAGAACAGAAAGATACATAACTCTTTTGGAGTCTTTAAGGTACTGTTAAAATCTAAATGGCTTGCTTCATTTTTTGTTATAAAAGTTTTGCTTTTATAATACATAATAAATTCTATGAAATGGCACAGTGTTGGTCACGATTGTTTCATATATTCTGCATGTTTCATTTCAGTGATATTAAATTGGTATAACTTATTTGTTGAAATATAGTATTTTCAACATAAAAAAGGAGTTTATGCTAAGACAAATAGAAACAAAAGAAATTCTAACATCCTCCCTTTGGAGGTAGCTTAGTTCGGTATAAAGTATTTGAACTTTGAAATTGGGCAGATGTAGGTTTAAAAATGCCAATTTCTGCTAATAAAACAGTGGAGGTGAGTGGGTAATGACATATCATGGAAGGAATTAAATAAAACATCATATGAAAAATCCTCAGCAAAATAGCTGACAGATACTACATGCTCAGTTGTCAGTTTTCTTCAACATTCATCTAGCTCTGTTTTATAGCTGGAGGCAGAGTGGTTTAAACCAATACGCTTCCAAGCCCTTGATAAAATCAGATTGCCTATATTGAGGGTGAATTTTCTGTCAAATTGCTAAAATTAAGGTGGATGTCGTAGGATGAAAAATCATCAGTATGTTATCTTGACAAATTAAATTTTAAAAGTTTTCAACACCTTCCTAATGACTAAATCTCTCAAGATGAAGAGTTTGAAAGAGCTAAAGGTAACCCTCAATCAAGAAGATTATATGGTGAAAAATTGCCTTGAACATTGTCTTTCTAAGTGCTATTACAAATCTGCACTTGAAAAAAATTGTAAAATTTTACTGGAGAGGAAAATCATACCAATTGTGAAGTAAGGATACTTGGCCTTTGAAAAGTGCAAGTGGTGTCTGATTATAAGTTTACTGATTTATTTAGGCAACATGCTACTTGTAGCTCACACTTTCAACTGTCATTTAAATTGTATTCAACTTCAGCTTAACTTGTATTCAGCTCATTGCAAACCTTAGGAATCCAAATTTAATGCTGCTTCACAGGGTAGGGACACTTATAATCTCTTTCCAGCTCAAACCTGGCTGATGAAAACAATACATTGCTTTCTCAGCCATTCAAATTAATTGTGAAATCAAAAGAAACAAATGATGATTAACCAGCTTGCCATTTGAGTGGCATTCCTGGCTTAACTCTGTATCTACTATAAATTCTAGCTTAAAATTTAAAGAAAAGGCAAATGACCTTTTAACTTACAGGATATTATGTTTTGGCAAGTAGATCAGCCTTAACCGAAATCAAAGAGGAATAAATCATATTTGAACATTCGTCCATATAAAAAAATATTGTGTACATATACACTGAAATACCAATCAATATTCAGTCTTCTTCACTCCTTCCTTTCCCTCCCTCCCTCTCTCTTTGCTTATCTCCTTTCACTCTTCCTTCCTTCTTTTTGTCCTTCCTTCCTTTTTTCTTCATTTCTTCCTCTCTTTAATAGGCAATAGCTTCTGTAATGTATACCAGATGAAGTAAAAAATTTTAAGTGGATATCAGTTTGTAGATATTCATTAACAAGTTTTATCACAGTAGACATAAGAATCTTTATTGTGAAAGTTAAGTTGGAGTCCTGTCAGTGAATTTTTAGATTAATACCAATTCTTTGAGGGAAATACCAAACTTTATCCTAAGCAAATATAGTATTTACAAAGCCTACAGTATGGACTAAATAATTAGAAGCTAGAAGTAAAAAGGAACACTTGTTTTAGCTTTTAACAAGTTTTTGAAACGCTAGAAATATGTAAATACATAGGTGTATATATCCATAATTTATGTATGTGTGTAGCTTTTATGTTTTATGTGCATCCCATCTCTCCTTGTATAATTACAGCTTTACCTACAGAAGTATTGAATTACTTGCATTGTTAGCTTGCCTAACATTATATCAAGATAGTTCAGGAAGATAATGTTGCCGAAAGATCGGCGCCCATCCCGAATGAGTCAAATTGAAACTCAGAGACAGGGTCTTAGAGCTTAGAAAAAAAGAGACAACTTTATTGCTTTGACGGAGAAGGGGACTCCCAGCAGGCTGGTGCCTTCAAAACTGTGATCCCACCTTGGGGATGGGGCAGGGTGATTATATAGCCATAGCTCAAACAATAAAGCATCAGTAACAATCAACAAAATCATTTTCTTCTAATAAGACTCAGAGTGGCGTCATGGTGTCTCCAGGTGACCAAGTCTGTAGGGCTAATGGTTGTTGTTCTTTTGAGCTCTTTATTTTAGAAGAGCCCAAGGTGTGGTTTTCTTGGTAGTTCAGGCTATTTTGTAAGGTTGCAGTTCTGTGACCTTCTTCCTGGAGAACGACTTAGAAACCAAGCATGATTGTTACTTTCGATTACTGGAGTAAAGTCGAAATAGTAAAATTAATGTCTTTATTTTAACAATGGGCCTGGAGCTGTGTGTAGCAACCAGTCACTCAGGTCAGTTGACTGTTCTAAGGGCAAGCATAGAATAAGCAATCTGTTAGCCTAAATTCGGCCATTTTATTAATCCTCCTTCAACAAGACAGATCATTAACATACAATTAACTGTACTGATCTCAATTATACATGTATATGTTTCTCCCATATCCCTTATATTTGGAATGTTTTCAATTTTATTTATTTTTACAACTGTGCATAATGGCATTTAAAATTTTCTGTTTCTTTTTCCTTTTATGGCTGTTTAACTATTGATTGCCAATTTTTTCAAATATTTATCATAATTTTTCTATAGATGTTTGCATCTTGTGGAAATTTAGTGCTTTTTGTGATTTCTAAATGTATAGAACCATACTTTGAACATATTATTAGGTTTATAATTAAGGGACTAAAATTATAAAAGTTACTTGCAAATATACTATGTAAACAGAAAATAATTGAAAACTTATTAATAATTAGCATTACACTCATATATGAAGAACAGAAAATAAGTATGTGCACATTTTAAATTGCTTACACACTGATGATACGTTTGAGAAAAAGTTGTACTTGAATCATTTAGACATATATTTCTCAGTCTCAACTATCATTTGTAGCTGAATGTGTTTCCTTTTTACTCACTGTTTCCTCAGATTAATTCATCAAGTCTCAGCCTGACTTTTGAGTACATGGTTCCAACATCATCCAGAGAATCATGAAGAGTTTTCAGATAGAATCTGGAGCTCCTCAACCTCACACATCTCCTTTCTGATTCCCTCCTCAATTCTAGGAAGTGTGTTTGTTTCCAAGTTAGTCCCCTTGTTCATTTGGACCAAAGACTTCAGGTTTTCTATCAGATTTAGATGTACTGGTGGCTCTGATTTCATCCTATCTCCAGGTTAAAGATTTAAAAATAAATAACTCACTCTGTACTATTCCTTTCTCCCCAGAACTTTCCTCCCTGTTTTTTTTTTGTTTTGTTGTTGTTGTCTTTAGTGCATCTAAGTCACTAATTTTCTTGTATTTGTTCAGACTTTTAGTTGCTATCTTGTGAAAGGCAGGAGTTGAAAGTTGAGCAGGATATGACTTGTCCATATTAGAAGTAGACCCTCAAGTTGCCAGTAGAGCAAGAAAATAACTCTAATACTGAGGAGGCAGAATGAGGATATATGGAGTTTGCTGGTGACAGGTCCTATTCTCCAGAGAAGACTGTGTATTTGAAGTCATGAGGACAGGAAAGTGTCAGAAATGTCACTACAGGGCACTTTTAGGGCATTAGAGAAATAGGCATGGCTGATGATGACCTTGGAGAATTGATTCCTTAAGTGGGGGCACGGTGCCGAGTATATGTGAAAAGTGAAGGAATTGTTCTTTGTAGGCTTTCTGTAGAACTCAGGTGGATAGCGTTCAGCTAATTTAGCTGGAGAACAACTCTTCAATCCTGTAGTTCCAGATAAAGAAGAAGCACCAGTGCTGGGAGATGGCCCACCAAGGACTCAAAGACAGTTCTTTGACTTGTGCCAGCCTGAGAATAGAAGGTGGCTTACTAGGAATATAACTGAGTGTGTAGAGATGGTCTCAGACTACAGGACTGTGGACACATGAAACAGTAGGTGAAATGGAAGACTGACCAAGGGCAGTCGATGACATCAAAGATGAACAGGACAGGTGGAATAATGCTGTTTTCTCCCTTTGGCTACTAATTTATTTGTATTAATGTATGAAAATGCTCAAAATTAATAATACTGTGTGTTTTAAGTGTATTCTGCTAGGTTTGTTTCTGAGAAAAATTATCTGTATATCTGTATATGCCTAATTTTCATTCCTTTTGGATTTTATGAAGAGATGTGACATGTCAAATGCTTTTTAAAAAGCATGTATCAGCTAGGAGGCATTAAATAGATTGAGACAGATATGGAATAGACAGGAGTTCGGGTAATTATAACTGCTTCTTTATACTCAGATGTGTATTAGCAAAATATATTTTATAATGAACAATAGATTATTACTTATTCATTAGCTTACACATACTTAATGTTGATTTCACTTATAGCCCTGTGTGTATTTTTTACATGTCCTTCAGTGTAGACTTTGCACAATACATTAGTTCTTTTTCACCACAGCTAAACAGCTTTGTCAGCTCCAAACTGTGTTTTTCTTATTTTTTTTTCCCGCATAATCTTTGTCCTACTATAAAATAGGTTTGGTCAATGGGAATCCACTCTGTGAGATCATAGCTCAGGTGCGTTTTTGCTCTCATGCCCATCTGTTCCTGGCTCCATAGGCAACTTGGATAACATCTGTTTTACTTGTTTGTTGACATATATCAGCATTTGGGATGTGGTTGCATATAGATATCTGCACATTCATCATTCAGTTGATCCTTGAGGAACAGCCAGCATTCTTCCTTAGCTAACTTTAAAGGCTTCAAGTTCTCTCATACCTCCTTGTGTTTTACAGAACAACTGATGAGTGAGTTTGTTGGCATTTTTTGCTATGTTTATCCTATTCAAATGAAGTTACATTCCCTAACATTTATTTATTTACTACTGGGACTTGCAAAAGGGTTTGGCATTTAACCAGGGCCAGCTTCATACGTATGTGACCTGTGTTGTCACACAGGGCCTTGCACTCAGAAGGACCCCACATTCGCTTTAACACTCAGCAACCACCATATTTGAAATTCTTAATGATTTTATCTTTGAACTTGTGATCTACAAGTGAAGACAGATGGGGCAGTGAATCACACATGTGAGCAGAAGAGATAACATACAATTTGCATATCCATGACTCCTTCTCAGCCTGTCATATACATAGTTCACAGTGTCCCAAGAGCACAGAATTCCAGAGGAACCAAGATGGACAGAAGTTCTGTGAGACTCAGAACAAGTCAAGGTCATTGCGTCTCATCTATAACCAAGGAAGTAGGAGCAATGATAGCCTTGAGAGTCACACTTTTCTCTTGGACCAGAACTTGCTTTGAAGACTTAGAGAAGGTCATGGTGTTCTAAGAAACATAAACCATCAAAGGGTGCTATTATGTTCTTTCTTACTCGCTTTACTTTTCTGTGTTGGCCCACCAATAATGCTGAAAATGATGACAGAGAAGAAAAAAGGAAAGACAGGGCAATCCAGAGATGCTTTCTCTTTCAATCCTTCCTTATCTATCAGTGAGACAGAGGTTGAGAAGTCAAATAAAAGCAGCTGAGTTACATTTCTGCAGTGTTTCCCCTGTTCATACAAAATGCATATGCATATGTGAGCTATAAAATACAAATTGTCTAATTTCAGGGGTTTAAAAACTGCCGTACACAATAAAGGTGATGGTAAAACTCAAGCTAATGATTTAACTTTTATTTATGTCTTACCTAAAAAGGCATTATATAGCAAATAAAAATTACAATGACAATTTGAGAGACAAATCATGGAGGCATGGGAAAAGCCTTATGTTTATTACCTTTAACAGCATTTTTCCCCTGCTTTTCTAACAGGGAATCTCATTTTTATTTTTAACAGGATTTGCAAATTAAGTAGCTGGCCTTGAATTTCACCAACCATTCTAAACTGTGTAGGACAGTAATATTCTATAGATAATAATATGAATTTACAGTTGCTAAAACAGCAGCCAGATAGTTATTCTAGTTATGAAGATTGAAGAGAAAGAAGAGCTTCAGATGAAAATTAGGCTAAGACTGGATCTGTTGGAAATGGTTGAAAAAATTCACCACTATGAGGTTATTCATAATTATTTCTCCCTGCACAGACATGTGAAAAAATGATAGGTGACATATTACAATATTGATGCTGTATTTTTGACATATACATGATATGTCTTCCACAGTGGAGACAGCTTCACATATTTTAATTTATGCCACACACAGATACTGTCAGGCTATCTTATTGTCACCATTTCACATTGCAATAAAAGTGATCTGCTTGACTATGCTGGGAACAGTTACATTCCTGTGTTCAAATTAGTAATGTCTATAAAGAGAGAAAATGTAAAATTAACATAACATCGAGGAGCAGATATGAAGCTGGTCACCTTTACATAATGCCCTTAAGGTGTCTAATAAAATCATACAGATTTGCTTTGCCTTTCCAGGTATTGTATGAATAAGTGTGTCAATTCTCTTCTCATTTCAATTTTTTAAAAGTTTTTTATTTTTAAGTTGATTTGCAACGTTGTGTTAATTTCTGGTGTATGGCATAGTGATTCAAATATATGCATATATATTCCTTTTCAAATTCTTTTTTATTATAGACCATTACAAGTTATCAAATATAGTTCCTTGTGCAATACAGCAGGGCCTTGTTGTTTATCAATTTTACATATAGTAGTTAGTATCTACAAATCCTGAACTCCCAATTTATCCATCCCTGCCCTGTCCCTCAGTAACCGTAAGTTTTCTGTGTCTGTGAGTCTGTCTCCATTTTGTAAATAAGTTCATTGGTGTCTTTTTTTTTTTTTTTTAGATTCCGCATATAAGTTATATCATATGATAATTTTTCTCTTTCTGGCCTACTTCATTTAGTATGGCAATCAGTTACATTCATGTTGTTGCAAATGATATCATTTTATTCTTTTTTTCTGGCTGAGTAAGTATTCCATTATATATATATATATCACAACTTCTTTATCTAGTCATCTGCTGAAGGACATTTAGGTTGCTTCCATGTCTTGGCTATTGTGAATAGTTGCTGCTATGAACACTGGGGTGCATGTATCTTTTCAAATTAGAGTTTTCTCCTGATACATACCCAGGAGTGGGATTGCTGGATCATAGGGTAAGTCTATTTTCAGTTTTTAAAGGAATCTCATACTTTTCCATAATGGCTACACCAAACTGCTTTCCTATGGGAGGGTTTCCTTTTCTCTACATCTTCTCCAGCATTTATCATTTGTGGACTTTTTAACGATAGTCATTCTGACCTATGTGAGGTGATACTTCATTGTAGTTTTGACTTGCATTTCTCTGATAATTAGCAGTCACTGAGCATTTTGTCATGTGCTTATTGGCCATTTGTATGTCTTCATTGGAGAAATGTTTATTTAGGTCTTCTGCCCATTTTTGGGTTGGGTTTGTTTTTTTGTTGAGTTGTATGAGCTGTTTGTATATTCTGAAAATTAAGCCCTTGCCAGTTGCATTGTTTTCAAATATTTTCTCCCATTTCACAGGTTGTCTTTTTGTTTTGCTTATGGTTTCCTTTGTTGTGCAAAAGTTTATAAGTATGATTAGGTCTCATTGTTTAATTTTTGGTTTTATTTTGATTGCCTGGGTAGATTTCCCTAGGAGAACTTTACTGAGATTTATGTCAGAGAGTGTTTTGCATGTGTTCTCATCTAGGAGGCTTATAGTGTCTTATGTTTAAGTCTTTAAGCCATTTTGAGTTTACTTTTGTACATGATATGAGGAATTGTTCTAATTTCATTTATTTACATGTAGCTGTCCAGCTTTGACAACACCAGTTGTTGAGGAAACTGTCTTTCCCCCATAGTATATTCTTGACTCCTTTGTGGAAGATTAACTTACTAATGGTGTATTATGTCTGGGCTCTCTATTCTGTTCCATTGACCCATATGTCTGTTTTTGTGCCAATACCATGCTGTTTTGATTTCTGTAGCTTTGTAGTATTATGTGAAGTGGGAGGGTTATTTCTTCAGCTTCATATCCACTAAAACTGAGAAGAGCTGGAGGAATAATTCTCCACCTCAGTTTTAATGGATACTTGCCATCATTTCATAACATGTAGTTTAATCTGTTAGGATTATCATGGTCCAATTAAACTGCTCTAAATTCCTATATTATATACTGTAAATGTCTCTCAATCCTTTATTTTTTCTGTATTCATTCATTATTTTATGTTTTTAACCATTTTTAATTTCACTGTTTGCCATTTATAAAACATGATTTTTTACTCTTTGAGGTGAATGTCAGACTACTTGCTTCAAACAGATATTGGTCCATTTAGCCTAGTCAAGATCTGAGCCACTTGGCTGAAGTTGAACTTATTTTTCCTTAACTTCGTTTCCACCAGATTTATTTGACAGGTAGTATCTTTCAATCAATCAGATTCATATTTGATATGTGTCAGAAGGCATACAGGAACTACAGGGGTGACAGCACTTTAACTGATTTCAAGAGACACTAATTAACTGATTTGACTGGAGATGTTTCTATTATGTGACAAGATCCATAGTTTTACATAAAACATTTATTTTAAACATTTCATGGAAAATCCAATTTTGATGTTACAATACTGGCACATGGATAAAGGCTGCTTATCCCATACCAAAATGCTTTCTCTCCTCCTGTTTTGCAATTTTTTGATTATTCTTTAACACCATAAAAAACAAACTGTCATTTCAAACAATGAATTGTGAGGACGTGCAAGTGAAAATCAGGCTGTAAAGATAAATGTTTGAAAAAATATTAACAATTTAATTATGAAATTTTGCACTCAATATGTTAAAAATGTAATAGTTTAAAAATTTTATGACTTCATCAAAACCTAGCAAGTCCTCAAAACATTTAAATTTTTAATTACCAAGGAAATTAACCAAAAGTGGAGTTGTGAATCTCAAATTCTAATGTCATTTATTAAACGTAGGGCATGAAATTGTGCTTTGTTAATGTATTTTTTGTTACTACATAAAGTGAGTACCAACTAGCATCTCATAAGTCTTCCCACCAAATGTTCAGTAATTTTGATTTGAATTAATAGTAGTTACTTAACAAAATCTGAGAGTTTCTGTTTAGGAATTGTTAGGGAAAAGTACGTTCACTACATGGGCCCCACACCATCATCCAGATGGCAAAACATATGGTGTTGCTAGAATTGTCACTCCGAGGACTTCATGTGCTTCAGCTGCTTGATGACAGAGTGAGCAATTCACACAGTTTTCTCATCATGGTGGAATGAGTAGAATTTGACTATAGTATTATATATTGATTTCAGATAACTGGATTTCATTTAAAAAGCTTTAAATTCTTAACAGCATTATTTAATTAAATAGAAGTGTGTGTTAAATATTTTGGACAAAAAAATTGTTGAAGGAATTTACCAGATGTCACACAAAATTCAGTCAATTCAATTGTATTTTTGGTTGTTTTTATATGCTATTAAGTGAATTAATTGGCTGGGTTTTGTTTTCAGTTACGAATAATGTTTTGATTTTATGTAGATAGATTTGCAACCCCTTTTTGTGCTAAAAAGAAGATAGAATTACAGTTAAGGAGCTTAGTGCTACAGTCGTTTGACCACAGGTTTTTCCTTGCTTCTTCAAGCCTTTTTATGATATCAATAATGATATGAAATAGTTTACTAGTCCTTCTGTACGTCTATGTTGTGTTAACTGCTTCAGGAACAAAAACTGGCTTACATAAGTGCTCTAAATCATTTTGTGAAATAAGAGATGATGATATGACTCAATATTTGAGAGAAAACTGGAAAGTGATTGAATTTTTCAAAGAAGCAAAGTGCTAGTGGCTTCCCTGACCTAACAGAGAAACTCTGGCTTTGTAAACTTGATGGCACATTGTTCTTGGAGCAAGGATTGATTGACTCTTAAAAGTAAACCCAAGTAATATAAGCAGATGATATACTAATAATTTACACATGCAAGTTCCTATTTGTGATTAAAGATGCAGAATAACTGAATGTATGTCTTTTCAATTAATTTCTCAAACCCATTAATTGGAAATGAGATTTCTATTATTATTTTTCAGAAATGCCTTCTGAGGTTCATTTAGAGTGTGACGATCAGTCTATTTTTTTTTTAAGCAGTGGGAAGGAGTGAGGGAAGTTGGCCTGCCTGTCAGAGCTCTAAAGATTATTACTCAACAATTTGACGATAGAAACTGAAAAAAAATTCTAATTATATCTGAATTTTGAATTTTGCCTTTAGAGGTAAGAACAGACTTAGGAAGATAATCGTCAGTTATATTGGACTGTTTTGCCCAAAAGTTGCTAAGAAAAGTTTTTTAATAGGAAGTTAGCTACAGCTTTCCAAATACAGGAAAAAAAAAAAGTCTGTTAACAATTTGCTGGTAAGAAACACATTCTGACAAAGACATGGTTATGGAGTGAATACTTGTGTGATACCATTATAATAAGCATAACTTGAAAGGGAAAGGCCTAATCTTTGCAGTGTGATGGAACAGAACATACAAGGAAAGTAATACTATTCAGTTCTGATTTTATTCTTCTACACCAATTGAGAAAAAAGGAATTGAATAAAATCATTTCAAGGAACAGAAATATTTGAAAACTGTCTCTTTGAAGTTTAATTTCTACATGGTACCAGTATATCCATAGAAGGTGTACTATGTATGTATTTCATATTTATTTAAATATTATGTGAAACATTTAAATACTTTAACCTATCATGGAACAATGATTCACCATTTGTAGAGGTGATATTTAAACATAAAATATTTCAGCATAATATTACAAAATTAATACCTCAGGAAAATTCCACAGGGGAGAAAGTTTATTTTGATAAACAAATCATGTCAAAGTTTAAGGGAGCACTTACAACTCAGTGAATCTGTCATTATTTAAAAATCAGATTTAATTTACATTGATTGGAGGTTTGAGCTAATAACTCTGTGGGTATTCTCTACTGAGGTCTTGTATTATCATCTTTAAATAGCATTTGATATCTTAGCCAAATGCTTTTTAAAAATAATATGAACAGGAATAGCTGAAAAAAATCAGAAAAACTTGGCAAGCAAACTGCTATAGAAGACCAAATTCTACCAAATCAAGCTGAGCAGGAAGAAATTCAAAATAAGTATAAAAGTAATCTGTAAGTGGTGAGGCCTGGTTTAACAGCAGATGAAGGAGAGGACAAGAAAAAATCTTGGAATTTTTTTGCTAAACTTAGATAATATAGCTAATAAATTGGTTAAAATATGTATTAATACCAATTGATTATGGCACCCAGGTCAAGAGAGTGTCCAGCCCTACTCTAGTGAAAATAGATCTAAGCACATATGGCACATTGTGTCTAGTTTTCAAGATCGTATTTAAGGGGACACGGATAGGTTAGCCTGTGTGTGAAAGATACACATAGGAATGAGGAGTGGGAGAAGCAGTGTGTAAGAGTTGAATACTAGGGAACAGGGTTTAATTTGGAAAAGCTGATGGAAATGGTAGAGGGAAATATCCAACTCCACATTCCATCTTCTAACCTCCCTGGACTACTTGACTGATGCTGCCAGTGTTCTACAATTTTCTGTCTCCATAGTTTTTTGTCAGCACTTCAAATTGCAATGCTGAATCTTTTTCTTTCTTTTTTTTTTTTTTTCCATCCAGAGATTGATTAAAATTCCAATAATGCTTTAAAGTCAGCCTCTAAAACTATCTCACCCACATGCTTCCTTCCAGGAGGGTCTTCCTTCCCTGCCCTCCAACTGAACTCAGCACAATGGGGATCACATTCTTCCATGTATGATAACATCCTGGAAGTTTATTTTATCCCCACAGGAAGGATGACTCGATGTCTTTTCCATCTTATAACTCTCACAGCTTTTGGTATAGTCTAACAAATACTTAATGGAAACATTTTGTTAATTAACTATCCATTGATATTCAATTGAAAACAAGATTATTCATGTTTCTGAGAGTGGGATAGGCATAGTACAAAGGGGAGAGGGCATGTGTAATTGTATTGACATAAGAAAATGCTAGAAGTGATTAAATTCAACATGTTTTAGAAATGTAATGATGATTATTTAAAGCAAGTAGACTCCTATTCATGAATGCATAAGCAGAACAAATTAAAATTAGTGTCAGTAAAATGTCTTTAGAAATAAATGAAACACTTGCAGAAAGATACAGTTCAAACAGATGTATAAATTAGAGGTGAATTTTTTTGCAGTAATGAAGAATAGGCCTTTGATAACTACATATCAGATTTTAATGCTTTTAATGGATCTAAATTATCATGAAACCTATAATAACAAATCAGGTAGCATTAACAGATATTTTTCAGTAGCATGTATGTGGCAGGGTATGGGGTTTTCAAAAAGAGGGTTCCTAAAATATTTTGTCAACTTAAAAAATAAGAGTACAATTCAAGCAGCAAAGTGTCTGGGATCAAATAATTGCAATTTGGGATGCACAGATTTAGGCAGACACTCAGTTTCCTGGTTACAGGAGAGGAGATCAGGACTTCATGGGAAAAAGAAAGATGAGGTAAGTTGTTTTTGACAAGAACTTATCGGTGCAAGATGAGGTAATCAATCAGGTGAAGTGTTAATTGGTAAAAGATGAGTTAAAGCTAGATTTGTACTACTTAGATTTGTCAGGTGAAGTGGTCACTAGGTAAAAGTTCATTTATCAGTCCTTTCAACAGGATAGATCTTCTAGTTTCTTTGCTTCTCAGAATACTGGTGCTTAGTTCAGTTCAGAGGTGGATAAAACAAGACATGCAAGGCAGCTCCTCTGGAATGACCGTTTTGGCTCTATTTTAAATGGCTCCACTCATGTCATCTTTCACAGTTTTTTAGTAGTGAGAACATCTAGATCTTTGCTGTAATTTAATTATTTTAGTATCAGAAGCAAGGTAGCATTATAATAGTGGACTAGAGAGGAGAACCAGGGAAAAATAAAAGTCTGATTTTGGTTCTGTTTCTCTGAAAGAGACACATCTTTGCCCTTCCATGACATCAGCAATAAATACTCCTTCATGCTAATTCAAAGGGACAGTTGCAGCTTATTAATGTAGTAAATAGACGGTAAAAATCTTGTAGGTCTTTATCAAAAGAGATAACATTACTACTCAGTCTTTAACACTATGGCGACATTTGGCATAGTACAGTTGTTTGTTCATAATGCAATGCTTCTTTCTGGCATTAATTACAGTATTATTCACTGAGGTGAAAAAAATGTTTGGCACAAACAGCAGACTATATAGTCTTTCAAAAAGAGGTCTTTGCATGACACTATTCCTAAGAGATTTGCTTCAGTTAAAAGCATTCTTCTGTCCTGTGGATATTTGTGTACATGTCTGATTGAGTGGAAAAAACTGCTGGAGAAAAATGAGATCACAAATGTATGTTTTGGCTGCCATCAAGTCAATACAGTAATAGGTTGGTGAAAACATCAAAACACAATCAAAGCTTCCTTCAGTGTCTGAGTGCAGTATTGACTGGGCAGTCAGCCAGAAAAGGTCATTTTTTCCCCCCATTTCATCAGTAATCATGAAGGAAATAAATATGAGGATCATGATTTTTGTAAAAAAAATTTACATGGTTGCTCTAAGAAGATAGTTTGAATAATTTTATTAAGTATGTATTTATTTGCTTAGGTTGATAAGCCAAAATATAACAATGAGGCATTGACAACCAAGTGAATCTGTGCTTGCAAATGATTAACAGAGAAAAATATACTACAATTTAATACATACTTATGGAAATTGACACATTTTTTAACATGAAAATACTTGGAAAAACCTTTGGTACATTTTTAAAGACAAAAGGAAAGAAAACAAAATCTGACTACAAAAGAAAGCTTTCAATCAATAGTTCCATGTGAATTATAATAACAAGTTTGAATATGGGATCTGTGTGATCAGATCAGCATCACCTTGCAAAATCAATGCAATGTATAATAATATGGATATATAAGTCACAAGAGAAAAAGCTACTATATGGTCCATCAACTTGAAATCTTCTCCCTCACTATGTTGAAAATTTGCTCTTTTAGCACATATTTTAATGATATGCTTTGTAGGAGGAAACATATTCTAATATTTAAAACAATAAAAATTAAACCTATTATGCATTCTTATATATATTGTGCTGGTTGGTAACCATCAAAACCAGAAAAAGTATTTGTGTCTATGAGTTAAGCAGTGATATAAAAAACAGAAAAACAGTGGTTTTGATATCTAACCATGCTTACATTCAATGTGTATTTTATACTAGGCAGGATAAATGGCTTGTGTTCCATAAACCTCCTAGAAGAGAACATAAGCAAAACGTTCTCTGATATAAATCATAGCACTGTTCTCCTAGGTCAGTCTACAAAAGCAATAGAAATAAAAGCAAAAAAAAAAAAAACAAAAAAAAAACAAACCCAAAAAACCCAAGGGGATTTAATCAAACTTATAAGCTTCTGCAGAGCAAAGGAAATCATAAACAAAACAAAAAGACAACGTATGGACTGGGAGAAAATATTTGTAAATGATGTAACTGACAAGGGCTTAATTTCCAGAATATACAAACAGCTCATACAACTCAATAACAAGAAGAAGTGGGCAAAAGACCTAAATAGACATTTCTCCAAAGAAGGCATATAGATAGCCAACAGGCACATTAAAAGATGCTTAATATCGCTAATTATCAGAGAAATGCAAATCAAAACTACGAGGTATCACCTCACATCGGTCAGAATGGCCATCATTAAAATTCCACAAACAATAAATGTTGGAGAGGGTGTAGAGAAAAGGGAACCCTCCTACATTGTTTGTACGAATGTAATTTGGTGCAGCCACTATGGAAAATAGTATATAGATGCTTTCAAAAACTAAAAATAGAGTTACTATATGATCCAGCAATCCCACTTCCAGGCAAATATCAAGAGGAAACTCTAACTCGACAAGATACATTCACCCCAATGTTCACAGCAGCACTATTTACAATAGCCAAGACAAGGAAGCAACCTAAATTTTCATCAGTAGATGATCGGATAAAGAAGATGTGGTGTATATACATACATACATACATATACACACAATGGAATACTACTCAGCCATAAAAAAGAATGAAATAATGCCATTTGCAGCAACACAGATAGACCTAGAGATTATCATACTAAGTAATTCAGACAGAGACAAATATCATATGATATCACTTATATGTGGAATCTAAAAAAAATGATACAAATGAATTTGTTTATAAAACAGAGAAGAGGCTCACAGATATAAAAAACAAAATTATAGTTACCAAAAGGGGAAGGGGTGATAGGGATAAATTAGGAGTTTTGGATTAGCAGATCAAACTTGATAAACAACAAGGTCCTACTGCATAGCACAGGGGACTACACTCAGTATCTTGCAATAACCTATCATGAAAAAGAATATGAAAAAGAATGTATATATGTATAACTGAATCACTATGCTGTATACCAGAAAATCAACTATATGTTAACAACAACAACAAAAAATTTTAAGTCTATTTCCCCAAGTACTGCAATGAGTAAAGAAACCTAAGCAAATTCTCACTCCACAATAAAATATATCCTAATTATAAAATGCAAGAAATGTTACAAAGAAAATAAATATGCTACAGGCATCAGAATATTTAAAGTTATCCTCAGTCTATAAATGAGTTAAAACTCTAATTAATATGTTGTTATATAAAACATGAAGAAATATTAGCAAGATTATGTTGGGGTAGTTAGGGGCAGGAAAAGGTTTATTATTGCTGAAACAAAACAAAAACCTTGGAATTGAGGCAAATGAGAGGATAAATCAGACAGATTTAACAAGATTCTTTTCAGAAGAGCAAACACAGCTGGGCTTGGAGTGGGGAAAATGGAGTCATTTATCTACTGAAAGTTAGAATTACCAAGGAGAAGACAATGGGGCTTCAGGATTTTGATCAAAACTTGAATAGCAGGCATCTTTGGGTAAGGTCAGCTGTGGCATGCCCATATTATTGACAATTTTTCATGAGGAAAATAGTTTTCAAGAAAATTGCCCTAGGCTTTGTGTCTATTTCCAAAGAATCTTATAGCGAATCTTCAGGTTTTCGTGTATTCACAATAAAATGGGCTGTATTAGATACTTTGACTTATATAACCTTAAGTCTAGTTTTCAAGGGGCATTAATGCAGAATAATTTAGTATTATTATTTTATTATAGAAGAAATATTAAAGAAAACTGGCAGCTAACCTATAGATTGTCTATTATTATTCTCATATTGTTTTGAGCTGATGGCAAGGGCATAAGTAACTGTATTTTTCTGCGTAGCATTATTGATAACGGGAACACTGGAATAAAAGTGACAAAAAGAGGCAGAATTTTAAAATTAAAGACTTTATATTATATACATATAGTCAGATATGTATTATATCAGATGTAAGGAGCAGGGACCAATATGCACGTTCAGTTGAGTCACAGATGTAATTATTTTGCCATGCTAATGAAATTTTTATAGATGGAAGATGCATAGCATTTTGGTTTGGATACTGTTAAGTTGTACAGAGTACTGACAAAAAGAATACCTCAGGTTGCTTATTACTGATCCTGTGTTTCAAGTATTTAAAACTGAAATCGTGAAACATAGCATAAATATGCCAAAGAACTCACGGGTATGGTATAAAGAAGAAAAATACTGGACAGTTGTGTAACTAACACCCAGATTGAGATATAAAGCAGCAGTATCTCTGAAGCCACCTCTCTGCCAGGTTTTGTCTTCTGTGCCCCGAAGTAGTTCACATAGACATGATGTGGCAAATGCAGAGCTGGGTTTAGTGCTCTGCTGACCTTTCCTGGTTCCTAGATTCACCCCACGATTTATTCTGCACATTCTTGTCAGCTTATCTTTACATTTATGAGAGTTCCTTTTAAAAATAATTATTCCAACATTATAGTTGTTTACAGTAACAGGAAGGCTGGTCAGTATACCATAATCTTTCCTGAAATACCAATTAGTGAAAGATGTTTTTATACTTGAAATATAAATTAGTAAGTATCAACTTGGTTTTAATCCAACCAGGGTCATATTTTATCCATGCAAATGGATTTGTAGATCATTATAGTAGATAGTGTGTGGGTGGCTGGAATACTTGCTAATTTTATAAAGGAAAGGAATGCATTTACTTCTCCAGAAGTGCTCTCTTAAAAATTATCCTAGAATAAATATCATTTTTACTTAATAAATATTAGATGTGTTAAATATTATCCTAGACTGGAGCATTGGAACCCAGAGCATTTTCCATGCCCTGCAAATGTGGCAACAGAACAATTCCAGGGAAGGAAAAATTTGTACTTTTTATTAAAATCGTCAAAGTACCAGTGCTGGCAACTGCTGAGAGCCGTAAAGAAAATAAAATATTACGATTTGAAGAGATAAAAAATCGTGGTGCCTTCATATCAGAAACATTTTCTCTACCCAGGCAATTTTTGAGACGTTAATACAAAAATAAAGAAAATAGATAGGGAAGCTAGAGTAAAAAATAATGGCATCATGACAGATGTTTCAGGCACAGTTAAAATGGTTATTGTGGCAATAGCTCAGCAGTACTAGGACGAAGAATGGAAGATAAGCAACCACTTTACAGGTAGAAGGAATGACAGTTTGCCCTATACCAGCATCGTGGGCTAGTCAGATGCATTTGACAGATAATCAGTAGGGTATTTTTATATATATGTATATCACTCTGATAGCCACTCTGAAGGAACATCTAAGTGAATCAAAAGAATACTAGAATTTGACCTATTTCTTTATCTTTTCACTTAAAGTAACCTAAAATTATAAAATTTGAATGACAAAAACAGTTCTGTATCTCCTTTTACATCATGATTCTATTAAAATATAAATCATTCCAGGAACTATCTGAATGGTTAGGCCTTTCTTCATTATATTTTTCTCCACCATTGAAAACTGAACTCAAAAATCCTTTTTTTTCTAACGAATACCTAATTCAGTTGTATCTGACATACTGATCGTTTGCATTTGTATTTCTGTCTATGCATATGCTTGAAATAACCCTTGAAATATTCAGGAGGGAGGGTGAAGGCCGGAAAATTCTACCTACATTACTCTTTGCTCCAGAACGTCAGTTTTTAGCTGTAAACTGGTGAATCTGACTTAATTTTCATTTAGTCAGAGTCTCTTGGCTTCAATTATTTGAGAAAAAAATAAGTCTCTGAACATAGGGTTGACACAGAGATTGTATTTCTGTTCTGTTTTAAGCTGGACTATGGTTTTGAACAATTACTCACTAATTCCTAACAATTATTATAACAATCAAACAAGGATATCTATTTGAAAGTATCTGCAAAAGCAAAATCGTATTCAAGTGATTTTAAAGCTACTTCCATCATAGTGTCTATATTTGACAACATTTTCAATATAAGATTTGTTTACTAGGAGGTTAATTATCCCTGTTTTCCAGTGTATGTTCAATCTAAAAATGTATATTTAGAATAATGTTAAATCTTTTTAAGAAAGAGAAACATACAGGTTTTACAAATACAGGCATCTTTTCTGAAGCTTTTTCTTGTATAAAACACTCCAAAAATGGTTACCAAGTATGATTCACTGCTGACAAAAAAGCAGGAAATGTGAAGGATTTGCTAAGTACCAATTTTTTAGTGTAGTTTTTTGCTGTTCACTTTATTATTCCATGGTTGACATTTTCAGCGGTGGAATTCAGTATATTTTGTTAGAATTCATTGTTAACCTGACATGGCTTTTGTTTGCTGTGATGTGTTGTAGGTAGGAATGAACAGGCCTATAGGATTTCTAGCTGTTAAGACAGAAGAACAAAAATTACCACTTTTAATTATTTTAAAGTTTAAAACCATCTCAGGAAACCTTCATCATCGCAATATATTTTAAAATAAACTGCATTAAGGCACATGAAATTATAAATATATCATTTTTACCCTCCCACCAAATGTCACACTCATTTCTCTCTTGTGAATGAAAATATAAAAGTTTAAATACATTTTTTAATCTTTCTTTTTTAATTGAAATATAGTTGATTTACAATGTTGTGTTAGGTTTTGGTGTACAGCATAGTGATTCAGTTATATATATATATATGTATATATAAAATATATACATATATATATATATATATATAAAAATGTATTCTTTTTCATTTTAGGTTACTACAAGGTATTGAATATAGTTCCCTGTGCTAAACAGTAGGTCCTTGTTATTCATCTATTTTATATATAGTAGTGTATTTCTGCAAATCCCAAACTCCTAATTTATCCCTCCCCCGACTTTGCCTCTTTGGTAACCATAAGTTTGTTTTCTATTTCTATGCATCTGTTTCTGTTCATTAAATAAGCTCATTTGTATCATTTTTTTTAAAGATTTCACTTATACTTGATATCATATGATATTTGTCTTTCTCTGACTTACTTCATTTAGTATGATAATCTCTAGTTCCATCCATATTGCTTCAAACGGCATTATTAATTCTTTAAGGATTTCAGTATTTTCATTAAATTAGCTCAACTATGCCTATTACCCTTTTAATATCAACTACAATGGCTTATTTGCCTTAATTTCAAATAAAATCAAACTAAAAATTATATTGAATTCTAGTGTGTAAGATTTATATATTAATTTTATTTGAAAATAATTATTCAAAATCATGTTCTCTTTTCTTCATATTAGTGATAGGTGACTATTAGTTGCATCAGATACATTGAAGATATCTTAAGAAAAGAACATTTTCATAGACCTTTGCAAAAATATGTTTTTGTTGTTGACAAAAATTCCCACTGCTCTAGAGAAAATACGTTAGTAATGAAATGCTAGTAGCAGTATAACTTTTATAATTACCATACTGTCTACATGCATCACTTCAAGACTTCTCGCCCAAATATCTTTGTGGAACAGGTGATAAAACTGAAGAAAGTAGAAAATTAAAGAGAAATATTATTAACCTAATCTGATTAATGGTGATGATAAGCATGGGAATATTTACACAAAGTGTTTTCTTGAGGTGTTGAAAAGTTTGTAAATAAATGAAAATATAAAAGATACTGAAAGAGACAATTTTCTGATAATCATGGCTGTGTACAAATCTGTGGGTGTGGAATTCAGAGAGTTCTAAGCCAGTTAAAAATGACAGATGTCACTCTGTAAAAACACTGATACGTAAGACAATTTCTATGTTGAACAGATAAGCAATGACTGAAAATTTTTGAGTATAGAACAGAAGTAGAGTCGTGTGGTCACTTTCAGTCGGTTATGGTTGCAGCAATTGTGTGTAGTTGTCACTGTAATTTAATAAACATTCTATGGGTTCTAAGCGACTTCAGTTTTGTGAATGAGACAAGTGATACACTTGTCAGTATAATGGTTAAGTGCAGGCCTCTGCTTTGAAAGTTTGATCTACGCCACTTCACTTTTAGGAAGGACTTACATTAGTATCTTCTCTAGTATTTAGTATTTTCGCTAACCAAAAGAAATCAGAGGATAATTTTCACTTTTACAAAAAGAGGCCAAAAGTGAGAATCCTGTTCAGAGTTTGTTTTGCCTGGTGCTGTTAAAGAGGCAGTGCACCACCACCCCCAGCAGTGAGAGTGGCACCACCAAGCGCCTTCCCAGAACTACCCTTAGCATCTCTGCATCAAGCTGCCATGGCTTTGAATTGGATCTGTGAGCATCTGTGCTTTATCTTGATTTATTTTGTGCATCCGTTAGCAAGATGTGCCCCAAGGTAACTGCTTCTTTACTTTAGGCCATTTCAGTTTGCAAAAAATTTCATAGGAACCTTCTACTGTTGGATAGAGAGGAAACCAGTATCTTCAGGTATGACCAGGGAAGTGCAGTTGGGAATGTCTATGTAGGAAGAGCCACTGGTACCTAGGATAACGGGAAGAACTAGGTTGACTTAAATGTATTATTCTAAGAGACTCAAGAAGTAATAGTGAAAAATAAGGTGATTTTCTGTGCAAGAAGATGACTAGAGTATATAACATGGTGACAGAACTGAGAGTGAGTGGAGGATACTGCTGTTTTCGATATGGAGCCCAGGGACTGCTGAATTTCTGCTTTTTTTTTACCTTTTATGTAACTGACCTTCAACAACTTAAAAAACCAAGAAGAGAGTCAATCATAATATTGTATAGTTTTACTGAGGCATCTGATAGGTTTTGCACCTTTTTATTACTACACGATGCTTAAAGAAAAGCTCACTGGATAAAAACCTTCCTTTTCTGTCTTCCTCTCAGCCAGCCTGAAACTCAGTGTGACGACCGTGAATGTCCATCTTCATTCCATGTCAAGGACTTAGAATTGGACTTTGAGAAAGTGTGCAGGTGGTTATTGAATTCTAGATCAATATACAAACCAGTGAGAAATCTGGGGTTACCAGATAATCTATTGGATAAGCACACCTTTGTATTACTCTCTGTAAAATTTCCTGTTTTCTCCTCCTAGGAAATAGCTTCACTTAATGCTTTTTTTTTTTTCCTTTCATTGACCTATAGTCAATTTACACTGTTGTGTTAATTTCTGATACACAGCATAATGTTTCAGTCATACATACACATACATATTCCTTTTCATATTCTTTTTCATTGCAGGTTACTACAAGATTGAATGTAGTTAGTTGTCTGTGCTATACAGTATAAACTTGTTGTGTATCTGTTTTATATATAGTAATTAGTATCTGCAGATCTCGTACTCCCATTGTATCCCTTCCAACCTCCTTCCCACGCCCACCCACCCCTGGTAACTATGAGTTTGTTTTCTATGTTTGTGAGTCTCTTCCTTTTTGTAAATAAGCTCATTTATGTTTCTTTTTCTTTTTTTTTTTAGATTCCACATAGAAGTGCTGTCATACAGTATTTGTTATTAAAGAAAGAATACTTCTCTTATTAGCACAGTTGTGTATGTTTTTCTTGTAATCAGTGAATCTCCCTTGTGGAACTTAATAACACAGAGATCTCTGACTATCACAATAATAAAAATCAGCTTATTAGTAATTACAGAATGATATTTTTGTTTGTTTCCCTTATATTGTTGCTCCATGAACTGATTTAACTCAGTCTTCTGGGGTATATAGTTAGAGAGTACTGGAAGAGATTTGCCAATTTGTCCTATCATAGGCATTCCAGCAATGGTAGTGAAAAATTAGTCGTAATTAGGTATTAGTGTCCGTGAGTCTTGGAAAGAAAATAATTCATATATAACAATGTGAGTGAAAAAGACATAGATCAAATGTTGAATTAAGCATTTGTTTATCTAAGACTCATAATATGGTGCTATAACAAATTAGTTAATAGAGCAAATAGATTGTGATGGGAATATTAAGAATGAGTCAAGACTGAAGCTAAGACCCTGGCCTGTAAGATTAGTATCAGAATCTCGTCACTGAAGATCCGAAATTTAATTTTTTCAGAGTTCTAAGGTGTTATATTCTAAATATTCCCAAGGAGCATGCTACGAGTTATGCTCAAAATAACTGATGTTGTGCTCTTACATTCTCACTTCTCATCTCTTCATTTCCTCTAGGATGTGAAGCGATATTTGCTTTTCCTGTTTCAGCCAGTTTACTAAGAAAATAATTCATAAAGCCAAATTACTTTTTTAGATAAATTTGATCCAATTTAATTAGGTTATTATTAAGATATACCAATAGGTTTTACTCTGGTTCTTCCAACTCTAATGAAATATCATTTAGAAAAAAATATTTTATCTGTTCCTCCAATCATTAAATCAGAAAGAAATGTTTTGTTTTGTTGGGTTTGGGTTTTTGTGGCTTATCTCTTTGGAACTTGGTAGTTTTATGGAAAATCTCACTTCCTAATTTGGAAACATAGGGTTCTACTATAGGTCGAGTTGTGTCCGCCTACCCTCATCCCTGCCAAAATCACATGTTGAAGCCCTACCCTCTAATACCTCATGATGTGGCCTGTGTGGAGTTAATTATGTTTAAATGAGATCATATGGATGAGCTTTAATTCAATTTGACTGCTGTCATTAGAAGAGGAAATTAGGACACAAAAAAGAGACATCAGAGAAAAGGTCATGACAGAGTGAGAAGGTGGCCATCTGAAAGCCAAAAAGAGAGTCCTCAGGAGAAACCAAACATCATGACACCTTGACAGGGGACTTTTAGCCCCTAGAACTGTGAGAAACTACATTTCTGTTGTTTCAGCTGCCAAATCTGAGGTATTTTGCTATGGTCGCACTAGCATCCTGATATAGGTGGGTAGAATGGCACAACTGACATATTTTAATAGCTGGGGCAAGAGAAGTAATTACATGCAGTTGATGGCAGGTAAGCACAGACACAAAATATGACAACACAGCAGGACATGCTACCAAATTGTGAAAAGCTCCCTACGCTGTGGTTACATGTTAGATCTTTAATCTGGGGGCAATGAAGAGCTATCAGGTTTTTCACAAAAAAGCAGTAAGAGTGAATTTGAGAATAAAAGCTCAAGTAATAAAAAGAGAAGATTTTGTGTCTAGTGTTAGGAAAGACATTTTGAAGAATTAAAACTATTTTTTTAAGTTTAAAAATGTTACATGATGTCCTTGTCCATGAGAAATCTAAGAAAGGTAACTATTTTTATGAGGAATACTCCAGATTCAGAAACTTTAATTCTAAACAAATAATTACAAGTATTTTCTTAATTATAAGTAAATTAATAAATACATTTGGCAGAGGCACTGCATGATTTTAATGTGATAAAGTAATACCGTATGTGACTTTTTCACTGCTCTATTCAACTAATGGCATCTATTTTTAATTTTTTGTTTTTGTATATATATATGTGTGTGTGTGTGTGTGTGTGTGTTTTTCATTGAAGTATAGTCAGTTTACAATGTTGTGTCCATTTCTGGTGTACAGCATAATGCTTTAGTCATACGTGAACATACATACATTCTTTTCACATTCCTTTTCACCGTAAGTTACTATAAGATAATGAATATAGTTTCCTATGCTATACAATATGAACCTGTTGTTTATTTTGTATATATATATTAGTTAGTATCTGCAAATCTGAAACTCACAATTTATCCCTATTTTTAATTTCATATTAAGCAGTGTTTTCTGAATATATTTTACTGATGTTTAGTGTCTATCAAAAAGAAAGCCATAAATGGATTCAAGGAACCAATTTTGGGGGTCTCATTTGAAGAATGATGAAGTCAAGGGCAGTCCGTGAACTTTCAGATACCTTAGAAATCTTAATTTAAATGAAATCCAGTGAAGAAAAACATGCTGCATACTGACTGAAACTTGCCTGAAACACCAAGATATAAAAGTTAAGGATAAGTTATTTGTGATATAAAAGTACCTGTAGCTCTGAGATTCAGGAAAGGAATAAAACAGAAAAAAGAAAACCCTTTGATGGATGCCCTATAGTCTCAGGTTCCCAGGAGTTTGATTCTGTTTCTTGCTTTATCTCCATTTAGGGCTGTTACGTAATCTGCTGTTCTGAGCCACCAGAGCACCTGCTGAACTAATGTTTAAATGTGCTACAGAGCTCTGAGTCTTGCAGGCTTAATTATGAGGAAAATATAGTACTTAAGAGAAAGGTGAAAACAAATTACCTACCTGAAACATCCTTTCAGCTTTATGACTCCCAGGACACAGAAATATTTGGTTCCTAGTTTCTAACGGCATCCATGATGTCAAGATTTAGTGTAAGGGTGCACTCAAAATGACATTTATATTAAACAAAGTTGCCAAGACGAAGATATCTCAAAAATCGGTTCACTATGGGAATTGCCTTATGAAAGAAATGCAAAAAAATATGACGGAGTGAGTGTGATATATAGTAAGGCAATATAATATGGTTGCGCTATCATTTAATTTCATTTTTATTTATATTAAATTTTGTGATTAGGGAATTTGGAAATAGAAGTTGTATTGCCCTAAAGCAGGCTTGCATTTGCCGACAGTTTTATGAAAAGACTGGTTTAACTGATAGTCACAACAAATTCTTGAATACTTCCAGGAGGAAAAAACCTCAGTGAGGTACCTCTTCTGTGAAAGGAATTCTAAAGTTGATGGAAAAACTATGCTAGGTGTCCAGGTTCTCATAAATCTCCATAAAGGCAAACAACTTAACACAGGCATCATATTTCTAAGTTTCAGGGAAGTGAAAATGTGCATTTCAGAATATTTTTACGGTGTAATTCTTTAAAAACCCAGAAAGCAATGAATGAAAATGTCAAATGTCATTCTAAAATAAGGAAGGAAGCCTTAGATTGCAAAATAGTTGTTTTCTGTTGTTGTTATGTTCTGCTAGGAAACCTGGATACTGTACAGCCAAATATCCGTGCAGGTTGAGTGATTTTTTGTCTGGATGTGTGACATTTTCAAGTGACTCTTTTCCAGGGTCCATGGAAGATCAGCTAATGGTAATGTGAGTCAGAACTTCTTGGACTGCTTATTTTTTTTTTTTTAATGTCAAGTTCAAACAGGAAAATACTAATGGGAAATAGGAAAATATACTCTATCTTTTCTGAGTAGGTTCATATATTTGAAAGCATTCTACTTTGTCTTATTTTTGTTTTCCCCAGTCTCACAACTGTCACAGCTGTCAGTTACTCAGATTGCCTTTTATGTTTAGAAGATCTGAGATTCTAATCACATTTAATTAGTTTGAGTGCATTGCCTATACCTAACTTGTCCAAGCAACTTAATGATTTGAAGAATTTAAATAATGTACTCTGAATTAATTTAATTTGATTTTGAAATCCTGTTTTTCACTAGAACAATAGTACAAAACTCAGAATTCTGTAACTAGAATGATTTCAGAGTTCTGTTTTTTGCAGAGTAGAGCCTAAGCAATTCAACAGTTAATTGTTTCCTGGGATCTGGGTGTGACGAGTGAGTGTTGGGGGTGGAATGGGTAAAATTCCCAAAGAAAGGCAATGTGTATTCTATCTAGTTTACTTTTATCTGTATATTCCCCATAAAGTTATGTTTAACAGCCACATGAATCATATTTCAGTATCCTACTAGGCAACAATACTCACTCATTTATCTAGTCATTTGTTACTTTATTCTTTTATTCAGTAACTCCTAAGCTGCATTCTGGGACTTATGTTGGGTACCAGAGATACAAAAATGCTTAAGATACAGTTCATGTTTTTATGTAGGTTATTAACTTTTTTCAAAACAAATATTTTAAAATGTTAAGACTAAAAATAGAAATGCATCTTATTCTCTGTTATGTATCATAGATTCATTTAATAATATTATAACCAGTTTTGTAATAGTGTCCCTGAAATTCTTTATATATACCCTCATTTTCTATCACTTAGACTCATTTTTGATGTTATACACATCAAATAGATTTAGTTCTTCAAATATCCTCAAGTCCCTCTTATTTTGCTTAGTGTTTTCTCTGCCCTTATTCTCTTCATAATTATTTTTGACATGGTGAAAATTAAAGTTGTATGTTTGCTATTTTACCTTTCAAAATAACATGTACAATATACTCTTGGGAGCAGTCCTGTGACAGATATTATTAAGAGACTTTTTTGAGAGTTTTCTTTATATTTTAGGATATAGGAAAGAAATAGACAATGTATACATGATAGCCACATGAATATTGAAAGATAATATATCATAAATACATATTTTCAGTTCCCCTCATTGAGCTAATTAACACATCTATCACCAAACATATTTAATTTTTTTAAAAAAATTTAGTAATAACATTTAAGTTCTACTTTCTTAGCAAATTTTAATTATACAATACAGTGCTATCAACTATAGACACCATGAAACATATTAGGTATTCAGACCTTATATACCTTGTGAATGGAAGGGTATTCCTTTTTACCAATCTCTCCCTAGCTGGTGACAATCACTTTTCTACATCTGTTTCTATAAGATCAACTTTTTTTTTTTTTTGATTCCACGTATAAATGATACCATGCAGTATTTGACTTATTCTGTCTGGCATATTTCAATTAGCATACTGCTCTCCATTTTCATCCATGTTGTTGCAAAGGACATGATTTCTCTTTTTTGAAGGCTGAATAATATTCTGTTGTGCGTGTGTGTGTGTGTGTGTGTGTCACATTCTTAATGCATCCATCCCTTGATGGGCATTTAGGGTATTTTCCATACGTTGGCTATTGTGAATAATGCTGCAATTAGCATGGAGTACAGATATGTCTTCCAGATGATTTTGTCTTTTGATAACATACTCAGTAGGGTTGCTGGATCATGTGGTAACTCTATTAACTTATTGAGTAGCCTCTATACTGTTTTCCACAGTGGCTGTACCAGTTTACATTCCTACCAACAGTGTACAAGTGTTCCCTTTTCTCCATATCCTCACCATCATTTGGTATTGTCTTTCTGATAAGAGCCATCCTAACAGGTGTGAGGTGACACCTCATTGTGGTTTTGATTTGCATTTCCTGGATGACTGGTGATGTTGAGAATTTTTTTTATGTACTCATTGGTCATTTGCATGCCTTTTTATAAGAGTGTCTGTTTAGATCCTCTGGCCATTTTTAATCAGGTTATTTGGGGTGTTTTGCTATTGACTTGTATATTTTGGATTTTAACCACTTATATGTGGATTACAAATATTTTCTCCCATTTCATAGTTCGCCTTTTCACTTTGTTGATAGTTTCCTTTACTAAGCAGAAGATTTTTAGATTGATGAATTCCCACTTATTTATGTTTACTATTGTTACCTTAGCTTTTGGTGTCAAATCCAAAATAATCAAGATGTCAAGAAGCTTACCTGCTATATTTGGATGTTACATGCAAGGAAACAACGGTAAAATGACTGGTCTTTTTGTCAGAAACAATGACAATGAAAATTTTAAGACTTTAATAAAAAGCTGTCAACTTAGAATTTTTATCTAGTATAAATATTTAAAATTACATTAAACAGCATCAAATTTGGGGAGGAGTATGTAATATTCAATATTATTATGCATGTGTGAGCATGTAAAACAGTATGGTCAATGCTCAAGAACTATGGATAGTCTGAGATTTACCATAACTTGCAATCTAACATTTTAGAATTTTTACTATTTCTTGTATGTTAGGAGAAAATGTGAGATTCTTGGGTCATATATAAATTACTCTATTACTCATGGCACAGCAAGCACTTAAGAATCGTGTTTGCATAAGTTTTCTCTGCCCACTAAGTCCTGTGAAAACAATGCAGAGAAGTCCAAATGGATGGGCCCAGTGGGTTGAATCACAACTGAGGAATTACAAACTTTGAGAACTTAATTATTTTATAATGTGTGCTAAGCCATCTGACCTTTGCCCCTAAGGATGTTATTTTCATATTGGGTAGTTAATGAATCTGGAGGAAGAGTGAACTCTATCTTTAAGGCCATATACATATATACACACATGTATATACACACATACACACATATATATATGTATATATATATAAATTAAATTATCTAGAACAACAATTTGGAAATAGTTCTAACAGTTTCTTCTAAGTCTAAAGGTACGTTTACTCTATGACTAGCAATTCCAATTCCAGGTATTTATCCTAGGGAAATAAAAACATATATTTACAAAAAGACTGGCACAAGAACGTTCATAACAAAATATATAAGTAACATATACCACTCAGTAATAATTCAAGCAACTCAGTTAAAAAGTGGGCAAAAGATTTTAAGGAAAAATCACATGAAAAGATATTCTAAATAGTCATTAGGGAATTACAAATTAAAACCTCGATGGGTTATTTTCTAATATGTAATAGAAGAACAAAAATAGGAAATTTTGAAAATACAAAGTGTTTGCAAGAATGATAAGTAAGTGTAACTCTCATACATTGCTAGTGGGGATATGAAATGGTACAATCTCTTTGGGAAATAGTTGGGCAGTTTCTAATAACATTAAATGTGCATTTACCACACCTTTGTGCTTGTACATGTTGCTGCATCACATTTGGGTTGAAGGCAGGAAGGGGAAAAGCAATAGGACAAGCCATACTTGTCTTTGTTCTCAGTTATGGGAAAAAAAAACACCTTGTGCAAGGCATTCTCCTGAAAGCTTTTGCTTGTATCTTATTATCTAGACTTGCGCCATGTGGCCCACCCCTATCCGTCAGAAAAGCTTGGAAAGTCAGTATTTTACTACTATAGTGGAGGAGAAAATGAGGTTTGGGCATTGGTGATAAAGCAGTGAGTTTGTGGGGAAAATATTTTTTGCATCCAAGAGCAAAGAGAATCTCATTCAAAATCTGTTTCCAGAACATTAGATAGAATTATCATGATTTCTAAGGGAAATCCCTCTGGTTAGATGAAATTTCTTTTTGTGTACATGTTAGAAGATGTTTGTTATGCATTGTTTCTTTTTTATCTTTTCACAGAATAAAAGACAAGCCAAATTTCTACTCATGATTCTGTTAACAAGCTTTTAATACTGATTCTATTTAAAAATGACCATATATATAATGGTTCTATAAATATATTTCAGCTTTAACTATGTTAAATGAGCCATTTTACATTCCTAGAGCTCACAGGAGGCTGAACTACATATTCTGAGACAAATCAATTATATATAACAAAAACACAGCTAATGTTCTCACCACCTACTATTTTGAACTTTTTATAAAGCATACAATTTTAAAATTATCTTCACAAATTGTTATAAGTTCATACAATAATTCATAGATAAATGGATTTTATATAGTATGGATATAAAGCAAAGCAGATTGTTCTTATGAAATTAAAAAATAACTCATTTGACTATGTAGTTTCTGGTAATTCTAAATTTTCATACCCATCAGTTCTGTAAGAAGGGCCTGCAATCTAAAGGAAATTGTATAGTCTGTTGCTTGTCTTCTCAAGAGAGATTATTCTTGATTATTCTTCATAATTACTCAACAGAGAAATAATTATGTTCCATTTTTGTCTTGTAGTCCATTAATCTTGAATTACCTGCTCTTCTCAAAATATGCCACATTTTTTTCCTTTTAAACATTTTGATTCTAGTGTTTCAATTTTCTCTTCTTCCTTCTTCACCTATAAGATTCCTAGTTAGCTGAATAGATTGATTTCAAAAATTACTCTTCTAGAGAATCTTTACTAACCCATAACCTGGGTTTTGTGCCCCTCTCATAGTCTCCTGTAGCCTCTGCATTGATCCCCTTGTATTATAATATTCCTTATTCTGAACATTCTCAGCCGGTAGACTGTGATATCCTTGAAAGCAGGCATTCTTTACTTAATTTTTCCCCAGCATATATGCCATATCCAAAATACCATACCAACATAATCAGTATATATTGAAGAGAAGGAACATCTGGCTTTCTATATACATTTATGGTCTCTCTACACAAACACACATATAGATATTTATTCATATACATATATATGCTTATAAATATACATACTTGCCTATATATGCATGTATATAAATTAGATTAGGAATCCATCATCTGTATACATCATTCATGTAGCATCCAGCTATTTTTTATGCATCTGACATACATTTATCAATTTATACTTTGCAAATGAAATTGGTAGAATAAAAAAGGAGCTCACAAGAGGTTAAAATAGCTATTTTGGAAAATAAGGACTAAAAGAGGGGAGTAAAACTGAGAAGTTTAAATGATTGGTATGGACATCTCTTTAAGGTCTAGAATGAGCAACCAGACATAAAAGAATGAACACATGATATGTTTAAAAGCCCAACAAGGTCTAAGGTCAAGAAGAGGAATGAAAAAAATCTGTAACAATATGCATATTTTGTTTATGTAGGAGATGAAATTTTATTGTGATATTTATGTATGCCAACACCACAATTACATAGAATTACTTTACTTTTTTGGATATAACTGTTACAAAATAGACCAACTAAGGTGTATAGACTTTAAAATAGACGTAAGTTAATTGTGCAGAAGAAAAATAAATATTTGAGATTTTATCTTCAAAATTAAATTGGAAATGGAAATAAAGTTTTATTTTGAAGTTAACAAGTGAGGGTCCTAATAGCAACTGTGCACTGATATGTATCTGCTACATTATTATGGTATTTATTTATTGAAATAAATTGAATCCATTGTTTGGGATATTTAGAAGAAAGATTCTAAATAATTATTTTACTTTTCCAAAGGATTGAAATAATTGGCTTCAGCTGCAGTGGGCACTTATAAGGCATGAACATTGTTCATATTTTGTATCAATTTGCCATGGCTTTTTTTTCCTTCCAGTTTTATTTAGATATAATTTTTATATAGCACTATATAAGTTTAAGGTGTACAGCCTAATGATTGGACTGACCTACTGAAATGATTATCACAGTAAGTTTCATGAACAACCATCATCTCATAAGATAGAAAATTAAGGAAGCAGGAAAAATAGTTTTGCGTGTAATGAGAACTCTTAAGCTTTACCCTCTTAACAACTTTCATATATAGCATACAGCACTGTTACTGATAAGTTATCATGTTGTATATCATATCCTAGATACTTATTTATATTATAAGTGGAAGTTTGTACCTTTTGACTGCCTTTATCCAGTTGCCCTTCTCCTCATGTCCTGCCTCTTGTAACTACAAATCTGATCTCTTTTTGTACGAGTTTGTTTCTTTGTTTTTGAAGTATAATTGACCTGAAGCACTATGTTAGTCTCTGTTACACAACAGAGTGATTTTTTAAATACATTTCAAAATGATCATCAAGACAAGTCTAGTTATATGTCACCATAGACAGATATTACTTAGTTATTGACTTAATTTCCCACACTGTACATTTCATATCCATGACTCTTCTATTTGCAGCAGGAAGTTTGTAACTCTAAATTTCCCTCCCCTATTCCTTTCCTCCTCCCACTCTCTCTCCTCTGGTATCCACCTGTTTGTTCTCTCTATGTATAACTTTTTGTTTCTTATGTTGGTTCATTTGTATTGTTATGTTTAAAAATTATTTATTTAAATAGAGGTACTGGGGATTGACCCTTAGGACCTTGGGCATGCTAAGCACGCATATTATCACTGAGCTATTACCTTCTCCCGATTTGTATTGTTTTTTAGATTCCATGTACAAGTGAAATCATTCAGTATTTCTTTATCTGACATAATTCTCTTAGCTTACCAGCTTAGCATGCCCAAGGGCCTTATTGACTTTCTGTCAGATGATCTGACCATAGATGTAAGTGGGGGGTTAAAGTCCCAAACTATTATTTGTTACTGTCATGTTCTTCCTTTGTGTCTGTTAATATTTGCCTTATGTATTTCAGTGCTTCTATGTTGGGTGCATATGCATTTACAGTTGTTATATCTTCCTGGACTTATCCCTTGATTGTTAGGTAATTTCCTCCTAAGTCGCTTGTTACAGTCTTTGTTTTGTCTGTTTTATGTGATATAAATATTGCTAATCCAACTTTCTTTTTATTTTTATTTGCATGGAGTAATCTTTCCATTTCCTCACTTTCAATCTGTGTGTGTGTGTGTGTGTGTATAATATACCATTCTGTTATACAGATAATTTATAACATCTAGTGTATCTAGGCACAGATTTCTTCTCAAAATACACAGTATCTATGTGCTCCTGGCTTCACATGTGGTTGGATTGTTCAGCAGCATTCCTTTCAGTGGGCTCAGAGCTGCAGTGAGAAGATTGAACACACAATGGCTGAGCTGTTCAATTTAGTAATTCAAATTTAATAGAAATATCATGGTGACATTTGAATGATTTGTAGTTTTTTGTGTACTCATTTAATTTTAAAGAATATTTTTTGAACAGAGACAATTTACCATATAACTTTGATGTCTTTTACAAAAATCTGTGCATTTTTTTTCTGGATTATTCAGGTTGCGTTTCTTTTAAAAGGACTATAATTTTAGGTATTCAACATGTTTTTAACACCATCACTAACCATACTTGTGCTGAGCACATTTCCTTGAGATCCAAACATCTTAACAGTCACTCAAATGTTGTAAAATTCTACTAAAAATAAATATGTTTAAAGAACAGCACTCCCTTGGCACTTTAACTCTAGACAAGTGCTTTCCAGTAGAATTTTCTGCAATGCAGGGATATTCTATAATCTGAGCACCCAGTATGGTAGTTTGTGTGGCTTTTGTTCGTTTGAAATGTGACCAGTGAGGCTGAAAAAAATTTAATGTTTTAAATTTTATTTAATTTGAATTGATATAAATTTAAATCCATGTAATCACATGTGGCTTTCATATTGGACAGAATAGAGAATAGTCTGTTCCAAATCTAAAAAGAAAAAAAAATTTTTGCAATGTCGAGAACAGAATAGATGGCTTAATTTAATTAGTCTTATTCTTATATTTAACTTACCATTCAACATCAGTACTCACTGTGTATTCTCTATTTTCCAAGCATTGCACTAATCAGAGGGTATTCAGTCATGAACACATACACATGTCAGAGAAAGGCTCCAGGGCAAGGAGCACTGTTCCTCATTCCCAAAACCACCCTCAGCATAAATAAAAATGCTCACAGGGAAAAGGCAAGCCACAAAACTTAGGCGTGTGTGTATATGTGTGTGTGTTTAAGAAGTGGGTGTATCTATATATGTGAATTGAGATGTCACTGCAAAAAATTCCTCAACTGATGCTACAGGAAGCCCTGGAGCCCAGTATAGAGAGAGAGAGGGACTGCAGGGAGAGAGAGAAATTTACTCATCCTTTAGTGTCATTCCAGAGTTTTACCCTGAAATGTTATTATATATTATTTCTTACCTTGAAAAAGATATATAGATATGGTATTTTACATGTAAATCATTTTTATACAGATAAGCTATAGATAACCTTGATATTTCTTTTGGATATGACAAAATAGAGAATTTAGTAATGGAAGAAATATCTGAACTAGTTTGAATGATTGTCACATTAGCCTACAGTGGCACATATAATAACATTAAACCATTTAGTAAAGTTAATTGCTTAACCATTTTGATGGAACTTGTATGTAAAAAAGGATAGATATAAAATACCACTATGTATTATATAACTATAGATTTATAATATATCAAGCAAAGTTTAATTTTATTAAAAGAAGTAATTTACCTTCACAATAATTTATAGAAGTAGTGGTTTATGTTCTGTATTTTCCTTAAATATTTAAAATAAAATTTGAATGATTAAAGTAAAAATTAACACACAATTCCTGGGACACAACGAAAAGACACAGTAAGTGGCATCTGAACTGTACTCATTCTATAAATAAACAAGACAGGTATGATTAATAATAAAATACCTTTGATAACAGCTGGATGGATATGAGAGTCTTAAACCCTTGAAACTCATCTCTTCATTTTTCAAAGACCATTGGTCTATCAGTTGTTTGATAAATATATATCAAACCTCAGATACCCTGCAATTTGCTTTAATGAGACTTTTTACTGAGGTTTCAATGCTCATTATAAGATTTTTGTGTCTGTTCCAGCCAACATGTAGCAGACTGGGTTATTCAGAAACAAACAGCAAGTCATTTCTCTCTTCCTAGATAGAGTACTTCTCATTTTTCAAAATCATATTCCAGCACACAGTAATGCAATCATCATGCTGAGACTGTCAGTAATAGCCCTCACCACTCAAGTGACTTCTTTGAACAGCTGCTCAGACGCAGTTTTAAAACCCACTTTCCTCTGAAGGATAACAAATAATGACCAAGACTATAGAAACATTTGAAATCTTAATGAGATACAGTATGAAGACATTTACATGATATCAGCATTGTGTCAACAAAGAGTGCCCATTTCCTCACATCAGGCACTTACTGTGTTTGAAACTTTTGGGAACATCAAAGACATCATGTGTTCTCTACATACACATTCAGAAACATCTGGAATTTGAGCATATATCTAGAAATATTCAGAACATTTTTCTATTCAGTATATCAGTTCAGTTCTTCATGCATTAGTGTTTTTTTTTTTTTGGTATAAAGCATTGTTATAAAATGATAGAGATGGTGAAAATATAAATGATGAATTTCAGACTTATGGAAAGACATTTTTTGTAACTAGTTAACATTTCATATGGCTACATAAGACCCAAAATATTAGATCAATCCGTATTTGTAAAACAAAATATATATATATATAAATGAAACTCATAGATTAAATAGCCTGATCATAATTCAGAAAAAGGGGAAAAAAGATAAAAAATAAGGAATAAAAAATGAGGAATATAAGTTGATGTGCAGGAAACTATACTAGAAGATAAATGTTAGAAAAGTATTTTTAGCATTTCATTCAATTAAATCCAAACAGTTCTCTTTGTTGGTTTAATTTAATCTGACCACATCATAGCTTTGTTTAATAATCCTGAATTATTGTAAACATGCACAATTAGGAGAGAATTGTTTCAATGTTAACCAAAGGACTTGGCATCCTCTTCTAACTTAACGCACTGCTGGCAAGATTCATTTTCTTGCAGCTGGCTAAAGCTTGCTTCGGGAAAGAGTCTTTCTTACCCTATGCCTTCTTTTAGAGGATTACCTGATTTGATCAGGCTCTAAAAAGATGAACTTTCTTTTATTAACCTAAAGTCAACTGATTACAGAACATAGTTACTTCTACAAAGTTCTGTTACTTTTGCCATGGATTCTTAGTTTTATTTAGATAGTTCTAAGTGGATCAGTCTTGATTTTTTTTTCTAAGACCTAGTATGTCCTTTCAGTTGCTGATTTCAATAATTTTCATTAAAGTTTTCTTGAATTTTATGTTGTTTACCTCATTTTAAATTTATTTTTTACTTCGTGAATTTTTTCACTTCCCTCTTTCATGTCCCATATTGCATCCTTTGTGCTACCTCAAGGTAATTTTTCTTTTTCCTCTAAGATACCTAGATTTTTCTCTTATGTTTCTTCTCAGAGATCAACCAGGATATAGTTTATTTCTCTAGTTTGACATATTGTCCTTGAGATTTTTGTATGTCTGTTTTATACTTTAATTTCACAAAAGTAAAATGACATATTGATATATCATATTTTTTTAAAAGTACAATGCCAAAATTTTTGGTCACAGTGCTTACATTTCTTTGTAGCAATTTTTTTTTTTCTGATGAGCATAACCATTTGGTGGTGGTTGTTTTTTTCTTTTCTTTTCTTCTTATGTCTTATAGATCCTATGCATGGTATTTTGCATTTTACTTGTATTTAGGTAGTATAATTACTTCCTGAACCAGCTTTTTTCAGGAGGACCAGAATCATATAGTAGAGCAAAGATTTTCTTTATAAAATTAGAGCATCTGTTTGAGTGCAGTCTCTTAATCTATATTTCTGCCAAACAACTGCTTATGGGCTACTTACAGTACAACATGGTTCCCCTCCAACAGCCTACCTCACCTCAGAACCTCCTTTTTGCAAATGACTTCTCTATGGAATTGCTTATACATAGTCACCTTCCTGCTGCTTCTTTATGGCAAATGAGGTTGGAAAGAGGAAACTCTGCCATAACCACAATATATATTCCCTGTTCTAAATAAGAAATTTTGGTTTTGAATCTCAAACTACATCACTTAATTTGGAGAACTTGCCTCAATCAGAGTAGTGTGACATTTTCAGCCATGGATTCCTTCTGTTGACATCCTTCTAAACCACTATCTAAATTTGCCTCCATTTAACAGACTTACCTCACATAATGTAGTATCAGAATACATAAATTTTCTATTACTGTTGCAAATACAGACTGCATTTTGTGTTCTTTATCCTTCTTGAGTTTGAGAGATTTCTGAAAAAAAAAAAAAAAAAAAAAACAGTGACAAAGCCATATGCCCTTGCAATTTTTAAATTATAGTTCTACTCTAGAATTCCATGTCTACCTATGATACTGTCTTAATCTAGTCAGTGTTTTTACCCTTTATTCTTGCTAAAGAAGATTGCATATACTAGTTTTGTTTTGTATTATATTTATTGATGGCTTTTGGATAGCTATCTTGGTCAACACAGAGTTTAAAATGAAGTTTCAATTTTACCCTCAGTTTTGAATCAGAGTTTAGCTAATATTCTAGATTTTTAGTTATTTTTCCACAGTATTTCTTCAGACATTCTTTGCAGCTGGTTAAAATAAAAATTTGGTATCTCAACTTAGTGAATAATTAATTTTATTTCTCCTGCAAATGATATGTCTTTTCCTTCTTATGGCTTAAAACAAACAAAAACCAGCAACCAGAAAACCAAATCTTGATTCTTTTTTTTTTTTTTTGAAGTTTTCCATGTGATGGATGTGGGAACGGATATATTTTATTTACCTTTTTAGCATAAATGTAATATAAAAAACTTTTTCCTTTAATTATCAAAGTAGTACATCGATTATATCTTCAAATATTGCCACTCTGACATTTGTTCCACTTTTTTCTGAAACGTAAATGTCTATTTCAAAGTCTCTGTATGTTATACCATTGACCTTCTTAACATTTGGCTAATGCCGACATCGTAACACTTTGGTGCATTAGTACAAGTTCCTCAGGTGTCTCTGAGGAGTTGCTAAGATTTTCTTCATTTGTGTCTTATCTAATTAGTGCTATTATGCTTCCATTTCAAGGTATATACATATATATGTGTATATATGTGTTTCTATTTGTTAAATTTTTATTATTCTTTTTTCCATAAACTCATTTAATTCTTAATTTCATAATGCCGCCTTCTTTTAAATTATTTTATATTACTATTTGGGCAATGCAAACATACAGAACTTAATCTCTGTATTAGACCACTTCATAAAATTATTTTCATCTAGATTTAATTTACATACTAATTGTTATTTGTTTTCACTTGTTAGCATTTTCTTCTTTCATATTTTAGAATTTGACACATTGTTATCATTTGGAAAAGTTTTCTTTTTTAATATATTTATAGTTTTTCCTCATCTTTGTATTGATTTTCTTTCACTGTCTCCTAACCAGCAATTTACTAGTTTCTGTTCCCTGGCCTCCTACTTTTTAAGACTTGAGACATATGATAAAATGTTATAGCTTTACAAAAGTAATAAAATATTGGGCTTTTTACTCTATGGTAACATTGGGGAGGCAACTTTAAATACAGAGTTACCCTAATTTTTTTTTTTTTTTAATTTCTGAAGCTGTACAAGTTTCTTTAAACTGTAGCTTCGGGACTACGGTTTCCAGATAAAATATGGGTTGCCCAGTTAAATCTGAATTAAGATAAACTGGATAATATTTTAGTATAAATAAGCCCCGTTATATTTGGTATTTCTCTTTGCTAAACAGGACTATCCTGTTGAATTGCTGGTTCTTCAGTACTGCCAGCCTGATTTGCTGAGGGACCTTGACAGCCTGTTCTTATATTCAAGTAGTTAGCCTCTTTCCCACCTCACATGGCACACATGTTGTCTCATCGTGTCAGAGCCAAATCCTTGACCATCACTGTATATTTATGAATCAAGGGCTCACAATTTCAACACTGTATGCATTTTGTCCATTTTTTCCCAAACTGGCCATGCCTTTTCAGTTATCTGTATTTATTATATTGCATTTTCATATATTTTAGAGCTAAGAAAAGGCATTATGACATGAATATACTCTACACTTTTCAACAGAAATTAATCATCCTTTTGAGAATTAGGATTGAAAGACATTGAAAAGAAAGCATCACACTATTTTTCAAAGGGTATCTAGTTATCTAGGTAAATACATCGTATCACACAAAATGTATTCTGCACATATATAGAAAGATAATCATAATTCCACAGTCAAATCTAAAATCAGTCTGATACATTATTGAAATTCAGGTGTTAATATTTATCGAATCACAAGCCCAGTAAAAATGTGAGAAAATTTGATGTTTGTATTCCTCATTGTGTGTAACACTGAACTTTTATGAAGTGTTTTATTATTAGGGATTAGCCATAACATTACCTTTTAATGGAATCATAAATCTTTAATCATAGTTCAATATGTTGCTGACTTAAAATTGCTTTTTGATTGAAACAATTCTACTGCAATATACTATATGAAGAAGCAATTTCTTTTCACTAAAATAAATATCCTAATTTCTAAACACAAAATGGATGTACTTTGCAGTACATATTATTTTGAGGAAAAACAACAGTACAATCCCTTTCCTTAGCAAAGAGATGCTCACCTCCCCAGTGTGACATTTTTCACATGTTTTTACTAACAAGAGAAAAATCAGAATGGGATGGAGGACTTTGAAGATCATTAGTTTAAGCTACAGATGGACTCAGGTTTTCCTTTCGTTGCATCCATGATGATATTAACACAACAGTAACAATAAGAGCAGTTGCAACAAATGTTGACTTAAATATACTTCATTAAAGTCATATCTGAAGTGCACTGTTAAAAATAATCTTTTATGTATTATTTAACTCAGTTCACATGGAAACATATATATGTATATATATGCACATCTGTTTATGTGATTTAACATATTTAAAAAGACATGCCAGTTATTTAAGTGAAAATATATCAGACTAATTCAATCTTATTATTTTCAGTCTAACAGATTAGAAACTACTTTGTAAATAGATGCAACTAGACTTTGAATATCATCTCCACATTAAGGTTCTTTTAATTTTCTTAACCTTTTTCAAGTAACAAATTTCTAGTTATCCTAGTAAAATTGAGAATACTAATAAAAGGCCAATATGAATTGATTACATTATGGGTTTACTGTTCTTAGTACACACTACATCATAGTAAATGTACAAATAAAAGCTTCATTTCTTGTCACATTTGTATTCCAAATAATCATTATTAAAATTTATAGTGGATACTTATTTAAAAGTTTATTATGCCAGGATTTGTCATAGGTATGCAAGGTTTGTTCAACACTCAAAAATCACTCAAGAGGCTTAAAAGAAAAATCTAGCCATGTGAAGGATGCCTTTGGTATTCTGATTGGAATTTCACTGAATCTGCTGATTACTTTGGGACGTTATAACAATATTAATTCTTCCAGCCCATGAGCATAATATGTCTTTCCATTTTTTTTTTAGTCTCCTTCAAATTTATTTCATCAAGATCTTAGTTTTCAGAGTACAGGTCTTCCACCTCCTTGGCTAAATTTATTCCTAGACATTCTATTATTTTCCATACAATTTTAAATGGAATCATTTTGTTAATTTCTCTTTCGGAATGTTTGTCATTAGTGCATAGACATGCAACAAATTTCTGTATATTAATTTGTATCCTGTAACTTCACTGAATTGGTTTATTAGTTCTAACAAGTTTTTGGTGGAGGCTTTAGGGTTTTCTATATACAGTATCATGCCATTTGCAAATAGTGACTTCTTCCTTTCCAGTTTTGATGCTTTTTTTCTTGCTTAATGGCTCCAGCTATCATTTCCAGTACTATGTTGAATAAAATGGTGAGTGAGCATCCTTGTCTTGTTTCTCATCTTGGAGAAAAAACTTTCAGCTTTTCACTGTTGAGTATAATATTAGCTATGGATTTGTCATATATGGCCTTTATAATATTGAGTACATTCCCTGTATAACTCATAGGTGGTTTTATCATAAATAGATGTTGAATATTATCAAGTGACTTTTAGGCATCTCTTGATATGAGCATATGGCTTTATCCTTTGTTTTGTTAATGTGGTGCATTACAGTGATTGAGGTACGGATGCTGAACCATAGTTGCATCCCTGGAATAAATCCTACTATATTATGGTGTAAAAACCTTCAATGGATTATTGAATTTGGTTACTAATATTTTGTTGAGAATTTTTGCATTATGTTCATCAGGGAATTTTGGCCTGTAATTTTCTTTTTGTGTAGTTTCTTAGTCCGGTTTTGGTGATGCTGGTCTTGTAAAATGAGTTTGGAAGTGTGCTCTCCTTTTCACTATTTTGTAACAGTTTGAGAAGTATAGTTATTAAATCTTCTCTGTTTAGTTGAATTCACTAGTGAATCAGTCTGGTCCTGGATCTTTGTTTTGAGTTTTATGATTACTGATTCAATCTTGTTCTTAGTAAGTAGTATCTTCAGATTTTCCATTTCTTTATGATTCAGCCTTGGAAATTTGTCTGTTTCTAGATGTTTCTCCAATTCTCCTAGGTTGTCAAATTTGTTGGATTATTATGTTTACAGTACTCTCTTGTGATCCATATTGTTTTTATTAGTGTTATAGTGTCCTTTGATTTTAATCAATAATAATTTAAACTGTTTAAAACAGTAATTAAAAATAACAACTATCTACTGTTTAAGAAACAGACACAGTAATATTAGCAAAATAGTATGAATAGAGATAGTTTTGCTGGCTGTACAATGAATAAAAACAAGTATGGTGACAAAATCAGGTAGTGTGGATTACACTTGGAATAGTAAAATAAAAAAATAGAATATGTGTGATTTTCATCTGCACAGATGAATTCAACAACTGAAGCAGGGTGTTAATTTATCCAATAAAACTTGCATCAACTATTTTGTGCCTTACTAGGGACTGCAAAGATGAATGCTATGTAAACCCATTTCTCATGCAAAGGAACATATACTTTATTGTAGCATATCCTTAAAATGTGTGTATAATTAGTAAAGGGAAAAAGTATTTTCTAAATCGAAACATGTATTTTATGGCAAGTCCATTTTACTTTGACATTTTAGACTCTTCTTCCCATCTCCCTCTAAAAGAATATGTAAAGTATTTGAAAATAGTAAATTGTATGTTGTCCTTCAAAGGTGTAAAAAACATGTTTCCAAAGGAATTACTACTGCAAATAATCTCAAAATTTTAAGGGAAAAGTATTCTGAAACAATATTTAATATGAGTCTAATTTGGTTCAAAATTAAAATGCATATGTATGTGTGTGTGCATGTGGAAACAAAAATTTGAGTGTATATTTACCATAAATTGTTATTTTTCAAATGTGTTACTTCTGGTTAATAGTCTCTGATTCTCTCTTACATTCTGATTTTTAGTGGTGACTTTACATATATGTAATATAAAATACATTTTATATCACTTATATACATATAATATTTTATAATATGTGTATATATAAAATATATATAATGAATATACAGTTGAAACATGAAAATCACAGGTTTGAACCATGCAGGTCAACTTACACATGGATGTTTTTCAATAAATGCAGTAATACAAAATTCACTGTTGATTGAATCTGAGGATGTGGAAGAAAGGCTGACTGTGGAGCCTGAGCATCTGCAGGTTTTGGTATCCGTGTCAGATCCTGGAACCAGTATGCTGTAGATAGGGAGGGATGGCTTTATACAGATTTTCCACAGCACAGGGGTTGGCACTCTTAATTCCTGTGTTGTTCCAGGGTCAGCTGTATATTATTATCTTAAAAGCAGTCAAATTAAATGTTAGAAATAAAAAGTACTTTCCAGAATATAGAAGGACAAACATTGTAAGGTATATTAAATAAATTTAAATTCTCTGCTGAGGGGTAGAAGCAGTCAGTCATTGAAATGATACAACAGTTGTAATATCAAAGTAGCTATCAATGCCTACAGATCAGGTCCAAGGCAGAAAGTGAAGAATTAAATATAGACAGAATACAGTTAAAGAAAATAGAAAAAACTATCTATTTTCAAAGGAACCATACCTGTAAAATTGTAAGAGAAAAACCTCAATAAAATCTGGTAAATATTTCTCAAATATTTCAAATAGCTTATCTAGAGTCATAAAATACACTTTGTGCATCACTACATTTTAAAACATGACATCACAGCCAGTTTTTCAGAAATGTTGGGAATCTGACACATTTATATGCTATGCGGAGATCTATGAAAAGTGAAATTTTAGTCAATCAGCCAGATGCTTAGTCTGCATGATGCCAAATTGCCACCTGCTTAAAAACAGTTGCATGATTAACTGTATTTTTTATTTTATCCACATGTTTGGAAAAATGTAGGACAACCATTATTTTATATAATGTATTACCTAAAAGCATTTAATGGTACTCCATATTTGAGAGCAGAGAAATTTTTTTATATTTCATAAAAGTAACACTTTGAAGAACAGAACAGAAACACAAAAAATGGACTGCATGTAATAAATGTCCACATCATAGTGAATCTTGCACTTTTTATTACTTCTAGAAAATATTTTTAGACTCAGTCTTTCACCTATCTGTTACTATGTTTCTTTGATTATAAAAGGTCTGAAGGAGAATATTTAACTTCAATTTTCTAAGTACAGAAGCTGCTTTGCAATGCTATTTCCAGAAATTTGGTAAATTAACTTGGTAATTTGTGTCTTTGTACATACACACACACACACACACATATATTTGTGTATATATAATATATATTATATATACTTTATATAACATACATTATAAATTTCATTTACATTAAATATTAGGAAATTAAATGAATATTTTTAACACATTTAATTAGCCCTATAACTATCACACTACTGTGGCTATTTAAGGTTAGGTATTTAATATATACCATAAGCATAATTTGTATGCTTTATAGAAATAACAAATAAATTATATACTGACAATAAACTAAGAACAACTTATCCTTGAGGGTAAATTGTGCATAGGCTTTTAAAATAGACATATATAAAAATAGGATTGAGAAAGTAGCCAAGTTGAGTTAGTTTGAAAGATTTTTAACATTTTCATCATGAGTGTATAGTTAAATAAATACAGGTTTTTTACATTTTCTCTTTTACTGCACATCACAATATTCAATTTACTGTGCACAATAATTACTGAAGTTTTTCTGCTTGACATGTATTACGCATGAATTTATGAATTCTGTATGAATGTTGTTATGTGTCAACTTCTTCAACATTAAACATTTTAATTATCTAGAACATTTTATTATTAAAACAAAGCATAGTCTGAGTTTTTGTTTTTCCCTCAGTTGTCTCATGGGCAAATGTGGCTTTAGTTACATAAGTGGGGCATTCAAAAGCCTTGAATACAAAATTTAAAACATTAAAAAGAATTTCAAATTTTAAAATGATTGGGTTCTTACAGATAAAACATGAATTAAAACTGCTTTTAACAGTTACATTGTTATTTAGATGTAGATTTTATATATACTTGCTCACAGTTCTTAAAAAATTATAAATCTAAAATATTGGCTTTATTTACCCCAAATTTTGGAACTTTCTGAAGCTATAGTCTGATATTCAAAACTTTCCCAGACTCTTTTTAATCTTGTTCACCAATCCATTCCTTAATTTCCTCTTCAGAACAGTTTTCTTCCCACATTGTTTATAATTCTCCTTGTACTGTCGTCTAGCTAATAGCTCAATAATGACTTTCATTGGGTTATGATAGCTGAGTATGCTAACTTACTCTACTCAAATTCTAGCAACACTCCCTCCTCTAGTCTAAGCCTCCCTACCACAGAAAATTTTAAATCAAGGATGTTTGATAACTATGACATAAGACATTTTTATGAAAAAAAAAAACAAATATTTTTGGTTTTCAAAAGAAAAAAATGGCATAAGATATTTAGTGAGAGGCATTATAAGTACATACCTCAAATGTTTCCTCCTAGTCTATTAAGGTGCGTCAAATAATTTCTACCTGGAGGGAAAAGTGAAGAAGACGCTGGCATCATTCTATAGAGAGACTATAGAAAGAGAACAAAGAATATCGTATGCAAATATTTCTACTTACGTGTCTTTCTGTGTCTGTGTATATGTTTATATATATAGGCTTATTATTTATATAGGCTTATTATTTAATCTGGGCAAACTGTTTCCATATCTTCTAAAACTTTTGATTTTATAAGAGATTTAGTGTCTAATCCCTCTCACAGTTCATAATTATAATTTATGCTTATAAGATACTTTGCTAATTTTTAGAATCACTGTACCCTAAAAATGTGATTGATTCTAAGCACATTCTTTTGACACGAAAGCCCTTAATTTTTAAATAACTTTTGGTTCAATACAGTTTTTGAGACCAGTTCTTTAACTTTTCTGGGTAATATTTTCTCTTCTAGAAGAAAATAAACAATTGGTAGGAACTTAATTCATTATGGGATTTGGAATTAGATACTGAGTATATTTTGGCTTAACATAACACAGAAACCAAGGAGTTGCATACAAGTCCCACTATCATCTTTAGCAGAAGTAAACCTATATTAATATTAAAAATTTATAGAATAAAAATGATTTCTCTTAAACTGTACAATTGAGTAAAGTTAAATTAGTACTTTGTGACATAATCTGATTATATGTTTTCATTTCTTATAGTTCTATAATTGTGCAATGAGAGAACTTTCAGATGAATAGATTTGGGAATAAACAGATGACTCAGAATATAACCTGAATCTGAAAGGACTTGGAAGAGGCAAACTAACAGAAGGCCTGAACCTCAGAAATAAGAATACGCATCTTGCTTATTCAGACATTGTGACCCTCAATACAAACCTGTTAGATTTCCTAGGAAGATCAAGAAAATAATTCTCAGTGTCTGTCCAAGTGCAGCTAGATCTTTGGCCAAACAATACATGCATTAATATCTCAGTGGAACCCAGACAAATTTTTCCTGAGGAACAATGCCCAGGTTCTGAGAATCTTTGAACTATGTACTGAGTTTGGAAGTTTAGAGTATTGAGGACTGATGGCATTTCTTCTTTTATTATTGTCCCCTACACCCAACATTCCTTGACCTTTGCATTCAATAGAACTTATGGCGTCGAATCACACAGAGAAAAGAGAACCAGTCTCTCTGAAGATAAATTAACTTTGTGGAAGCCAACTTAAAAATAACAATACTTTGCCTATTTTCTGAGAATTTTTGACTGCTTTTATATATATATTTTATATATATATTTGTAGCTCATGCTAACTTAGCTGTACATTTATCTTGCAAAATAGCCATTTACTAGTGTTTTTTTAAGTCACTTTTCAATTTGCATTATTTCCTTCATACCACTTATTCCATGTTTGACTTAATGTACCAGAACTTTGCCTATAAGGCCACCCCAGGAGACATTAACTCTGAGTGCTGTGTGACACATATTATCTATACTCCTAAGAAATTCACCTGCCGATTATCGATGCCAAAAAAGCATCGTACAGAGGCTCCTAAGGGTGAATTCAAACACTGTCTATATGAAAATAATGAGAGAAGAGTTACTGAATCCAGTTTTCGTGGTAGGTAATATTAGTAATCCTTTCAAAATCTGTGTACAAAATTACATGAGTTTTCTGAAAAATAATGCAGGGAAATAAGGTTTATTATAGAAAAAACTGGGTAATTCTGTGCCTGTGTACTTCTATATATGAGTAAGAATAAGGGAATCTATATGAATGTATGCTTATTAGATATGTAGATATATGTTGATATATGTTGTTATTTATCATCTGACATCAACAATTTAAAACTAAGATCTTAATTATTTAATACATTTTTCTGATTCTCACAAAAAAATTCATATATATGCTAAGAAAACAAGAAAATTACTGAATGACATTAAATATAATATTCTAAACTCTTAATGACCAATAAAGGGTCAACTAAATCTACACAAAGTAAGTATTTCTTATTCTCTTTGCTTTTCCCCCACCTCTTCCCCTACATCCCCTTTGTCCATATTTCTTACAGTTTTTCTTTGTCCTCATCTTTTCTCTTCCTCTCATTCACCCTCCTCCATGGCTACTTTTTTCTTCCCCACATTTTCCCTCCTTGCCTGCTATCATTATCGTGATCATCATCTTCATAACAATTTACCTATAAGACCTCACATAATTAAACAGCGTGCTACACCATTCAGGGATCATTTCACCATATTAATTATGTCTTATTTCTTGTGGTTATTGATTTTGATTCCATAACAGAAGACCTCATAAGCTTCTGGTGTATATTTCTAGTTATGGTCCCCGGAGTAGAGATGGTAAATTTGTTGTTAGTATTGATTTAAGACATATCTCTGCTGGTTCTAATTTCCTCTGGGAGAGGTATTTTAATTTCTTTTTCCTTGTTCAGTTAATTATCATATTAATAGAAAATAATTAAACACCTGTAGAACATTTACTAGTGAAAAATATGACTGTGATAGACAAAGATTTCAAAGAAAATATACAAAATGCAGATATTTATGCTTTTTAATCTCCCAAATCTCTGCATATACTCTATATTGATAGTCTGCTTTATAATTGGTTGAATTAAAAACAATCAAAAATACTTTCAATCCAAAATAAAATTAAGCAACTGTGTAAAACTCGAAAGCATTCTTGGTATTATCTTCTCATTTTATGAATATCAGTGCCTATAATTTGTCTAGAGAAACTTTATTGATTCTGTAACCTAAAAATCATGCAAAACATGTTAAATTTTTTCAAGTAGCAAATAACATGAATATCTACTTCCTTGACAAATTTCTACCAGATGCTTTTAGTCATCTTATTTTTAAGCACATTTTACTACTATTCAACAACAACAAAAAAGAATCAAGAAGTATTTAATAAATGCCTGCCATACACAAGACACTCTGTTCCCTGTCCTTCAATAAAGCCAGCATCTAAAGTGTATCTCGATATACACATTTTTCCATAGAGACACATTGTGAAGAGAAAAATATTTAAAACAAATAAACCTAGAAAATACTTACTTCGCTTGCGTCAGCAGTTGAATGATCAAGCCCTTCTCTGTCACTTCAGATCCTGTAAACAGAATTGGCTTCAGATATTCTCTGGTAATGTGAATATTTGCCTTTCCCACCCCACCTCTCCATGTATTATGTAGAGGTAACCCTATGTGACAAGTGATAATGTAGGTTCCTATAAAGAAAAGACATCAGGCATTATGAGAGTTGTGACAGTCTGGAGGCACTTCTGCCAATACAACTTCATTTTATTTTATACCTTCTCTAATTGGAATTTTCTTACTTTTAACTAGGGGGCTCAATAATAGCACCAAAGAATGTCTTCTTTTACTTAGAATATGAATGAATATCCAAGGATGAACATTTTTGTGTAAATAATTTATCAAGCTTTCTAGAAAAAAATCAGAAAGAGGGTAAGGAAATTGGGGCAAAGCTCAATAACAGGTGAAGTCCTTTGTAAGGCAACTTTAGTTCCATCCTGCAGGCTATCTCTGAAAACAGTGTGAGTATGTACCAATACAGAGTGTCTCTGACAAGAGAGAGAGGAAAGGGAGCATTTATATTTCTATTCCCACACATCAGTCAAACAATGACTTACTAAAGGGGATGCTGGCTTTTTCTGGTAGATCAGGTAAAACATAATCTGGCAGCCTTAAAGGCAAGACCTTTGATAAGAAGATGCAGTTGTGACTATTAGGAGTGAAAGCTCACCAGTAGCTCTTGTACATTGAAATAGTGGGGAAAAAAAAATCAGAAGAGATATGCTTGGACCAGAGTGAGATTCAATTTTTGTAAAAGAAGCAGTAAAATTTCAAGTTTTAAATTCTATGAAGTTTGTTTTAGTCAAAAAACAAATGTCAATTGTAAAAGTATATTAAATTAGAATAAATTTCCCCCCTTTAAAATGTATATTTTTATAAATTTGGCCAATTATATATGGTCATTAGTCCATTAATCATGATGAACATTTCCAACCAACTGAAGTGTGTCCCGGGTCTCTTTTGCAGTCCATCTCCTCTGGCCTCTATCTTCCACCAGTGGGAACCACTGATCTCCCATGGCTTTTCCATTTCTGTAGTTTCATATAAATGCTATCATAATGTTTACTCTTTTGTGTTTGACTTCTTAAACATAGCATGCTCTTGAAATTCATCCATGTTTTTGATGTTTAAATATGTTGGGGTTTTTTTTTTTCTGAGTAATATTCTGTGATACTGGGATATAATTTGTTTACTTATAACAAGTTGATGATGGCTGTATCATTGTGCATTTCAATCAGAAATCTCTGAGACTTCCAATTGCTCCACATCCTTGCCAACAGTGGGTTACTGTCAGGCATTTTGATTTTTACCAAGTCTAGTAATTATGTAGTGTTATCTCATTATAGTCTTAATTTGCGTTTTCTGGGTGATTAACATAGAGCACATTTTCATCTGCCTGTTGGCCATCCATCAGACTTCTTTTGTGAATGGTCTATTCCAAATTGCTTGCCCTTATTGGGGAGGAAATGTAATTTTTTTTTCTATTAAAATATTTAATTGTTCATCATTATCTAAAAAGACTATCTTTTCTTCATTGAACTAACTTGGCACCATAGAGAATAAATTCACCCTTTAAGTTTGTGTTGATTTCTTCATGCTCTATCCTCTTTTATTGACCTATGTATCTATCATTATCACTATGCACACTGTCTATGGGGAATGTTTCATTTTCAAAGGTTTCTGCTGTTTTTGAGTGTTTGTAAAAGACAATTCTGTTGAAAAGTTGTTCAGATATTCTGTATGCTTACTGATTTTTTGAATTCTTTTTCTGACAATTATTGATAATTGGAATGTTAGAATCTCCAATAATAACTGTCTATTTCCAGTTTAGCTTTGTCAGTTTTTACTTACTTATCTTAGAGCTCTATTCTTAGGCTTTTTAGGATTGTTATGCCTTCTTGATGATTTTACTATTTCCTAGGAAATATATATCTCAGTCTGTTTTAATTGTCCTTATTATTACCCCATGTCTTTTATCTGACAATAATGTAATCAATAATATATACAACAATAATAATAATAACATAAACCTGGTAACCTTCTATCACTACTTGCTGGTTAATTATTTCTTATCTTTTTACTGTATCATTATCTGATTTTATATTTAAGATTCAATTATTATAAACAGCACATAGGTCACCCTTGTTTTTGAATCCAAATGGAAAATTTCTGCATCTTATAGAAATACATGGTCCATTTAATTTTAAAATAATTATTGATATCATTATACTTATACCATTTTTTGTATGTGTCTCATTTGTCATTTCTTATTTATTTCCATTTCTACTTCCTTTAGTATTAAATTTATTTTTATTTTTTATTGAAGTATAGTTGATGTATACTATTAGTTTTTCATCTCCAACATCATAATTCAGTATTTTTATAGGTTATACTCTGAAGTTGTTAGAAATTAATGGTAACATTTCCCTATGCTATACAATATATCCTGTTTCTTACTTATTTTATATATAGTATTTTGTATCTTTTCATCCCCTACCTTTCCCCCATTCCCTCTCCCTAATGATAATCAATAGTTTGTTCTCTATATCTGTGAGTCTGCTTCTGTTTTGTTATATTCATTTGTTTGTTTTATTTTTAGATTCCACATATAAGTGATAGCATATAGTATTTGTCTTTGTCTGAAATATTTCACTAAGCATGATACACTCTAGGTCCATCTATGTTGTGGCAAATGGCAAATTTCAGTCATTTTATGGCGGAGTAATATTCCATTGTATATGTAAACCACTTCTAAATCCATTTATCAGCTGATGGACACTTAGGTTGCTTCCATATATTGGGTATTGTAAATCATGCTTCTATGAACATTGAGGTGTATGAATCTTTTCAAATAAGTATTTTGTATTTTCTGGACATTTACCCAGGGACTGGAATTGCTGAATCATATGATAGTTCTATTTTTAGTTTTTTGAGAAATTTCCATACTGTTTTCCATAGTCATTACACCAATTAACTTTCCCAGCAATGGAGTACTAGGGTTCTCTTTTCTCTGCATTTGCCAAAAAATTTTTTTTTTCTTGAAGACTATGTAATTATAGCCATTGTGACAGGTATGAGGTGATATCTCATTGTGGTTCTGATTTGCTTTTCTCTAATGATTATGGATGTTGAGCATCTCTTCACATGCCTTTTGGGATATCTTTGGAAAAATGACTATTCAAGTCTTCTGCCCATTTTTTAATTGAGTTTCTTGGTTTTTTGTTATAGAGTTGTGTGAGCTGTTTATATATTTTGAATATTAACCCCTTTTCAGTCATATAATTTGCAAATATTTTCTCTCATTCAGCACATTTTCATTTTGATGATCATTTCAAAATGATGATTTCTTTTCCTATGAAAAGGTTTTTAAGTTTACTTAGATCGCATTTGATTATTTTTGCTTTTATTTTACCTTAGGAGATAGATACAAGAAAATATTGCTATGACTTATGTCAGAGTGTTCTGTCTTTGTTTTCTGCTAGGGGTTTTATGTACTGAAAATGTAAGTTTCCAGTCTTGCACTTAGGTCTCTAATCCATGTTGAGTTTATTTTTGTACAGTGTGTGAGAAAATTTTCTAATTTCATTTTGCTAGATGTAGCTGTCCAGTCTGTCCAGCACCACTTACTGAAGAGACAGTATTCTCCATTGTATGTACTTACATCCTTTGTTGTAGTTTAATTGACCATAGCTGTGTAGGTTTGTTTCTGGGCTCTCTATTCCATTGATGCATATGTCTCTTTTTGTACCAGGATAATGCTATTTTGATTACTGTAGATGTGTAGTATACCCTGAATTCAGGGAACATGAAAACAATAGCTTTGCTTTTTTGTCTCAAGATTACTTTGGCAATTCAGAGTCTTTTGAGGTTCCATATAAATTTTAGGATTATTTCTTCCAGTTCTGTGAAAAAAGCCCATGGCAATTTTGATAGGGATTGCATTCAATCTGTAGATTGTGTTGGGTAATATGGATATTTTAACTATTTAGTTTTCCAATCCTAGACTATGGGGTATCTTCCCATTTCTTTGTTATCATCTTTTTTTTTAAACATTTTTTATTGAGCTATAGTCATTTTACAATATTGTGTCAAATTGCAGTGTAGAGCACAATTTTTCAGTTATACGTGAACATACATACATTCATTGTCACATTCTCTTTCGCTGTGAGCCACCACAAGATCCTGTATATATTTCCCTGTGCTACACAGTACAATCTTGTTTATCTATTCTACATTTTGAAATCCCAGTCTGTCCCTTCCCACCCCCCGTCCCCCTGGCAACCACAAGATTGTATTCTATGTCTGAGTCTGTCTCTGTTTTGTATTTATGTTGTTTTTGTTTTTGTTTTTGTTTTTAGATTCCACATATGAGCGATCTCATATGGTATTTTTCTCTTTAATTTCCTTCATCAGTTTTATATAGTTTTCAGAGTACAGGTCTTTTACCTCCTTGTTTAAGGTTAATCCTAAGTATTTTATTCTTTTTGATGCAATTTTAAATGGGATTTTTTTTTTTTTTTGCTTTCTCTTTCTGTTTATTAGAGAAACAGATTTCTGTATCCTGCAACTTTACTGGTTAATTTATTAGTTCTAATAGTATTTTGGTGGAGATGTTAGAATTATATACATATCTTTTATCATGTCATCTGCAAATAGTGACAGTTTGACTTTGTCCCTTCCAATTTGGATGACTTTTTCTTTTTTTGCTGCTTAGTGTGGCTAAGACTTCCATTAGTACATTAATAGAAGTGGTGAGAGTGGGCATCCTTGTCTTGTCCCTGATTTTAGAGTAAAGGCGTTCAGCTTTTTACCATTGAGAATTATGTTGACTGTGATTTTGTTATAAATGGCCTTTATTAAAGATATGTTCCCTCTTTACCAACTTTGATGAGATTTCTTATCATGAATGGATGTTGAATTTTGTCAAACGTTTTTTCTGTGTCTTGTGAGATGATCATGGAGTTTTTAGCCTATTTTTTGTTAATATGGTGTATCACATTAATTGATTTGTTGATATTGTACCATCCTTGCATCCATGGAATAATTCCCACTTGATCATGATGTATGATCCTTTTGGTATATTTTTGAATTTGGTTGGCTAACATTTTGTTGAGAATTTTTGTATCTATATTCATCAGACTTATTGGCCTGTAATTTGCTTTTTTTTTTTTTTTTTTTTTAAGTGTCTTTGGTTTTGGTATCAGGGTAATTGTGGCCTCATAGAATGGATTTAGGAGTGTCCCCTTCTCTTTAATTTTTTGGAGTAGTTTGAAGATAGGTATTAGTTCTTTATATGTTTGGTAAAACTTCCCTGTGAAGCCACCCAGTTTTGAATTTTTGTTTGCCAGAAGTTTTTTCACTACAAATTCAATTTCACTCCTAGTGATCATCCTATTCATATTGTCATGGCAGCCTTGGCCCTGGGCCAGATTGCTTCTTATGTGCTACCTTCGTAAGTGCCAGTAATGGCTGCCTCATCTCACCCAGATACCACTCTAGGTCTGAGCCACCTTTGTCCCTCAAAACTAAACTCTCCCCTCGGCAGCTCTCTCCCTAGTGTGGAGCTGCAGTGCGGAGCAGGAAGGGCTAGTTGAGGCATTCAGCATGGGCTGTGGTAGCCTTGGCTACAGTTAGAGCCTGGAAAATCTTCTGAATGTGCTGCCAGTAATGGCTGTCCCCACCCTGCTCACATACTGTTCTGGGTCTGGATCATTTTCATCCCTCCCAGCTTAGCTCTCCCCTTGACCACAGCAGCCCTTGCCCCAATGTGGAGCTATGTCAAGAAGCAAGCGGGTCTAGCTCAGGCACTCAGCTCAGGTTGGGGCATGAACTAGGGCAGTAGCAGGAAATTGGTCATAGTCCCGTGCAGTTTCAAGCTGCCCTCTTTGCCCTGGTTGGCAGTAAACAGGCATGTGCACCCTCCTCACAGGTGAAGTCCAGACTTCTCACAGCCTCCATGTTAGTTCCTAACTAACCAAGGAGATTTGTCTTTCCAGTGTTAGACCCCAGGCTGGGACACCCAATATATGGCTTGAATCACTCACTTCCCAGAAAGGATCTCTGCCCCTGTAATCACCTCCCATTCTGAGTCCCCTCCCAGGGGCTCACGTCTCAACCTGATAGCTTCTCTTCCCTTTCTACTCAATTCCACGTGGAACTTTCTTACAGCCTTGATTTTACAAGAGTCTTTCTGACAAGAGTAAAATCTGACTCTTGATTTTACAAGAGTCTTCAGTTTGTTTTCAGTGAGAGTTGCTCCATATGTAAGCACATTTTTGATGTCTTCATGAGGGAAGGTGAGTTTTGTGTCCTACTACTCCACCATATTGATAGCTCCTCTCTAGTTGAATTTATTTTAAATATTCTATTTAATCTCTTATTAGTTTTACCACTTTGTTTAGGTACTAGGTCTAGGAATTACTGTCTACATCAGATTAATGTTACATTCCTCATATGTAATATAAAAATTTCCAAGTTTATACATCCATTTTCCCCTCTCTTCTTTATAGACTAGCATATGTTTTATTTCTACATATATGAAAGCCCATACTCAATATATTGCTATTATTTTTGCTTCAAGAGGTCAGTAAGTCATGTTCATTTTTTTCTATATCCAAATTTGTTTATGGTATTCCCATCTGCATTTTAAAACCTCCTTCAATGTGTTTTGTATTCCAGGTGTCTTGTTAAAAATTTTTATCAGTTATTTTTTTCTCTACAAAGACCTTTATATTCCTTTAATTTCTGAAGAACATTTTACTGAATGAGGAAACCTACCTAACAGTCCTCTCTCACTTCCTTTGACTCATAACATTGTCTTCTGGCTTGCATTGCTTCTGTTAGGAAGTCAGTGATATTCCTTATTTTTGTTTCTAGTTTTATAATGTGTTCTTTTTTCCTTGACTGTTTTTAATATTTTCTATTATTAATATTTGTCCATAATTTGACTATAATCTTCCTATACATTTTTACTCTCTTTTCTTATTCTGATTGGAGTTTGTTGAGCTACTGAATACACTAGGTTTATGGATTTTTGTCCATTATTTTAATATTTTTTCTGTCCTAATATTCTTCCCTATTCACCTGGGAATGTAATTTCAAATATGATAGAGTTCTTGATGCTGCCTAAATACAGTGATGTATTATTTTTTTAAGCCTTTATTCCTATTTTATTTGGGCAATTTTTGCTTCCAGGGATTTTAAGATTGGTTTTTATTTTTGTCAATTCTCTTAAGAAGGTAATCTTTTCAAAACATTTTTCTGTTTGTGAGACTTACTTGAATATATTTTCAGACCAATAATTTATAATTGAATCTTATTTTAAACATTTTCTTTTCTTTTTGTATTGAAATTACTCATTTGCCTTTAAATCCTTAAACATTGTTATAAAAGGTATTTTAAAATCTGTGTCAGCAAAATCCATCATGCTCATTCATCTGAGTCTGTGGCTGTTGACCGGCTCTTCTGTTATATTGAAATTCAGTAATTTGCTGTTTTGTAGGACATCGCACATTGTTAGAGTATTAATGTTTGGACTGTATTGTCTTATAAAAGGGAGATGTTTTATTTGGGTAGGCAGTTAATTAACTTGCAGGTGAGCTTAATTGTTTTGAGCTTCTTTTTATATTTTGCTGAAATAGATCTAGTGTTAATTTTACTTTCAGGGCTATATAAGCCTTCTTTTTTTACCCTATAGCTTTTCTTTTCCAATTTTATCAAGAAATAATTAACATATATCACTGTATAATGTTAAGGCATACAGCATGTTGGTTTGATTTACATGTATTTGAAATGATTACAAGGGTTCATCTAACATTCATAATGTCAGATAAAAGAAAGAAAGAAAAAAGAAAAATGAATTTTTATCCTTGTGATAAAAAACTTTTATTATTAACTGTCTTAACAGTTTCCCTAAATATCATACAGTAGTGTTAACTATAGTCATCATGTTGTATATTACATCCCTCGTACTTGTTTCTCTTATAACTGGAAGTTTGTACATTTTTAACAACTTCAGCCGGTTCCCCCTCCTCACAACCTCCACTTCTGGTAACCACAAGTCTTATCTCCTTTTTTACAAGGTTTTTAAAATTTTTGATTCCATGTATAAATGAAATCACACAGCATTTATCTTTCCCCACCTCATTTACTTAGTATAATGCCTTGAAGTTCCATTATTGTCACAAAATGTAATATCTCCTCAATTATTAAGACTGAATTACATTGTGTATAAATACCACAACTTCTCTATACATTCATCAATCAGTGGGCACTTAGGTTGTGTCCATGTATTGGCTTTTATAAATAATGCTACTATGAACATGGGGTGCATGTATCTTTTCAAGTTAGTTTTTTCATTTCATTTGGTTATATTACCAAGTGGAATTGCTGGATCATATGGTAGCGTATTTTTAAGTTTTTGACTATTCTCCATACTGTTTTCAATTATTGTTGTAGCAGTGGGTATTTCCCTTTTCTCTACATCCATGCTGGCATTTGTTATCCTTTTATGACAGCTATTCTAACAGGAGTTTTAATTATCCTTTCCCTAATGAATAGTGATATTGAGCATCTTTTCATGTACCTGTTGGCCTTTTGTATATCTTCTTTGGAAAAATGTCTATTCAGGTCCTTTCCCCATTTAAAAAATTGGGTTATTTATTTATTTTGCTATTGGGTTGTATGAGTTCTTTGTATATTTTGGATATACATTTTGCAGTTATTTTTGTCGTATTCTGTAGGTTTTCTGTTCACTTTGTTGATGATTTCTTTTGCTGTGCAGAAGCTTTCCAGTTTGATTAAGTCCTACTTGATTATCATTGACTTCCTACTTGTACTTTAGATGTCATATCCAAAAAATCATTACCAAGACCCATGTCAAGGAGCTTTATTCCTATGTATCCTTCTAGGAAATTCATGGCTTTGAGTCTTACATTTAAGTGTTTAAATTATTTCATGTTAATATTTGTGAGTGGTGAAAGATAGGAATCCAGTAATCATTTTTTCATATGCGAATATCCAATAATCCTAACACCATTCACTGAAGAGCCATTGAGTATTGTTGGCTATAGTGTTAAATATTAGTTGACTGTAGTTGCTTGGGTTTATTTCTGGAATAAAATATTTTGATGGTTTTGATGACTATAGATTTACAGTATAGCTTTATATCAGAAAGTATAATTCTGCTTTGTTCTCTTCTTTCTCAAGGCTTCTTTGGATATTCAGGGTCTTTTCTGGTCCAATATGAATTTTAGAAGTGTTTTTCCTACTACTACTATAAAAAATGCCATTGGAATTTTGATAGAGATTGCATTGAGTCTATGGATGGCTATTGCCAGTATTGACATTTTACCAATATTACTTTGTCTAATCCATCAACGTGAGGTACCTTATCATCATTTACTTGAGTCTTTGATTTATTTCATCAATGTCTTATAATTTTCATTGCACAGATCTTTCACATCCATGGTTAAATTTATGTCTAGTATTTTACTGTTTTTGATGTTACTGCAGATGGGATCATTTTCCTTATTTCTTTTCAGAAAACTCATTGTTAATGTGTAGAAACACTATTGATTTTTTTATGTTAATTTTGGATGCTGCAGCTTTACTGATTTCATTGATTAGATCTAACAGTTTTGGGGCTGAGTCTTTAGAATTTTCTATATAAAATTATGTCACTTGCAAATAAAGACAATTTTACTCTTCCTTTCTAATTCTGATTCCTTTTGTTTCTTTTTCTTGCCTGATTGCTCTAGATAGCACTTCCCATAGTATGTTGAATAGAAGTAGTGAGAGAGTGGGCACCCTTGTCTTGTTCCTGATCATGGAGGAAAAGCTTTCACCATTTCACCCCTGAGTATGATGTCATTTGTGGGCTTGTCATATATATCCTTTATTATGCTGATATATGTCCCATCTATGCCTAATTTTTAAGAATTTTTTTTTATCAAGAATGGATACCAATGAATTTTGATAGAATTTTATCAGTGAATTTTGTCAAATGCTTTTTCTGTATCTATTGAGATGATCATATGATTCTTTCTATTAAAGTGATGTAACACATTGATTTACATATGCTGAACCACCCTTGCATCCAAATGATAAGTCCCACTTGATTATAGTGAATGATCCTTTTAATGTGTTGCTGAATTCAGTTTGGTAGTATTTTATTGAGAATTTTTGCATCTATACTCAGCAGGGATATATGCCCATAGTTTTTGTATCTAGCAGTGTCCTTTTCTGTTTTGGGATAGGAGTAATGTGGGCTTAGAAAAATGAGTCTGGGAGCACTCCTCTCATCTTTTACTTTTGGGAAGAGTTTGACAAAAATTAGTGTTGATTCTTCTTTGATGTTTGGTAAAATTCATCAGTGAAGCCATCTATGGTCCTGGGCTTTTATTCATTTGGAAATTTTCAATTACTGATTTAATATCCTTTCTAGTAATTGGTCTATTCAGATTTTATGTTTCTTCTGGACTCAGTCCAGATAAGTTCTATGTTTCTAAGAATTATTCCATTTTCTATGTAGTCCACTTTGTTAGCATAAGTTGTTCATAGGACCTCTTATGATTCTTTGAATTTTTGTGGTATCAGTTGTAATGTCTCCTTTTTCATTTACAATATTGTTTATTTGGATCCTTTTTCCTCGATTACCCTAGTTAAGGGTTTATTGATTTTGTTTATCTTTTCACAGAAGCGATTTTTAGTTTAATTTTTTTTCTATTGCTTTTCTGTTATTTCATTTATTTCTGCTCTAATCTTTATTATTTCCTCCCTTCTGCTAATTTTTGACTTAGTTTGTTCTTTTTCTAGTTCCTTAAGGCATAGAGTTAGACTGCTTATTTGGGATCTTCTTTGTTTATTAGTTTAGGCATTTATTGCCGTGAACTTCCTTATTAGAACTGCTTTTGCTTTATCCCACAAATTCTCGTGTATTGTATTTCCTTTTTTATTTATTACAAAATTTTTTCTTTCCCCTTTAATTTTTTCTTTTATCCATTGATTTTCAGAAGAATGTTGTTTAATATCTATGTGTTTTCTAGTTTTTCTGACATTATTGATTTCTAGCTTCATGTCATTGTGGTCAGAAAAGATACTTCATATGATTTCAATGTTCTTGAATTTACTAATAATTGTTTTGTGGCTTAACGCATGGTCCATGGTAGAAAATGTTCCATGTGAGCTTAAGAAAAAATGTGTTTCTGTTGTTGTTATATAGAACATTCTGTTTATGTGTGTCATTCTGACCTACAGTGTTGTTCAAATACACTGTTTCCTTATTGATGCTCTGTCTGGATTATCAATCCATTGTTGAGAATGTTATTAAAGTCCCCAACTATTACTGTATTACTGTCTATTTTTCCTAAAGCTCTGTTAGTTTTTACTTTCTACATTTAAGTGCTCTGATGTTGGGTACATAAATATTTATAAATTGTTATATGACTTTTTGATGGGTTGACCCCCTTACTTTTTTGTCTTTTTTACCAGTATTAAAGTCTATTTTGTCTGCTCTAAGTATAACTACTCCTGCTTTCTTTTTGGTAGCAAATTGCTTGAAATGACATATTCATTTCTTTACTCTCAGTCTATGTGTGTATGTGTGTTGTTATTAAGGCTAAAGTGAGTCTCTTGTAGGCAGCATAGCTTTGGATCTAGGTTTTTTGTTTTTCTCTTAAATCCATTCAGCCATTTTATGTCTTTTAATTGAAGAATTTAATCCAGTTATGTTTAAAGTAGTTAATTATAGGCAAGGGCTTACTAGTAACATTTTTGTTAATAGTTTTCTGGTTGTTTTATAGATCAGTGTTTATTTTTCCCTGTCCTGCTATACTTTTTGTGTGTTTTGTTGTCTTTTGGGGTCAATGTGCTTTGACTTTTTTATCATGTTCTTTTGTATAACTGCTGTAGGTTTTTCACTTGACATTACCATGAAGCTTAAACAAAATATCTTAAAATTATAGCACCCTATTTTAAGCTGACAACTTAATTTCAATAGAATTCTTAAACTTTAGGCTTTTACTTCTCCTCCTCACAATTTAGGTCATTGCCATTAAAATTTACATATTTTTATATTGTGTAATAAGATTATTGCAATTATGACTATTTTACTGTACTTTTTAAAACTTTTAATCTAGAGTTAGTTGTAAAGTGAATTCTGCACCACCATCACCAAATTACATAATCCAAATTTGACTATATATCTACCATTATTATTGAATTTTACACTGCCTTTTTAATTTTTGTAATATTAATTAGCATCCTACTACTTCCTGTGAAATACCTTCTTTAGTATATCTTGTAAAGCAGGTCTAGTGGTAATCATCTCCTTCAACATTTGTTAGTTCAGAAAAGTCTTTATTCCTCCTCTGTTTCTGAGAGACATCTTTGCTATGTATAATACTTATGTTTGTTATTTTTTCTTTCAATATTTTGAATACGTGTTCCCATTCTTTCTTGACCTGGTATGTTTCTGTTGAGAAATCTGCCCATAGTCTCATGGGTACTCTCATGTATGTAACTTTTCTTTTCCCTTGCTGCTTTTAAAAATCTTCCTTTGTCTGTGTCTTTTGACAGTTTAATTAAGCAGTCATCCCATGGGGAAATTTGTTTAAGGACCCCCTGAAGATACCAAAATTTGCAGATACTCAAGTCCCATATATGAAATGGCATAGTAAAATCAGTCTTTCATTTTCTTGGATGTGGAACCTGGAGATATGGAGGCCAAATTCAACCTATTTGGTGTCCTTTCGGCTTCATCGATATGGGTGTCCATTTCTCTTCCCAGATTCAGGAAGATGTCCCATTATTTCTTTGAATGTACTTTCTGCCTCTTCTTCCTTCTCTTCTCCTCCTGGAATTCCCATAATGTTCTTTTCATTGTGTCCTGTAAGTCTTGTAGGCTTTCTTCACTCTTTTTCATTTATGTTTTCTTTTTGCTCCTTTGACTAGATAATTTCTAACATATTCTCCTCCAGGTTGCTGCTACTTCTACATGGTTGAATTTGCTTTGGAAACTATTGAATTCTTTAGTTCAGTTACTGTATTTTTCAACTCTAGGATTTCTGGGTTTTTTGATGGTTTCTATTGCTTTGTCAAATATCTCACTTTATTCATATATTGTTTTCCTATTTTTATTTAGTTTTCTGTGTTCTTGTAGTTCACTAAACTTCTTTAAGAGAATTTTCTAAATTCTTTGACAGTTTATAGATCTCCATTTTTTTAAGATCAGTTATTAGATTTTTACTAGTTTTCATGAAACTTGATTCCTTACATTTTTATCTGGGCATTTGTTTCTCTTCCAGGCTTTATAGGCTTAGTTTGTCAAACAGATCTTCCCCAGTCTGCTAGGTTTGGATTTTTGGGTGTGTCTGCTGGTAAATGTCCTTGGGCAGGTGGGGCCTACTATTGTAGTCTCTTTTGGGTGAGGCTCCTAAGGCAACTGTTTTGAGGTTGGATCCCTACACGAATGTATAGGATATGCTCCACAGTTGTCTGTATCCTCTGTTAAGGCTTACTGGATGGTTAGGACTGGCTACTATATTCACTAGTAGATGGGACTATGACTTAGCTTTCCTGTGCTGGTGGGGCAGCAGGACATGACCAGGGCCTCTATGGGTCATTATTTGAGGATCCAAATCAGATAAGACTGTGCAATGAATTCCACCAGTTTTGCTCTGCAGATGAGGGAAGCCATGGGCTGCACTTTCTGCTCAAGTGCCACTGTAAGCAGGGCTGTTGGATGGGCTGCACAGCTTCCTGTATGCTCTGCTTAGGTTCTGTGGTCAAGTCGGTCTGGGGCTTTATTCTGTTGTAAGTGTGGCTACAAATTGTTTCCCTGCCTGAGTACAGTGGGGAGAAGCAGCTCTAAAGCCTGTTAAACTCTTTGCTTATTGTCCTAACTCAAGTCGGCCCACACCCCAAATTCCCTGACCAAACAGGTCCACTGCTCTGAAAACTGTCAACTCTGCCAGTTCACCTGTTACCTTGAGAGCCACTGGGTTTCACAGCTTCCAGGTGTTCTTGCTGGCATTCTTGGTCAGGTGGGGCCAGGAACCACAGCAGGTTGGGTTATGTCGGAGCTCCCTTGAGTGGGCAAGAAGGGGAGGGTATATTCCAGGCAACTCTACTCCCAACAGGCTTTCCACTTGGGAGGGGTAAGGAACTACCCTCCTGCCCTTGTTTAGCAGAGGAACTCTCCACACCAGATAATGGCTTTTCTCTGTGGGTGATCAGCACTGCCCACCACTTCCAGTCTTGAGACTTGCTGGGCTACACATCTTCCAGGTGTTCTCATAGCTCCTCTGGTCAAATACGGCGCAGAGACATTCTGTGCAGCAGGTTGGGCTGTGACTCATCTCCTTGCCTGGGTTGAGCAAGCCAGGCTCTAGGGATGGCAGAACTTGTTTGAGGATCCAATTAGGCAGATTGATACCCTGCCAAGTTCCCTGGTCAGAGTGTGCCCCTGCCTTGGTTCTGCAAAGAAGCAAAGCAGCTGGTTGGGATTACTACGTGGGCACTGCAAGTATGAACTCAGTCTGCCAAGATACATGTGCTGGTTGCTCTTAATTAGTCATTAGTTGTTTTGTGACCAGGAGCAAAGTCAGGGATAACCCTGTCCTGCCATCTTGGTGATGTCACGCCTCAAGTCTTATTCTTAATTCAATTTTTTTCTGAGAGTTCGCAGAATGTCTGGTGTGATAAGATCTATGCCTTTTGGCTCGTGGGAATTTGAACATCTTGCAGCTCTGTCTAAACCCAACAACTGTGTAGCTCACAGATGTCCAATAGCTTTTCTTTCTAAGTTAGTTTTCTTTCCTTTCCTTACCTTTCTTTTTCTCCTTTATTTCTTTCTTTCTTTTTTTTTTTTTTTTTCCATTGGTTTTGAAGTAGTTGGCTTTGCAGAGTCTCCTGTACCTTCTCAGCTTAGTGTGTTGCTAGACAGGACAAATTCTATGCATATCCTAGAGCTTCTTTACTTTATAATTCCTTCTCCAGTTGTTTGCCACATAAGGTCCAGATGCCTTAACTTGGGCATTGATCTCTGTGGCTTCAGCTCAGTGTGATTCCCTGCTTTGTCTGGATTTGCTGCACTCCAGAAAGTGTCTCTAGGCATAAAGCTGAAGTTATAGAGCCATCTGACAGTCTTTCTTTCTCTCAGTGAGAGAATGCATGCTTTGTCTGTCATGTAATATTTGAAAATAGTTATTACAGTTATTTGTTAGGAAAGGCTAGTTTTGCCCTTTTAATCAGATATGGATGTCCCTATATTTTTAAGGTGAGTTTTTTTAACCAATTATTTTGACAGAATAGGCAGGTTTTCTTAGTTTTTGAACGGTATTTTTTTTTTAATATATAAGCATTCTTGGAAAATATCCTTTATAATTAATGACAATTTCCAATAAGGAAAAAAGAATATATCTCCTGATAATATAATTAGGTTTCATAGTGTAATGCCATCACTGAAAAAATAAATAAAACTTTCTGAATACTGTTTATGTCATTTCTCATTAATGTAGTATTCCAATAATCACACTTACTAGACTTTTCACATTAAGTATATTGGTAAAAATTAGTGCTCTGTCCTTTATTTGGATACTTATTTCTAGGAGTAAAGTAATCATGAATAGCTAAACTTTACAAAATAGGTTATTGAGTATATCCACGTATTGGTAAGAAATAGTGAGTAGTTGCCTAAATCTGAAAGCTGTATATCCAATTTCTATGTACTCACAACATGTTTCATGAACTAGTTAAAAAAAAGTAAACAAAAAAACAAAACAAACCGAAAAAATAAAAACAAAACAAAACAACCCATAGAGATATTGTAATGGTTAATTTTCTGGGTCTAATTGGCCAAAGAAACCAGATATTTGGTCAAATACCAGTCAGATGTTGCTATGAAGGTATTTTATAGATGATACAAACATTTAATTTCCTAGACTTTGAGTAAAGCATATTACTCCCCAAAGGATGGGCGGGCCTCAATCAGTTGAAGGTCTTAACAATAAAAGGCTAATAGTTGAAATAACACCAGCTTAAAATGTGTGGGTCCACCTATACATGGATTTTTTAAAATAAATATGTAGTGAAGTACTACATGATCTGAGGATTAAATCCATGGATGATGAACTTCAGATATGAAGGTCCAACTGTAAAGTTATATAAGGACTTTTGACTGTGCTGGGGGGCGGCATCCCTAACCTCTGTACAGCTTAAGGGTCAACTGTAAAGTTCCTGAGAAAGGGGGAATTCTGCTCTGAGACTGTCTTCAGACTCAAATGGCAACATCATCTCCCTAGGTCTCTAGCCTGATCCCCTATCCTGTAGATTTGGCACTTGCCAGTTTTCACAACTGTGTGACCCAGTTCCCTTAAAAGCTCTCTCTTTATATACACATATTCTATTGGCTGTTCCTCTGGAGCACCCTGATTTATACAAGGGCCATCTTCATTTTCCTTAGTCATGTGCATATATGCGTGTCTCACCAACTTTTCTAGTAAACCTTATATGTTATTCATAATAATTTTAAATTTTATTTGCATATAGTTTCCATCACAAATTGAAGTATAAAATTCTCTACAATTGGAACAGTGTATCATATCTGTATTTACTCCATTTTTCAACTCCACAGGTAGAATGCGAATATATTTTTTAAAATTGAAATCATTTTGCTGTAATTTGTTGCCTCTTGTGAATAAATATGAAGCACCCAATGCATCAGTAAACTTCAGAAAGTGTGTGTGAGTGTGTATGTTGCAAAAAAAGAATAAATTAGTGTTAATATTAGTTGTTTCTAATGGCTCTGAAAGGAACCAAAGGCTAGATGAAATGCTTTTCCTGTGTGCACGAGTGTGCTGAAAGATGTATTACAGCTCTGATCATCATGATTAGTACCACGTCATAATATTTCAGACTGTTTTCAATGAAGTTTAAAGATAGACAGATAATATCATGTATATTTTAAGTATACTGTTGCTCTTATCCCTAAAGTGAAGACAGGTAGGTTTACTTTTACTGCCATTTTAAAAATGAGAATATTTCACTGACAACCAGAGTAGGATATTATGATTGTCTTCAGATAAGAAATAAACCCTACTATGTAATTTACTTCTACCTCTTTACCTAGTCAGATATTCCTTATTTCTTAGAACCTCTGTTTCCTATAATAAATGATATAAATTATGATCCTCATTCTTCTGTAAAGTTTAAATATGCAAAGAGTCACTGAAAAGTTGCATTCACCTGTTTCATTTTCATGGGAATTAAAGAGACAAGGATGCATTTTTCTTTTATTGGTAGACTAGCAATCAAATTGAAGCAAATCAAATCCATGTATAAACACGTAGGAGAATAAAATATAAATTCACTGAGACACATTTAATTAATATTCACATACTCTGAACATATTCTGAATCATATGCAGCTAAAATTAATCTGGTGTTCATAGCCCCGTGTAAAACCAATACAGGCATCTGGAGGCTTAGCAGTCCTCTTCTGCCTTTTTTATTCATATATATTTTTTATTTATATAATCATACACACACACCCACACACACGTACGTACGTGTGTGTGTGTGTGTGTGTGTGTGTGTGTGTGTGTGTTTTGTCTCCAGGCTCTTCAACTTTTATGTTTTTCATTGACTCCACTAAGCTTCCCCTGAGCTTTCTGGATTTGACAGAGTTGTCCTCTGGCATGTTTTTGCCGGCTGTCATGGCTCATAGTGCAATTTAAGCCTCTGTTGCACACTACTGTAAATCCAGGTAATGAAAGCCACAAACTTCTCACAAGCATTATGATGCTGACATCTGTCAAGATAAATATTGTGCAGTCAGCAGGAAGGAGAAAGAAGGTTTAGATGGCTCAAAGAGTTAACCTTGATCTGTCATTAGAGAATGCTTTAGCCCTTCAAAGTATGGTTGGTTTTGTATGTTATTGTTAGGCCAAAATTGCAGGTTAGTATTATGTTCTTAATAAGTGATAGTTTAAATTTGTAGGAACATATATGTGTTTTGGGGGAAAAGGATTATTTCCTAATACCATTATTATGAAAAATGATAATATGATTTTTTGGGTAAGTTCTATTTATATTTTGCTATATTTCATTATAATAGCAGTTAGTATATATTATTTAAATAAAATATATACATATGTGAAAGTAGAAATATGAGGAATATCATTTCTACCATCAAAAAACCTCTTAATGTGATTTAGGTATATTTTATATCCTTTTAATATCCTTTTATTTTTAGGTTGAACACTGAAAAATATCTGTTAATCTAAATGCTAACATAAAGTTATTCTGCTTTCTGGCTATTTCTGATAGAAAAGTTCAGTCTTTTAATTACAACTGATACAACAACTATAAAAATAGGTTCTAACACTGGCCAGTTCCTATAGTTTAGACCATTTGCTAAATGATGTATATATGCATTATCTCATTTATTCCTAATAATCATCCTATTAGCCATATTATTATAAATGTATTTATATAAATAATTTATTAATGTGTTAAGTATTATATAAATATAATAACCAACATTATATTACTGAATTTTCTCTGTTATAAACAATGAAGCCAGAGAGAAGAGGAGTAAAAAAAAAAAATACTGGTTGAGACAACACAGCCAGTAAGGGGAAGATCTAGCATTTGAATATAATCTTGTAAACTTCTATTGAATTATTTCTTATACTATTGCATCGTATCTAGCACTATATAAATGATAGGCAAACGAAGATTTACTTTTAATTATGACTAAGTAGCAGGAGAAGATTATTTTTTCACTCCATCCTATGCTTTTAGTATATACAGAGAACACGGTAGAAATGGAAGAACACTGATCATTATGAAAAGAATACAGGCATATCCTGGAGATACTGTGGGTTCAGTTCCAGACCACAGCAATAGAACGAATTTTGTAATAACGTCAGTCACATCAATTTTTTTGGTTTCCCAGTGCATATAACAGTTATGTTTACACTATACTGTAGTTTATTAATTGACAAAAAATGCTAACCATCATCTTAATCTTCAGTGAATCATAATCTTTTTGCAGTAGTAACATCAGAGATCACTGATCACAGATCACCATAACAAATAGAATAATGAAAAAGTTTGAAACATTGTGAGAATTACCACAATGTGGCATTGAGACATGAAGTGAGCTGTTGGGAAAATGGCTATCATCAACTTGCTTGACACAGGGTTGCTGCAAACAATTTGTAAATAAAACAAAACAAAACAAAAAAACAACAAAAAAACTGCAATGTTCAATACAATGAAAAATAATAAAATGAAGTATGGTGTACAGCTTATTATCCAAAAATAAAAAGGGTCTTTAGTCATTCCCTTTGAGCACAGAGAAGAACTACAAAATATGCTTTGTGCCAAGGTATAAACAAAACTTGAAAATAAGAATGCTGGAAGAATTACATTCTCTCTCTCATCACACAGTGAAATACTAATATGAAGAACAGACCAGAAGAAATATTACTGACATAGACATGCTTATATCATTATTTCTTAAGGAAGGAAATACTTAAAACCAATTTGGAACCTACCAAATCCTTTAGAATTTTTTTGTATAAGTATGTATACAATAATTTAGACCCATATTTGACATGTGAGTCTCTTTTGTAAACCTCTGTGTATAAGTTTTTAAACAGTAAGAAAACTAATGCAAGACCTAATTATTCTGTTTATTTTTGTAGGGAGATAGATTGGGAATAAAAAAAGAGATAATGCCATTAGAGTCTAAATTGTGATACTCTCATCTACATAATGAAATATCACTCTATTGTGAGAAAGAATAAGGAAGAACTTGATGAGGTCAGATTGAGTGACTTCGTAGGGGTGGGGAGGATAAGAAAAGCCAATATAGAATGTAGAATGCTCTCTTTTCTGAGAATACAGGCATACTTGTTTAATTTCTAAACAAAAACAAGAGTGAAATGTAGACTATTTAATTTTATGTAGCACTTAAGCCAGGGAGAATGATACAGAAAAGCATATACTACTTGTATTACATTTCCAAAAATGAAATTCACCCACAAAGGTAGGAAAATACCTTAAAAAGTAGGAAAAATAAATGCAACATTAAGCACAAGTATTAAAACATAATTCCAATTAAATTGATAACTCTGCCACAGTTCTCTATGGATCTATTGGTGTATATATGAAAGAAAAAAATGAACCCTATATGTACCTTAAATTTTTATTTGGTTTATCTTGGTAGTAATGCTGACAATGCAATTTTAAAGTACTTTAAAATACATTTTGAAACTACACTAAATATATTATATATATATTTATCCTATGACATATATGATAGTTATTTTAAAGAAGAGATATAAATATATAGTTTCTTGGGAGCCAGCTTTTTTTAAAAATAAGATTGATGTGTAATATAAAAATGTATGATGCATAACATGTTACTTTGATATATGTATATATTATGACTGATATTATAGCAATATTACCACATTACATAATTGTGGTACAATATTATGGTCTACATTGATTATACTGTTCATTAGATCTCTAAGCCTTATTTACCATTCATTACAAACCTTTTGTCTTTAAACACTATAACTTTTATCCCTCCTCCCCTATTCGCTGGTAACTACCATTTACTCCCTGTTTTTCACAGGCTTAACTTTTTTAGATTCCACATATAAGTGATATCATACAGTACTTGCCTTTTGCTGTCTGACTTATCTCACTTAGTATAATGTGCTCAAGGCCCATCGTTGTTGATGCAAATAGGAGAATATTTTTCTTTCTTATGGTTGAATAATATTCCATTGTGTATACGGACCATGTTTTTCTATCCATTCATTCATTGATGGGCATTTAGGTTGTTTCTATATCTTAGCTATTATAGTGAATAATGCTGCAATAAATATGGGAAAGCATATACTACATTGAAATCCTATCTTCATTTTTCAGGGTGTGTACCTACAAATAGAACTCCTAGATCATATGATGGATCTATTTTTAATTTTTGAAGAAGTATTCATAGTTTTCTATATTAGTTGGATCAATTGCATTTACAATTTATAATGTCTAAGTTCTTTTTTCACTACATCCTTGAGAGCCCCTATTGTCTCTTGTCTTCTTGAGTAAAGCCAATCTAACAGTTGTGAGGTAGTATCTCATTGTAGTTTTGATATGCATTTCTCTGCTGATCAGTGATGATGAGCATCTGTTCATGGGTCTGTGGTCATTTTGATATCCTCTTTAGAGAAATGTCTGTCTAGTTCTCCTTTTTCATTGAATTGTTTGGATTTTTTTTTGTTATTGAGGTGACTGATAATATTAACCCCTTTTCTGATAGATCATTTGTAAAAATGGTCTCCCATTCCTAAGTCTTTATTTTTTTTTTTTAGTTTTGTTAATTGTTTCTTTTGCTGTGCAGCTTTTGAGTTTGATGTATTTACATTTGTTAATATTTTTCTTTTGTTTGTGCTTTTGGCATCATGCACAGTTATTGTCCAGCCAGTATCAATGAGCTTCTTCCCTACATTTTCTTCTGGGAGTTTTATGGTATCAGGTCTTATGTTTAAGTCTTAAATAAATTTTGAGTTAATTTTTATTAATTAATTAATTAAAAAGTATTTTGACACAACTTAAAAGGTTACTTTCCATTTACAGATATTACAAAATATTGCCTATATTCCTCATGTTGTATGGTACATATTTGAACTTATCTTACACCCAGTAGTTTATAGCTCCCACTCCTCCACCCCTATATTGCCCCCTTACCTGTACGGGTAACTACTAGCTTGTTCTATCTGCTTCTTTTTGTTATATTCACTAGCTTGTTCTATTTTTAAGATTCCACACATAAGTGATATTATGCAGTATTTGTCTTTCTCTGACTTATTTCACTTAGCATGATACTTTCCAAGTCCATCTGTGTTGTTGCAAATGGCAAAATTTCATTCCTTTTTATGGCTGAGTACTATTTCATTGTGTGTGTGTGGGTGTATAGATATCACAGCTTCTTTACCCATTCATTTGTTGATGAACACTTAGATTGCTCCCATAGCGTGGCAATTGTAAACAATGCTTCTCTGAACATTGGGGTGCATGTGTCTTTTTCAATTACTTTATTTTCCTTTAATGTATACTCAGAAGTAGAATTGCTGGGTCATAGGGTAAGTTTTATTTTTAGTTCTTTGAGAAATCTCCATACTGTTTTCCACAGTGGCTGCACAAATTTACATTCCCAACAAAGGTGTACAAGTGTTCACTTTTCTCCACATCCTTGCCGACATTTGTTATTTGTGTTCTTCCTGATGATAGCCATATCTTTTGGGGCAAAATTGTGTTTTGGCTTCCTATGTTATTACACACTTTTTAGATGTCCAAAATTATATAAATATTCCATTTTTTCATCTAATTAACCCAATTTACTTAGCAAAAAATTCTTAAGTCTCTTTTTATACATAATTATAATCTTTAAGTTCCCTTTTCCCCACATCCTCACCATTTGTTTATTTGTAGGCTTTTTGATGATAACTATTCAGATGGGTGTGAGGTGCTATATATCATTGTGGTTTTGATTTGCATTTCCCTGGTGTTTAGGGATATTGAGCATCTTTTCATGTGCCTTTGATTATCTTCACTTCCTCTTTGGAAAGTGTCTTCTCCCCATTTTTTAATCCAGTTTTATTTATTTATTTATTTATTTTGATGTTAAGGTGCATATTTGCTAATATTTTCTCCCACTCAGTAGGTTTTCATTTTGTCAATGCTTTCCTTTACTGTATAAAACATTTTAGGTTTAATTAGGTCCCATTTGGTTTTTTTGTTGTTGTTGTTGTTGCTTATATTTCCTTTGCTTTAGAAGATAGATCCAGGAAAATGTTCTTGCAATTTATGTCAGAGTGTTCTATGTTTTCCTCTAGGAATTTTATAGTATCCAGTCTTACATTTAGGTCTTTAATCCATTTTGAATTAATTTTTGTAAATGGCATTAGAGAATATTCTAATTTCATTCTTTTACATGTAGTTGTCCAGGTTTTCCCAGCACGACTTATGGAAGAGACTGTCTTTTCTCCATTGTGTATTCATGCCTCCTTTGTTGCAGATTAAATGACCATACGTGTGTGGGTTTATTTCTAGGCTCTCTATTCTGGTCCATTGATCTATGTGGTTTTTTTTGTTTGTTTGTTTTTTTGGTGTCCATACTCTTTTGATGACTGTAGCGTAATACAGTCTGAAGTCAGGGAGCATTTTTCCTCCAGCTTTATTCTTCTTTCTCAAGATTGTCTTGGCTATTCGGGGTCTTTTTGTGTTTCCACACAAATTTTAAAATTATTTATTCTAGTTCTGTGAAAAATGCTGTTGGTATTTTGATAAGGATTGTGTTGAATCTCTTGATTTCCTTGGGTAGTATGGTCATTTTAACAATACTGATTCTTCCAATCCAATTAACACAGTGTATCTTTCCATCTATTTATGTCATCTTCAGTTTCTTTCATAGGTCTTTTGCCTTTTTAGGTAGGTTTATTCCTTGGTATTTTATTTTTTTGATGTGATGCTAAATGAGATCATTTCCTTAAATTTCTTTTCCTGATAAGTTCATTATTAGTGTATAGAAATGCAACAGATTTCTGTATGTTAATTTTGTATTCTTCAACTTTACTGAATTTATTGATAAACTTTGAGTAGTTTTCTGATGGTTTCTTTAGGATTTTCTATGTATTGTATCATGTCATCTGCAAAGAATAATTGAAGCTACTGTAGGTTTTTGATTTGTAGTTACCATCAGGTTCATATATGTTGACCCACATTATATCTACTTGCTCTACAACTTAGTCATTTAAGTTCAAACACATTCTGAAAGATGTCATTTTTTTTTACCCCTTTTGCTCACATTTTGTTATTTTGATACCATATTTTACATCTTTGTGCATGCCCCTGAACTGTTTATTGTAATTATAGTTGCTTTTACATTTTTTATCTTAATCTACATACTGGCTTATTTTAATAATCTTCAATCCTCACTAAACATCTACCTTTTCTACAGATTATTACTTATTTTCCATTTAGACAAGGCCCTTCATTTTTTAAGAATAGTTTAATTTTAATATTGATGAACTCCTTTAGTTTTTTGCTTTTCTGAGAAGTTCTTTCTGTCTCCTTCTATTCTAAATGATAGTCTTGCTAGGTAGAGTATGCTAGTGTGCAGGTTACTCCATTTTAGCACTTTGAAGGCCAGAAGGGGTGGCATGATATATACAGTGTTTCTGCAGAGACAGCCTTATGGGGGTTTCCTTATTTTTTCTTGCTGACTTTAAAATTCTCTTTAAACTTTGCCACTTTTATTATGTTTTGGTGTGGATCTGCATGGGTTGATCATATTTGGGACCCTCTGTGCTTTCTTTATGTGGATATCTGTATCCTTCTTTTGTTTTGAGAAATATTGCCATAATTTCTTTAAATACTTTTCCAATTCTCCTTCTGTCTTTCTTCTCCTTCTGGAACTCCTATAATGCAAATATGGACACACCTTTATTCCAAAGAGCTCATAGATTACTTGCATTTTGTAATTCTTTCTGCTACTCTGATTGGTGATTTCCATTATTCTACCTTCCAGGTCACTTCCAGATCTCCTCTGTATTCATTAGTCTGCTAGTCATTCCTTCTAGAGGTTTGTTTGTTTGTTTGTTTCCCTCCAGATACTGAGTTACCTAGTTTTTGATTGGGTCTTCTTTATTGTTTGTAGTCCTTTGTTAAAATGTCCTGTGTTTAGATCATTTCCACCCTAATTAAGCCAGCATTTTTAGTATCAATGCTTCTTATTATCAATGTTTCAAAATTTGTTTCATTAATTTTTCAGTTATCTCCTATGCCTATTCATTTACTTATCTTTCTCTGCCTCTATGAATTTATGTGGAACAGTTATTTATTGTCGTCTTCAAGTGGTTTTCTTATATTGGAGTATCCCTGTGCAGACTGTGTGCCAAATGCCTTTGGCTGGAGAGCTGAATTTGATGTGGAAGTCAGTCTACTGCAGCTATCTCCTTGGTAAGGGGTGGTGCTACACACGGTGTGAGGTGAGAACTCCTCTCTGCTCAGTGACCACCTCTGCCCTCTCAGGGGTAGGTTCTGATCCCATTTTACTGGAGCTGAAGCCCTGAGGGTCAGGCTTGAGCTGGCTTTGACTCCTTTAAATGTGTGCTTTTCCTTCTCCCTGCACTGGGGCCTTTCTCCAAAGGACGGGAGTGCTGAGTCAAGTGAGACTCATGTTCCTGCAGAGGTCTGATGCTCTGCCTGTGTCAGGTCTAGTCCTGAATAGGACTGGAACATTCACATGGCTTGGGCTTCTACACATAGTGAGGTGGTAATGGGAAAACAGCCAGCTGTGAGAAGTCTGAGCTGCTTATGGGGCACCACTGGAGTTGTGTCAACAATTGCTGCTGCTGCCCAACCTGTGCTTCACCCAGGACCCCATTAATTATGTCACCAAGGTCAAGTCCTAAGTCTTGGCTTCCCTAGATCCAGTGCTACATTGTGGCATGGAGTGAGTGGGGCTGGGGTTGTTAGTGCAGCTTTGGCTTGGGAAAGTGGAAAGACAGTTATAGAAAACCTGGCAGCCAGTAGGGCAGACTTCTGTCTGCCCTAACTGGGGGCAAGCCAGAACCTTAGGAGTGGAGTGCAGGATTCTCCAGCCTTTCTAATGTGGCAGTTCTCCAAAGGGGTTTATCTCCTATGTGTAGGACCCCAGGACTGGGATGCCTAGCCTGTGGCTTGACCTGATCACTCCTGAGGACAGAAGTCCACCCCTGTGATCTCCCGTTTCCTCTGAGTCCCCTCCCAGAGGCACAGGTCCGAACCTGATCGCTTTTCTTCTCATCCTACCTGATTATGTGTTTATCTTCCTTAGATCCTTGGTTGTACAGAGTCCTTCTGCCAGTTTCCAGTTAGATTTCAGTGAGATTTGTTCCACATGTAGATATATTTTTGATATGTTCATGGGGGGAGGTGGGATCCACATCCTCTTGGTCTTCGATCTTGATCTCTCCTCCTCCAAATTGGACTACTTATCACAGGTTGGTAGAATGAGGAAATAAGAAAAATAATTTAAATGCTATATTAAGTATCATCATTGATCTCATTTAAGCCAAACAGCCAACAAAACTATTTCACTGTGCACAGGGTCAATGAGATCTGTCTTTCACTTGCGTTACTATCTTTCAGAGCTTAGATGGTATAATTTCCTAAATCCAAAAGCAGAACTCGGAAGGGGTCAAAATAATCACCATTCTATAAAATCTAGTGCATCAGGCATACTAAAGCCTTTGGTTTTTCTCTTACTTCAGCAATTGTTACCGTGTACAGTTCCAGACCAGCTCAAATTCACCTTGTGCTATATGCATATTGCCTCACTTATACCATGTCTTCTTAATTGTTTGTGACTTTCACAATGCACATAAATACAACTTGGAAGTTTAGGGAAGTTAACAGAAGCAGGGACAAGACTTAATACACTGGGTACAGGAGCTGGTAGAAAAATCCTTCAGGTTCAGTCCTTGTGAAGACAATACTGGGATGATGTCTATGTTGGGAGGCCCCCAAAGCAGTTTCTTAATGCATCCTTATCATTGGCTGCTTCTAAACTTGTCTCTCTCTCCCTTGTCCATTTCTGTTTCTTGGAATCGCTTCCCAAAGAAGTATCTGCAAACAATTCTTTTTCTAAGGCTCTTATTTTAGAAAAACCCAAGTCACAATATTCATCATTTATTTATTGAGTCAATTATTTTAAAACCTCTTTTTCTTAGAAAAGGTATTTATACTTATAAGAGGAAGTGATATACATGTTACCTGCATCTCTCTACCCATCTGATTTATAAATATTCACAAACACACTTGTGAGAATTTCCATTACTATCCCAACAGGTGACCATGGAAACTTTTCCAATGGATTGTTTTGCTTTTTATTTTCATTTTTTAAGAAACTCGTTAAAAAAATAAGACAAAAGAAGATATCTGCCCATTTTATTCATTTTAGATTTCTAGAATCATTTCTATATGTATTTCAAATCCACAGCAATAACAAATATTAGAGAAAAATATGCTAAAGAATAGTAAGAGTTAAGGTGAGAGATTAAAGAACAAAATCAACATGTCAAATGTTGAAAGTTGATATTCCTGGTAGACACTAGACCCCTATAAAGATGAACAGTGTATGGTGGCAAATCTAATTAACACATACCGAGACACATTCTATTCATTTCAGTGAAGTTGTGATATCTAAGGTGAGGATGTTGCCAAAAGGGAGGTATTTAAGTTTACTTTTCTCTATTAGATTTCTCCAAAACACAACATGAATTTTCACAAAAATAAATAGCTCAGCTTCCCTTTCAATTCACTCTTCCCAGAGTGTCTTCACAGGAATAGTGCCTACTTCCATAGCAAGAACAATTTCTGCTTTATGAATCACTTGTCTACATTGTAAACCCTGCTAAACTGTGAAAGAAAACTTATGGACAGAAAATATTCAGCTATAAATTATTTTGTTCTCCTTTTACCTAAATTCAGTGTTCCAAATCCTTATTCTCACATTCTATTATTGCATTATTCCTGTTTCTACTTTGGCAAATCAAGCAAGCTATAATTATGTTACAATAACTAAGTCAGCAGGTGTGTAGACATACATACTATGTACTCAAATATTTGTAATTCAGTAAATCACTGGCTTTGCTTATCTTAGAAGCATTATCTTGACTAACACAAGAGGACGAAAAACTTCTATACTCTTGAAAAAAGTCTAAAATGGTTTTAAGGAGCAGGTAAATTATGTGGGACATCTACCAAAGTCTTAAATGCTAATGCTTTTAAACCAGTGTTGCACTTGGCTGTCGTTATGTTAATCTAAGACTGATAATGATGTACTTTCCACAAAATCTTATAATCTATCAATCAACAACCCTAAAACTGAAAAAGTTTTTGACAACTACTATTCAACATTTAAAGTGTTTATTTCATATCACATTTTCAAGCAGGGATATGAGTGAGTGGAATAACAGTTTTCTATCTAGATTGTATACAAAAGGGTTTGTTGAATGAGCGTTCTGACTGAGAAACTTTCAGCTGCTCTCAATGTAGGCAATTGCTGTTTCCTTTTTCAGTCCCCCTGAATATGAACACAGTCTCCTTATCCTTGACTTTTGATAAATGTGGCAAACCTAGTGTGTACTCTTGAGCCTAGCTTCTTTCACATAGCATGGATCTGAGATTTATTAATGATGTTTGTTTCACATCATTTGTTATATTCTGAATAGTATTTCATTTCATGGATGTTTTATAGCTGGTTTATCATCAGTTCACCCATAAGATATTTAGATGTTACCAAGTTTGGATTACTAAAAGTAGTGCTATAATCATCAAGGTACAGGATTTTTTGTGAACAAATTTTTTTTGTAGACAATTTTTTAGAGTGAACATTTGAGTAGGATTGCTGGGTTTATATAAGTGAATTTATAACATTTTTGAAACTGCCAAACTATTTTCTTCCCTCTTTCATCCCTATCAATAATGTATGAAGGTTAAAATTACTCTGCATTCTAGCTATCACTGGTTACTGTCAGTTTTGTTTTTCTCATTTTAGTCAATCTAATAATCATGCTTTTAATTTGCATGATCCTAATGACTAATAATTTTGTGCATCCTTTCTCATGTTTACTTACCAACTGCATAAATTTTTAATGAAGTATTCAGATCTTTGGCTTATTATTTTTGTTGGCTTGTTTTCTTATTGCTTAGTTCTGAAAATATTTTAGATATTCTGTATATAAATCATCTGTTGTATAGATGATTTCAAATATACTCTCCTGATGTGTAACTTTTTTTCATTCTCTTAATAACATTAGAAATTAGGAAGTTTTAAGTTTATATGAAGTTTAACTTTCATACTGATTGTGCTTTTATTTTTGTTCCTAAGAATCTGTTGTCTAACTCAAGTCTGCAATTTTATTCTCCTAGGCGCTCAATAAAAATTTCATAGTACCAAAACAACTACATATTTTTGCATAAACATATGCAAAAAACCCCCACATACCTAAACATGAAATGTAAAACTATTTCATTAAAAGAGTACCCTTTCACTTCAACTTGAAAAAGAGAATTTGAACTTCATCAAAAATAGCCCCTCACACATTGGGAAAAAAGCCTGCTCCTTCTAGCCAAATAACCGTGTAAAGCCACAGCCTAACAAGACAAAGTGGTTACTATTTAAAAGTTTTGACCCAAACACCAAGGAAAAACAGTGGCTCTGGTTCCATAGACACCAAAAAAGGCTAAATGAGTGTACAGTGAAACTCCCAACACCAGCATTTGGGTGGTGGTAGAAAAGACCAAATATAGAACTGGACTTTCATCACCACTCACAGCCAACAAGACCCCACCCCGCTCCCCTCTGCTGCACGGTCATTGGAGACCACATGGATGGCCTTGATATCTACCTCCACTGACAGTAGTAAGGGTTCCCTTTATCTTCATACTGGATTGATGTCAGAGGCTGCCTAGTGGTTAGTGTTACAACTTTCAAAATCACCTGGTAACAAGTGGAAAACAAGACCACTCCAACCATAGTGTCAGTAGATAGCATGTGAAAAGCTGAAACTTCCACCCCCAGCTTAGCAGTAAGGAGGAGCTCCCTCTCAGGCATCATCTTAGGCCACCTAGGAGGAATGGAGCATTCCCCCTTCCTCTGCCAGAAGAAACTCAGAGAAAGGTAGTTTAAAATAAAGATTTAAATCAAGACCTAGAATCTCGTAACATAACATGAAATGTCCAAGTTTCCAGAGATGCCAGTATTACCCAACAAATATTTTAAATCAGTCATAATGAAAATGTGTAACTGATCAATTATGAACATGCTTAAAATAAAAATGAAAAAAAAAAGCCTTAGCAAAGAAACAGAATGTCTCAATATAGAAATAGAAAAAATAAAGGCAAATCAAATGGAAACTTCAGAACCTAAATAAACACCATCCAAAATGAAAAGCTAAGTAGATAAGCAAAATATCAGATGGAAGGAACAAAAGAAAGAAGGTTCTTGAAGTAAAAAAGGAAAACAATGTAGTAAGTGATGTTGGAACATCAAAAACAAAAACATGGTAAGCAAAAAGTAAGTAAAATACATTGTTCTCCTTTTGAATTTTATAAATTATGGCTACTTACAACAGAAATATAATACTGATATGGTTCTAAATATATGTAGAGAAAATATTTGACTATCATACTGAAAATTGAGAAGGGTAAAAGAAACAAAGGGAGGTAAGGTTTTAACACTCCACTGTAAAAGTATTACCCGAATATAATGAACTTCAAGAAATACATATAAGTTGCGAAATGTGTAATTTTAAACTATTACATACACAATTTAAACAAATGTTCAATTCAATTTGAAAATACTAAATCAAATCAAAATAAAACAGAAATATATACAATAAGTAATTCTGCACCTTTCGTGATTAATTTTATGTGTCAACCTGTCTCACCATGGTACCCAGATATTTGGTCAAACATTATTCTGGATATTTCTGTGAAGGTTTTCTTAACACGTAAATCAATGGGCTTTGCATACAATAGACTACCCTGTATAATGTGAGTTGGCCTCATCCAATCAATGGAAAGCTTTTAATAGAATAATTGACCTCCTAACCAGAAGGAAGTCTTCCAGAAGACTGCTTTTATACTGGAACTGCAATTTTTCCCTGAATCTCCAGCCTATTGGCCGAATGTATTAAATTTTGTACTTGCCAAGTCTCCACAATCACTGATCCAATCCTTACAATAAATCACTCTCCCTTTCATTGTATTAGTTCTGTTTGCCTGGAGACCCTGACTAACACACTCTTGCTTTATGTCAATTCTATTATTATGCCAGTTCTATTAACTTTTGACACAAGGGTGATGAAGTATTCAACTATAGATTTGGAGTTGTAGAATTCTCCTTTCAAATGTACCACTTTTACTCTGCATGTGTTGCATCTCTGTTACTTGGTGCATATGCATTTACAACTGCTGTGTCTTCTTGGTAGAATTACATGATTTTCATTATTAAATGAAATCTGAATACTTCTTACTCCTCTTCAACCCACGTATTAGTTTATCCCAGTGTAAGTCAGAATGTCCAGAGGCTCCATTTATGAGATATCCACTCCTATAAACTATGTTGTGGGTTATAACATTTTTTTAAAGTAATTAAAATCAAAATCTTGAAATCCAATAGAATTGAACTTGAAATAAATAACAAAGATAAGCCAAAAAAAGTCTAAAGAATTATAAACAATATAACACATTTAAAAATAATCCATGGGTCAAACACTTTGAACTGAATAAAAAATAAAAATACAACATATCAAAATCTGTAGGGCTCAGCTAGCATTGATGAGTGGTAAATTTATAGCACTAGATGCATACATTAGAAAAGAGGAGAAATCTAAAATCTGTACTCTAAAATACCAGCTCAATAGTCTAGAAAACAAGTGAAATAAACCCAAAGCAAGCTGAGTGAAAAATAAATAAAAGAGCTGATATCAATGAAATTGAAACTAGAACTATAATAGAAAAAATTAGTAAAACAAAGAACATGTAATTTGAAAAGATCAAAAAAATTGAAAACCTCTATTAAGACTAAAAAGAATGAGAGAAAGCATAAGTCACCAATATCAGGCATGAAAGAGAGACTACCCTATAAAGATATCAAAAAGATAAAATGGACAAATGACTCAAAAATCAAACTCCTATAACTTACTTACCAAATATGAAATAATTCTAATAGTACATAAACACAGTCCAATAACAAAAATTACAGAGCCATATGACTCATTAATTTAGATGCAAAGATTATTTTCAAATATTACCAAATAGAAATAAATATTACATGAATAATTATGTGAATATATACTGTGATCAAAGGGGTTCAATTCAGAGGTGCTGCTCATATATTTGAAAATCAATTAATATACTCTATCAAAGTTACAAGCAAAAAAGGAAAATCAGATGATCGTATCAACTGATGAAGTAAAAGCATTTAATAAAATTGCATAGTCATGATAAAAACTCTCAGAAAAATAGGAATAGAAGGGTATTTTGTCAAATTAATAAAGAGCATCTTCCAAAAAACCACCACTCTAGATAACATAACATTTAGTGCTGAAACATTGGCTGCTTTTCTTCTAAGACTGGGAACAAAGCAAGAAATTCCACTCTTAACACTTCTTATTCAGCATAATGTTGGAAGTTCCAGCTAGTGCAATGTAGCAAGGAAATGAAAATGAAAACAGATACAGATCAGAAAAACAAATAAAGCTATATTTGCAGGTGATATCACTGTCTATACAGACAACACCAAAGAACCCAAAGAAGAAAATAACAGAAACAGACCTAGAAACAATAGATAGGTTCAGAAAGATTGTAGAATACAAGTTAAATGTTTGAAAAATCAACTGTATTTCTATATACTGGCACCAAAATAAAAAATCCAGTATTATCATTTGCTTTAACAATTACTTCAAAGAAAATGAAATACATACAATTAAAACTAATAAAGCATGTAAAGGATCTATAGGCTGAAAACTACACAATGAAGATAAAGCAAATTGAAGTAGATTTAAGTATGTAGGAAGGGATATTTGTTCATGGGTTGGAAGACTCAAAAGGTAAAGATGTTGACTTCACAAATTAATACTTTGGTTTAATACAATTCATATAAAAATTCTTGCAAAGATTGTTTTTGTTATAAAAATGAGATCATTCTAAAATTTTTATGGAAAAGCGAAGGAACTAGAATAGCCAAGCCAATAAAAAATAAAAAGAGACTTAAGTGTAAGGAATGATTCTATCTGATTTCAAATCTTTTTATGTAACTGCTGTAAGCAGGGCCAAATCAAGGAAGGTTTTATCCTTAGCAAAGGAGTGTTTGATAACAAAGAAGACTATGTGGTATTGGTGGAAGGATAGATATAGATTAATGGAAAAGAACAGAAATAAAAGGAATCCAAATTGGAAATGAAGATGTAAAACTGTCACTGTTTGCAGATGACATGATTCCATACATAAAAAACCCTAAAGAAGCAACCAGAAAACTACTAGAACTCATCAACGAATTTGGTGAAGTTTCAGGATACAAAATTAATATACAGAAATCAGTTGCATTTCTGTACACTAAGAAATTAAGGAAACAATACCATTTACCATTGCACCAAAAATAATAAAATATCTAAGAATAAACCTACCCAAGGAGGCTAAAGACCTGTACTCCAAAAACTATAGGACACTGAAGAAAAAAATTGAAGACAACATAAATATTTGGAAAGATATACTGTGTTCTTGGATAGGAAGAATCAATACTGTTAAAATGGCCATACTGCCCAAGGCAACATACAGATTCAGTGCAATCCTTATCAAATTACCAATGACATTTTTCACAGAGCTGGAACAAAAAATGTTAAAATTTTTAATACGGAATCACAAAAGACCCTGAATAGCAAAAACAATCTTGCAAAAGAAGAATGGAGCTGGGGGAATCACACTCCCTGACTTCAGACAATACTACAAAGCTATGGTAATCAAAACAGTATAGTACTGGCACAAAAACAAACACATAAATCAATGGAACAGGATAGAAAGTCCAGAAATGAACCCACACACTTATGGTCAATTAATCTACAGCAAAGGAGGCAAGAATATACAATGGAGCAAAGACAGTTTCTTCAATAAGTGGTTCTGGGAAAACTGGATAGCTACCTGTAAAAGACTGAAATTAGAACATTCTCTAATACCATATGCAAAAAAAAAAAAAAAAAAAAACTCAAAATGGATTGAAGACTTAAACGTTGTGTTTAAGATACTATAAAACTAGAGGAAAACAGGCAGAACACTCTTGGACAAAATCACAACAATATATTTTCTGAACCACTCTGGGAGTAATTTAAATAAAAGCAAAAATGAACAAATAGAATCTAATTAAACTTAAAAGCTTTTGCACAGCTAAGGATACCATCAACAAAACTAAAAGACAACCTACAGAATGGGAGAAAATATTTGCAAATGATGCAACTAACAAGGGACTAATTTCCAAAATACACAAACAGCTCATATACCTTAATATCATAAAAACAAGCAAACCAATCAAAAAATGGACAGAAGACCTAAACAGACATCTCTCCAAAGAAGACAGATGGCCAACAAGCACATAAAAAGATGTTCAACATCACTAACTGTTAGAGAAATGCAAATCAAAACTACAATGAGATATCACCTCACACCAGTCAGAGTGTCCATCATTAAAAAGTCCACAAACGACAAATGCTGGAGAGGATGTGGAGAAAAAGGAACCCTCCTACATTGTTGGTGGGAATGTAAATTGGTGCAGCAACTATGAAGGACAGTTTGGAGGTTCCTTAAAAAACTAAAAATAGATTTCCGTAAGATCCAGTAATCCTACTCATGGGCATATATCTGGAGAAAAATATAATTCAAAACATGTACCCCAGTGTTCACAGAAGCACTATTTACAGTATCCAAGACATAGAAACAACCCAAAAGTACACTGACAGATGATTAGATAAAGATCTGGACGGGTGTGTATTTGTGTGTGTATGTATGTATGTATGTGTATATATATATATATTATTCCACACAATGGAATACTACTCAGCCATAAAAAAGAATGAAATAATGTGATTTGCAGCAACAAGGATGGACCTGGAGACTGTCATCCTAAGTGAACTAAGCCAGAAAGAGGAAGGAAAATACCATATGATAATACTTATATGTGGAATCTAAAAAAAGGACACAAATTAACTTATCTATCAAATGAAACAGACTCACAGACATAGAGAACAAACTTATGGTTGCCAGGGTGTAGAGAGGGTGTGAAGGGATTAACTGGGAATTGGAAAATTGCACCTCTTGGGGAGCGATGGAAATGTTAGCCATCTTGATTGTGGTACTGGTTTCATTTGTGTATACATCTATCAAAATTCATCAAATTGTACATCTAAAACGTGTAGTTTACTGTACAGGAATCATACTACAATAAAGGTGTTAAAAATAACTAAATAATAGACAATCAGACAAAAGAAAAAACCTCAACCTAAAGCCACAAATATTAATTAAAAACAAAATTTGACTCAAAATGGATCATGAACTTAAATGTAAAATTTTAAAAGATTTAGGTAACAAATAATAAAACATTTTCAAATATAATGCTCAGCAAGCATTCTTAGACCTGATACCAAAGGCATGATCCATAAAAGGAAATATTTAAAAAGTCTGCTCTATGAAAGACTCTTAATTTTTCCAAAAATAAACAATAAAACCTTGAGAAAATCTTTGGAATATAGGCATAAACAAAGACTACTTATATTCTGCCACATGAAAGAAACTATTAAGAGAATAAAAACATAAGCTGCAGGCATGGAAAAAATAATTTCAAGCCTCATATCCAACAAAAATTAGATCTTAGACTATATAAAGAACTCTTAGGATTTATTTATTTTTAATGGGGGTACGGGGATTGAACCTGAGACCTTGTGTATGCTAAGCATGTACTCTACCACTGAGCTATACCCACCCCCACTTAGAACTCTAAACTTAAAAGTTGAAAAGAGCTCCTCAACAATCGAGTTAAAAATGAGCAACTGTCAGGGACAGACATTTTACCAAAGTGTTTATATAAATGGCAAACAGGCACATAAAAATGCATAACATCATTAGCATGATTGAAATGTAAATTAGAACCATACTGAGGTATTATTACACATTTATCCAAATGGCTAAAATTTTTAAAAAATAATATTATTAACAGCACCAAAACTAGAGAGAATTCAGAGAAACTGGATCACTAGTACATTGCTGTTAGGAACATAAAACGATACAAGAACTCTGGCACAGAATTTGGCAGTTTCCTATAAAACTAAACGTGCAACTACCATTTTACCCAGCAACTGCACGCTTGAGTATTTATTTCAAAAACAAAATCTAAAACTATTTTCATGCAAAGTCCTCCATGAATGCTTATAGCTTTCATAATAGCTGAGAAAGGAAAACAATTAAAATGTCCAACAGGTGAACAGCTAAACATTGGTACATCTATATATGGAATACTACTCAGCAATAAAAATGAAGAAACTTTTAATGAAACAACAACCCATCGAATCTCTATAAAATTATGTTAAGTGAAAAGAAGGCAAGACCAAATGGTTGCATACTGTATTATTCTATTTATATTACATTTTTAATGACAAAATTATAGAAATAGAGAAATTAATAGTAGCTGCCAGGGGTTAATGAGTAGATGGAGATGGAGAGAAGTAAATGTGCTTATTAAAGGTCAACATGAAGAGAGCTTATGGTGACAGAAATTTCTATATCTTGGCTGTATCAATGTCAATATCTTGGTTGTGATACTCTGCTATAATTTTACATTTTTTATAATTATAATTACCATTTACAAAGATACATAGGATCAAATATATACAGGATTTCTTTGTATTATTTCATATAATCCATTCTGCTTCCAAATCTACAGTCATTTCAAAATTAAAAGTTCACTTAAAAAATAAACTTCCCCAATATAAGTGGTTCTTTTTCTGGACAGTTTGTTCTGTTTCATTCATCTATATCTCTTTCCTTTCACCAATATCACATTGTCCTATTTAATATATCTTTATAGTCTTAAAATCAGATAGTATGAGTCCTCCAGTTTTATTTTTCTCTTTGAAACAGTAGAGGATCTGAGATTTTAGCCTATTTGTTAACTAAAAATATTAGGCTGACACACTTTCATAAATGCTTGCAAAGTACAAGGCTGTTGGGGACAGAGACAGAGCAATGTATTGTTCACAGCAGAGCAGGCAGCATGAGTGTCAAGTGAGTCTTGAATCTGTTGTGGGTAGTTCTGAATGACAAAGATGATCATCCTCTGTACCTCTTGGGATCTAATGTGTTCTCACCCCAAGAATCAGGATGCTGCCCTCACTCTAAATCCTTAAATTGGGGGTGCCTAGGACTTTTGTCTGGAAGCATCAGTAATAAGAGGGATAAGAGCACCTTTATAAAATGTAGATCTGAATTGCTTGAATTCCCGAGACTCCTATTTGCTGGGAGCCATCTAAGGGGTTATCAACCAGGCTGGTTTTGAGTTGCTATCAGCAAAATGAAAAAAAAAAAAAAAAAAAAAAAGCATTATGACCTGGAATAATTAGGAAGAAACTATGCATTTTCAAACTAAGTCCGTATTTCAAACTAGGTTTATAATCTCCTGAGTAGTAAAGAATTTAATCATACCCTAAGAGATATCTGGCCTTTGCTCTCAGCTCCTGAGAGGCAATCCCTAAGCCCTTAGAATGTCATGCATAATCAGAATGTCTTTGTTTGCTTGGGGTCTTGGGTTATACTGAATAGTACAACAATGGGTTTAGGGTAGGGGCAGGTCACCTCACGCATAAACAATGTCACTTACAGTCAGGGCTTTAGATCGCACAGTATTAGGAGAACTCCTGAGGGGCTGGAGACTTGAGACTGTAATCAGCAATGTGGGCAGACAGTTGTGTCTACATGATGGATCTGCAATAAAAACTATGAACACTGATGCATAGATGAACATCCTTAGTTGTCAATAAATGTGCACTGTCACACATTAATGCTCGGAAAGTAATGCTGTCCTGACTCCATGGGGACAATGTGACTAGAAGCTCCATGTTTGTCTCTTCCTAGAGTTTATCCTGAATGTTTCTTCCACTGGCTGACTTTAATATGTATCCTTTTCCTGTAATGTACTATAACTGTGTATAGAACAATTTTCAGTGAGTTCTGTGAATCTTTCTAACAAATTATTGAAACTGATGGTGATTTGGGGAACACCCTGAACTTGTAATTGGTGGCAGAAGTGAGGGTAGTTCTGTGTGGACAGTTCCCCTAACTTCACAGTTGGCTAACTTCCACAACCTCTACCACTTCTGTTTTCCTCATAATTATCCAGGAAGTAAATGAGATAAAATCATCCCTTGGGGACAGCTGAAGTCAAAGACCAAACTCTCTTACTCTAAAATGTCTAGAGCAGGGAAAGATGAGGGAGGTAGAAGCAGACTCTCAGGCTATTGCTGAATAGCTTTTGTGATTAAAGGAACACCACTAGTCAGACTGAAAATGATCTAGAAAGACAAAAAGAATGCACAGATTAGTTCTGATTGAGTCAATCTGCCAAGAGCTTGTGAGGTAGTCTCCCCTACTGCAGGACTAATGGGTTCATTTTCAGCAGGAGTCACAAGTCAGTCCTGTAGTGGTAGCCTCTGAATCAAACACAAATTAAAGCTCAATCAGGAGCAGTAGCTGGTGTCATTTTTAGAGAGTGGGACCTTACTAGGGGAAGATGAGTGACCCAGACAGTTCAACTGGCAGCTGCAATTTGTTTCCACAGCTTGTGGTCCTGAAGAAGAATGTCATCAATCTGCCAGTCTGTGGTTTTCCAAGTGGCAGACCGAGTAGCTAGGCCACTGAGTTGAAGTGCTGAACTTCTGAGTGACATGACAATGTCTTCTTTTTGTCCTGAATAGCTAGTGTTGTGACTAAACAGCCCCCAGAAAAACCCAGTAGATACCCTTGGCTTTCAGCTTAACCAAACCATCAAAGGCCCAGGCCCAAACATGTAGATGATCCCTGGGGAACTGTGAGCCAAAGGGAGGCAGGCTTTGCTTGAAGCAATGCACTATGGTATAAAGATTTATCTAGAGATAAAGCTGCCACTTTTTATGTAAAGTCCAGTTACATCTAGGGAGAGACCAACTATGTTCTTGAATATACAATGATCATTTGACAAACTAAGCTTTTTTTGGTCTTTCTCTCTTAATAGTGGTTGAATCCAAGTTGACCTACCACAAAGTAGTCGTATCAGGACAGAGAGTCACAAAGCCTTCCTGGGTCAGGCATTCAATTTTGATAAAAGCTCCGTAGCAAGTTAGCAGTTGCTATTCAGAAGGGTTTCAATCATGTCAGGAAGGTCTGAAGGGGTGGCTCTCAGTGGAGGCTGCCTCCTGGTGGAAGTGAAGGTTACCTTTCAGTGAGGCTGAGAGTACAAGGTAGGTTTGAAACACACTGCCTGAATTATGCTTTGATTTTTGCTTACTCTTCTGCAGGATGGAAGAGTAGGGATATTATCATGACTATAAAGCAGCAAACCACAGCTCCAACCAAAAAGCAGTATGGCTGTGGCTGCTGAAATGTCCTCACAACTGAAATAAATGAAGATATAGATATTTTGGTTGACAAGGGAGAATTTATTTTAGTTGACTCTGCTTATCTTCTGGCCACTTGTCACCAGAAGTAAATATAATCTCTTGCTTGCTAGAATAGAAGATTTTTTTTACCTCCCATTCCATGATCCCTCACTCCTGCAATACAACCTCAATCATGATAAGAAAAAAGCGAAGTGTGCTAGGGATCTTTATGAAATGGGAGGAAGTAAATTTTTATATTTCTTTTGGCTATAAATGCCAAAATCACCCTGTCCAGTTAAAAAGGGAGAGAGAGAAGTAAGTGCAGGATTTGGGGATACAGCACAATAGCATACAAAGGACAGAAAGGAACCCCTGAGCCCAGACACTTTGGAAGCGGAGTTACTAGGAGAGGAGGAAGTATGCACCCTGAAGCAACGAGCTAAAATGAAAACCAAAATTCTCTCAGCCATTCTTAGTGAACTACCTCCCTCTCTGCCCTGTACTTCCCTGTAGTCCTGGTGGTGGATAGTCTAATTACCTAGAAATTGTAAACTCTCACTCATGTTTCCATTAAACTCCTTGGTCTGTCGCACAGAGAAGGAAGCACATGTAAGGTACAGTTTGAGCATAATTCATGCTGGGGAAGGGGAGGAAAACTAATGTGACCTTGTAGGTTGTATCAGTTGCCCAATTCAGTGTTTTGTTTTGGTTGCTTCTATATCTAAATATACTCTAGGAATTAGTATGTTATATATTTACATTCTGCATCCCAGAACTTGCCAGATGGGATGATTCTGATCAGGGAAAAGCTACAAACAGGGACATACTTGTGATAACACTCACACCATTTGCTGTCAGTGGGTGGGGAAGGATTTAGTGTATCTCTATCCTCTGATGTCCAAAACTTTTGCTATATAGATGGTTTGTTGGCAAATCAGAAACCTCAGTTTCAGCAGCCTTGTCTGTGGTGTTAACGCACTTTCACCAGCAGACAAAATTCAGGGATCTGCTTGCCAAGTAAAATTTCTGGGACTGTGTGGGTAAATTCAAACGGTCAATACCTCCAGCAATTAAAAGACAAAAACAAACAACAACAAAACTGCTTTTCCCCTTGGCCTCCCACCACAACATGCAACTCAGCACATTTTTGTGCTCTTACGGGTATTGGAGGTAATACAAGTTTCTGTGACTGATGGTCTTGCTAATTGGAACCTCCTTATAGCACAGAGTCTCCATTCTGAGTTATCAGGCTGGGAAGAGAGAATTTTTTTTGTTTGCTTGTTTTATTTATTACATGGAGACGTTTCCATAGGTGTCAGCTATGCAGTCAGTTATGCAATTCTGGGATTCAGGCTGTCTGTCATGAGATATGGAATGAAAAAAACAGAAATAAGAGAAATGAAATGAAAAAAAATCTAGAATAGGAATCTATCACTGTATTGGTTGTTCTTTGAATTTTTATTTCCCTTCCAAGTTTGCCTGCCATTATTTACTTTTCAGGGTCAGTAGGTAATTGCTTTATATATTCCGGCCAGTTGTTTTGGTAATCACTGGGAAAGGCTGGATGAAGTGTGCCTGCTCTGTCTTAGGTGGATCTGGATGTCTGTCCTGTAACTTTTAGAATGAACAAATTCTGTTATTTCAATACAAACACTTAGTGGTAGCTATAGCTATGTTTCCTCATGTCACATTTGCGCTGAATAAAACTAGCAAAGAAAGAAAAAAATAATGCTAGGAACTATTTCATTTCCATATTACATTTCTTTAAAACTCTTCTTTCCTTTTACTATTCATATTTTAGTCAATAATAATATCATATGCTGCATTCCTATTTTATTTATTTTCTAGTGTGGTAGTTAACATGAAAATTGAACATTATTAATCTACTTTCATTTTTGTGTCTATTGATGCTTGGCAGCAGGCTTTTACTTTTATTTCCTATACTTTACTAAGCACTCTCTGAGAATAATTAATTTTGGAGTCAGGCAACAATTTTCTCAGAGTCTTTCAAACCTTCTTTACTTGTTAAAATAGTACAGTAAAAATTTAGAGTGTTTCAGCCTATGAATAAGTAATCAGTCACAAAACACCTTTCTCATTAAATTCAGTAGTTCTATTGACTTCCGAGCTAATGCACATAAAGTTTAACCAATAGAAGAGCCAAACACCTAATGAATCCATTATATAGATATATGCTGATTTGACTGCTTGTTTGGTTACTAATGTAACCTACTTCTCAACACATTTTAGTATTGCCAAAACAATTCTCATTTAAAGTTATGGATATTGTAAGTAAATGGATTTTGAGTACAAATTTTTGCTGTATATTGTTTTATTTACTGTTGTGACTTGGCAACACATTATTTAATATATCTAACTTGCATTTGTGTCTTTATCAAAATTAGAAAATGAACATTTTATTACTAATTTTATTACTCATAAAATTCAATCTTAGAATGAATACACATCACCGATAATGCAACACAGGAACAACAACTAACACATTTTCAAACAAGGCACCACTGAGAGAATCCTGAAACACAACCGCAAGGCTTAAGCACACCACTACACCACAGAAACCAAGATAGACTGCATTAGAAGGTGGTGGAAGCAGCTACATGTTAACCGTGTCGACCCCTCCCCCAGGCCAGCAGAGCCCCATAAGAAGTGGTCTCTCCTGAGCCTCTGGTTTCTCCAGTGAGAAAAGAGAGCACAGGGAGAACAATCAGCACCCCCAGATTTGTTGGTCATTTTGTGGGAGCCCCTACTCTGATCTTGTGGGGATTGCAAGGGAATCTTTGGGGCTTGCAACAACCAGCATAGGGGTCTCGTCAGGCTGAGTTCATGGCTGCAGCACCTAAATAATAACCCTAACCAGCAGTCTTGCTTACCTGCAGAACCAAGCTGGTGGTGCACTCTGACCAGGGAACTCAGCAAGACGCAGATCTGCTTGATTCAGATTCTCAAATAGAGTTTTTCCAGCCCTAGAGCCTAATTTGCCCACACTCATGTAAGGAACTGAGCCACAGCTCCACCTGCTGTGGAAGATGCTTTCTGGCCACATCTGACCAAAGAAGCTGGAAGGAACATCTAAAAGCTGTGTAGCCTAGCAGCACTCCAGCCAAGAGGTAGGTGGGTAGGACTGATTGCCCTAGAGCAAAGCCAGCACCAGGCATTGAGAGTTCCCCTGCCATGCACAGATAGGGGGATTAATTCATAGTCAAGGCTAAGGGTAGCTCTTGGTTCCTCCCAACAGGAGGGCCTTTTGAAAAAATGAGAGTTGCTTAGAGTGGCCCACCCTTTTTTGCCCAGGTTAGGGAGCTGAGACAGAGCCCCACCTGCTGTGACTTCCAGCCCCATCTGTCCAGAAAGGCTAGTAAGAACACCTGGAAGCTACCCAGTGCTACTCAAACTAAGAGGTGGGCAGTCAGAGTCATTACTTTTCAGAGCAAAGGCAGTGGCTCAGTTCAGTCAGGAAACTTGGGGCATGGATCAGCTTAAGTTAAGATAACAAAGAAAGAGCTTTACTGCTTTAGAGCTGCTGCTTCTGTGGCTGGGAAGAAAATCAAATTTTTAGCCCTATTCATTACTGAATACAGTCTTCAGTCTGTCCATCCAGGGAACTTAACCAGAGCACATGGGAAGCTACTTAGCCCATTAACAGCTCTATGTCCAGTGGCACATAAACTTTCAGAAAGTACATCCCATGGCTTCCCCTATTTGCAGAGCAAACTGATGACATCACCTGACCAAAAAATACAGTGCACACTCCAGCCTAGTTGAGTCCCCAAATAATGAGCTGTACAGACCCTGGGTCCCATTCTGCTGCACTTCTAGGGTAAGGAAGATAATCTGTTGCTGCATCAATTAGTGAATATAGTACCCAGCTTCAACTATCTAGTAAGCCTGGTCAGAGAACCCAGGCAACCACAGAGCCCATACCACAACCTTACTTGGGGTTGGGAACCAAGACAGCAGTCCTATATAACTGTTCTCAGTCAGTGGCACACTCCTTATCCCCAACTTCAGAACTTCAACAGCTGATTTGCCTTATAAAAGACCATAATAGCAAGAACCAACTGCTTAAGGACATTACTAGCAGACACACCCAGAAAACCAAACAGAATTGGCTGGTGCAAAATGGCCTCTGCCAAAAAAAACCCAGTAAATTCTGGAAGAAAAGCCTGATTACTCAGGTGTGCAGATTTGAAATCAAGGATCATGAAAATCAGGTAAATAAGAACTGCCAAAAGAAATTAATAAAGCTCCAATAGCTGACCCTAAAGAAATAGAGATTTATGAACTGTCAGAGAATCCAGAGTAATCCTCCTATGGAAGTTCCATGAGCTAGAAGAACACACAGACAACTAAGTAAGGAAATTAGAAAAACAATGCATGGACAAAACCAGAAGTTCAGTAAGGAAATAACAATCATTCAAAAAAAAAAAAAAAAGTATACTTGATTATACACACTAAAGAATCGGCAACCTGGAGGACAGGACACTGAAAACTACCCAGTCAAGGGAACAAAAAGAAAAAAGGAATAGAAAGAGGGAAAAGCTTATGACAATTATGTGACACAAAGGAAAAAATAATTGCATTATGCAAATCCCAGAAGGAGAAGATAAAGGGACAGAATGCATATATAAAGCAATGGCTGAAAACTTCCCAAACTTTGGGAGAGAAATAGATATCCAAATCCATGAGACCCAAAAGATAAATAGGTTGAACCCAAACAGGACTACACTGAGATATATTTAAATTACCAAAAGTCAAAGAAAGAATTTTAAGAGCTGTAAGAGAAAAGAGAGAAGTTAGAAACAAGGAAACCCCCACATAAGTATCAGCAGGATTCCCAATAGACACTTTACAGGCCTGCAGAAAATGGGATAACATATTCAAAATATTGAAAGAAAATAACTGTTAACCAAGAATTCTATACCCAGCAAAGCTGTCCTTCAGAAACTAAGGAGGGTTAAAGACTTTCCCAAACAAACAAAAACTGAAGGAATTCATTACAATCACACCTTCCTTACAAGAAAAGCTAAGGGGAGTTCTTTGAGTGGAAGTAAAAGAATGCCAATTAACATCATAAAAACATAAAAAGGTAGTGTAAATCCCACTGGAAATGGTAAATACATAGTCACTGTTAGATTTTGCAATACAGTAATAGTGGTGAAAAATTCACTTACAATTCTAGTTTCAAAGTTTAAAGAACACATAGCAAAAATAACCATAATTACAATAATCTGTTATTGTTACAAAGTATTAAAAAATGTAAATTGTTAATAGCAATAATCCAAAATATAAGGGGGAGGAGAAGTGAAAGTATAAGTTTACAAATTCCAATGAAATTAGATATCAAAACACAAAGATAGAAAGCAGGAAAAGAAATAAGGAATAATTGATCTAAAAAAACAACCAGAAAACAACAATAGTAAGTTCTTACCTATCAAAATTTACTTTAAACAAAAACAGAATAAATTCTCTAACTAAAAGCCATTGAATGTAAGATGTAAGAACAAGATCCACCAATATGCTGCTTACAAGAGATCACTTTAGCCTTAAAGACACATATAGACTGAGAATGAAGGGATGAAGAAATACATGTCAAGCAAATGGCAACTTAAGAAGAGCATAAGTAGCTATTCCTACATCAGGAAAAGAGACATTAAACTAAAGATAGCACAAAGAGACAAAGAAGATCATTTTATAATGATAAAAATGTCAATACATCAAGAAGATATAATAATTGTAAATATTTATGCACTCAACATTGGAGCACCCAAATATATAAAGCAAAAACTCACAGAGCTTAAAGGAAAAATAAATAGTAATGCAATAATAGTGAAGACCCTACTCTTAATGCACAGGTCATCTAGACAGTGAATCAATGAGGAAACAAAAAACTTGAATAATGCTACAGATCTTATGGACCTAACAGACACATACAGATCATTCTTCCAACAAGAGCTGAATACATATTCTTCTCAAGAACAAATGAAACATTTTCTAAGATAGACCATAGTTTAGGTTACAAAACAAGTCAGCAAATTCAAGAAGACTGAAATCATACCAAGTACCTTCTCTGACTATAATAACATGAAATTGGATTTGGAGAATTAATAAACACATGAAAATTAAGCAACACTGTCCTGAACAATTAACTGATCAAAGAAGAAACTAATGGGAAATAACAATTTCTTGAGACAAGTAAAAATGGAAACAGCATACTGGAATTTGGTGAGACACAGCACAAGCAGTTCTAAGAGGGAAGTTCATAGCAATAAACACCTACAGTAAGAAGCAAAAAAAAAAAAAAAAAAAAAAAACCCAAATAAACAACTTAACTCTATGCCTTAAGAACTAGAAAAGGAAGAAAAGGCCCCACAGTTAGCCAATAAAGGAATTAATAAATAGTACAAAAATAAATGAAATAGAGAACATAAAAACAATGAAAATGATTAACCAAACTAAGAGTTGGTTCTTTGAAAGATAAACAAAATTGACAAACTCTTAACTAGACTAACCTAAGAAAAAAGAGAAAAGACCCAAATCAACATTATAAATTAAAAAGGAGACATAACAACTGACACCACATAATTTCAAAGGATCATAAGAAGATACTATGAACAACTATACACCAACAAACTGGACTACCTAGAAAATGGAAGAATTCTTAGAAACGTAAACCTTGCAAGACTAAATCAGGATGAAATAGAAAATCTGAATAGACTAATTACTAGTACAGAGATTGAATCAGTAATTAAAAATTCTCTCAATAAAGAGACTACTACAACCAGATGGCTTCACTGGTGTGTTTTATCCAACATTAAAGGCGAATTAATGCCAATATTCTTCAAACTCTTCAAAAAAATTGAAGAGGAGGAACACTTCTAAACTCATTTTATGAGGCCAACATTGTCCTGATACCAAAATCAGAAGAGACTATGAATAGAAAAATAAAGCAATATCCCTGATGAGTATAAATGTAAACATTCTCAATAAAATGCTAGCAAACCAAATTCAGCAGCACATTAAAAATTTCATTCTCCGTGATCAAATGGAATTTATCATTTGAATGCAAGGATGGTTCAGCATAAAGCAATCAATGTGATAATTACATTAATAGGATGAAAGAATCACATGATCACTTCATACATGCAGAAAAAGCATTTTCAAAATTCAGAATCCATTCATGATGAAAGACACCTCATAAACTAGGTATAGAAGGGACATATATCAACATAATAAAGGCTATATATGACAGACCCATAGCTGCCATCATACTCTGTGATGAAGTTAGAATACTTTTCTTCTGTGATCAGGAATAAGACAAGGGTGCCCACTCTCACCACTCCCATTCTACTTAGTACTATAAGTCCTAGCTAGAGCAATCAGGTAATAAGAAGTTAAATGAATCAGAACTGGAAAAGAAGAAGTAAAATTGTTTCTATTTGCAGATGACATGATTTCCCATGAGAAAATTCTGAAGACTTAACTAAAAAACTTAGATCTAATTAATATATTCAGTAAATTTGCAGGATGCAAAAATAACATACAAAAATCAGTAGTGTTTCTATACACTAACAGCAAATTTTCTGGAAAAGAAATAAAGAAATTGATCTCATTTACAATAGCATCAAAAATAATAAAATACTTAGGAATAAATTTACCTTAGGAGGCAAAATGCCCTATCTGAAAGCAAAATATGGATAAAAGAAATCAAAGGAGACTCAAATGAAAGGTACCTCATGTTCATGGATTGGAAGGATTAATAGTGTTAAAATATCAATACTACTAAAAGCCATCTGTAGATTCAATGCAATCCCTGTCAAGATTCTAATGGCATTTTTAATAGAAGTTGGAAAAAATCACTCGTACAATTCATACGGAACCACAAAAGACCCTGAGTAGCTAAAGAAATCCTGAGAAGAAGAAAGCAAGAGGCAATACATTTCCTAATTTCAGGCTATACTATAAAGCTATAGTCATCCAAACAGTATGTACTGGCATTAAAAACAAACAAACCAATGGAACAGAACTGAGAACCCAGAAATAAACCCAAGCATATATAGTCAACTAACGTTTACAGTGGAGCCAAGAATACTCAGTGAATACTCTTTCACACAAATGGTGCTGGGATAATTGTATATGAATGTATAATATGTGAAAGAATGAAACTGGACCAAGATCTTACACCATGCACACAAATTAACTCAACATGAATTGAAGTCTTAAGTGTAAGACCTGAAACCATGAAACACCTAAAAAAATTATGAATAAAGCTCTTTGACATGGATCCTGGTAATGGTTTTTTTGGATATGACACCTAAAATACACACAACAAAAGCAAAACTAAATGGGACTACATTAAACTAAAAAGCTTTTGTACAGTAACAGAAACTCTCAACAAAACAAAAGGCTTCCTACTGAAGAGGAAAATATATTTGAAAATAATGTATCTGATAAGGGATTAATATCTAAAATATGTAAAGAACTCATACAACTAAATAGCAAAAAACCAAATAACCCAATTTAAAAATGTTCAAAGAACTTGAAAAGACATTTCTCCAAAGAATATATACAAAAGTCCAATAGGTACATGAAAAGGTGCTTGCTATCACTAGTCATTAGGGAATTGAAAATTAAAACCCCAATGAGATATCACCTCACACCTGTTGGAGTGGCCACGATTAAAATAATGGCAACAAATAGGGACATGGATGCGGAGAAAGGTGAACCCTCATGCAGCACTGGTGGGAATGTAAACTGGTACAGCCACTAAGAAAAAAAGTATGGAAGATACTCAAAAAACAAAAAATAGAACTACCACATGATCCAGCAATTCTACTTTTGAGAATATATCTAAAAGGAATAAAAACATTAACTTGAAAAGATATTTCTACCCTCATGTTCATATCAGTGTTATTTATAATAGCCAAGACATGGAAACAACCTAAGTGTCCGTTAATGAATGAATGGCTAAAGAAGTTGTGGTGTGTGTGTGTGTGTTGTAATATTATGCAGCCATAAAAATGAGGAAATGTTACAGTTGTGATAGCAAAATGTCTTCAAGATCCATCCATGTTAAATGACATTAGAGAAAGAGAAATACTGTATAAACACCATTATATGTGAAGTCTAAAAGGAACAAACTTACTAGAAAAAGAGATCAAACCTGTGGTTACCAGAGGTGCAGGGTGGGGGGAGGGAGAATGAGAGGAAGGCAGTCATAAGGTACAAATAACCAGTTATAGAGTAAGTAAGTATTAATGATATAGAGTAAAACATGAAGACTATAGCTAAGACTGCTATATGATATATAGGAAATTTGTTAAGAGAGTAAATCCTAAAAGTTCTCATCATCACAAAAAGAAAATTCTTATTTTCCATTTTTTTATTGACCTATATGAAAAGACTAATTTTAGCTGAACCTACTGTGGTAATCACTTCACAATATATGTAAATCAAACCATCATGCCATATGCCTTAAACTTATAGTTACATACGTCAATTATTTCTCAGTAAAACTAGAGAAAAAGAATACACAAAGTCATTTTAATATTATTAATTCAAACCCTGTAAGAAACTTATACATATATATTAACTAGATAACTGGGTTTGTGCTTAGCTCTTTTTTTGTCTTTAGAGTTACAATGTAAAGTCAAAATATTTTTCAAAGTTACTTAGATTATTTTCTTCTGCACCTTAATCATGTTTTTATTGATTCATTTGTAATAACGTTTGATTAATTTTTCATAGCAAGAGTGAAGACCATCCACTGCCCCACACAAATTCGTGTTGATTTTTTACATTACTATATATTAAAATTTATTCTGTGTAGGGTGGAGTTCTATGAGTTTTGACAAAGACATGGAGAAGAAATGGTTTAAACCACCATGGTCATCATAAAAACTGCCCCATTATCCCTAAATGCTCCTGGAGAAAACCCTTTTGACCAACAGCACTCTCAAGAAATTATAAGATATATTCCATCCCTATATTTTCACCTTTTCCATATGTCATATCAGTGGAACCATACAGCGTATACACTTTTGGATTTGGCTACTTTTACTCAGTAAAATGCATTTAAGATGCACACATATGTTGTTTTGTGAAATAGTAGCATGTTTAATTGTATTGCTGAGAAGCATTCCATTGTGCATATCTTGGTTTATCAGTTTACCAGTTGATGGAGAGCTGGGCTGTTTGCAGTTTTGGGTGATTATCAATAAATTCCACTATAAATGTTTATGTAAAGATTTCCATGTCAATATGTTTTTCTTTATCTTGAGTAAATAATATGTTTGAGGGTGATGACTAAGTTATATGGTATCTGTACGTTTTTTAAATTAAAAAAAAAAAAAAAAAGCCTGTTAGGAGTTGAATTGTATTCCTGAAAAAGTACATGTTGAAGCCTTAACCCCTAGCACCTCAGAATGTAACCTTATTTGGAATTAGGGTCATTACAGACGTAATCAAGTTAAATGAGATTAGTAGAATAGGCCCTAATCTAATGAATGGTGTCATTATAAAAAGTGGAAATTTGAATAGCGACACACAGGGAGAAAGCCATGTGAAACGAAGGCAGAGACTGGAGTGATGACTCCATAACCCAAGTAATGCCATGGAGTGTGCGCAATTCCCTGAAGCTAGGAGAGAGGCATGGAACAAGTCCTCTCTCTCAGAGCCCTCAGGAGGAACCAGCCCTACCCTTGATTTCAGAACTGCAAGAATAAGTTTCTGTTGTTTTGAATGACCAAGTGTGTAGTATTTTCTTATAGCAGGTCTGGGAAATTAATGTTCTGTCAAACTGTTTTCCCAAGAAGCTATAACAATTTTATCACACTAGAAATACATGCCCATGTCAGTTACTCTCCATCTTCAACAGCACTTGCTATTGCCTTTGTTTTATTCATTCTGTTAGGTATGTAGAAGTATCTCATAATGATTTTAGTTTGAATTTACCAAATGATTGATTATCTTTTCATATGGTTATTTGCCAGCAGCACACTTTTGAAATATCTGATTTTTTTGCACAAGTTTATAGAATTTAAAAAGAAACAGTTTTAGGATTTTTTTTGAGCATGTAAGAAAGATTGAATAAATAGGTAGTTATGGTAGGCTTTAGGCAAATTTAGGGTTAGGAAAAAAGCCTCTTATAATAACTGCGAGCATGTGTCTTGGACAGATAAGAATAGATGGAACTAAATTGACATTGTGCTGCTCACTAAAGTGATTCATTATCTATATACTGTTGTTTGGCACCTCAGGTCTGATCTGAGAAGGGCTGCTTTCCAATGGGTGTGATCCAGAATACTGATATCATGGCAGAAGAGATTTGGGAAGAAAAATTAAATTTCTTGAAGTATTTACAAAAATATGTTTTATGGAAGAATGTTTTGGGTAGAAATACATCTTGAGCCAGGCTCTAAAGTAGGAGGATATAGACCTTAGGAGGAATGACAGCAGCAAGAACTGAGAATCAAATACCAGATTAACTCTCTGAGTTTTACCACATAAACATAAATGAATCTCTGGATTACTCAGAATTCAGGCAAACATCTGGCTATAAAGACTCTCCCTGTTTTCCTAGTTCAGGGTATATCATACTATTTATTGGGTACACAGGTACCCCTTACTACATGAATTTGCAGCAGTAAATCTCAGATCTTTATTTCAATACATATTCAGTTAAGGGGAAGCACATTATTTTAATATGCGTACCACAAAGAAGCTTAGATTTTGAAGGCCCATTAAAAACATTAAAAACTAATGCATCTGGGTTTTTGAAATAAGAGTTAATTTGCTTTCTTTTGAGTCTTTTATTTAACTTCTATTTTTCTTTCTGGGATTATCCCACAAAGTTATTGTGAATATGTAGTGTCATCCTCTCTCATCCACTCATGAGTATAGAATTTCCCAGAGATATTTTGAATTTATCTCCAAGTTGGTCTATCAGATAATTTCCCATTCTATTCTTTCTTTTATTTACAGTTTGTCTCATTTCATCTCTTCTGAATGTTTTATTTGTATCTAGAAGAAAAAACAATGCTGAAACAAACAATAATTGAGTGTCCATTTACTTTTTCCTGACTGTAATGCTCAACTTAAAGGAAGATGGGAGTGGAGGCAAACCAAAATAGACATATGTTGGCAGTGGCTACATTTTAAGTCTGCCCCCAAATTACTTTTTTATACAATGACCCACTCTGACTACAAAAATGTCTGTACCAAACTTGGTGTACAAAATTATTATGAATTCTAGAAAGCAAAATAAAATATAACAACTTGAATGTAATACATTTTAAATGCAGTTTCTTTGTTCAGTTTTTTGAACTGTAGGTTTTTGTTTCAAATATACAGTTTTATATGATATATAAAATAAACATGCCATATATGATATTTAATATGTATGTCAAGATAATTTTTGCCATAAGCTCATTGTTAAATGTATGGAGTTTATTTTGCCTTGAAATTTTGTCTTCCATCTGGCATACCTGTGCACTACAACAGGGAGGTGATAAGGAAACTGTATGAATGCCCTGATAACACTGTAAATTATTTTGAGGTTCATGAGAGCATGAAATTTAGTCATGGCCTGTTCTTCTTTTCCTTCACATTACAAGAATGAAAGCTCAACAAGAATGTGTGGCTTTCTTTTATAAATTTGGAATCTACTTGGTATTTAGAGAGACTGCTGATTATTTTTGGGTAGGGAGAGTGATTGTCTGAAATCTATTTAAATTTATTTAATGTTCCAAGAGAAGAAACTAAATCAGACAGAACATATAATCCAAACAGTACTTTAGGCATAACATAAATACACACACACACACACACACACACACACACACACACACACACAGAGGCTCAGCTGCTTCTTTTAAACCTATTCTCACTGATGAACTTTTTTTTTTTTTTTTTTACTTTGCACTGGATATTTACAGACTATTTTTAAATAAGATGTCAACATGTCTCGCATTCAAGTTTCTTTCTTTCACAATATTGTGAATTACTTTTAATTGTAAAATATTTGCTGGTAAAGAGATGAATAAATAGCATGCAACAGTTTAAGAGAATGGCCTTTATGGTCAAGAGATATCTAAACTGGTACTCCAACATCAGACTCCACAACATGGTCTGAGATTGAGAAAGTTAGTATCTCTCATCAATTAAGTATATGGATGATACTACCTCTGTTTCAGAGTTGGCATGAGGGTTAAGTGAGTTTTTATTATTTCCAAAACCTTTATTGTTCTGATCACCGTCTTCCAGAAACTCAGTGCTTCTAATTGATCATAATGCTTGAGTAATGGGTGATTAATGAAAATCATTAATACACACTTGTTTTTGCAATTAAGATTCTGTGTTGATGTATCTTAGGATACGCTAAACATTCTAACAGCTGTCCAAAATTCTTAGCTTGTTCAGTTTAGAGTAAATTAAACTTCAAATATGAGTGAAATGCATGCTTCAGGTATTGTATTTTTTCTTCCCAACAACAGTTATTTGTTAAAATTGCAGTTATATAAATTGCTATGGTGAACAATTTTGTGCTCTAAATTTATTCAGATAAAGCGTAAACATATCAAAATGCACAAACTGCTGTCACTTTAACGTGATTTGTTTACTACAGTTTTTCATGTACATGTAAGCATAATTGGAGATATATCTGTATTTCTCATGAACAGTAAACTGTTATCAAAATAAAAAGATAGGTAAGTAGATAGGTTTTAACTTGATAGTGTGTAAGACCTTCTATAACCTATGAGATTGGGCTTATCTGTTAAAAATCGCTAACACCTTTCAAACATAATTGGGAATTTGTTAGTGTAAGACCATGGTAGGAAGAAAAAATGGCAAAAGTTACAGCAAAAGTAAATATATATATATAAATATATATAATTTCAGTTCTGATATTTTAAATTTTTCCACAACATTAAAAGACAACAAAGTAACAGGGTAATATGACCAGGGAAATATTACTGTATTCAGATTATTGTAGATGATTCCACCAGGACAGCCTACATGTTTGTCTGATTCACTGTTGTATAACTGTGCCTAACAGACTTTGGCAGATCATAAATGCTCAGGAAATATTTAAGGAGAAAATAAATAAAATAAAAATAAATGATGGATGAATAAATAATGAATGAAAAGGTCCACCTATTTTGTGAAAACTTGTATCTTAATAAGTATTATGTATCACTGAAAAAGACCCTAAATTAAAAAGGGCAAATATTTATTGAGTACTTGATACATGTAACACATATCAAGTGTTAAAAGAAAGAAATAAGAGTAGAGAAGACACAGTACCTGCCTTTAAATTTCTTACCACCTTAAAAGAAGCACATGGCTACTACATGAAAATAATACAAAGCCAAATGTAAATGCAATAACAGAAATGCTGGAGAAATTGGAATCAGCTTCACTCTAAGATAAAATGTTTTAAAACTGAAATGTAAAATATATATTAAAATCTGAAGATATTAGGTATTTATTCATGTAAGTTCTGACAATTGTATAACCTATATACTCATCATTCAAAATAAGATATGGGATAGTTCCTCCACCTAAGTTAGTTCATTCTTGCCCAATCCATGCCCTACAGATAATCACTCCATTTCTGTCACATCAACTTTTGCCAGGTCATGGACTTCCTAAAAATAAAACCATAAAGTAGTACCTTTTGTGTCTGGCTTCTTTTTACAATATGTTTTTGAGATAAAATCTTTAATGTTGTAAAAAAAAATTGTGCTTAAAAGTTCTGAAATATTTAGAAAACAAAATAGGAAGTGCTCCCTTCCCCCAACAAATAGAAAGTAGATGTCCTCTTTTCCACCTTTGTATGGTCAAAGACTAAATGAAAAAATAAGAAGCTTAATTCTTCCTGTTGAAAATAAGGGATGAAACTACCTTTTCTTAGAGCTTTTACGTTAGAAAACTTGTAGTAGTAAGTTCTTATCTGTTTCTTTGAAATATATGCAAATCTTTTGAAAGCCAAATAAGCCTCTCTTCAGCTTTATGACCCAGGAATGTCTCTCTCTCTCATGGACCTGGGAGCCATCCCTTTGAAATGTACTCACCAAGGACGACATGGCCCCTATCTCCCAGTTTCTAGGGAGGGTGGGACCCTAACTTTTGCGGATACCTTGCTCCAAGTTACAAAACTACCTGCACTAATAAAGATAAAGTTTACTTTTCCTTTGGATAAAGCCAGATACCACAGATGGTCACCCCAACTATAAGGTGGATTTAAGATAAACTACATGTAGTAAATAGTGCTGCCAAGTCCTCTTACTTGAAAACTAGTTATTGTTTATCTTGAGAACATGTATGTAATGGGTTATATCTGCCTAGCTACACAAAAGAGTGAGATATCTTTGTCTTTGGAGTCTCTTAGAATTGCCTATGATGCACATCACATTCTGGCTAAGTGCTTATTCAATAATGAACATGTTTTCTTTCCCTTGTATGTCAGAAGTTTCCTGGGTTAAGAGGAGACTTTGTTTTTAATTATACTTCCCTAACAATTATAGTAACAGAGGTGGCTGTCTGGCAGTCCTTGAACTAAACGAACCAGCTAAAGCTCTGTGGCCACACAACAGTCAGGTAAAAGATCCTGAAATATATTTTTAAAAGTCCCTTCTAGCTCTCTGATCCTTTGGAATACTAGCAGGGTGAACCACCTCCAAATTCAAGATTTTACTCTTGAGTAAGCATGGGCAATATAGGTTCTAAAAATTCCACCAAGATCATTACATGGTTGGAAAATATGAAAAACCAGACATGTTGCCCATAGGTCTTTCTCTTAAATAGCTAATGTCTTTCTGTCGTATTTTGAATGGATATATTAGAATCTGGGCTTCCAGTAGCCTAAGTTCAGTTTGAATTAATTAATATATTTGCTGGAGTGTTTGATCTCATCCCAAGTAAATTAGTTACTGATATTTAAGGGATATCATTCTAAGAAGAAAAGTAAAAATTACTTTGATAACCAGAAGAAACTCTTGAAAAAACAGAAGAGTAAATGTGAGAATTGCAGGCACCCACCCTTTCTCAGAACTCTCCTCCTTTCTCTGTCCCTGCTCCCTGTACATCCCCTGTATCCTTGAAGAAGGTGATGGTCTTTTAGGCATGTAGTTCCCCCTCTTTAGTGGATTTTGGGGGTGAGGGCACGATTTATTTACCTGGTGATGAACCACTGCTCTGTTTCATGACAAAGGTTTCTGTATTTTATGGCCCAGACTTGAGTCTATTTCATGTCTTAGCCCAGCTCCCTCCTCCAGGAGTCTCTCATCATCCATATCCCATGTAGATAGGAAAACAGACTTGATAGAGACCTGATCAGGGAATAATTGACTTAGTGAAAGCCTGTGCCCCTGTATGAAGATAATAGGATGGAAGTAGCTGCACTGGTCACCTGACAAAAGGCAAGGAAGTGAGGTCTTCAGCTGATGAATGCCAACATGGGAAGGGAAACCTAAGTGTCATATAATTTACATCTTTCTTGTCTCAATGCAAGAAAAACCAGTACATCTTATTTAGATTGACAGAAAGGCTGATGCCACTGAGTACTCAGAACTTCTGCATCATCCACCTGCCTTCCTTGCCGACTCATACTACTCATTTAAAGCCTTCTTCTCCCTATTCCCCAGAAGTTTGTGAAAGTACACTAAAGCATGTTTTCCATTTACAGCCTTCTACTTGGAGACGTGCAAAGGCAAGGAATTCTTCATCTGGCAGCTGCATGGAGTTCTGCAAGCAGCAAATTTTGCTCCTCTGATGGAGCAAACAAGTCAGGGTCCAAAAGATGACCACATCAAGGGGTATGGTGGGCAGCAGGCACTGAGAAACAGGACCAGGTAAATAGGTAGATAGATGATAGATAGATCTCACCCTGAGCTGAAACAAATGCACGCCTCTCCTCAGTCCCTAAAGAATACGATGCTAGTTCAATTCAAGTTACAGAACTGACAAAGATATTTTACCAAAAAGATAATCCATGGTGATGTAAAAAACAATGTTCTCTGCCAAGAGCTCAATTAAAAGGAGTAAACCACCAGTTATAAAATAATTAGAAAGAGGAGTAATTTTTAAAGGGCACTGACCTTGCAATATTCCCATCCTTCCAGTAAAGAAGTACATTTGATAAAGATGTTCAACCATTATACAGATTTGTAGAAGTTCTTAGGTGAATATCTTTGTTGTTCCATTAATCCCCATGGCTCTTAATGCTCTAATTATTCTAACTTCTCACGTTGGTACTGTTGCCTGCAAAGTTTTTTCCTCTGTTACTAACCTGTGTTCTGCACTTTCTTTCTCTCTGTTCCCTCCCTCTCTCTCTGTCTCCCTCTCCTTCCTTCTTCCTTCCTTTCTTTCCTTCTCTTATGTTCTTGTAATGGACAAAACTAAATTCTTATTTCCTTTTGCTTATGAAAGAGTACAGTATTTATGACAACAACTTCCTCATGGGTTTCCAGATCCTTCTACTAGTTTTTTTTCTAGTCATTTATAGATTAACTTAGAGAAATTTGTCCCACCATAGGGGTCTATAATTATTCATAATGTAGATGATTTGCATAATTTCTCTCTGGCTGCTTTCAAGATATTTTTCTTTTCTGTAGAAGGTGAACTTCTTTAGAAGTTTAAATTATAACGTGTCTTGGATTTCTCTGAATTTATTCTCTTTGAGTTTTACTTAGCCTATTGAACCTGTTTGTTCATATCTTTTATTAAATTTGGGAAGAGTTTAGACACTACTTCCTTGAATACTTGTTCAATTCCACTCTCTATTTTCCTTTCCTGTTGGATTCTGACATGAGTGTTATTTCTTTTGTCATAGTTCCACAGGCACCTGAGGCTTTTTGTTTTCCTATTTTCTCTCTATTGGTCAGATGAATAAATTTAATTGATACATCCTCAAGTTCAATGATCACTAAGTCTGCCATCTCCATTCTCTTGTTGAGACAATCTAATGAGACTTTTCCTGTTATTCAGTTTTTATTCATTATTCTGTTTTAGTTTTATAATTTCTATGTTTATAGTTTATATTTCTTTGCTTATATTTTCTTTCTTTCCTTCATCTGGTCCAAGATTTTTAAAATAATGGCTTGCTAATATAATTTTGATTCCATGTAAACATTTTAAAGCAGGCAGTCCCTACTGAGGTTTACCGTAAGGGCCTTTGGGTGTGTATGCATAGAGTTTCCAGTTAGGCCCTGCTTTCACCACCCCAGCAAAGCAGGCGCTGACTCACATTGCCTCTTTACAGGTTTATGGGATCAAAGTATATAGTACATATTTAAATATATTGGTGTTATTGAATAATCAGATTCTATCACTATGGAAAGCGCAAAAGTGGAGAGAAAAAGAAGGAAAAGAGCACAGTGATGCTGGTTTGAATGGAGTTATTAGCAGCAACTCACTTCCATTAACCCTGTCTACTGAAAAGCCTAGAAACAATGCTGCCCTAATGTAATACTCTGTAGGTCTAGTTGCCCAGAATTTGATTTCTAAATATTACACCACTCTAAATGATGAGAGTTTTTTGTTGTTGAAGATTTAGAAGATCATGTCAAATGACAGAGAAAACATCTTGAAGGAATCTCACTTTCCAAATTTGGGACAATTATTGAAAAATAACAATCATGGTAGTAGATTATAGTGAAGTGAATAAAACATAAGCATTAACTACATGTGGCACACAAACACACATATACACACACACAGATACACATGCATCCAAGAGTTTGGAAGAAAAAAGCTCTTCCAAAGAAAAAAATGCCAATAATTTAAAAAGAATGATAGATACAGAGTTTCACATTTTTCAGTCATCAGAGTATTAACTGACTGACTTAGACATCAGTAATTATTTTAGTAACTGTGTATTTGATAATGTGATTACTAATTAACATTATAAAATTATACTTTTACAGTGAAGAAATCTGGACACCACCTTAAATCTAGTAATCAAACTTAGTATCTACAATAATACTACAAAATGACTTTATGGCTTTATTCGTGTGAGGAACTGAAAATGACATATAATTTTTACAGAACTCTTCACAAAGGATGTTTAATCTGAATAAGGAGATAGTAATCAAATTCAAATTGGGAGACATACAACACACACTCAGGAAAACCTGAACTAAGATATCAAAGACAGGAAAAACAGGAAATCAAGGAAACTGTTCTATTTTAAAGGAGATCAAAGGAAAAAGAGATTAAGGGAGATTAAAAAGAAAGATTAAAGAGATCAAAGGAGAAAAAGAAATGCCTACTAAATTCATTGCATGGTCCTTGGTTAGATTTGGGATTTAAAAAAATTATAAACCAGACATAAAGGACGTTACTGAATCAATAGGAAAAAATAATCTGTTTACTAGATAATTTCATTAAGTTGAAGCTCTTGAATGTTTTATGATTAAGCAGAAAAATGCACTTTTTATTTAGAGATGCATGTTAAAGTAACTAGGAGTAACATATCACAACATTAGCAAGTTAACATAAATTATTCAACTGAAGCCAAGTATACATCTGTGCTAGATCCAGAACTATATTAGAAAAAGAGAAAGAGGAATAAAGCTCATGTGGCCAATGTTAACATCTGATGTGTCAAAGGAAAAGGTACATATGTAGGTACTCATTTCAATGTTTTCCTTGGAGCTAAGAAATTTTAAATAAAAAGATGGGAACAAAACCAAACACCAAAAAGCAGAAGAGACAAATGAATATAATTAATTTTTGAGTATTTCTTTACTTGATAAATTAGACTGAGTCCTTCATGTTTATTATCTAGGGAAATTATAAAATGTAGGCTTTGTTTATCTTTCATGTACATATGCTACAAAGTACATTTTAATTGGTTTAAAATGCATATAAGTTTCCAAAGGAATGAAAACGCAAGCACATCTATACCCAAGTGATTGAAATATTTCCTTTAGAGTTCTTTTTAAGTAAATAAGTAGGTATATAATTAAGAAGAAAAAAATTACTATTTACCTGTGAGAGATATCTTTAATCTCTGAGTTTGCCTGAGTAGAGAAGTTATGTGTTTTATAAATTGGTGCTATAAAACCACTTGCCTTTTTTCTCTCCAATATTATCATTATTTATTCAGTTTGAATAAATGTTAGTTTATTTTTTAATACTCTTTATGAGGATTCTTAGAAAGAATTCATAAAATTATATAATTTTATAATTTATCATACTTTGAAAAAAATTATGTCATTAAGGAAAAATGAAATTATGATAAGGACTTATTCCTAGGGCCAAAAAAAAAAAAAAAAGAAGATTCCACATTAAAATTTGATGTTCTTCAGGTATGTATCCTCAATGCATATTAACTCATCCAAGTTGTACATATAACTTTGCTTAGTCTCATTTTTTTATTGTAAAATGGGAGTAAGAGTACTTCATAATGTTGTAACAAGTAGTTACATAGAAAGAGGAATATGCCTAATATGAATGTATACAAGTAGTTAATTGCTCAATAAATGATAAACAGTTATTGATATGTTTCTTAATGCCAAGAAGGCCTATTTTGCTTTCTCATGTGATCCACATGAAGTCTTATCATCTTTTATATCAGCTTTTCCAAGGATTTGCAAAAAGTGAGTATTATTGTATGATTACCTTTACTGTATTTGTGTGTGTGTATAGATAGCTTTCATCTCAAAAACGAATGGCATATTTTTTAATTATTCAAATTTAAGTTTCTCAACATCTCAATGAAGATTTAAGAGATAATCTAAGTTAGAATGTTTTATACAATAAAAATGGAATATGTTCAAATTAATGTGTAAGCAAAATTTAAGACAACTTCTTTAATGAATATCTTTTTTCTCTAAATTACTATCACTTATTAAAAGAATTTAACACATAATTTTGGAGACTTTATACTGTGTATAATACATTTTCATGAGGAATTTGTTGATTACTATGTAGATTGAATATATCAATTAAAAGATTAATTGCAATAACCTAAATGCATGAATATGATAACCTGAGAATTTGGAAGTTTTGCTTGCAGTGCTTAAATTTTTATACCATTTAAATATATTATCTTTTGAGAGTTTAATATATTTATATGGAAATTAGATATTCAAAGAAAAGTTTTATGAAATAATTTTTATTATATTCCATGGGTAAAGACTCATATTAAATAATCAGTTACTATTGCAGAATAAAAAGTTTATATAATGGAGAACATTCCCATAGAAACCTACTTCTAAGTAAACTCCACCAGGTAAAAATAATTGAATTTGACTTTTTTTAATTAGCTAATATCAAATAAATTACTTTTTAAAGAAACTTCGTATCTATCCTGTGTCTCCATCCAACCTTCCCTGCATGACCTTAGAACTCACTTTACCTTCAATGAGGAGGTAAAAGAAAACAATCAAAAAAATATAACTACATATTATCATCAGTGGTGGATCTTTGAGTGCACAGGAGAGGTTGGCAATTATCTTAAAAATTAGTTTTAGGCAAATTCTTCTTTTGAAATCTATAGACATTACTTTTTTGAAGTTGTGCTCTATTTCACTTCCTTCTGTCTTCTGTGAGTGTATTTCATAGGGCAAGCCCAGTACTGTCTACAAGATGAGACTCTCCTCTCCAACTTAGGATCACTCAGCCATTGGTTATCCAAAATTATTATTCACATTACTTGGAGAAACCGTTTAAAGAATATGTTCCCTTTAGCTCTATTGTAGACCTACTAATTCAAAATCTCTGTGATGAGAAAGATTGTATTGAGCCACCAGAATGTACATTTTTATGTAGTACTTTAAAATATATTTTAAACAATCTGTTGATTTATTTTTTGAAGTGTTGTCGATTTACAGTATTATGTTAGTTTCAGGTATAAAGCATGAAAGATACTGGATAAAATTCCTTGTGCTACAGAGTAAATTCTTGTCTGTTTCATGTACAGTAGTTTGTATCTGTTAATCCTTTAGTCCTAATTTGTCCCTCCCCAACACCTCCCTTTTGGTAACCATAAATTTGTTTCCTATGTCTGAATCTGTTTCTGTTTTATTGTGTAGATTCACTTGTATTAATTTTTAGATCCCACATATATATCATATAGTATTTGTCTTTCTCTGACTTATATCGCTAAGCATATTTTCTAGGTCCATCCTTGTTGCCACAAATGGCAAATTTCATTAGATTTATGGCTGAATAATATTCCATTATATATAGTGTATTTAATATACATATATATTATATATGTATACATACATACATATTTAGGTATATAAATACACTATACACCCCCCCATCTTCTTAAGCCAACTGTCTGTTGATGGGCACTAGGGTTGCTTCCATGTCTTGGCTATTATAAATACTGCTGCTATGAACACTGGGTTGCATGTATCTTTTTCAGTTAGAGCTTTGGGTTTTATTTTTGGTTTATTTATTTATTTATTTTTTGGTATGTATCCAGGAGTACAATTGCTGGAAGATATGGTAGCTCTACTTTTAATTTTTAGGGATCCTCCATACTGTTTTCCATAGTGGCTGCACCAATTTAAATTCCCACAAACTGTGTATAAGGATTCCTTTTCACTCGTACATGATGATGTACAAGGTACGACGTTGACACCTCACTTTGGTTTTGATTTGTATTTCTCTAATAATTAGCAATGTTGAGCATCTTTTCATGTGCCTGTTAGCCATCTGTATGTCTGATTTGGAGAAATATCTATTTAGGTCTTCTGCACATTTTTTAAAAATTTTATTTTATTGAGTTATAGTCAGTTTACAATGTTGTGTTAATTTCCAGTGTAGAACACAATTTTTCAGTTATACATGAATATATGTATATTCATTGTCACTGTTCTGCACATTTTTTGATTGGGCTGTTTTCTGTTATTGAGTTGTATGAGCTGTTTGTATATTTTGTGTATTAACCCCCTTGTTTGCAAATATATTCTCTCATTCTGTAGGTTGTCTTTTCATTTTGTAGATAGTTTCCTTTGCTGTGCAAAAGCTTTTAAGTTTGATTAGGTCTTTCTTGTTTATTTTTGCTTTTATTTCTTCTGCCTTGGGAGACTGATCTAAGAAAATATTACTACAATTTATGCCTAAGAATGCTTTGCCTATGTTCTCTTCTAGGACTTTTATGGTGTCATGTCTTCCATTTAGGTCTTTAAACCATTTTGAGTTTACTTTTGTATATGGTATAAAGGAATGTTCTAACTTTATTGATTTATATATAGCTGTACATCTTTCCCAACACCATAAATTGAAGAGACTTCTTTCTCCATTGTATATTTTTGCCTTCTTTGTCAAAGATTAATTGACCATAGATGTATGGGGTTATTTCTGGGTTCTCTAGCCTGTTCCATTGAACCACACTGTTTTTATTACTGTAGCTTTGTAGTACAGTCTGAAGTCTGGGTGGGTTACACTTCCAGCTTTATTGTTTTTTCTCAGGATTCCTTTGGCAATTCTGGGCCTTTTTTGATTCCATAAGAATTTAGGATTATTTGTTCTAATTCTGTGAAAAAAAAGCATAGGTAATTTGATAGGGATCACATTAAATCTGTACATTGCTTTGGACAGTATGGCCATTTTAACTGTATTAATTCTTCCAGTCAAAGAGCATTGGACATCTTTCCATTTCTTTGAATCATCTTCAGTTCCCTTTATCAGTGTTTTATAGTTCAATGTATAGCTCTTTCACTTCCTTGGTTAAGTTTATTCCTAGGTTTTTGCTTTTTTTGTTTTGTTTTGGTTTTTTTTTGATGCAGCTTTAAATGGGATTTTTTTTTAACTTTCCATTTTTGATATAATTATTATTCCAGTGTGTAAAAACACAACAGATTTCTGTATGTTAATCTTATCCTGTTACCTTGCTGAATATATTTATTAGTTCTAATAGTTCTTCTTTGGCATCTTTAGAGTTCTCTATATAAGGTACCATGTTATCTGCATATAGTGACAGTTTTATGTCTTTCCTTCCAATTTGGATACTTTTTATTTCTTTTTCTTCTCTGATTGCTGTGGCTAGGGCTTCCAATATTATGTTGAATAGAAGCAGTGAGCATGGGCATCCATGTCTCATCCTGAATTTAGTGAGAAGGCTTTCAGCTTTTCATCTTTGGGTATCATGTTGGGTATGGGTTTGTTGTAAATGGCCTTTATTATATTGAGATATGTTCCCTCTATACCCACACTTTGGTGAGAGTTTTACCATGAATAGATGTTGAAGTTCATCAAATGCTTTTTCTGCATCTACTGAGATAATCATATGGTTTTTTACTTTCCTTTTGTTAATTTGGTATACTACACTGATTTGGGTAAGTTGAACCATTCCTGTAACCCTGGAATAAATCCCATTTGATCATGGCATATACTCCTCTTTAAGTAAGGTTGAATTTGGTTTGCTGATATTTCATTGAGGATTATTGAATGTGTGTTCATCAAATATATTGGCCTGTAGTTTTCTTTCTTTATAGTGTCTTTTCCTGGTTTTGGTATAAGGGTAATTGTGGCTTCATGGAATGAATTTGAGCGTATTCCCTCCTTTTCAATTTTTTTTGAAATATTTGAGAAGGGTGGGTATAAATTCTTCTTTATATGTTTGGTATAATTCCCCAGTGAAGACACCTGTTTTAGGATTTTTGGCTGGGGGTCAGGGTGTTGTGGCTGCGGGCACTGAGATGGCTACACTCCTGCTAGAGATCTGAGTTGCCCCTGTGCAGTCTTCTCCAGGACCTGTCTGCCCCAGATCCAGAGAGAAGCTCCCCGTGGAGTGAGTATGGCTGAAGTGCCCTCACTTGGCTGGGAGACAGACTGTAGTGTGTCCTGTGGTGTAGAGTTTGCTGACAATGGCTTCAGCCACCTCACCAATGCCACACCCCAGGCCTCTGGGCTATTTCTACTTAGCTAGACTAAGTCCAGGCTCCTGCCAAGCTGTGGTGTAGAGTAAGCGGGGCTAGGGTGTTTGGCCCATTCAGATTGGGAAGTGGGAGTTTGGCAAGGTGGCAGCTGCCAGTGCAAGGCTCTTTCCACCCTGATTGTTGGCAAACCAGCACATGCACACTACTCGTGAGTAGAGTCTAGACTTCTTCAGCCCTTCTATCTGTCCTGTTGGTTCTCCCAATAGCCAAGGGGGCTTTTCTCCTCTGCTCAGGCCCCCAGGACGGGGATGCCTAGACTGTGGCTCCATGTGCTCACTCTTTACGCTGAGAGTTCACCGATGCATACCTTCTCTTCCTTTCAGATCCCTCTGTATCGGGGTTCTTGACCCTCTGCCTTTTATGTGTCCTACCCAGTTATGTAGAGCTCTTTCTTTCAGTTTTGATTGTATAGGAGTTCTTCTGCTCATTTCCACTTAGTTTTCCATGAGAACTGTTCCAACTGTAGGTGTATTTTTGATCTGTTTGTGAGAATAGGTGGCTCCACATCCTCCTATTCTACCATCATGATTCCTCTTCCTCAAAAGAGATTATTTTATACTTTATATTTGAAAGCCAAACTTGTATGTATTCCAGGAATATAGGCAAGAAACTTCACTCTTAAGACTTTTTGAGCCTTGCCCATGAATCACTATCAGGTCATTCAACCCAACATCACAAGGAAAAAGCCCTGACATCAATTTGGAGCTGAGTAGAGTTCAAATATAGTGAAGGGCGATGTTTCTGTGAACGTATCCCTCCAGTGTATGTGTATGTGTGTGTGTGTGTGTGTGTGTGTGTGTGTGCGCGCGCGTGTGCACGCATGCGTGTTTTCAGAAGCTGAGTAAAATGGAGTGGAAGTAGTAGTAAAGAGTTAGAAAACTGTAATTCTACATATTTTCACTTAGAAATCATGCCTGCATCAAACCAAGCAAGGGTTTTGAGATCTCGATGCTGAGCACATGTAGTAAACTTAGAGATAATCAATGGTACTGATATGTACGTATTATTTTTTTCTTCTCCTTCTCCAATATGGTTTATGAATGAACTGTTATATAGAAGAACAAAATTGGGGTGCAGATTTCAAAAATAGGCATAATATTTTATATTTAAGATATATTTTAAATAATTATCCAAACTTACACTATATATACACATAGGTACGTGTGTGTGTAGTTATACAAAGCACATAGCTACTCAAAACAGTAATCAAAATGAGGTATTAGACATCATTACTATTATCAATTATAACCAAAACTACAACAACATAGGAGAACTAGAGAGAATTATCATATAAGGGCTTAAGTGTTTATGTGTTATGTGTCTGTGCATATGTAGATTTTTAGTGTTGTTGATGATGATAATGTTGTTATGACAGACACATGTTCCTCTGTGTGACAGGAGCCACAGTGCTTATACCACTTCTGTTCTAAACTTCCTTTGCTACAAGCGTGAGGAAAGGTGGCTGACAAATGTGTCAGCCATAGGGTATAGTCACAGGAAGTCTTCCAGCAGTGATATTCCTAAGTAGGGAGATATACAAGGTGCTCATTCCCCCTTTTCCCTACTTTATGTAACACAGAACTGATTTCAGGAACAGCAATAGCATTTTGGAGCCATGAGTGAAAGGCCAAGAAAATAAGTCATTGGAGTTGTCAAATTTAAGCTATGTAACCATGAGCAACTTTACTGGTAAGAATACTTACAAATAAAAACATTAAAGTTCCAAAGAAAGTTGAACAAGATATTCTAACAGGCAAAACCAGAAAGAATATTGTTGGGAAAAATAGATGCTCAATCTCAATATTACTGAAGGAAAATGCAAATAAAATAAACACTCATCCATATAGTGTGAAATAGGGGTTAGGATGAAAGACAATAAAAAGTTTTATGCATTTTTTGGTGGAGCATTTTTATGCCAAGTCATTTTTCCCTACCAATTATAGATAATGACATAAATGCCCTAATATTTCTCAATTGTATCTATACAGGAATCTATACAGTATCTAAAGATACTGCCACACAATATCCAAAGATACATGTGCAAATATGTTTGCTCCATGCTGCAAGGAATGGTAAAAAGTTGAGGGAAAAAATGGAGATACTAACACCTCATGGGGGTAATAGATACATAAATTGAGTTAGTCAAATAATGTAATACTTTACAAAAATTAGAGGGAATATACTGTTCTCCATACGTCAACATGGAAAAAAGCAAAGGTATTATGTCAAGTTAAAAAAGTAAATTACAAAGTATGCCTAGTAGGATAGCATTTATGTTCATTTTAAACACATATACATACCACACATATTCTTTTCATATTTTTACTTTATATGTAGAAATTCATAAAAATGAAAATGCAAACATACATGCTTGCACATTCACATACATGTTTATAAATATAGTAAAAATAAAAAATAAAATCATTCATTGCTGTAAGATTTTCCAAGCTCAGGATAGTGTTTGTATCTCAGGAGCAAGGGGTAATGGGTTGCTGGACAAAATTTTAGCTATTTGATATATATAATTTATATTTTATAGATATATTAATATAAATTGAAAATATAATAAATATTAATATATTGTGTTTTGTTAGTTTAATGACAGCTGTAATTATATGAAATTTCTGTTTTTTTAGTTTCTATAGTTATGCTTATTAAATATTTTATATTTTATATTTTAATAAAAGAAATTTCCAGGACCAGAGTTTAACAAATGATGATTAACAAAAATACAGTCTACCTGATACAGAAGCCATTTGAATTTCCTCTGTCATCAGACAAGCTGACTAGAGCAGTATTATATTAGGATATAAAAATGACCTTGAGTGATTATTTTCATATAATATGGCCAACTATCCATTGAGAGATTTTTCCCTATGGAAGCAAAATTCCAATTCATAATACCAATGAATGATGCTTTGGCAGAAAAATTGCCAATAATGGCATTTAAGTCTTTGGAAATTATGATATCAGCTAATGAAGTCTTAGAGTATATAACACTCAGACAACTGTCAAATTGATTCCAGGCCTTGAGGGATCTGAACGTTCGTTAGCATGAGTGTCATATATTAACACATGCCCAGTCATTCATTTTGGGACACTAAATTAGGCTAAGGAAAAAGAAAAAAGCTCTTATTAAAGTGCTGTGATATTCAAGGTCATGTGAATGTGACTAACCTATAGCTGCCTAAATCATTTTGCAAGATGACTGGATAAGAAAATGGCTTAAAATCTTGCAAGATATGAATTTTTCTTCTAAAACTCAGGTCTCCTCTACAAAAATGATTTTAAACTTTCAGAAACTTCTTAGAGAATAAAAATGTCTGCATTTGTCCCATTATCCTTTTCAGTTCCAGCAAACAACTACAAAGTAATAGAAGCCATGGTCTAAAGTACCTTCAGTATAACAATCAGGACACTCATGTGCCTGTTAAAATTTAGAGCTAGTGCATTCCTTTGCATTGTATTGCTAATATTGGCAGGTTATGGCAGGCCTAATTTAGCTGAGTTGGCACACATAATAGACCAAATTTCTAAACAATTACTTTGAGACAAAAGGAGATTTCTCAGTCTCAGGATTTCCACCTTCTACTGCTTTCTGTCTTAACCTCTTGCTTGTTTTTGTCATAGTAATTATCACAACTGGTAAGTAATTCTTAGTTTATTATCATGTTATGATTTAATTGTTTGCTTTCACTCACCTCTAGAGATAATTCACTATTTAGGGGCCATATAGCTCAGTTTCACATATGTACACCAATCCTTAGCATGTTACCAAACAATAGCAGGGTTCATTAAATATCTAGTGACAAAATGAATGCCTCAATGAGTGAATGAAACAAGACAGAGGTCATTACTGTAATTAACATTAATGTGGCTATGCAAAGCGAATATGTTAAGAGACAGCTTGGCTGAGTCCAAGAATTTATAAAAAAGAAAACACAAAAAAACTTGTAAATAACACTACTGGTAACCAGAGTGACAATATGAAGAAGTGTCAATTTTGTCAGTTCTATAGAACCAGAGTAAACTTATAGGAAATACTAACCAATAATTTTTGAAATAAGAATAAAGCAGAGAAACCAACTGATTGTGAAGCTTGCTTTTTTAAAAGAATTCTAAATGTGGTTCCAGGGAAGAAGATCAGGGATAAATTCTTGGTCCTCTAAAATAATAACAACATTAGAAGTAGGATTTGCTTTGAAGAGTTTCACTCTATCCTTAACACCATCAACCAATTTCTCTATAAAGAAAACTGGTTAAAGTGATTCTTTGCTGGAAGAGATGATTAGCAACAAATTTACTCAGTTACTCAAGTCAAATACTTAGAATCCCCTGAAGCCCTTCCACTCCATAGGACACTTATATCCAGTTAGAAATCTAATCCATAAATTCTAGTTGTATCTTGAATCTGTTCTCACCTGTCCATTAACAGTAATAATTTGGCTCCAAATTTTACCATTCATATATGAATTATTAGAAAACTCTGCTAACTACTTTTTTATCAGTTGATCTGGCAACTTTAAATTCATCCTCCAAGTTCCATGTCAGAAGAATGTCTAAATTATTCAACCAGTTAAAATATTTTGATTGTTAAGCATAGCTTCTTAATAAATGTCAATGGACTAAATGATCCAATCAAAAGACAGAGTGGCAGATTAAGTAATAACAGAAGAACCTACAATATGCTGCATACAAGAGACCAGCTTTAGGGAAGGGGACACATATAGATTAAAAGTGAGAGAATGGAAAAACATATTTAATGCAAATGGAAATTACAAGAAAGCAGGAGTAGCAATACTCATATCTGACAAAATAGACTTTAAAACAAAGGCCATAAAGAAAGACAAAGAAGGACACTATATAATGATTAAAAAAGCAATACAAGATGATGATATTATACTCATTAACATGTATGTACCCATTATAGGCACACCTAAATATATAAAGCAATTACTAATAGACAAAGGGAGAAATTGATGGGAATACAGTAATTGTTGGAGACTTTAACACCCCTTTAACATCATTGGACAGATCTTCCAGATAGAAAATCAATTAAGGCAACAGAGAAACTAAATGACACAACAGAACAGCTGGACTTGGTTGGTATTTTTAGGACATTACATTCCCCAAAAAAGGAAGATATATTCTTTTCAGGTGCACATAGAACATCCTCTAGGGTAGACCACATATTCAGGTACGAAAGAAATTTCAACAAATTTAAGAGGATAGAAATTATTTTAAGCATCTTTTCTGACCACAATGCCATGAAATTAGAATTTAACCACAGAAAAACAAATGGTAAAAAAACGATGGCATGGAGACTAAACAACATGCTACTAAAAAAATCAATGGGTCAACAATGAAATCAAAGAAGAAATTAAAAAAAAATACTTTGAGACTAACGACAATGAAAACAAAACCACACAAAATCTATGAGACACAGCATTAGCAGTCCTAAGAGGGAAGTTCATAGCGATACAAGCCTTCCTCATAAAACGAACAATCTCAAACAACCTAATCAACCATCTAAAAGAATTAGAAAAGGAGGAGCAAACAACACTAAAGTTGGCAGAAGGAAAGAACAAAGATCAGGGAGGAAATAAATACAATAGAAATTTTTTTAAAAATAGAAAAAAAATCAAACCAAGAGCTGGTTCTTTGAAAGAGTAAACAAAGTCAACAAACCTCTGGCTAGGCTCCCCAAGAAGAAAAGGGAGAAGACACAAATAAAATAAGAAAGGAAAATAGAGAAATTACAAAAAAATTACTACAGACATACAAAAAACAAAACAAAACAAAACAAAATAAAACATAAGAGAATACTAGCAACACCTCTGTGGAAACACATTTGACAACCTAGAAAAAATGGTCAAGTTTCTGGAAATATACAGTCCATTAAGACTGAATCAAGAAAAACAGACTACCTAAACAGACCAGTAACTAGAAATGAAATGATATCAGCAGTAAAAAAAACCTCCCTACAAACAAATGTAGGCTTCACTGAGTAATTCTACTAAACGTACAGAGGAACTCATACTTATCCTTTTTGAAACCCTTCCCTTTGAAAAGGAGGGAATACTCTCAAACTCCTTCTATGAAGCTATCATCACCCTGATAACAAAACCAGACAATGACACTATCAAAAAAGAAAATTACAGGCCAATATCATTGGTGAACATAGATGCAAAAATCCTTACCAAAATATTAGCAAATAGAATCCAACAGCACATAAAAAAGATTATACATCATTATCAAGTGGGGTTCATCCCAGGGACACAAGGGTGGTTCAACATATGCAAATCAATCAATGTAATACATCACATCAATAGAGAAAGGACAAAAACCACATGATCATCTCAATAGATACAGAAAAAGCGTATGATAAAATTCAACACCCATTTTTGATAAAAACTCTCATCAAAGTGGGTATAGAGGGAATGTATCTCAACATAATAAAAGCTATATATGGCAAACCTACACCAGCATAGTACTCAACAGTGAAAAACTCAAAAGCTTCCCACTAAAATCTGGGACAAGACAAGGCTGCCCACTATCACCACTCCAATTCAACATAGTCTTGGAAGTCCTAGCCACAGCAATCTGGCAAGGAAAAGGATTCAAATTGGAAGAGAAGAGGTAAAATTGTCACTATATGTGGATGACATGATATTATATATAGAAAACCCTAAAAGCTCCACAAAAAAACTACTAGAGCTGATAAAAGAATTTGGCACGGAAGCAGGATACAAGATTAACATACAGAAATCAGTTGCATATCTTTACACTAACAATGAAATAGCAGGGAAAGAAAGTAAAGAAACAATCCCTTTTAAAATTGCATCCAAAACAATAAAATACTTAAGAATAAATCTGACCAAGGAAGTCAAAGACTTAGACAACTACAAACCACTGATTAAGGAAATTAAAGATGACTTAAAAAATGGAAAGCTATTCCATACTCTTGGATTAGAAGAATTAATATGTAAAAATCATCATACTACCTAAAGCAATCTAGAGATTTAATGTGATTCCCTATCAAAATACCCAGGACATTTTTCACAGAACTAGAATAAATAATCCTAAAATTTATGTGGACTCAAAAAAGACCCAGAATTGCCAAAACAATACTCCCCAGAGTTCAGACAATACTTCAGAGCTACAGTAATCAAAACATCATGGCTATGGCACAAAAACTGACATATGGATTAATGGAACAGAACAGAGAACCCAGAAATAAACCCAAAGACTTACAGTCAATTAATCTTTGACAAAGGAGGCAAGAATATACAATGAGAAAAGACAAGTGGTGTTGGGGAAACTGGACAGCAGCATGTAAATCAATGAAGTTAGGATACTCCCTCACACCATACACAGAAATAAATTCAAAATGGCCTAAAGACTTATACGGCAAGACACTGTAAAAATAGAAGAAAACACAGGCAAAACATTCTCTGACATAAATTTTAGCAATGTTTTCCTAGGGCAGTCTACCCAGGCAATAGAAATAAAAACAAAAAAAGACAAATGGGACCTAATTAAACTTACAAGTTTTTGCAGAGGGAAGGAAACCATAAGCAAAACAAAATGACAACTTATGGAATGGGAGACAATATTTGCAAAAGATGAGACTGACAAAGGCTTAATTTCCAGAATACATAAACAGCTCATACAACCTTACTAATAACAAACAAACAAACAAACAAACAAACAAAAACCCAATCCAAAAATGAGCAGAAAGAAGCAATTCTCCAATGAAGACATACAAATGGCTAATAGGCAGATGAAAAAATGCTCAATATCACTAATTATCAGAGAAATGCCAATCAAAACTACAGTGAGGTATCAACTCACACCAGTCAGAATGGCCATCATTCAAAAGTCTATGAATGCTAAATGCTGGAAAGGGTGTGAAGAAAAGGGAACACTCGTACACTGCTGGTGGGAATGTAGTTTGGTGCAGCCATTATGGAAATCAGTATGGGTATTTTCAAAATACTAAAAATAGACTTACCATATGATCCAGCAATCTCACTCCTGGGCATATACCCAGAGGGAATCTTAATTCAAAAAGATACCTGCACCCCAATGTTCATAGCAGCACTATTTACAATAGCCAAAACATGGAAGCAACCTAAATGTCCATCAACAGATGACTAGATAAAGAAGTTGTGGTCTATTTATACAATGGACTACTACTCAGCCATAAAAGAGAATAAATGCCATTTGCAGCAACATATATGGACCTAGAGATCATCATTCTAAGTGAATTAAGCCAGAAAGAGAAAGAAGACTATCATACTATATCACTTATATGTCAAATCTAAAAAAGAAAAAAGAAGGTACTAATAAACTCATATATAAAACTTAAACAGACTTGCAGACACAGTAAACGATCTTATAGTTCCCGGGTGAAAGGGGGTGGGAAGGGATACATAAATGAGTTCAAGATTTGCAAATACTAACTTATATATAAAAATAGATGAAGAAAATTCTTCTGTATAGCACAGGGAACAATATTCAATATCTTCAAATAACCTTTAATGAAAAAGAATATGAAAATGAATATATGTATATATATGTATGACTGGGACATTATGCTGTGCACCAGAAATTGACACATTGTAAATGACTATACTTCAATAAAATAAATAAAATAAAGAACAAAGCCTGACAACAGTGGATAGTATTTCCATCTACAGTGAAGCATATTAACTCATGTCAAGGGCAAACACCACTATTTGAAACTGACCATCTCAGAAACCAAGGACCAAACTAAATTGAATGATTGGAGCTGAACCGGGAAGCCCAGTGCAGGAGGCTGCATGATGGGAGGTCACACTGGGGGCCTGTTACCCCAACTACCTGCTTAATGAACATCCTGTTTAACATGCCTTAATGCTGTAAACTCTTTCTTTCTAGGGGAACCAAGCATTTCCTCTGTGATCACACTTCTTGTGTATACACCCTGCTGATCATGATGTTGCCTTGTCCCTGAGAGACATTCTGCTCAGCCTCAACTTACTGGCCAGAGTGGAGCTGTACCCGAACTGATGCTTTGGGCCACATAAAAATATCCATACAGTAACTTAATAAAAAATAACACTTTGGGGGTTATCCAAGTGGATCCAGAGAGGCTCTGTGACTTATTTTGTGGCTTGGAGGCAGCTGGGCTCCATGGTTCTGTTCAATCCTGCAAGAAGGCCTGATCATTCTACTGGATTAATTTTGATTATGACCATGATCCTCTGTTAACCTCAGGCAAATGAATCAGTTTTTGTCAAAGACTCTTTAAGTCCAATCCATTTGGGCCCATGTTGGGGTAGCCAAATTCTTGCTCAGGTCTTGAAAAATTAAAAAATGGAATTGAGTCCAGCTCCTGGTTAAAATTTGTGTGTGACTTTTTCAGGCCTGACTATTGGCAAATACAAAGCCTTTACCAGACAGGACTCGAAGGAAGGTGAGGAACAGGGGAAGGGCGTCTGCCCTCCCACCCAGATTTGGTGCACAGACAGTGCACTGCCTTCTCAGGCCAGTCGTGCTGTTACGTGTATTTGCATTCCTAGCCCTTATCATCTGAGGCCATTGGCACCTTTATTCCTAAGTCTCCTGATCTGAGGCAGTCATCCATGCCCCGTCCAAGCTCCTCTGCCAAGGCCTCTCTATGGGGATAGGAGGAAGAAATCTTGAAGACACTTCTCTTCAGTGTTCAGTACTTTTATATCTCTAGCCCTCTCTTTTTGCCATCCCCCTGGCCTCAGTATCCAATAGACTACAGAAGCCTTTTATTTGGGCTACCCCTGACAGTGAGAAGACCCCACATCTGCAATGAATGTTTTACCTGAGGCTCAGACCAGTAATCCCAACTGTTCCACAGGAGAATATAGAAAAGGGAGGGAGGGGCTGGCCCTTTCTCCAGTTTTAACTTCTTGCTTTTCTTATCAGACTAAGTGATTAAGGGCTTAATCTCAACTTTCATTTTGGCTTGCTATTGCTTTAATTGATACCTCTGACTCCTTCCAGCTCAGTGGAGCTCCTGACAGGTAGGTAAACACCTAAGTGTAGTAATATGGCTTAAACAATAATAGATTGAATATTATTATTATAGAGAAATAAATAAGTAAAAGTAAAATTATATGATATATTAAAGTAAAATATACAAATGAGCAAACTAAATTATTTAGGATGAAAAAAGTAATAGTTATACAAATTAAAGTAGATAAAAGCCTCTAAGAAACAGTTTGAACAAAAAGTCAGATTGGTGGGGTGCCAGAGGTTCCTATTTGTTCAAAAGGAACAGCCTGTGAACTGTTGACTTTCATCTTGAGCCTGGAGCCTGCCAGGCATGGTATCATGTGCAGAGGCTTTGGTTAAAGAAAGTCAGGTTGAGTTCAGCAGGGTCAACAGTTTTTATCAGATTTCAAAGGGGAATTAGAAACAGAAATTTTTTAAAGAACCAATCGTAGATATTCATAAAATACTTTTCAGAAATTAAATTATTATATGTAGATTTCACTTGCTTTGTAAACAAAACATATCAGTTACTTTATTTTCATTTTCACACAGGTGTTTTCACATCTTGAAAATATGTTTTTGTTCAGTACGCCCACCTGCCTGCCCTTCTGTGGTAAATTGTCCATTTCGAAGTCAGTTTCTTTCCGTAGCCTGTATCATATCTTCATATTCTGACAGAGTAAGTACTCAATATATGCATGTTAATGAATAATGACACTGAATCTTTCTGGCTGATACGACTTTAGCCATCAAGAAAAATTACACTTAAGGAGACAGAAACACATTTCAAATGTATTCATTCATTTAAAAGAAGCATTTTATAGCTGCTTGTTTTAATTCCCATGGAAGTCCTGAAATGTGTATTTTATGTGAGTTTTAAGCTTTCTCAGCCAATGTGTGAGCAAAGAAGTTTGCATTATAGTGTCAGCAGTAGTGGGAAATCTGTTTTACAGTAAATCATGCAGAGGCTGTTTCCAGCTTTGGCTCACTTTCTATTTTGCAGTAATGGAAATAGTCAATAAAATAACATTAAAAAGAACATATTACATTCACCAACTCTTAATATTGAAAACTATTCATGAAAGGGACATGTTGGAAATGAAATTATGTAAGAATGTTTTCCAAATAGTCTAATTGTCACTTCGTCAGTACTTTATTTGCAAAGTGCACTTAAGGCTCTTCCTTGGAATTTTCATCTTATGTTGCTTGTCTACTATCGTGACTCCTTAGCTGGTATTTTGAAACTTCAAAGTGCAAGTTTATAATTTCTGAAAATTTTTTTTGTATTTTAGTGAAATTGTATAAGTGGATTATTTACATGCATAAGGTATCATATTTCCCTTTAGTGTTTAATAATTAATAATCATTATTTTATACTGTCTTATGGCAAGCTGAACGCGATCAAGGTAATTAACTGTATGAGGATGAGGAGGACCAAGAGGAAGCAGGCACTAGTCTCTGCTGACCCTGGAGTCTATCTAACCCATCCCAGAAACCAGAAGCTAGAAAGAAAAATTACAGAGGAGGGTTGTTATCAAAATTAGCAGTTAATCAAAAGTCAAAACCAGCAATACTCCAAAACTATACGGAATTAATTCTAATCCCTATACTATTCCAGACTATTTCTTTCATCCTTATCTATATTCTTTTCTGCCTATATCCTTCACTTTTTTTGTATTTTAACACAACTATTATTCATTGTTCATTAATCCATTTTCCTTAGTGTGGACTTTCTTAATCCTTTCAGTGTTATATTCCTATGACCCTCAATACTTTCATGTTATAATAAATGCTGTCATTTTTGTACTTTGTTAATACTTAAAAATAAGGACAAAACCCACTGTTTGTGTCTATGCCCTTAAGTGCCAAACACATTTCTTGCCTCCTGGTAGGTGCTCAAATTGTGGATAAGTGCCTTTCCACTACACTGTAGGTTAGGGAGGGTTCAGAGAACATGTCAAATATTGCACAGCCAAATGTCTCATTATGTAGTCAGATATAGTAATGGGGATGAATTGCATGCAATACTAGAAGGACTAAATTTCTTTCATCAAAATCAGATGTCAAAAACTGAGCTGGAGTTCAGGAAGAAGGAAAAATCACAATGAGAAGGCAGTCTATTCAGTGTGGATCAAGTAACCCATGACAATTGTAACTTGCTTTCTGCATTTTAATTGTATGTAACTATTGATGTTGATTGTTGTAGATGTGTGGAGATCCTCGGTGGTACATACATTTTTATGCATTGATAAACATGATTTAAAAGATTACTCAGAAGCTATCATTTTTTATATCTAGAAATTATTAACACCTTGGAATATAGCAATTAAAGGAATTTTACTTTCAGTTTTCAATCTAATTTTCTCATGTTAGCTAATTTTTATTTTGGGAAAAATAAGATGTTACATGTTCTGCATACGTATTTAGGCACATGCTTATATTATGAAATTCCAAAGTGATTTAGGTTCATTAATCCTATAATGTGAATTTTAATCAAATATAAGCCTTATTAAATATGATGCAATTTTACCAATTAAGATTACAAATTGTATGCATATGTGTCTTCTTAGAAGGACATTAACTCAAAATAGTGTTTCATTAAGTAACTCAAATTTAAAGTAGTTGTAGCCATAATCATATAGTTTCTTTCTTATAAAATGATTATGCCTAATAACATTATAAAATCATAACTTACATAACCTGAACAAAAGAAACTAGTGATATAACTATGATGGGAAAAACTGTACATTTAAAAAATATTAAAGATGTATTTGGTCTTATAATAGTCAATGAATGACATGAGAATTAATGGCTTTGCTTTTTTGCTTATGTGGTCATGTAAAATGAGAAAATAATTTATAGACATTTGACGGTATATTCAAAGGTACACTCTCTGTTGTTTACTTGTGAGAAACAGATGGTGGTGCAGTTTAATTTTCTGGTAGGATCATTCCTGGTGGGAAGAATTAGTTTAACAGATGGAAAAAGAAAGAAATTCTCCAGGTACAGAGGATGCAATGGAAAGGTAAGTGGAAAGATGCCCAGAAAATATAGATGAGATGGACACACCAAGAAGGTACACAGACTACGATGTTTAATGGCTCGATGAGAATTCAAAGTGGAGGTAAGACAATATAGTCAAGTTTTAAAATGTGATGGAAATATTTTCAATCTAATGAAAGAAGAAACAACATAGTTAATGGGCTAGCAGAGATCACCTTAGCTAAAAAAAATAGAACATAGGGGCAAATATCCCTGCTAGTTAGTTTTCAATCTATGTTATATAATCAAAACTAGCCATATTGCTTTCTTATCCTAGAACCTGATTCAGTGTCCAAAAAAAAAAAATATATATATATATATATATATGTAAAAAATAATGGCTATTAATAAATGACAGTCTGTGTATCTTTAATCCAAAGTTTTCAGCTATATTTGTATAGTTTCTTAGAAAAGTGGGCAACTGTGGAAAATAAAAGGAATTTAATGAAAATTATGGATATGTGGCCTTTCAAAATGAAGAGGAGATGCAACTTCTATAAACTGACTCTTAAGACACTTTTTACCATGGACTTCATTGTGTTTAAAAACAATCACCCCCTAAATCTGAAACTAAACAACAGCAGTAACAAAAACCCTGTGCACTGAATTTCAAGTAATTGGATAGAGGTACTCATGTATACTTTTTGTTTTCCTTAAGCATAGCCGATTCTGATTTATCACCCCAAACACAGTACTGAAAATAATGATAATCTTAAATAATTTACATCAGAAGTTCAATATAAGAATTGGTGTAAACTGTTTGTATTCTCCAAGAATTGTGGTACAGACTTTTTCAAAATGGTTCTTTCATAGTTTTTTTTGTAATGAAGCTCTAACATGCATACAAGAAATATTTAGTTTGATGAGCCTCGACAATTGTATACACACATGTAAGCTTCGCCATAAATTGCATATAGCAAAATATCCATAATCCCAGGAAATTCCCACAAGTTCCTCTTCAGTCTTTTCCACTGCCCCGAGTCAGTTGCTTTCTGATTGCTATCACTATTGCTTAGTGTCGCCTCTAAGTGAATAAATTCTCCGTATTAGTATGTATGTATTGTTCCTTTTGTTCAAAATACTATTTTTTGTTCAGCCACAATGTTGAATTTGTCTATAATTTGTTTTCTACTTAAATATTATTCCATATCATGGATATACCATAATGTGCTTATTCTTTATCTCATGAATATTTGGGTTGTTTCCAATTATAGGTTCCCATGAATACATGTATACAAATACTTGTGTAACCTCTTTTTAAATTTATATGGTTAAATACCAAGAAGAGTAATTGCAGGGTCATAAGCCAGGTGCATCTTTAATTACAACAGGTTTCCACAAAGTGGTTGTATAACTTTTCTCCACCAGCAGTGTACAAGAGTTCTAATTGTGTCAGTCCTTGCCACCATGTAACAACCTAAGCGCTTTTGGTTTTAGCTATTCTGGTGTGAATGAAATTGTCTCTTACTGTGGGTAAAATTTGCATTTTCTTGATGAATAATGATGTTGAGCACATCTTCATGTTTTATTGGATATTCTTACATCTTTTTTGTAACACATCTGTTCATAATTTTGCCAATATTTGTTATTTTTATTTTTATTATAGATTTGTAGGAATACTTATAGGGGTATTTTTATAGGAGTATTAGTAGCATATTTTTAATTTGGGATACAAGTTTTTTAAACAAATATACATAATAAAATATTTTTTTCCAGTTTCTGACTCATATAAACTTCTTACTTTGTCTTTGAATTAGCAAACACATTTTATTTGATATGAAAAATATTTTATATTGATTAGCACTTTCTATGTACTGTTTTAAAAAATTTACCCCGATTGTAAAGATATTTTATTGCTTCATTCTAACATATTTGTGATTTTATCTTCTATAATTATTTATTTTAAATTATTTTTATAATATATAAGAATAATGTATAATGAATGAGGTAGGTACCACAATGTATTTTTCCCATAAAGATACCTAGTTGTTTTTTTAATTTTTTATTGAGTTATAGTCAGTTTACAATGTGTCAATTTCTGGTGTACAGCACAAATTTTTAGTCATACATGACTATACATATTTACATTTTCATATTCTTTTTCACTGTGAGAAAGATACCTAGTTGTTAATGCCAATTGTTCAACAGTCTGCCTTTCAACTGATTTGACTTGAAAACTAGGTGAAAGGTGTCAAATGAACTGAATTGGACAAATATGTAAAAAACTTAATTGAACATATATGTATAGTTCTATTCTGGATTATTTATAAATTCTGTTAATCTATTTGTTATTCTTATGCCAATTCAGTGTTTTCTTGATTGCATTGTCTCTATAACAAAACTAGAAATCAAGTATTTTAAGTCTTCCAACTTTGATTATCTTCTGTAAAAATCTTCGCACTTCTGCATTCTTTTCATTTCCAAGTTTAGAAACCACTTGTCCATTTTTCCAAAATACAGGCCTGTATTTTGAATTGGATTGCATTGAAATTATGGATTAATTTAGCAGAATAGATATCATGAAAATGTCCTCTTACAAATAATGAATATAGTATATCTTTACATTTACTTGCATCTTTAATTTTTCCCAGTCATACATTCTAATGTCATGTCTAGAAACCTTGCAAAACTTTTATTTATTCCAGGTATACTTACGCTGTTACATGTGGTAGTGATTTACTAAAGTCATTTACAATTTTTTTGCTGTTGTTAATTTATAAAGATAAAGATGCTTCTACAAAATGACCTTGTGTTCTCCAAACTGCTAATTTCATTTATTAGTTTGGGTCACATTTTGGAGATCCTATACAAATTTCTATACACAAGGGATTATTATCTGTAAATAACCAGTTGGGATGTCTTCCTTAAAATTGTTTTGCTTTATTTCTATTGCCAGATTAAATGGCCTAATTGATATATAATATAAACGCAAAAAATTAATCTTAAAAAATGATAGTTATCCTTCATAAACTAAAAATGTATATTTGCTGGAGAATCAGAAACCCTTTTAGTTATTACTACTTGTGATATTGCTACACATCAGATATTTATGAATCACTAACATCCACAAAGTCTAAACAGAATTCATATAGCCATTACTTGTGCTAAATTATGTCATTGATAGCCTGTCAATAAAATATTAACCTCTCCTGAAGTTCAGCTCCCTTTGTATAAAATTGCTTTGTGAATTGGTTTGAAATAAAACCAATAAAAATATATGAATTAAAATAAAATAAAATATTTTGAAATAAAAAATATATGAATTGTAGAAATGCATCATTGATTCCTAATCACAACTCATTATGTTTCCCCTGCTAGTAAAGAATTAGTATGTAGCTCTGGAAACTCCTTGTCAAGCCAATATGGGGGAATTCATATGACAAGGCTGAGGGTAGAGGCAAATGGCACTTTCCAATAGGTGATGGCTCAGGTCCAGCTTGTGACATACTTGCATTCTGGAAATTGTATGAATCCATGCCATTCTCTTTTGGTATCCTACCAGCTACCTGACTTTTAAATTACTGGAACCCTGACTTTTTTGCTTTACTAGGAGCATCACTTTGGGCAGACCACTTGAAATTAAAATTTATCATTTTAGATTTGTGGATCATATCAGTTATGCAAGTATGTCTGCAATATCTTTTTTTTAAAGCAAGCCTCTGGCACAGATCTTCAGGAAGTATTTTCTTCCCACACCTTTTGTTCTCAACAGCAAGGCTTTTCCTGCAGCCAAGGATGGCAGTTAGTAGCAAGCTCATTTCTGGCTCACAGTGACTCTTTATGGTGTACCTTTTGCTTCGCCTGATTAATGGTCACCTAGCTGCTTAGCTGTCCACCTTGGGTATCAAGATTATTCATTATTAAAGTATATAATTGAAAACCTTCACTCAGGTGAGAAACTGAACTAATTTAATGCATAAATCTAATAAATAAAGGATGTTGTAGTACATATTTTTTTTTATTCAGAAGGGCATTAATTTTTGTGTTCAGGCAGTTTTCACAGAGCACAACCCCTGACATTTCACCCTAAAATTCACCTTTTTAAAATCACGATGCACTAAATGGCTTTAAGGAACAGATGGTTTTAATAATGACTGAAGCTAATGAACACTCTTTATGCTAACCTATTGTCTGGGTATAAAAATAGCCTATGAGCAGCTCTAAATCGTATAGACATCTAAACACTGGAAACAGCACACAGAAATCTACCTTTAGGCTACAAAATAAATAACATACTGGCCTGAGGAATTTTCATGAGGTTATTTCAGGCCAAAAGGAACAGAATACCCCATGTTAAAAAAATAGAATAGAGAATAACCCCAGAGAGTCAGTTCAGGTAATGGTGGAGTACCTTGTACCACACTAATATTCCAGCAGCAATTATAAGGTCAGAAGTACATATGTTCAAACAAAAAATATTTAAAGTCATGGTGAAGGGCCAAAACCAAGCAAATCTTGGAGGTTATTTAACCCTTGAAAAGGGAATCACACTCATTGAGTGAGATTTATGCTGACATATTTTTATTTTAATGCATTAAACTCACATAGAAAGCCACAGTTTTACTGACTAGAGAAATCATAGGATATAGTTAGGGGTCTCAACATAGCTGGAAATTGAGGAGCAAAAATCCCTGAAAGGAGAAAGCCATGTAGTAACGGAAGCCCCTGAAATATGCCTAAAAACACTCCTTAAGTTTCTTTTTGACACCAAAGACTCACTGTAGCTCAACAGAATACATCAGAAAAGAACAAAAGGATGTTGATTTTCTGGTCAAGATGGCAGAGTGATAGGACCATGAGCTTGCCTCTTCTCGCGACTGCAGCAAAACCATAACTGAATGCTAAACAACCACTGAAAAATGACGGAACCTAGCAATAAAGACCTTCTGCAACTGGAAACATAGAGAGGGAACCACAGTAGGATGGTAGGAGGGGTGTGCTCACGATGTAATTGGGCCCCATACTCCTCGTGTGGGCGACCCACAAGCTGAAGATCTGTTAAGTCGCAGAGGCCCTACCACAGGAGTGAGAGCTCTAAGCCACACATCAGGCTCCTCGGCTCGGGTCTCAGCACTGGGAAGAGAAGGAGACCCCAGGACATCTGGTTTTGAAGGCCAGTGGGGGCTTGGCTCAGGGAGCCTCATGGGACTGGGGGAAATGGAGACTCCATTCTCTTGGGAAGCGTACATGGAAACTCACATGCACAAGGTCCAAGGGCAGAGGCAGTGATTTCATAGGAACCTGGGCCAGGCCTGCCTGCTGGATTTGGTCGGGTCTCCTGGGGATGTGGGGGATGGCTGGGACCCACTCAGGGGACATTAAAGCTGGTGGTGGACATTCCAGTAGTGTTAATCTACATGAGCTTTCCTAGAGGCTGACATCTTGATTGGATCATTAGAATCAAGACCCAGCCCCACCCAACAGCCTGTAGGGAAGCCTCAGGCCAAACAACATACAGGGTGGGAACACAGCCCCCCCCATCAGCAGACTCCCTAAGTCACAAAGGCCTCCAGATACAGCCCTACCCACCAGAGGTTCAGGACCAAGCTTCACCCAGCAGTGGGCAGGCACTGGCTCCTTCTGCCAGGAAACCTGCATAAGCCTCTAGTCCAACCTCATCCATCAGGGACAGATACTCGAAATAAGAAAACAATAATCCCTAAGCCCGTAGAAGGAATCCACAAACACACAGAAAGATAGACAATATGAGGTGACAACGGAACATCTCCCAGGCCAAGGCACAAGATAAAATCCCAGAAGAAATAGGTGATGAGGAGATAGGTAATTTATCTAAGAGTTTAAAGTAATGACAGCCAAGATTTTCAGAGAACTCAAGAGGAGTATAGATGCAGAATGAAGTTTTTAGCAAAGAGTTGGAAAATATAAAGAATACCCAGAGTTGAAGAATAAAATCACCGAAATGAACAATGCACTAGAAGAAACCAAGAATAGACTAAATAAGGCAGAAGAACGGATCAGTGAGCTAGAAGACAGATTAATGGAAATCACTACCACAGAACAGAAAAAAGAAAAAAATAAAAAGGAATGAGGATAGTTTCAGAGAACTCTGAGACAACATGAAGTGCTCTAATATTCACATTATACAGGTCCCAGAAAGAGAAGAGAGAGAGAAAGGACCTGAGAAAATTTTTGGAGCGATAATAACAGAAAACTTCCCCAACTTGGGAAAGGAAACAGTTATCCAACTCCTGGAAGCGCAGAGTACCACACAGGATCAGCCCAAAGAGGAACGCACCAAGGCACATAGTCATCAAGTTGACAACAATTAAGGACAAGGAGAAAATATTAAAATTAGCAAGAGAAAAGCAACAAACAGCATACAAGGGAACTCCCATAAAGTTATCAGCTGATTTCTCAGCAGAAACTCTACAGGCCAGAAGGGAGTAGCATGATATATTTAAAGTGATGTAAGAGGGAAACTTACAACCAAGAACACTGTCCAGCAAGGGTCTCATTCAGACTTGACAGAAAAATCAAAAGCTTCACAGATAAACAAAAGCTAAAAGATTTCAGCACCACCAAACCAGCTTTACAACAAATGTTAAAGGACCTTCTCTCTAGTCATCAAACCGTAAGAAAAGAGAGCAAAAAGAAAAAAGAGGAAAAAAAAAAAAAAAGAGAGAGAGAGAGACCTACAAAAGATTGCTTTGGCTGTTTGGGGTCTTTTGGGTTCCTTATAAATTGTGGAATTGTTTGTTCTAGTTCTATGAGGAATGTTGCAAGTATTTTGATGGAGGTTGCACTGGATCTGTGGATTGCTTTGGGTAATGTGGCCATTTTGATAGTGTTGACTTCCAATCCAAGAGCACAAGAAATCTTTCCATTTCTTTGTGTCATTTCGGTTTTCAGAGTATAGGTAACTTCCTTGGTTAAGTTTATTTCTAGGTATTTTGTTGTTTTTGATGTAATTGAAATGTCTTTGCCAGTTATAAAATTTTGGTTTTTGAAGTGGAAAAAAAAGTGAATGAAGGGCTGCAAAAGGCAAAATACCCTTTTTTATGGGTGAGTTGTATTCCATTGCATATATGTGTGTGTGTGTGTGTACATCTCCATTATCTATTCAAATTAGATGTGCACTTAGGATGCTTCCATAGCTTGGCAATTATAAATAATGTTGCTGTTAATAGCAGGGTGTATGTATCCTTTTGAGTTAATTCTTATTTTGTGGTTGGCTTTATTCCTTTGATAACTACGTAAGTTTAAAAAGCTAAATATCTAAATGTTCTTTGAAACAATGAACAGTACCTATATGTAAATTAAAAGATATATGTGCAGCAAAAAAAAAATCTATCTAGCCATGAAAGACATAGAAGAAAGTTAAAAGACATTACTAAATGAAAGAAGCCAATCTGAAAAGGCTACAAACTGTACGATTCCAACCAAATGACATTCTAGAAAAGGCACAGCTACAGAAACAATAAAAAAAATTGTGTTTTTCAGGAGTTTGGGGAGGTGGGGTGAGGAATGAGTAGATGGAGCACAAGGGATTTTTAGGACAATGAAATTATTCTGTATGATACTGTAGTGGCTACATGTCATTATGCATTTGTCAAAACCCATAGAATGTACAACATCAAGAGTAAACCCTAATGTAAACTATGAAAAAAAAAAAAAAAAGAACTAATTCCTAAGTCAAACTAACGCTCAAGGGTTTGGAAGAAAAGTAGAAACTATCAGTGGAGTCACAGAAGGAAAGGCCAGTCAGTTCATAAAAAACAGAAACCAACAACAAAAACAATTATAAAAACGGTAGGATGTACTGAACTGGAATCTATATCATGGAAGCATTTCAAAGAGAGAGACTGACTGACTATCAAATGAAGCTGGTAAGAAAAGTGTGGATTGAGAAATATTTTTTTCCTGTGATAGAACTGTTCTAAAACAGGATTGTGAGGGAAACAACTCTGCACATTTACACACAAACCAAAGAATTTTGTATTTAAATGAGTGAATTTTATGGCATGTAAATTATATCTCAAGAAATCTCTTTCAAAATGAAGGAGTATTTAGCACATATCCACACAATATAGCTGCTTCCAGGTATTTATCTCACAGGATAAATGAAAACAGGTATTTAGAAAAAAGATGCATATATACACACACACACACACACACACACACAAATATTTATTCGTAATAACCCACACCTGAACTAACCCAAATGTCCATTATTAAGAGAATGAAGTAATATTTTGTGATATAATCTTACAAGGTCAAATTATTCAGCCCTACATACAGAATGAATGGCATATTCAAATAAAAACATGTAGCTCTAAAACCATTGCTTAGAGCAAAATTGACAGACATCAAAGTATACATTGTTATTTTTTTCATTTTTATCAAGTTCAGCCACCATCAGATTGATGGATGCATGTCATGAGAGTATGTGTGACAGGGTATATATTATGTGAAATCATAAACTTTCCACTGACACATTTCACTATATTTTTATTGTATACAGATATAAACACAAAAAGAAAGAGGTAAGAAAAAATTACCATTAGACAATAATGGAGAAAATGACATTTGAGTTACAACCCTCTCCTCTGACAACCCACTCCCCTCCTCCCCACTGACACTGACCAGATAACCGACCAATCCAGGATGTTAGCTGCTGGCTGGGTTCCAGGTGGAATGTTGGGGTGTCCCCTGGGGCTTCTTGTGGCTGGTGGCTCCACGGTAACTGGGCAGAGCCCTGTGGTGGATCAGTGCCATGAGGGACTGCTATCCTCTGTGGAGCCTGGCTTTGGGCTGATCCTTAAGAAGCTGAGTGTGGTCCTAGTTTTGCTGCTGCCCAATGGCCTGTGTTCTCAGTTCATGTTCCAGAGCCTCCACTGGGATACAGTGTTGAGTCCGCCTGTCCTCACCTTATTGCTGGGTGTTTTATTTACTTCCAGACTTATTCAGCCTGTTAGAAGTCGACTTAATGGAAGACATGAAAAGCAACTGGCAAAAACACTGGCTGCACAGATTGAGGAGGAATGCCACCTCATCAGCAAGCTTTGTGTGGCTAAAAAGGAGTGTGCCAAGATGGAGACAACGTTAAAGAATGCCAGGCTAGAGAAGGAGCCAGTAAATATACCCAGCCTCGCTAACACTTACAGAAAGTTGACGACAGTCAGCCTGAGTCCGAGGAAGGAAATCAATTTTCTCGTCTAAGAACTGAAGAAAGAGAGACCCCTGCAGTCTATACAAAGGAGGGCGGAGATGCTAAAAGTGCTCAAGTTCCTGGAAGAGGTCATGAGAATCAGCACATCACAAGGGGCTTTCACAAACCAGCCAGGGGACCAAGCACCAAATCCTGATGGCCCCTTTCCCAGGAACAGACCCTCATCTTAAAACTCTGCTGTTCCCTCCCCTCCACTCAGGCCTCCCAAGCTGCTGGGCTGCATTCACTCACTCAGTCAGATCTCCATCCACCTGAGCTGCACGAGGGCAGTGGAGGGAGGGCAGTCACCTCCCTTGGACCAGAGTTCCTCCAACTTTACAAGTGAGCACAGCAGTGAACTCCTTCATGGAGTATATTGAAATCCCAGAACACACTATGAAGCATGGGACTTTTTTTTTATATTCGGCAAATGTTTGGATTATCTCTTATTAGTTATGAAAGAAGTGTTGTAATTGAGACTGATGTACTTAGTTTGAATCTATATTAAGCCTCGTTTTTTAAGACAGTTTGGGTAAGTATTATATATCAGCAATGTAAGTAAAGTGTATATATAGTTATTCTGTGTACAAATATTGCATTATAATTTAAAATTGTATGCAATTTGTCTATATAAACTTCTAGATGGCCATAGCATTTATTTCTAGAGTTTAATTCTGAAGTCATAAGTTTAAGTCAAAGAACTTTTTTGCCTGAGTATGTATAGTTTAAAAAAAAATTACATGAATGTTTTTAAGATGAAGTTAAATTGTACTCTTATAAGAAATTTTTATCATTTAATTTTTATATTCTGCTATAACAATATCCATAATAAAAAGCAAATTTGATAAATTTTTAAAAAAGGATGTTTCGGTATAAACACCCTGTGATAAGTCAAAGTGATAAATATATTACTAAATTTGTAGAGTGGAAGAAAGGTAAAATTATTGAAGTATTTGGAAGGCTCTCTAGCTGGCATGTAAGTTACCATCTTTAGCAGCTTGTCAGGAGGAGAAAAGCGGAAGAGTGGAACAGAGCTCTGCAGTCACACTGCAAGCATCTTCCTCAAAGCATTAACATCCCAGTGTGGGGAGACGGAATGCCCACTGTTCAAGCACATGTAAACAGCTTCAGCACATGGTGCTGTGTGATCAGACTTTTGGATTTGCTTTTCTTGAAAGTCATTTATAAAATCCATGGGATGATTTTACTAATTGGAACATTCCAAAATCCCTAATGGCCCAGATACTGTTCTAATGTTAGTATCAAAAACCTGACACCTCTTCAGTGTTGATTCCCATCCCTCTTTTGCTAGGACTTAGTTATCTAATCAGAAAATGCTTTTTAAGGCTTGGATATTTGGATTGCTCATATAGTTAAAGGTAATTAATATAATGAAATAATGTTTTCTTAAAATTATTATGTTTAGAAAATGCAAAGCAAAACCCATAGCAAAGTGCAAAGAAAAAAAACCACCTGAATATTTTTCAAGGACTCCTAACTTTGACTATCTGCATTTTTTGAATTTCAAGTAAGCCTTATATTGAGATTCTCTTCCTACTACTTTGACTTTAATAGGAAAAGAGGTATAACTCAACTAATTAATAATATATTTCTAGAAAAATGGTCATAACTTGATGTTCCTTTGATTAGAATTTTCAACAACCTTACATACAAACATACACATACATTTATATACACACACACAAACTGAGACTTTAAGAGAATTTTTAAGGTTTTTTATGAACTTGAATTTATAGTTTATAGTTTAGAAATTTTAGTTGATTCATTCTACCATACTGCTCTACATGTGTAGAGACAACTCAAGTATTATTAAAATGATAATGGAAAAGACAAAGCAAAAAGGACAAAATACATGAAACAACTTTCAAGAAACTTTATCAGATAATGAAAAAGTGATTCCAGAGATATGAGAAACAATCAATTAAGCCCAACAATTACATCTGCTTATTGACCTTGAGGGTGATTTCAAGAAGCAGAACAAAAAGAGATGCCACGAGGAGACTGAGGGGATCCTCAAATTTAGGAAATAAATCTGAAGAATACAGAGAGGTCAAGGCATTGACATACATAGAGACCTCAGAAGATCTGTAGAGACGTTCCCTCTGGAGCAGCCAACTGAGTACTGATCAGTGCATCCCTGAGGGAAACTCACCTTAGTCTGAGGATAGAACCACCCAAAATAATTAGTGGTTACTATGTTTATTACTAATGCAGAGTTGGGAATAATGCCCATCACCGTCAGACTGGAAAATCCTAAGATTCAGGAGGCATTAGGCTCAAAGGTAGGAAATAATAAGCCCTAGACTGAGCACTGCTTTATTAATATCTAGCAAATCTTAAAAGCAAGACCCAAAATATCAGACTTGTTCTATACAACTTCACTGAATCACAGACAAAAAATAATGCAAGAATATATAGAAATAAAACATATTTACAAGGCAAAATTAATGACATCTACCACCCGACCAAAATTATCTAAAATGTAAAAATGTGACCTATAATATGATGATAAACCAATTGATGGAAACTGACATACACTTAGTATAACTGTTAGAAATACCAAAGATACTAAAAAAAATAATAATTAAAACTGATTTTCCAAATGTCTAACAAAATAAGACACAGAAGGCATAATATTACCCAAATTGAAAGTCTGGGTATTGAATGTCTGGAAAAATATAACGTGTAAGTGGAAAAATATACTAGTTAAGATCAAAGATAGTTTTAAACTTTGCAGAAAAATAAAATTAGTGAACTTTAAGATGTAGCAGTAGAAATTTTCTATTATCAATACATAAGAGACAATTTGAAAAAAAAGATCACAGAATCAGTGAATTGTGGAACTACATCCAGTGCCTTAATATACATACAATTAATGAATTATACAATTAATGAATTGCACAATAGGAAAATATTTGAAGATATCTGGACATTTTACAAATTTGGTGAAAATTATAACTCATTCTAAGAAGATAAAACACATACACATAAAAACTACACCAAGATAAATTCTAATGAATTTAGCAAAAAACAGTGGTAAATAGAATATCTTACTGTACTCAGGAAAAAACAACATGTACAGAGGAATAGAAATATAGATAACTAAATATTTATCAGAAGTAAGAAGAAAATGGTGTAAAATCTTTAAAAGATTGAAAAAAAAACAAAAGTGAAAGAAAAAATCTGTTACCTATCAATTCTAAATGCAGCAAAAATATCTTTCAAACACAAAAGCAAAATGAATAATTTTTCAGGATTAGTTACCAGTGGACCACACTGCAAGAGAACTTACAGGATGTCTTCCAGACAAATTAAAAAAAAAAAAATACTAGATGGAAATACAGATCCTTACAAAGATATAAAGACAACTGGATATGGAAACTGCATCAGTAAATATAAAAGTTATTTTGCTAATGTTTCATCTCTTCAAAATATAATGTATTGTTTAAACAAAAATAATACTGTAGTGTGCAGCTTACAAAAATGTAAAAATAAAATGTATGACAATAGCGCAAAAGGTAGGGAGGGTAGAAAAGGAACTAATAAATTGTAAATTTAACCTGTATGTGAATTTCTGTAATATTACTTTAAAGTAGACTATGATATATTAAAGATGCACACTGTAAGTCATGAACACTACTAAACTAGCAAAGAGTTATATACCTACTATATAAATAAAATAAAGTTAAATCATAGAAAATAATCAATACAAATAATAGCAGAAAAAGAGGACACAGAAAACAAAAACAGTTTGGACATATAGAACTAAATAGCAAGATGAAAGATTTAAACTAAATCATACCAATATTATTAACAGTAACAACATTAAAATAAAATGGTAAATTACCCCAAATAAAAAGTTGATATTTTAAGGTTGTATATAAAACAACAACCAACTACTTACATGCTGCCAGCAAGAAACACACTTCAAATATAAAGACAAAAATAAGTTAAAAAGATGAAAAAGAATATACAATGCTAACATTAATCAAGTGAAGCCAAAGTGTGGTTCTATTACCTTCAGACAAAGTAGTTACAGAAAAAGGAATATTACTAGGGTAAAGAAGATAATTTCACAATGACAAAGCATTCAATTTATTAGTAATACACCACAATCCTAAACCTACCTAACATTAAGGGTTAAAAATTCATGAAGAAAAACTGAAAGAACTGCAAAGAGAGACTGAAAAAAAATCACAGCTATAATCAGATAATTCAATATTCCTCCCTTAATAACTGACAAAGCCATTAGATAGAAAAGCAGGGAGGATACAGAAGATTTGAACCACTCTTAACAAATATAACCTAATTGGCATTATAGGATACTCCACCACACTACAACAGAAAACAAATTCTGTTAAAGTGGACGTAGAAAAATTTTCAAAGATAATTCATATTATAGCCATAAAACAAACCACAATATGTTTAAGTAGGTTCAAATGATAAAATGTCTGTTCTCTGAATACAAGGTAAACCAGAAATCACTAACAGAAGATATCTGGAAAATTTTCAAATACTTAGAAATTAAATAATCCATTTCTACATACCTATGAGTCAAAGAAAAATATCAAGAAATAGTAAATGTCCTTTGAACTGAATTAAAATGAAATAACAATATCAAACTTTGTGGCATGCCACTAAAGCAACAGTTAGGAAGAAATCTGTAACACTGGATCCCTATATTAGAATCCATTTTCTAAAGAACTCAGATTTCAGTGGAAGAAACAAGAGGAAGGAGAGAAAATAAAAATTGGGTAGGAGAAATATAATAAAAAAGATCAGAGTATAAATCAATGAAATAGAAAACAAAAACAATAGAGGAAATCAGTGAAACCTAGAGGTGTTTATTTGAGAAGAACAATAAAATTACTGTACTTCTAGCTAGAAAATTCAGGAAAAAAATAGAGGAAAAAAACTATCAATATGAGAGAATGAGAGAAGTGCCATAACTACAGATTCTAAAGATAATAAAATAGTAAAGAATATTATGAACAACTTTATGCCAATAAATTAAACATTTCAGAAAAAATTTATGTTCTTTGAAAATCAAAATGTTCAAAGATCACTCAAAAAGAAATTGATAAAATGATAGCCTATATCAATTAAAGAGAACAAAAGTTTAGTTAAAAGCCTTCATTGAAAGAAAATTCCAGGCTCAGATGCCTTCAATGATGATTTCTACCAAGTATTTCATTAAGAAAATAATGTAATAACTACAAAAACAATTCTCAAAACTGAAGAATATGTAATGCATTCTAACATATTCCATAAGGACATTATTCTAATACCAAAATGAAAGATATTATAATAGAAGTAAACTACAGAACAATCAAACGCACAGCATAGAAATTTTACATATGTAATTAAGTTTCCAAATAAGTTGATTTTAAGATAATAAAAAAGATGATGATTCTGGGTGGGCCTAACTAAATCAGATAAAAATGCTTATGTACTCAATTCTATTTTTTAAAAATTTATCTTGTTATGGTCTTAATATGAGATTTATCATCTTAAATGTTCAAGTGTATCATAAATATTATTAACTATAAGCACAGAGTTGTACAGCAGATCTCTACAGCTTATTTATTTGGCATACTTAATACATTATGCTTGACTTTTCTTGAAGAGTGATTTTCATTCTGACTTTGAAGAAGTAAGCTGATGTGTTCTAAGAGGGCCTGTGAGTAAGCCACACTGCAGAGTACTGAGACTTTCAGGAGCTGAGGGTCACTCTCAGATAGCAAGGAAGTGAAGATCTCAGTCCTACAACCACAGAAGCTGAATTCTACCAATAGCCAGGTGAGCATGGAAGAGAAATCTAAGCTACAGAAAGGGATACAACCTGATTGCTACCTGGATTACAATCCCCTCAGACACTTAGCAAAATATATAGTTAAGCTGTGTCAAGACTCCTAACCTAGAAAAACACTGATAGTAAAACCTGTGTTGCTTTAAGTTGATAAGTTTGTGATTATTTAGCAATAGAAAATACAACAAAATTGAACAATATAGAAAAAAAGATAATAATTAAGACCAAAGGGGTTTATTATAGGAATGCAAGGATGGTTTAACATTCTAAAATCAATCCACCTAAATAATAGTTACAAGAAAATTACAAATACCTAACACATGCAGGAAAAAAAAATTGAAAAAATTCAAGATATTTCCTGATTTTAAAAAATCTCATCAAAACAGAGAAAGGAACTGTGTCAAACAAGAAAAGTCATCTATGAAAAATAATTAGCTCTTTATGCTTAATTTGCAAAATATGGAATGATAGTTTCATGAAATCAGAACCAATACTAGGGTGTCTGATCTTGTCGCTTCTATTTAACACTATACCAAAGTTTCTAGCCAGTGCAATAAGAAGAAAAATTCTCTAATTTTGAAACAAAATAAGTAAAACTATCATTATTTGCAGATGACATAATTACCTATATAGAAAATCTGAAGGAATCTATAAAAGAGCTACTAAAATTGAAAAGTGAATTTAGCAAGTTTGCAGATATAAAACCAATATAGGCAACTTGTTTGTGTTTCTATGTTCTAGCAGAAATAATGGAAAGCTGAAAGTAAAAATAATATCATTTTCAGTAGAATTGAAAATATTAAATATTTGTTGGTAAGATCTTGCCAAAGGTCACTAGTTCTGCCAAGAACCTCCTCTCTGTATGATGCTCAGGAAAACCAACTGCTATTTGGTGAGGTGACCACAACATTTTAACAGGACACATATAATCTGTTCCAGTCTCCATAATCAATGCAGTTACATCACATATCTGGAATTTTTAAGAAAATGCCTCTTGGGAGTGGGGCCAAGATGGTAAAATAGGAAGACCTTGAGCTTACCTCCTCCAATGGGCCCAGCAAAATTACAACTATTTAAGAGCAACTATCAATGAGAATAACCTGAAGACTAGTAGGAAAGATCTTCTGTAACTAAAGATATAAAGAAGAAACCAAAAGACAGGTAGGAGGGGAGTCAAGACTAATACCCCTGGGTAAGCAACCAACAAGTCAGAGGACAATTACAATTGTAGAGGTTTTCCCCAAAGAGTGAGGGATGCAAGCCCCACATCAGGCTCCTCAGTCTGGGGGTCCTGCATCAGGAAGATGAGTCCCCCAGCACATTTGGTTTTGAAAGCTAGCAGGGCATATATCTGGGAGAGCCAGAGGGCTGTAGAAAAACTATTTTTAAGGGTGCACACAAAAACTTGCACACTCTAAGATCCAGGGAAAAAGCAATAGGTTGAAAGGAGCCTGGGTCAGAACCAACCGAGATCAGACCCATTTGCTGATCTTTAAGAGCCTCCTGGAGAGGCAGGAGACAACTGGGGGACAAAGATACACACAGCAACAATTTTGGAGAACTTATTCTACCATGAGGACAGTGGTGCAGGCTAGCCTCCTTTTAGAATTCTCCCTCCAGCTTATTAGCACTGGGACCTGGCTCCACCAGCAAGAAGCTAAGATAAGACCCCCTGAGCCTCCAGCTGCCTCAGCAAGAAGTCTTGATCACCAGAGGGTCCAAGACCTGGCACAACACACTAGTGAGCAGGCACCAGCTCTGAGAACACTGGGCCTCACAGCCAGAGATCCCAGGACCTGGCTCTGCCCACCAGTGGTCCAGTACTAGGCTCAGGACTCCACATCACCCACGAGTGGATGACCACGAGCCCTGCAATCCTGTGGGCACTTGTCCTGTCCACCAGTGGGCCAAGACCAGCTCTGGGACACCAAGGACTCCACAGCCAGCCTTATCAGGATCTGGCCCTACCCAACAGCTGCAGGAAATACCCTAGGTGATGGCCCTGCCCACAAGCAGGCCAACATTAGTTCCAAGACCTTGGGCCCAAAGCCAGCTACCCTAGTGCCCAGCTTTATCCACCAGTGGGCTAGAACTAGCCCTGGGAAACCCAGGGGCTCCACAGCCAGCAAAGCTGTAACCCAGTCCTGCTAACCAGTGGGCAGGTACCAGGACTGGCACTTTCTGGGCCTTGCAGCCCGCTATGTCACAACCTAGCCCTGACCACCAGTGGCTGGAAGGATCCAAAATAGGCAGGACCTGGCAACCAACTGTACAAGTGCCAGCTATACCTACCAGCATACCTAGAGAAGTAACCTGCCACAACAGAAGGGTTCACACAGCCCACATAAAGGGCAGATCTAGAGCATATAGCTCTGATGACTAAAGGGGAATTTGTTGCTGGGCCCACAGAATACCTTCTACATGCGGTTACTTCTCTGATATAGGGAAATGCAATCAATCTACCAAATATGAATATATTTGAAGACATAACAGCTGAAAACTTCCATAACCTAGGAAAGAAAATAGGCATCCAGGTCCAGGAATCACAGGGAGTCCCAAACAAGATGAATCCAAGGGGATCAGAACATGACACATTGTAATTAAAATTGCAAAAATTAAACATAGAGAATATTAAAACCAGGAAGGGAAACACAAGTTAAATACAAAGAAATTCCCATAAGGATATCAATTGACTTTTCATCAGAAACTGTTCAGGCCAGGAGGGACTGGCATGATACGTATTTAAAGTGATGAAAGGAAAAAAAAAAACATCTAGTATCAAGAATACTCTACCTGGCAAGGCTATCATTCAAATTTGAAGGAGAGACCAAGAGTTTCTCTCTCTCTCTCTCACACACACACAAACACACACACACACACAGAATGGAATAATCCTCAGCCATAAAGCAAGAATGAAATCTTGTCATTTGAGACATAATACCCAAAGGGTATTATGCTAAGTGCAATAAGTCAGACATAGTAAGACAAATGCTGTATGATTTCACTTATATGTGGTAATCTAAAAAACAAAACAAATGAACAAACATAATAGAAAAGAAACTGAGTCATAGATGCAGAGAACAAACAGGCAGTTGCCCAAAGGAAGGCTGGGGGAAGGGACAATAAATGAGGGAGATTAAGAGGTACAAACCTCCCACTACAAAATAAATAAGTCAAAGGTATAAAATATACAGTGCAGGGAATATAGTCAATAATTTTGTAATATCTTTGTATAGTGACAAATGGTACCTAGACTATCATGGTGATCATTTTGAAATATACAGAAATATTGAATTACTACATGGTGTACTGTGAACTAACATAGTGTTGTAGGTCAATTCTTCAAAAACCAACAAACCTACAGAAAAAGAGACCAGATTTGCAATTACCAGAGGTGAGGGGATGGGTTGGAAGGGGAATTTGTTGAAAGTATGCAAAAGGTAAAAGTTTCCACTTATAAGATAAATAAGTACTAGAGGTGTGATGTACAACATAAGAAATATAATTAATTAACACTGCTGGATATTATATATGAAAACCGTTAAAACAGTAAATCCTAAGAATTCTCATGATGAAAAAATGTTATTAATTCTATAATTTTGTATCTATATGAGATGATGCATATTCACTAAACTTATTGTGATAATCGTTTCATGTATGTAAGTCAAATCAGAATGCTGTATACTATATATAGTGCTATATGTCAATTATGTCTCAATAAAACTAGAGAAAATGGGAAATATAAAAAATTTTTAAAAGAATGATCTATTTATTAAAGAAATCAATACTAAATAATTAATATCCTTCTGAAAGAAAAACTTGAGGCCAAAGGATTTTACTATTAAATTTGACCAAATATTTAGGGAAGAATGATATGATTCTTTATGATCTCTTCCAGAAAACAGAAGGAGAGGGAACATTTTCTCACTAATTTTGAGTCTAGCATTCCTATCATACCAAAAAAAAAAAAACAAAAAAACAAAAAACTGGTGAAGTATTACAGAAAAGGAAAACTAAGACAACTCTTTCTAGATGAACATAGGTATAAGAAAACCAAACCAAAAATTAGCAAAATTGAATTCAGGAATGTATAAACTAAATATACAACATTACCAAGTGGGATTTAACCCAAGTATGGAAGGACTGTGGAAGGCTGGTCTGTCATTAGAAAATCAATTAATGTGACTCAACAAAGCCACAGGCTAAAGAAAAAAAAAATCATATAATTATAAAATTTGATACAGGAGCATCTGACAAAATCCAACATCCAAAAAAAAATCATATAATTATAAAATTTGATACAGGAGCATCTGACAAAATCCAATCATCCATTTATGATTAAATGTATCAGCTCCTTTTCTCCAGAAAAAAGAACCTATGTTCAAACTCAACTAATCAAAATAATGGTAAAACCCTTTATACCCAATCACAATGTAGTACCAGATAATTAGAATCTAGTTGTGCATATCCCAAGAAAGCTCTCTAAAGAGAAAGAACAAAGCTTAGAGCTTGTTGCTGAACTTTGTAATCAAGCTGCAAAAGCATTTTCATATTTCCTCTGAAAGATTTAGAAAAAAAGGGAGAGGCTCATGTTCTGAAGCATATACATATGGTCTTCCCAGTGGAGCACTGATCTAGTAATGGTTCTTTGCAGGGCGGTAAGGTGAAAGATCTCCCAAACATTCTGCCTCAGAGATCCAATCTGCATCAAGTGACACTCTGCAAGTCTGACCAAACTCGCAATTTGACATATTTTCTTTTTTTTTTTTTTCCTGGAAAACAAATGTTCCAGTAAGTCTTTGTAAGTAAAGACTTTGTCTACTCAATATTCCATCCCAAGCACTAAGAACAATGCCTGAAACTCATTAAGATCTCAATAAATAAAATTGTTCAGACTTCTACTTCTGGTTACTATGTAGAATAATTTAACAATAAATAATTTGGATATACTATAAAAATCACAGATTTTTAAACTCATCAGAGAGTTGGGGATGGAACAAAACCTAAATAAAATTAAATCCTCAACAAAGTATCTGACTACTTTCAAATCTGGAAGAATGGAAGGAAGAGAAGAGGAATCCATCAATGACAAAAGAAAGTATTTGAATTTTTACATTATGTACAAATTATATATACATGTACTGGCCATGTGAGGGCTTGCCTGCAGATTAGAATCCTGAAAAGCCACAGGCACAAAATTAGTTTATACCAACTCATGAATTCTTTCCCAAGAAATCTCACTGAGTACACAAAGGGGAAAAAAGCATCTGAGGAATTTTGGACCTATGTGTAGTTATGTAGATGGGGAGGAGAAGAGCTGAGAAGAAACACTATGAGGCACTTCAATTACTTATTATTTAATTACTGTATTTCTGGACCTTCTAAAATATGGGGTGGGAAGAAGAGATCAGAAACCTCCTTCCAACCAATCTAGCTTTTACCAAGTTCGAGGAAGGCAATTACGGTGTGAAGTAAGGCAGGAAAGCTGAGAAAACTTACATGTTACCACAGTCCTTCACCTAGCGATGTTGTGCTCTAATGACTAGGCACAGAACAGCAAAAATAAATCATTTGAGATGTCAAGAATCAGGGACAGGACAAAAGAACAAAGAGAATAGCCCAGTGACTCAGAGTTGCTGTGAAAAGCAAGATGATCCACAATTTTAAAAGCTTGTGGTTTAACTAAAAGAAGTATAAAAGAACCTCTGGAATCTAACCTCTATTCAAATTTTAATCCTGTCATCTTATCTTCAGATAGTTGATTCAAGAAAAATGTTTCCTTTAATAGCACTGAAAGCTTATTTTATCAGGGTTATGTTGGCTTCGTAGAATGAGTAGGAAAATATATCCTGGCTAAAGTTTTGATTTTTTCACACCAAAATATTTAAAGTCAATGGTGAATTCTAAGAAAATAGCAGTAAAGATTAGACCTAACTCTACTACATATTTAAATGAACTAATTGACCCTCATTACTGGCTCAGCATTAAAAGAGATTAGCTTTTTTGTCTTTGGATAACTGCTGTAAACAGTGTTAAACTGATTTATCTTCCTTTATGTCTCTAAAGAACAAAGAGAAATATTCTACTAAGGACAAAGAAATGCTGTATTTATAAATGTTATATTTGTACTCTGTATCTCTTAACAAAACTGAGATTTTAATTCACTACTCATTTTTGATTTTTTATTTGTAATAATTTATCCTATAAATATTTTTAATTAATATTACTTAATTGTGAAGTGTCTATTTGATTATGTTTTTTTAATTTGTGATAGAATATATTTTTCTCCCTTTCTATATGATAGTTTTTAATGACTATATGGCATTATGTTTTAAGAAAACACATAGTTTATTCATTCCCCTATCAATGGACATTAAACAGTATATCATTCTCTAATCAGCCATTCAAAATTTCTTGTGCACTACTTGTACACTTGAATTTATTTGGAGTTCTGTTCCCTCATATGAATCTATGTCCTTGAAAATTACAGTCTCATTTTGTTTTACTAATGGTAGATTTATAGAACATTTACTACCTGTTAAGTCAAATCTCCACCTTTAATTTTTTTCATGAATATCTGTCATATATATTATTCAGATAATCTTCAGAATTAAATTGTCAAATTCCAAAAATAAATAAAATGTATTTAGTTGGGTTTACACTCATTTTTATATACATTGTTGTAAAGTACAAATATTTTAAATTATATTTTTCTGTCATGTTAGAGTTAACGATTCTCTTCTGTTATCTATATATTAAGTATAATTCTCTCAATATACATAATATCCCATTATGCTTATTGATGAATTTGTCTGCCTCTCTAGTAGAATACATGTAGGTTTACAATGAAGGCTTTATTCATATTTATTTAGTAATTTCAGAAATGGCTCAATACTTGGAATATTACAAGTTCTCAAAAACTGGTTTTAAGCATAAATTAATGTGTAAATAAATAAAATACTTTTTCATATTAAAATTTCCCTGAGTAAATTAAGTCATGACAAGGATTATATTATAAATTTATGAATAGCTTAATATAGCTTGTGGTGAGTAAAATATCTTTTATAATTTATATACATATTTAAAGTCATTTAATTTAATATCAGTATCATTAAGAAATAAAATTTGCAAGGGCATTTCCAGCAGAAATACCCTCCAATCAGTTTTAGATATTAGTTACTAATTAACAATCATAATTAACTTTTCACAAAAACATATAATTTTTCATATTATTCAAAATATAAATTGAGGTCAAGTTTTAATGATCATATCACAGGAGGTTTCTTGGTTTTCTAAAGCAAAACAGTCTTCTCTATAAAACAGAATAATAGTCTTAAATTTTTTTATGAATGTTGATGAAATAAAAATGAACCAATAGTAATTTAAAATAAGAGATATAATCAATATTTCACAGAAAGGAATATCATGGGAATTATAATAAACTTTTTAGTCACATGTCAAAATAAATTCCATATTTTAGTTCAAATAATTTCCACACACAATAAATAAAAGTTATACTTTGCCTGATATTTTAAAGCTTAATATATTGGTTTGTATATCTAAGGGATTTTCATATATTCTGAGTATATTCCTTTTTCACTGAAAAAGATGAACTGCATTTTGAACTGTAGAATTTTAGATTAGAAAGACTCTTTGGATAGAATATATACATTCTCTCTCATTTTAAAATGAATGAACTGGTAAGTAAGTAATCTAGCAAAGTTTACCAGACCAGTGGGATGGGGCTTTGACTAGAACAATGATTTTATGATAAGTCTTTTTCGCTCAGCCCAGTTGCCACTTTCAGTTCAAACACTGGAAATGTTTAAATTATTTCTATACTCTAAATAGTTTGAGGTAATGAATGATTTTAAGTTAGATACAAAATAATTTTAAATAATTTATATATTAAATAATGGCAATGTAAATGTCAAAAGTATTTCCTTTAGGTGAAATATTCTAAATTACTCTTCAAGTGTAGAATAAATATTTCCCTTTAGGGTTGCTTTTGCCCACATTTTCCCTTGTATTTATGATTTTAAACATTCATAGATTTCTGTTAACTTATACATTCTGTTATATTTGCAAGTGAAAAAAAATAAAAGGGAGGTAATTCTCTATAGTGAGACTGATTTTACTTCTCTGAGTATATGAGTGTATACAAATTATTGTTTATAGGCATCAATCTTTTAAACAAAACTAGATTATGGAATTCTTGAGGATTAAAGTATCTTTCACTTCAGTGAAATAAGCATTTCTTACATCCAATATTAACTAGATTTAATTTTACACTTGTTTTTCTCATCATCCAGGAAAATCATAAGCATGTTTGTAAAATATGCATGAGATGAATATGCTAAATTTCCCCAATAACTAAAACTTACTTATAAAAATCAGCATATGGCAATTAAATTTCTTCTAACTACAATGGATTTCAAAGGATCTTTTTTTCATAAGGTTGAAAAGGATATAAACTTCCAATGACAAACATTTAAAAAATAGCTGTCTTCCTCATTTACTGCCCTCCTGTTGTTCCTAGATAATACTGAATAATACTGTCTAATTAAAACCAAGCTGGGAAAAGACTGATTTTTTTAAAGACCTAGTAATTTTGTATCATGTTCTAGGCTAAGCAAATTGTTGGCAATTTTAAAGGGAATCTGGGTTGCTTAAAATTTAAAACACTGTCTAAAAAAAATATGTACACATATTTATGCAGAAGATAGAACAGATTTTTTATTATATACTCCATTGCATTTCAAGATTTGAACAATAATTGAGGAATTATTTTTATTCTAACCTACTCATGTTCATTTCCAGAGAAATTTCAGTCTTCACATGGAATCTTAAAATTAAAATGTTATTCTAGATTTTATTTAATGTATAATTTTGGAATAATTGACATACTCTAATAAAATAATTTGAAATTTAATTTTAGGCAATTAACTACACAAAATTGCATATGTTTACTGCTGCTTGTACTTATTTTTGTAACTTATGCTTTCAAACAAAATTTGTAGATGATAAACTCCATATGAAAAGTTAACTATACAGCTGTTAGCAACTCAATTTTAAAAATCATAAAACATTTTAATTTAGTTATCTCACAATATAATTTCATGTTATTTTATAAAAGATGAAAATATTTTAAAAATTGACTAAAACTTTATTTTAAATAGTACTAAATCCTTTTCTTTACTTTTGAAAATATTGACTGTTGTCAAAAATATTAACATTTATCTGTATATACACATACACACACACACAAATTGGGCAGAATTCAAAAGGACAATTATAAACAGTTCAAACTTACTAACTTATTTATCTAACCCCTTAACATCTGGTATGCTGATCTCAACTTTATCACTGTGACTCCTTTACTAAAGTATGTTTGGTGTTGTTTAGTTGATAATTAGTATAACCTATCAATATTAATATAGCTACAATTTAGTATGGTTTAAAAAATAATTGTTTAGTGGACAGGGCAATCCTAGCAATGTACTGATATTATCTTGTTTAAATTTGAAAAACTAAAATATTTGAATATCAATTAATTAAAACTAATGTCACTTTCTTATACTTTCCATGGTCAATGTCATCAGGTTATTGAAAGCTATTTGAGATATGAGTTTAGATTCCAGTAAGGCCAAGGCACAGTTCACATGACAGAGTAAACACAGAGAAAATATCTGTGATCTACAAAAGGTCTAAGCAATGTTCAGCTGATTACTGAACAATGCATATGTGTGAAAAAGCTATCCGAGGCTGGGGATATAACCACCAAAAAAGCTTAGAGATAATAGTTACCAGAACTCACACACATATCTATGCCCGTCAGCTAGAATTAAAATGTCATGATTCATAAGGCATTGCTGAATATATAAGCTTCCTGCCTTGGTATTCAGGAATAATTAGCCTTAAACTGAGTATGTGTCCAAACGCACACAATATATCTTAAAAGAAGGATCTGAAAGGTTCATACTATTTCTAAATAACTTAACTGCCTCTTAGAACAAAGTTTTAAGTTTCTATAGAATTATAAAAATATCCAACAATTAATAATTAAGCTCATAATGTCTAACATTTAATCCACAATTACCAAAAAGGCACAGAAGTAAGAAATACAATCCCTATTGAGGAGGAAATTAAAAAGAAACACAATCAAATTTAACCCAGAACATTTACAAATAGTAGAAATAACAGATAAACACATTAAAAGAGTTATAAACACATAAAAAGAGTATCTACTGCATGTTTTCAAAAAGTTAATATAAACATGGTGTTTATGGACTGAATTGTTTTTTGGAGATAAGATGTACTTGGGCACAGTACACAAGAAAAGACCATACGAAGACACAGTGAGAAGGCAGCTGGCAGCTGTTGCAAGTCAAGGAGGGAAACCTCAAGAGAAATTAAATGGGCGGACACCTAGATCTTGAATTTTAAGCCTCCAGAACTGTAAGAATATAAAATTCTGATGTTTAAGCCACCCAGACTGTGATATTTTGTTATGGCAGCCCAAGCAAACTAATACACATGAGGTTAAAAAAAAAAATCAAAGTCCTAGAGATGAAAACTATATTACACAAATAAAACACTTGAGGGAGTGGACAAGATGAAAGAGGAGAAAGATGTTGAGTTCACTTCTTCCTATTGGCACAAATATTGAGAAAGACAAGAAGACTAATAGAAAAAAATTTTTTCTACAACTAAAGATATAAAGAAGGAACTACAATGATATGGGTTAGAGGGTCAGGTGAAAATGTGGTAAAATGAAGACCCGTATCCCCAGGCAGGTGACACACCAACAGCAGGACACTTACAACTCCACAGGTTCTTCCCAGGGAGTGAGGACCCTGAGCCCCACATCAGGCTTCCCAGCCTGAGCGTCCTCCCCTGCGAAGACGAGCCTCCAGAATATTTGATTTTGAAGGTCAGTGAGGCTTACTTTTGGGAAATCCAGAGGGCTATGAGAATTACAGACTCCTCTCTTAAATGGTGCACACAAAATCTCACACGTTTGGGGGACAAGTACCTGTTGATCTTGGACAGCCTCCCGGAGAGGCAGGAGGCAACTGCAGCTCACCCTGAGGACACTGACACTGGTGGCAGACAGTCTGGGGAGCTCATTCTACCACAAGGATGCTGGTCCTGGCAAGTGCCATTGTAGAATCCTCCTTTTAGCTTATCAGCACCAGGATGTGGCCCTGCACACCAGCACGTGAGCATTAGTACTGGGACATCTCAGGCCAAGCAACCAGCCTGGCAGAGAAAGAGCCCCACTCACAAGCAGGACTGCTGCCTTAAGACCACTAAGCACAAAGCCACCCCAAGACCTGGCCTGGTATACCAAAGGGATAAGGGTCAAGCCCCATACATCAGTGGGCCAGCACTCTCCTAGGAACCAATATTACCCAAAAGTGGACAGGCACCAGGCTAGGACTCCCTGGGCCCTAACCCTACCCACCAGCCAATGACACGTAGTTGAGGACCCCCAAGGTGCTGCAACCAGAAACCCTGGGACCTGGATCCACATACCAGTGGGCTGGCACAAGCCCCTGGACAAGACTTATCCACAAGTGGGCAACCAGTAGCCTTAGAACACCATGGGTCCCCACTCCACTCATCAGCAAGCCTTCACACCACCTGGGGGTGAGCCCCAAGGCCCACCAATGAGCCGACACTAGTTCTGGGATCCTGTGCCTCAGCCTCAGACAATAGCAATTCAAGACTAGGTCTAATGTGTTCTAGTAAACAAGTGGGCAACCACCAGCCCCAAGGTCCAATGGACACTACCCCCACCCACAAGCAGGTGGACAGTAGCCCCAGGATGACCACAGCCCTGCATCTTACTATGTTAGGACCCAGACCACTCACCAGCAGGCTGGAACCAACCCCAGCACTGCTTGGGGTCAAGCTCTGCAGGCCAGCACCAGCTCTGGAACACCTTGTATTCCCTGTTGGGGGATATGATCCCACAGACCAGCAGGCCAACACATGGCCCAGGACCCCCTAGATGACACAGCCAGCAGTGTCAAGAATCTATCCCATTGACCAACAGGCTGACACTAGATCCAGAAATCCCCACCCTGCAAGCACCCACCCCAGAACCTGGCTCAGTCCACCAGTGGGCCAGAACTAGCCCTGTGGCCCTTAAGGCTCTGTAGCCAGCCACTCTGTGAGCCAGTCCCACCCACCAACAGCCAGAAGCCTCTGCATGAGGCAGGGCAAGGTAGCCAGCTGGACTTGGGCCATCTACATCTACCAGATCACCCACAGTAGCCAACACACCATAAAGAAAGATCCACAAAACCCACACAGAGTGAACCACTAGATGATCTCTCACCAGAGATGAATGAGCTACAGGGATGCACAGGACAACGCCTATAAAAGGCCACTTCTTCAAAGTAAGGAAATGTAACCAATTTACAAATACATAGAAATAAAAACAGCAAATAAGGCAAAATAGACGAATATGTTCCAAATGAATAAACAAGATAAAACCCCAGAAATGAAGTGGAGATAAGCAATCTACACGATAAAGTTCAAGGTAATAAAGATGTTCAAAGAATATGGGAGAAGACTGTATGAACACAGTGAAAAGTTACTAGTTTTTAACAAAGAGTTAGTTAAATAAAGAAGAAGCAGAGATGAAGAATACAATAACTGAAATAAAAAAAATACACTAGAAAGAATAAACATTAGATTAGATGATACAGAGAAACAGATTAGTCAGTAAGAAGTAGTAGAAATCACTGAAGCTGAACAGGAAAAATAAAAAGAAATGAGTACAGTTTAAGAGAACTCTGGGACAACATCAAGCACATGTAACATTCACATTACAGGGGTCCCAGAAAGAGAAGAGAGAGAGGGCCAGAGAACATATTTGAAGACATACTAGCTGAAAAGTTTCCTGAACTGGAATGAAAACTGACATCTATGTCCAAGAAGTACAGAGTTCAAAATAAGATTGACACCAAAAGAATCAAACCATGACATAATGTAAATAAATTGGGAAAAATTATAGATAAAGAGAGGATACTGAAAGCAACAAGGGAAAAGCAAAAAGTCATATCCAAGAGAACACCCCTAAGGCTATAAGCGGACTTTTCAGAAGAAACTCTACAGGGCAAAAGGGAGTGGCATGATATATTTAAAGTGATAAACAGGAAAAACCTACAACCAGGAATACTTTATATGGCAAGGCTCTCATTCATATTTGATGGAGATATCAAAACCTTTAGAGATAAGTAATAACTGAAAAAGTTCAGCAACACAAAAACCAACTTTAAAAGAAATGTTAAAGGGACTTCTCTAAGTGAAAAAGAAAAAGACACAAATATAAACATAAAAATTATAAAAGAAAAATCTCATTGGCTAAGGCAAATATACAGTAAAAGTAGTAAATCAAACAAATACAAAGATATTAGGAAGGTTAAAAGACAAAAGTATTAAAATCATTTATAGTCACAATAAGTAGTCAAGGCATACACACACAGAAAAGGTAAAATATGGTGTAAAAAAACAATGAATGTGAAGGGAAAATAAAAATACGAGATTGTTGAAATGTCAACATAAGAGATCAACTTAAAATTATACATACAGATAATTCATATAATTATATATAGAACTCCATATATAATTACATATAGAGATTGCTATATATTAAACTCATGGTAACTACAAACCAAAAAATCACATATACAAAATGATTAAGAAACCCAAATATAACAGTAAAGTTAGTTACCAATCACAAAACAACAGAACAGGAGAAGAAAGGAACAAAAATGATCTATAAAACACAAAAGCAATTAACAAAATGGCAGTAAGCACATACCTATCAATAATTATTATTTTAAATATAAACAGACTTAATGCTCCAATCAAAAGACACTGAGTGGCTTAATCTATTAAAAAAAAAAAAAGACCTATACATAAGTTGTGTACAAGAGACCTACTTCAGATCTAAAGACACACACATATGCAAAGGAAGGGGATAGTAAGAGGTATTTCATGCAAATAGAAATCAAAAGAAAGCCAGAGTAGTGATACTTACATCAGACAAAATTGACTTTAAAATAGACTGTTATAAGAGACGAAGAAGGACATTACATAATGATCAAGGGAATCAATTTAAGAAGATACAATAATTTTATATATATATATATACATCCAAACATAGAAGAACCTAAATACATAAAGCAAATATTAACAGACATAAAAGGGAAAGATGACAGTAACACAGTAGTAGAGGACATTAACACCCCACTATACCTCAGTAAGCAGATCATCCAGAAATAAAAGTCAGTAAGTAAGCACTGCCCTTAAATGATTAGATCAGATGGACTTAATAGATATATACATAGAACATTTCCATCCAAAAGAGTAGAATGAATTTTCTTTTCCATTGCACATGGAGTATTCTCCAGGATGAATCACATGGTAGGCCACAAAATACGCCCCAGTAAATGTAAGAAAATTGAAATCATATCAAGTATCTTTTCTGACCACAATGCTATGAGACTAGAAATCAACTGGAGGAAAAACATGCAAAAACATGTGGAGGCTAAACAATATGCTACTAAACAACCAATGGTTCATTGAAGTCAAAGAGGAAATTAAAAAAAAATACCTGGAGACAAATGAAAATGAAAACACAGTGATACAAAAACCTATGGGATGCAGCAAAAGCAGTTCTAAGAGCGAAGTGTATCAGGATACAAGTCTTCCTCAGAAAAAAAGGAAAATCTCAAACAACCTAACCTTACACTTAAGGAAACAGAAGAAGTTGGTAATCAAGTTGTTATCAGCTTAACATAGACTGTATAATTATAAGGTGTTTTATATAAACCTCATGGTACCACAAAGCAAAAACATACAAAACAACACAAAACAAAAAAATAGAATGTCTTAATGAATTAAAAAACAACAACAAAAATAAAACAAAACAAAAAAACAAGAACCCACTATATGGTGCCTACAAGAAACTCACCTCAGATTCAAGGACACATATGCTCAAAGTGAAGAAATGGGAAAAAATATTTCCATGTGATAATACCACTAGAAATTCGTTACATCTAATGAATGAATTCAGTAGAGTTATAGGATACAAAGTCAATATAAAATGTCAGTTTTGTTTCTATACTAAAACAAAGTATCAAAAAGAAAAATTAAGAACATAATTTCATTAATAATAGTACCACAAAGAATAAAAATAAATTTAACCAAGGAGGTAAAAGATATGTATACCAAAAATTATAAAACCCTGATGAAAGAAATTAAAGGCACAAATAAACAAAAGGATATTCCATGCTCATGGATTTGAATAATTAATAGTGTTAAAGTTTTCATACTACTCAAAGCAATCTACAGATTCAATGCAATTATTAAAATTATATGACATTTTCCACAAAATTAGAAAAAATAATCCTAAAATTCATATGGTTAAAAAAATGACCCCAAATAGCCAAAGCAGTCTTGAGCAAGTAGAACAAAGCTGAAACACTTTCTGATTTCAAACTATATTTCAAAGCATAAAAACAGACAGATTAATGGAACAGAACAGAGAACTCAGAATTATACACATATATAATCAATTAATTTACAAGTAAGACAACAATATACAATGAGGAAGAATATCTCTTCATAAATACCACTATGAAAACTAGATATCCACGTTGAAAATAAAACTGGACTATTATTTATACCATACATAAAAATCTACATAAATGAATTAAAAACTTGAACACGTGATCTGAATCAATACAACTCCCAGAATAAAACAGAGGAAGTAAGTCCTTGATACTGGACTTGTCAATGATTTTTTGGATTAAATGACACCAAAAGCAAAGGTAACAAAGGCAAAAATGAACCAGTGGGACTACATCAGACTAAAACATTCTGCACAGAAAAGGAAACAATTACAAAATGAAAAGGCAACCTATGGAATGGAAAAAAATATTTGCAAACAATATAGCCAATAAAAATCCAAAACATGTAAGAAATGCATACAACTCAATGCAGAAAAACAAATAATTAAAAATTGGGCCAACAATCTAAACTGACATTTTTCCAAAGATACACAAACAGGTACATGAAAAGGTGCTCAGTACCACTAATCACCAGGGAAATGCAAATCAAAACCACAATGATATAAAACCTCATATTTGACAGAATGGCTATTATCAAAAAGACAAGTGATAACAAATGCTGGTGAGAAGGTGGAGAAATGAAAACCTTGTACACTGTTGATGAGAATGTAAACTTGCACAGCCACTATGGAAAACGCTATGGATGCTCCTCAAGAAATTAAAAATAGAACTACCATATGATCCATCAATCCCATTTCTTCATACATATTCAAAGGTAATAAAATTACTATCTTGAAGAGATATCTGTATTCTCATTTTCATTGCTGTATTATTCACAACAGCCAAGGTATGAAAATAACCTAAGTACCAATGAATGAATAGATAAAGCTGATATATATATATATATATATTTTATCCATTATATAGTCACAATAAAATATTCATCCTTAAAAAGAGAAGAAAATTCTCCCATTTGTGACATGGATGAAACTTGAGTGCATTATTCTAAGTGAAATAGGTCAGACAGAGAAAGAAATACTGTTAACCCTTGAACAACATGGGTGTGAGCTATGCCGGTTCACTTATACGTGGATTTTTTTTTTCCAGTAAATACCATAGTACCATACAATCCTTCTAGACTGTATCTGCCAATGTGGAACCACTGATACAAAGCAGTTACTGTAATGTTAACCTTGAATTTTTGACTGCGTGGGGTTAGCACCCTAACCCCTACATTGCTCAAGGTCAACCATACTGCATTGAATGACTCAGATGTCGAATCTTTAAAAAAAAAAAAAGTCTAATTTATAGGAAAAGAGAGAATAATGGTGGCTTTTAGAGTGGGGGTTGAGGATGTTGGACAAAGAGTGAAGCTAGTTAAAAGCATAAGCTTTCAATTATAAAGGAATAAGATCTAACATATAAGATAGGGAATATCCTTGATAGTACTATATTATAAAATTGAAATTTTCTAAGAAAGTAGAACTTAAGTGTTCTCACAACAAACATGAAAGAATAAAACAAAAATAAAATAAGTATGTGAACTGAAGGATGTGTAAATTAACTCAATGGAGGGAATTCTTTCACAACTGTATATATCTATATATCAAATTATCTCATACACTTTAAATATATTACAATTTCATGTGTCAGGTACACCTCAAAGAAGTAGAATTAATTTAAAAAAACAGTTAAAAAATAAAAGAAACCTATGTGGGGACTAATATAGGAATATATTTATCTATGGGTTGTGTATATATATTATATATAACAGTAATATGTATATTATTATGCATAACATATACATATATGTACTACTATATATATAGTATGTATACACATATGTATAATATTAATGTGAATGTGTACATGTAACATGCGACCAGGCTGTTGAATCACAGGCAAACAAATCAGTTATTTTCAATTTGTATGATGTGTAAGCATAATAAGCAAAACATTTGACAGCATTAAAATTGGAATAAAATCAATTTGATATTAGAGAAGAGAAGTAAATAAAGGAATCTCTCTTGCAAAACACATAGAAACTTAGGCCAGGAAATAAATAATTTAATGTTGTTTGTGGATGCAATGAAAATAATCACAAAATTCTGATTAATTTTCGTTAAAATTAAATTTCAATTCATACTTTAACTGAAATAAAGTGGATTTAGTAAATTTAAGAAATGAAGCTTATGTTGCCTTTCCAATGTAGTGTCATTTGTAATGTAACTACTTGTGAGACTACATATTTGCAAAAGGGTAGAGCACACAAGAGAACCATACTGAGACGCATTCCTTTGAAAGGACACGCCATATTAAAAAAAAAATGGGAGAGGACTTCATTTTGCTTCAAATATATAGAGCATAAAGAAAATATGTTACAGTATATTAACATTCAGGGAACCAAGTATATGATGAAAAATACTAAATAACTTATGTTACTATTTGGGTACTTGCTTAACTGTTGTTTACTATTCATAAAGGAAAATAAGACATGATAAGCACACATGGAAAACTATGCTTGTGATAGACCACTTTTTTGGGTAACTTGTCCTGAAAATTAGTACTTTCCAGATTTGACTTGACATTGAAATCACTTGAGGAGCTTTAGAAAATACTCATACTTTGGTTCTATTTCCAGAATATTACATAATTTGTCTGGGATGTAGTTTGGCCACTGGATCTTATAAGTTCTCCAAATTGTTCCAGTGTGCAATCAGGATTGAGAACTATTGCTATAATTTTTTTTTTTAAATCAGCTACTGTAATAATGAATGAGTTCACTTATTTGGCTAAAAGCATCAGACTGCTTAGTTAGAACTTTCTCCTGCAGCTTCCTCAAAATTAGCGTGCTTGTAGCAAGTTATGATTTACACATTGTCTTATCCTCTTTTCTATGATAATTAAAAAAGAATACAAGAAAAGTGTGTTATCACAGTAACATCTCAGAATTTATTTAATCTTCAGTTCTTATTGATATTTTTAACTATTCTTCTTGATAATTTAGTTCTTTTTGATATTGCAAATTAAAAATCAGTTTCTTACCCCAGGAGAAAGTGCATACAGTAGTTCTGGAAAATATACAATGACGTTAAAAGTCTGTATTTGTACTATATATACTACAAATATGTTAATGTCATATATAGACTAAAATCTGTATATACACTGTAAAGTAATCTGTATTTGCACTGACAAATGATATACAAATCCTCTTAGACCAGTACTTAAGACCATTCAAAATCTGAACACCTTTAAGCTATTCATCTTATTACTTAACTTCAGAAGCTATAGCCCAATTCCTACGTGATATAATCATCATTTTCCAAAATGTGCTACATTTTCACTGCCTTTGTGTAATGATCCAGAGTATTTCCTCTGCCTGATTTGAGTTTATTATCTCATACTTTGATAGTCCATCCATATTTTAAAAACAAGTTCCAAAGCCTTTCCTTTAAGAAGTCTCCCTGAGTCTCATTCATATAAATCATCTTACTTTGGAAATCATTAACATTAAAAAAAGAAAACCTTTCTAATAGGTACTTACTGTTTTCTACCTTGTGTTATAATTTCTCTGGCCATGTAATACATGTACTCTCTCATAAACTTTCTGAAAAAAACAAAAACATAACTAGTTTCTTTTTTCCCTAGTATTTCAAAGCACATTTTACCTTCACTCAATAGGTACTTAGTTCATGATTTTTAAATAATGAATAACACTAATTTATCTAGCATAGAAAAATGACTACTTAGGTCTTTTTTCAAAAACAAAAGCCCCTATCGAAGCATATTAAATAAATATTTAAGGTCCCATACAGAATTATATCAATTTGCCTTTAAATATTAAGGGAATAATAAGAGATTCTACTGCCACTGAATAACCCTTAACCTAATAACTTTATTATAAAACATGCATTTTAAATAGTGTAACAAGAATAATGCACACAGTTTCCTCAGTAAGCACTTATTTTCCAAAGGACTAAAAACATTTCATCACAGTATTGAAGTACAATGATAGAAACATATAATAAATTTATTTAAAATCTCCAAACCTTTATATTAATTCTGTGGGTCATTCAGACTCTCAACATTTTTCAGTGCTTACTTTGAGCTATTTTTCATAATTATCTTAGACTGTTTTCATTGACTAGAATCATTGTTATTGCCATTCCTTTCTCCTTTCTGCAGCATTGAAGTTCAAAGAGGATTTTTTTTAATAAGCCAGTTTAAGTGTCCCAAGTGATTCCTTTTGAGTAAATCCCCTAACTTTTTGCCTTGCTTACAGTCATTACTCTGGGCTTCAGTAATTCCACATGCACTTCAGTCTCCATAGTAACTTTAGTAGCTTCAGTTCTTTCATATTTTTATTGTCACCTTTTTCCCTCTGCTTTTCATTATTCATTTTCTCTGAATCTTTTTTAAAGTATTTAGATGATGTTATCATCTTCTACTTTCCTATTTCATCTTCCTAGAGTCTTTTTAGCATTGCAGACATAGCTAAGTTTAAACACCTAAGACCTATATATAAATTTACTATAATTATTCCTTGACATGATACATAAAAATGTCAACTTATCATGGTAATTTTGTAACAGTTGTTGAATATTTGCAGCCTTATGACATTTTACATGGAATAATTTAATGATATCAAATTCTTATAAAATCATAGACAAATTTTATTGTCTTCTATAAAAAGTAGCATATGGTACAGTTTTCCTTGATGGGGATATTTTTGTTGTTAGTCTTGAAGATACTACTCATATCAAAACTACATAGTAATGACAGAGCAGATTGAAAAAATGATCTTTGTGAGAAAGCAACAATTCTTTGTATATAAAAAATGCCATTCTTCCTGGTGGAATAAGCAATGGGAATCAGGGACTCAGCAGGGACCATGTATAAAAGCAACACAAATTATGAGGCTGAGGCATTAAAAATACAAAATATAAGAAAATTTTGCCAATAAATTGATTCTATCTGAGAAATCAGTATGAGAAATCAGATTCTCACACTGATTCTGCTACATGGACACCATCTTAGCATTAAATACTATGGCAAAACTAGCCAGAATCTTGTCAAGACAAGAAAAAAAAATTCAATCCAAAATAAGCAGAACCCAGGTCCATAACTATTTAAATAAGGACTTTATAAATATTGCTGAGAATATGGAGCCCTCAAAAAATTACAGGCAATGTTCTGTGAGGTGGTATTTTCCTTAAACAGAAAGGAATGTTTCTAGCTGGGTTTATTTAACTTGCGAATTGATATTTTTCCAATTGCAACTGGAGAATTTTAAGTCAACATACTTTAAGTGAAAGTTGAAATTTATTCTCTCACATAATTAAAACATCCAATGCAAAACTAATTTTAAACACAGGTGGATACATAGATTCAAGCAACATCATCTGGGGGTCCCTCTCTCCATCTCTCAGATAAACTCAGTGTAGCAAGCATCATAGCCATTGTCAGCCCAACTTAACATTTGTTTCAAATAGCAACTTTATAATGTAGGGCTTCTCTTCCCTGAAATTGTAGAACTCCTCAGAAACAACTCCGGTTTGATTAACTTACAATCTCTGTGGTCAAAAGGAAAGGGTACTTTGATTATACATGACCCATGTGGTGGAAGTGATTCTTATCAGAAGGAAGGATCAGAGGTTCCAGGTAAACACCAAAATAAAACAAGCAGATGTCCGTTTTAGACTTGGCCTTCATATGCTATGAATATTAGCATCTTTGACTAAATAAACATTGCTTTTTTAAAAAAAAATACAAACACTACATAAATGGCATTTTTCCTCTCTTTTTGACACAAATCAAAGCATCAATTCCTCTAGTCACATTTCAAGTCAGTAACTGTACATAAATCTTAACAGAAATATTGATAATTTTAAAAGCATGCTACAGCTTTTATCTTTATCACTTCTTTAATATATTCTTCTGTTTATAAACCAATGTTTTATTTTCACTTGAGGCCAATTTTAATACCATCATAAACTATTTCTAGCATTTTCTCTCCTGGTTTGATCTTAAAAGTTATAAATTGTTCTTCAATGTTCTGCAGAATGTCCTACTTTCACTATGCAGACTTCTGACTTTTATTTTTCCAGAGATGTAGAAAGAAATGACAATATGAGGATGTGGAGCAGTTTTGTCTTCCCCATTATCCAACTCCTATACTTGACTGGTGCAGTTGTCAAAAGAATGTTTGGGTTAAAAATAAAGATAACTTCAGCTGCAGTTGACTCTTGAACAACATGGATTTAAACTGCCCTGGTCCACTTAGGATTATTTCTTGTTTCCAGTAATTTTAGTACTACAGGATCTGTGGTTGGTTGAATTCATGGATGTGGAATCTTGGATACGGAGGGCTAACCATGAGACTTGAACATTTATAGATTTGGTGTCCACAGCAGGTTCTGAAATCAATAACCTCATGGATACTGATGGAGTACTGTACTTTACTCAGAGTTTTGATTGGGGCGGGGGTGTTGGCCCCTAAACCTCCACGTTATTTCAATGGTCAACTGTAATTTCAAATAAAATTGATAGTTTTACAAATATTTTAATAACTAAATAATATCAAAATTCACCTAAAATGCTTTTTTTTTTTTTGTCTTCAAGAGTTTTAAAAATGTATTTAGGGATCTCATGAAAGTCTAGAAAGATTATATACATTTTTAACAGAAGGTAATTGTTTTCCCAAGAAATACTGCAAAGACCTTGAACCACAGCTATTATTTCTAAACAAATAATATTCTATCATTGTTTAAAATGCTATTTTGATGGTCTCAATATAAAACTATAAAATGTAAAATGACATTTATTGAAACATTTTACATTCAAATGGACCTAAATGGTTAACTGCACATACATTAGCACACTGCTTTCTTACATTCTATATTTAAATAAATCTAATGCATTCCAAAATATGTATATACATGAATATACACACTGATGTGTGTGCGTGTATATGTGTATGTACAAAATATTATCAGTGCTCAGAACAGTTTCTAAATAAACTCTCTTCTTATGAAATCTTTCAACCTAAGGCAATCAATCTGGGTATATACCGAAGGAAATGAAATCACTACCTTGAAGAGATATCTGCACTCCCATGTTCACTGCAGCATTATTCACAATAGCCAAGAAATAAAACAATCTAAATGTCCATTTGTGCACATACACGCAGACACAGACACATGTAGGAATATTATTCAGACTTTAAACATAAGAAATTCTGCAATTTGTGACAACATGGGTGAAACTTCAGGACATTATGCTAAGTGAAATAAGCCTGATACAGAAAGACAAATATTGCGTATTCTCACTTACATATGGCATCAATTTAAAAAAAAATGAGTCACACTCATCGTAACAGAGTAGAGAGTAAAATAGTGTTTACCTAGAGGTTGGAGTGTGGGGGTAAAGGGAAGACTGAAAAAAAGGAAAAGGAAAACGGTGGTTGATTTAGATGAGGGGAGGGAAAGGGATGGAGGAGAGTTACTGTTCAGTGGATACAGCATTTTAGTTTTTGCAAGAGGAAAAGAGTTTTGGAGAAGAAGGGTGGTGATGGTTGCACAACAATATGAATGTACCTAACAGCAGTGAACTGTACACTTTAAAATTGTTAAGATAGGAAATTTTACGTTTTGTGTATTTTAACACCAAAAAATGGAAAGATATTTATAGTCTGATTTAAAAGAAATGAGCAACTTCCTAAACTCTTCATAATATTGTAAATAAAAACAACTTCACAGGAAAAGAAATTCTTTAAAAGAAATAGTCCTGTTTCTAAGAGAAGTGCTCTGTATATCTGTTAGATTCCCCACCCACCATGAATTTAAAAAAAAAAAAAAGTTGACTACATTTCAGAGTTCAATAAAGTAGTTTTTCTGTCAGTGAAAGTAATCGTTAAACAAGAATAGAACTGACATTTGAGAAATTATGATTGTCTTTCTTCTTCAGAGTGCAGTCTTTCTTTTAGAGTGCAGTCATTACTGAAAATGTATGTTTCAAAGCATAAAGTCAGAGTAACATTTTACAACGCAGATTTATTTATTAATTTATTCATTTTTACTCAGAAACCATGGTATGGATTAATGGCTGTGTTGATAGAAATTGTTGCCATGTGGCATAAATTTAGGGATTTAGAAAAAAAAAGATACTTAGACAACAAAGATTGAAAATTGGTAACAGTAGAAAATAGCTTCTGATTTTGCCTTTTCATCTTTTCTGCCATGGCAACACTGAATTACTAAACGCAAATAAGAAAAACATCTTAATTAAGTTTAAGGCTAACTCCTGGTGCACAGAAGCATGCAAGTGTCCAGTATGTTCTGACATCTTAGAAAATGCATAAACAGTGACAAATAATATTACATGATATTTGGCTTTATCTAATTAAACAGCAAAACAACAACTACTATGGAAAATGGTTATCAAATATTGTTATATGAGAAATTCCACAGTACCAGCAAATGAGAGAAAAGTTTCTAGCCCCACTCTAAGCAGATACTGATGCTTCTACCTTAAAAAATTTCTGAATCAATTTTCTGTCCTACAGCTTCCCGATACACTCTGATCTTATGGTGGCGACACAAGAAACAGATGAACAAACAAAAAGATCAATCCATACAAAGTGAGTTTAGAGTGGGTATACAAAGCTCTGCAATAGACAGAAATCATTGAGGATGCTGAAAGGAAGCAGGCATTTTCCTAGAAACTGAGCTTTAAATATTGGTTACTTAAAGCTTTCGAACAGCTGTATGTGCTAAGAAGAGACATTAGAAGACAAACTAAATCAATGAAGATAAGAACTTATTCAACATGATCATTATCCTGATTGGTGAAGAAAAAGTTCTCAGTGACATGATTAATATTTATCACCAGTGTTTTAGTAAGAAGAAACTAGAAATTGTCAAAGGTTATTTAATATTATTTAATTGTTATTGATTTTATTTACACATATATTTAACAATGGATAGTATTTTCATTATAGAGCATGGGTCTATTAATTTATCCTATTCCTCTCATTACACTAGAGTCTATTTTGATTGGTAGAGGTGTGAACTTAACATAAGGTTGTATAAAGTTGTTTGAATTTTAATGTTTGATTGTGTTGACAGGATTCTATCCTACCCATGGACCTTACTTGAAGGTGCAGTATATAAAAGCCATTTAATTAAAACATTTTGTGACTTAATATTTTTCTAAGAAGTAGGAGTAAAGGTCAAAAGAGCCATATATTATACATCTTTATATATTATAGTCAACACAAAGCACTATAGGTAACAGTGTTGCCTGTAACAACTGTATTCCCATACCAAAAATATTCTTAGTTCTTCATATGAAAAAAGGTATGCTCAAAATGATTATATTTAAATAGGAAAATAAATCTTAGCATCGAGTAAAATTAACGCAAGATGAAATTGAAAACATTAGTACTGAACACTGGAAATATGCTGAGAGTAGATTTCAGGTACATTCATCACACACACACAAATGGTAACTATGTAAGGAGATGATAGATAAATTAGCTTGGCTGTAGTAATCATTGGACTATGAATATATACACATACCAAATCATACTGTATACCTTAAATATATATAATTCTCATTAAAATATGTAAAAAAAATACTACAAAAACAACATTACCTAATTTCAGAAATGGACTGAGTTACTATGTTTAAGTGGGTCCTTCAATATGATTTTACTACTTGAGAATAATAAACATTCCCTATTAACTCTAACGAAAATTAGGATTCCACTATACATAAAATAGATAAATGACAAGGTCCTACTGTATAGCACAGGGAACCATATTCAATATCCTGTAGAAAACCATAATGAAAAAAGAATATGAAAAAACAAATACATACATATGTATTACTGAATCACTTTGTTGTACACACCAGAAACAAACACATATTGTAAATTAATTATACTTCAAAAAACTAACCTCAGAAAGATAGAGGGGAAAACAACTGTGCCTGCAGAAGTTACTCTCCCAGTCCCAACTCCACCTCAACCCATCAAAATCCAAATAGGTCATCGCAAAAAGACAACCAGCCCTTACACTGATGAGAAGAATGGGTTCCCCAAGCTCAAGAGACCATTAAGCAGAAACCAAATTAGGCTGTCCATCTCTTAAAAAAATGAAAAGAAAATTAGAATTCCAGTATTTTTTTTGAAAAGAGAATCTTTAGATATATAGTAGCATTATAAACAGGAGTAACTAGATGGCAAAATATTTTTTCCCAGACAATAACTCACTTTGATTTTAATATATATTGCACATTATAATGGGAAACATTTCAATAGTAGTTGTAATGAACAATTAGTTTCAGTAGAATTTTTTTTAACATTATATTCATACTTTAGCCATAATACATAGTATTATAATAAGACGTTTTAGCGAGCACATTAACATTTAAAGCATAAGCAGTTTTTATATTTCACCTATTAAAGAGGACTTTAATTATTATGGTATCATTTCCTGTTAGAAACAACAAATCATCATTTAAGTCAAAGGGACAAATGTGCTACCATACTTTTCATGTTTCTCAAGAAATGAATGAAAACTAAAAATATAAATTACTTGTACTTACTAACAATTTTCTATATAATATTTTTACATAACTGAAAATTATATCCCATTTCTTAATTATGTCCTTCTATGTTAAACATTTTAGATGAAGCAGAGAGATAAAGGATATTAATTCTCATTCTTGGTAAATATTTCTGCGAACATTTCCAGCAACTCATTCATCACTTAAATATTCAAACCAGTTTCCCAAATTTAATTCATTGTTAAGATTTGCCCAGGCAGAGATGAGTGGGAAGGAGGCCAGCACACACTCAACATTGATTACTGTGCTGCACGCCAGAAATAAGGGGTGTAGTTTTATAAGAAACTCAGTGGGAAGTGAAGAAATAGGGAAGAAGGCACACATGTAAATATGTTCATATTGAAGAATATAAACTGAAATAAATACATTTTATAACTTTTATAAAAATAGCCAGTATTTCTTGAACCATTTGCCAGACATGTGATTTATATTTTGCAAACTTTCTTGTATTCCTAGCAAACACTCTTGTTAGCAACATTTTACTAATGACAAATATAGGCTTAAAGAAATTCAAAATCTTTTCCAAGGTCAAATTATAAGTGACCAAGCATAATCTTATATCCAGTATTAAGTGATACAGAACCATTACTCTTGACAACCATACAACTGGCCTCTACTGGAAAATTCTGAATCTAGAGATGTATTTATTTAAGAATAAGGCTTTTGACTAGGTAGTAATTAGTGAGGAGAGGAAAGTGGGAGATGTGAAGAACTGAAGATCCCAGGCAAGAGAAACAACTTGAGCAAAGCAAAGGGGAAGAAAAGTAGGATCTGATGCCATTCAATCTACTCTTAAAAATATTAATTTTTTTATTCTAAAAGATATATTAATCCTTATACATTAAGTAAATTCTGGAAAAATATTTTTGTCTAAATTATGGTTTTGGCCATTTGTGAAAAAATCAGTGTTTTTGGTATCTTCGGTTTGGGCAGATATATAAATACTACTATGATATTTTAGAAAGCCTACTTCGAATCCCTGCCAATTCCATGAATCTGATTAACTGGAGTGGACAGATATGATCACTAGGATGCCTTTTTGTGCTCTGTTTGAATCTAACATAGCCAAATACATACTACTTTTTCTCAGTTTCTCAAACCCTTTGCCCATGTCATTTTCAATTTATATACAGAAGTTATTGATATGCATCAGGACTTCACACTGACTCAATATAGAATTAATCACCTTTTCTATTTTCGTGTCATGTTGAACAAGCCATGAGGTCAAATGGTTTGTCTGAACAAATTTACCTGAGAGACTTCACTATGTGAATCTTATAATTTTCAAAAGAAATATTAAATTTCAGATACAATACACTTTCTCCTTTTCTTTCTTGGAGAAAATACAGTCACAAATACATACAGAATCATCTTTCTTACAGCGATATCCTTGAGTTTTTTTTACAGTTTCATGCCAAATAGCTTAATATGTCCTGTTAAGGTAATCTTGCACCAAGTAAGAGTAGTTCGGTTCTACAGTTCACTTATTGTGCTCAGTCATGGTTAGAAGTGGCCTTGGGGGGAGCATGTCCTCAGGAACACCCAGTAAGTACAATGTGCTAAGCTAGAGAATGTGAATTAGCTATGTTACCTATGTTAGCATCTCTTGAAGTCAGATCCGAGAGATGAATCTCTGTGACTATTGTGTAATCAAGAAAGCTCTCTCTAGAGAATTAACATCTGATCAGTGTCTAAAATAAGAAGGGATCAGTAATTGACTGACCTGAGCTGGTCATTTTCTCTCTTCAATGTATCAAAAGCACTTAACTGTGAACATCAATTCCAACATCTTTATAATTATTATTTCCCCTCTGTACCTCAAATGCCAAAATACTGAGTCATGCAGGGCATCCCTTTCCATGTATATTCCTTCACAATTCACCACCTTTGCAAGGTATCATCTCCATGCTGGTGCCCCAGCAGCACCATTAACTGGGCTATACCAGGAGAGCAGCATCTGCATAATACAGGATGTAGTAGAAGCAGTGGAACTCATGGTCATATGCTCTCCAGTTCTTTTGCCATTAAATGGTTCCAAGGGATTCAGGTGATGTTAGGCAGGATCCTAAAGGTCAGACATGACCTCTTGGCTCTGTTTTCCAAAAATGAAATCATGCCCACCTTGCCTCTAAAACTGAAATACTGCCACCTATCTCCTTCCACTCAGAAATCCTATTATCCCCAAATATAACTGGGAGCCCATTTCCACAACAGTATTGCCAGCATCACTGTAGAGAGAACATCCATCATGAAGGCCCTTTATGATATCAGTTCCCCTCTTAACTAGGTTTTCATTGTAGCCATTGTAAATGCAGGTTTAACCAGTCTTGTCTAGGAACACACACAGCAGATGGTTTCCTGTGTCTCCAAGACTTTGTTCCCTTGCGCCACTCTCTGCCTCTGCTCTCTTCTGCAAGCATCATTTTGCTTAATGTGGGCCACTGCTACTTCCTTAGTTGCCAGAGTGAATTCCAGCAGTGTGTCAGAACTGGATCTAAGGATCCTTCTAGTGCATTAAATCCCAAGTCACAGGAAAGAGCTCAGATACTAACAAAAACCATTATCCAGTTTTAAAGTACACACACACACACACATCTCATTCAGCATGCTTAAATTTTTGACTCCCAGTTTGGTTACATAGAGACTTGACCGTAACTATTGGTCTGCTGGCAATGAAAGGAGGTAGGGAAGATCCTAAGAAGAGCAAGAACTGTTCTCCCAATAAAGCACATCAGGTAAGATCTCTTCATAATCTTTAAGCAAAGGATTGTAGGAATCCTCTAATAATGGGCACCTAGGCATTCGAGGATTCTGGTACATCTATCCAAATCTCATGTCTTCCTCCTTTCCTGTCATGGTGTTGACTGTGGCATAGCAGATGTGCCTAGGCTGAGAATTCAGACATCTCTAAATTTCTACCATTATACAATTACGCCCTATGCCTGACATCCAGCCATCTTCACCCTCTAGCTGCAGGAGATAAGGGTCTCAAAAACCTGCCAAGAAAGAAGGCATTCTGATATTCACAGATCGCTTTAAGTTGTTGATTAATGGATCTGAGACTATCACTTTCTCAGATTAATCATTGGTACTTAGCAATAGCCATACAATTCTACTGTTCTTATGACTGCTGTTTCTCTCATATCTCAAAAATCTGACACTGCACTGCCAATGCATCCTCTTTTTATTGTATCCTATTCCAGGCGATCATAGATGAGATCTTAGCAATTATACTCCTAGAGCATTCCAAGGTCAATCCTCCATTTGCAACCAGTTATGAGATCCTCATTACCATCCAGAATCACATTTTCAGGGGCTATTTCCTATAATGGTTCCTGGCACACAGTGTCCTAGGACAAGTTTCCTAGAAGCAGAATCTAATATGGAGTTTTGTTTTGTTTTGTTTTGTTTTTCCCTTTTCCCAAGTAGCTTACTGGGGAAAAGCTCTCAGGAGCAGGGGAAAAAGTCATGCAACAAAGGTCTGGAGACAAATTTTAAGCAACAATGTCATCTCAGCCGAAGAGTAGTTTCAGTCTGATCCCAGGTGTTAGCTGTAGAGTATAAACTACAGCAAAAAGTCAATGGCACCTTGCAACAGGTTATAGTGAACACACACCAGTAAGTCACCGGCCAAGGTCTGCCCTCAAAACGGGAGGGGTCAGGTGGGATAGAACGACTGCTGAGGTGGCTGTTGCTTGTCTGAGAGCAATTTTTTGGAGAGGACAGAAGATCTGCTAAACATAAGCCTCAAAGAGCTAGAAGACAGATGCACTAGCTGGCTAAAGGGACCTGGAGGAATACACTCAGCATCCACTACTATGTGAATGTGACCTGTCACTAAATTGTAAGATCATTTTTGTGAGGAATGATACTCTTTCAATTATTTTAAGCCCTTGACACAATTAACGATACTGTGTCTTATATATGGCAGGTCAATTATATTTAAAAGGGGGAAAAAGAAGAAGAAGAAGAAGAAAAAAGAAAAGTGTAGATTTTCTAAACTATAGAAGTGTAGAATAAAGTTGAGTTGAGCTTAAAAGAGTGCAAGAGTATGATGACTTATAGAGATTATGTGTAATCGTTTTACACTTTTATTCTCAAGACGTTTTTGGTGAGTTACCAATTTCCCCCTAAAAAAAATGTATGCCATGATTCATAGGAGATGCATGGTCTCAACCTAAAACTGTGTATTTTACACTAGGTATTTATTGAAATGACTCTTTTATGGAAATCAATTAAAATGAAAAGTGCTCATTAATATTCATTTGCTACAGGGAATTTAAATGACGAGATGGAAGCATCATAGCAACTACTCTAACCACAGAGACAGTCTTGGATCAGCTACTTAGATCTAAAGTCTCAAAAGTCACAAGTCTGTCATCATCTCCAATACTATGTATATGGCCTGCAGCACCAAAATGGGAAGAAACTAAGAAAACACTGGTGGTGGTAATCTCAAACACCAACTACATTGCAGCAAGGCTGCTAATAATTTGCAGTGGATAAAAGAGAAATGGCTTTCCTGAACTCAGCTCACTTTAATCAAATAAGTAATCTGCAGAATTATTCAGTGAGATATCCTACTACCAATCTATAATTTATTCAGCAAGATACCTTATTTTACCACACATAGATTCAGGGGAAAACACATTTCTAAGATTATTGGGAAAACACATTTCCTGAAGTTTTAGATTATCTTGGATTTATTCTGATATTTCATAAGTTTTATGCATACTATTTATTTCTCAGCAGTTAGTCTAATGAATAAGATTTGGGCCCTGTTTTAGTTACTGACCTTTAAGAAGGGAAGCCATATCAACAAAATATATGGGGTAGGGGTAAAGAGAAAGTGAAATTTGTGTGGCAGCTGTGTGGGAGTTGTTTTTTTTTTTTATTCTTTTTTTTCTTTTTTTTTTTTTTTTTTAAGATTTCCACTATAGTTTCACATACAGGTGATGGAAAACAAAACAGAACTATCTGATCCGGCCAAGTTCAATGATAGATCAAAAAAAGACAGAGAGAGAAAAATAACAGCTAATAAACATCAATTTCAAATATGTATCTGGAATAACAAAAAGAGATAACACTGTCAAAAGGAAAAACAGTAAACATAGTGTCCACACTCACAGAATATCAAAGTCTTAAATTTCCAATAAATAACATAGCAACCTAGTAACATGTTCTATATACTGTGAAGAATGATATTGGTACAAGAATGACAGCAAAAGTAAAATCATCCTTAGCTGGACTATTTAAAAATGCCACATTATCATTTCCCACTATGTTGCACTGAGAACAGGAGACAATCAATTTTGAGAGATTTCTGCCAAACTGCATAACCTGAATCTAATCTTGAGTGTATACCAGACAAAGCCAAATCAGGGGAAAAATTTTACAGAGCTGGCCTATAATTCTATCAAATAATTGGACTGTAATTTTCAAAGAAGTCAAGGTTTTGAAAGGCTAAGAAAATTTGAGAAATTGTTCCACATTAAAACAAGCTAAAGAGACATGACAACTAAATTCAACATGTTCCACTGAATTGGATTCTGGACTAAAAGTAAAAAAAAAAAAAAAAAAAAAAAATGCAAGAAAGAGCGTTATTAGAATAATTTGTTACATATGAATAATGTCTTAATGATTAGATAAAAGCATTGTATCAGAATTAATTTTCTGATTTTGATAACTGTATCATGGATATAGAAGAAAACATTCTTGTTTTTAGTAAATGCAAACTAATCTTTTTAGGGGAGTGAGGTATCAACCTATTCTCAAACAGCTGATCAAATAATAATATGTATGTATATACAGAGAGAAAATGACAAAGCAAATGTGGTAAAATGCTAACATTGGGGGAACTTTTATTAAGATTTTATAAATTTTGGGGGTATTTTTCTCGCAGATTTTCTCAAAGTCTGAAATTATCTCAAAACAAAGGGTTTAAATAGAAATTGATACCACAAAAAGTCTTAATAGGACAAACAAAACTTAATTTAAATGTAAAGAGGTTTTATGTATTTTCACTGAAATACACTAATTATATAATAATCTTAACCAAATAGCTTTTTGAAACTTTTAATTGTATAAAGCACTTTGATACCAGTGGATGTAATAGCATAGGAATGTAAGAAATAAATGGTGGTAAACAGAAGAAAAATCTGCTTCAGAACACTAATATGATCACATGCCAAATCATAATCTTACTATTTCATTTCTCTCCTAGAGGACAGACTTCTTCAAGCTGATACTGGTATTTCATATGCGTGAATTATACAAGCAGAGTTGCAGGTGCAGTTATGTTTGTTGGGGTTAAAATTTCTCTGCACTTTTCCTTGATTAACTAGTACTAATTTAATACAATTGGGGAATTTAGGCCTCATTTTTAACTAACACCAATTAAGATAATTGTACTGTGCAGATAAATTCACTTTTTGGTTATGATATGATGAATCATCCATTTTATCTTCATTTCTACTCTTGCAATGTTTGAGTTGTGTCACTCTGCACTGTATAGATGTTTCTCCTTAGTTTCAGTTCAGTGGTGAGTACAGTGATTTAAGCATCTATCAAACATTGTGTGTCTGTCACACAGGGAAACTGCTCAACAGCCAATTCATGAATTACAGTTCTGAACCTTCAACAGTCACAAACTATCAAAACTTCCAAACTGGTACAGGAAAACTTTTATTTTTTTAAACAGTCCTTTTCCTAAGGTTAGGTGAAGCACAGAAACACGATTTTTTTTTTATTACACTGAGTTATGATGATGACATATGCTATCAACTTCTGTTATTATTATTGTATCTTAGGAGTAAAGAAGTAAATGCTGGTATTGTTTAAAATAAGCTAAATAAAGTAATTTTAAGAGGTTAAGATTTCACTGCCTTGAATAGTATCAGGTAAGTAAAATATACCATGAGCTGTTACTCAAAAAGCATCTTACAAACATCATCTAAACTAACTGCAGTTTTAAAAGTCATCAATTGTATTCTATATATGACAAATAATTTTAGATAAAAAGTAAACCTGTAAAATTAGAAGTTGTTTGAAGAACTACTTCTGCAGATCTTTCTAAATGTCAAAGAATTAAGCTCATGTAGTTTACAATACAATTACACTGCTTAGAAACTTTATAAGGTATATTTTCCAATATGTTACAATATGTACCTACTATAAATAAGTCCTGTACCATACCAGTCATTCTGGATGCCTCACAACATCATTTAAATCTGGTTCCATACGGTTCTTACTGATTTTATTTTTTCCGTGTTCAATGTTCACTACGTGGCATTTTTAAGATATTATAATACTAATATTATTCCAGGCTGATTAAAGGTAAAAATAATGATTTAACTATTAACCATTTAATAGTTAATAACTATTTAAGAAGCATCAAACAGAAAACCATACACCTTGAAGTCCATCTCATACAAAAATTTCAGATTCTCACTATTCTCAGCTTGGTCTAATGAAAATATCACTGAGAAGGCTGAGAAGTCCTAAATCTACAATAAACAAACTATTCAAGCAAATAAGCACAGTATTTCAACCTTAGGATTTCTGCATCCTGATTTTTACAATAAAGGGGTTAGATTAGATGAAACACAAAAGTCTCTTCCATATAAAAATATCCTCCATTTTTCTCTTTGTGAAAACAAAGAAACTTGATCTGTCTCTTCTTGCTAAAGAGTAGTTATACATTATTTTTGTTAAGTTCTTAATTAATATTAGTTTTACAATGTTTCTGGATTCATGTACGTTTATGTCACTTTGGCCTATTGTAAGAACTCAAAATAACAATAACCTTAATTTTGAAAACCAAATTTTCCATAGTCTTGTATCCAAAATAGCAAACTTTAAATCACAAAAGAAAACAAAATGTAATTAATCTCTAAGTTATTATAATCTCCTTTAGCATATTTTGACTAAATTTACTTGAGGAATGGTCATGCTACACTGTACAACTTTTCCAAGTGATTTAGCACTAACATGGAGCAATATGGCAAAACAGCAAGAATTGTACTAGTTTGGAAAGGACCAATGGAGATTGAATGTAAAAAGGCGCATTCAAGTGTAGGATTTGACAAGTGTAAGATTTCATCTATAGGCTCTTTTATCTCACTAACAGCAGCAATATACATAATTTTCATCCTGTAAGAAGCATTTGCATCCAAACAAGAGGTTTCGACAATGTCAACCTAGAATGATTACACGGATGCGCTCCACCATATCATACATTTCAGGAGCCCACTTATATTAATCTAAAAGAAAGGACGGAATCGAAACCTCTCCAAATGGTTTTAAGCCAACCCCCCATAAGAACTATGCCTTTCTAAATAAAGAGATATTAGTAAAAATTTAGGTAACTTTGTAACAATTAAATCATAAGTGAAAATACTGTGTATCTCTATGGCATATCATTTTCAAGTAGGCTTACAAGACACAACATCACCCATTATAGAATGATCGCTACATTTTCATGACCACACACTGGTAATTGTATTCTTAATTGGCTCTTTAGTTCTATATATTATTTTGCTTATACTAACAACCAAGTTAACACATACAAGCACCATAAATGCACAAGAGGTTGAGACAATTTGAATAATCTGACAGCTATCATCCTCATTTTAATTGCCTTACCATCACTATGAATCCTTTATATGATAGATGAAATTAATAACCCCTCCTTAACTATAAAAACAATAGGTCACCAGTGACATTTAAGCTATGAATATACGGACTCCAAGGATCTGAACTTCGACTCTTACATAATTCCAACATCAGATTTAAAACCAGGTGAGCTGCAACTATTAGAAGTAGGCAAGCAAGTAGTGCTACCAATAGAAGTAACGATTCAAATGCTGGTTTCAGCTGAAGATGTGTTACATTCATGAGTAGTACCATCATTAGGATTAAAAACAGATGCAGTTCCTAGACGCTTAAATCAAACAACACTGATCAACACAACCAGGCTTATATTATGGACAATGCTCAGACATTTGCAGATCAAACCACAGCTTCATGCCAATTGTCCTACCACTCAAGCCTTGCCCCTACACCTGAATTAGGTAGATGCTGGCCTCCACCTATATCAGATAACATGTATAATTCCCCTAGTCTCAGCTAAGTCCCAGCTGCTCAGCTAGAAAAAGTAAATAACTGCCTGATATTTCATCTATTGGATATAGTGATATTCAATCAGCTAATACTGAAAAAATACATTTTAAATAGCAAATCACAACAAAAATGCAAAATATTAAAGTTTCCTCTTGAGAAAAAAATTCTTTATTCAGACTGTAATGTTTGCTTTCCAGAAATACAGCTATTTGATTGTTTAACATATGTATATCTGAAAACATTTATTGTAAATAATGCTCAAAGTTTTCGATACCATTTGCTGTCACTTTTTTGTGTGTTTGCTATCACTCACCATTATCTGCCTCATAGTAATAAATGTTATCACCTTCTGTAGCTTGGTTCAATTTTATTTTCATTTAAACCTTCATCTGGTGTCTATTTACATAATAAACGAATTAGAATATTAGAAAAATCTATCTGATTATGATAAACCTTTGAATAAAATAAAGGTTGGTTTAAAAATTAGTGAAAAGTAGGGAATTCTGTTTTTTTCCAGTTTCATCTGAATTAAGGTATTTCAACAGACCAAGCTGTTTGTAAGGAGAGCAGGGCTGTGAGCATGATCCTCAGCTGTCATCAATTGGGCTGAACTCAACTACCTTTTCTGGTCTTTTGTTTTCATTTCACATAGATTACTTTAGTAAAGTTCTTTGTTCTCTTCTGTCAGGTCTTTCTGGGTCTAGTGGTTCTCTGTGTTATGTTTGGTTTACTCTTACATGCACAGAGAACAGTGATTCCTACTCCGCGCTGTGATTGACAGAACTCTGAGGTTGACTGGGATCAACACCCCTTACTTATTGCCCCTGGGTGTGAAAGAATCATTCTTTTAAAGGAGATGTACATACCTCAGAAACTCTGGAAGGCTACCCAACGTCCTGTACTGTTACCACAGAGCCACTTCTTAGTGGAATCTTGCACCTTTCTAAACATACACACAAACCCCTCTGTTTTTGAAAGAGATTCTTCAGATCTCTTGGAGATTAGGTCTCTGTTTCTCCTTAGGGTTTAACACCTTGAAACAGCAGGCATAAGCCCCCTTCTCACAGAAAGACCAAATTCTAACTGCTCTTGCTTCCTTTCTGAGCCTTTTTCCTCCTTTTCACATGGGGAGTCTCTGTACAGTGTCTGGGGTTCCCACATACGTAAGGGCCCTACCCAGCTGAAATGTCATGTATCTTAGGTCAGGTTCTCTAGGTGCAAAATATGTGACAGCGATTTTTTTTTTTTTCATTTACTCAAGTGACTTTGAGGAGTGCTCTGAGAAGAGTGTGAGGGGTAAGGAAGGCAGGGCTGGCAGGGAAACGCTAAGCAAGCGTGTGTCTCGTCTGTAGACCAGCTTCAGTCAGAAACCACAAAGAGGCTCTAGAACAAAAATTATGCATCAGTTTGTCCTACCTTGAGTCCAGCTCATTTGTTGAGTCCAGGGCGAGGGCGAGGGCGAGGGCGACGGCGACGGCGCTCCCGTCCGACCGCTGGAGGAGAAGAGCGGCAATGCTCCAGGCAGCACAGCCATGAGTCGTCAGCAACCAACTTACAGAGCAGCTGGGGGAGTGGCCGCACCGACTCTTAAAGGGGCCCTGGGCGCCCACTACTGCATAGCTAATTACGGTTAACCACCTCTTTGGCTGAGTTCCCCCTGAAAAAGACCCTGAGATACAGAGGTAGGTGCAGAAAATGTATTTTGAAGGTGACCCCAGAACGCACCTATGAGGCAATGAAGTGTGCAAGACAAGGAAAGGAAAGAAGACAACAGCCCACTCACGAGCAGATCAATAAATGGGCGGAGGGTTCCTTAACTCTCCTGGGGAGCTAACTCTCACTCTGGGTTAGTACCCACTTGCTGATGAACAAACTCGCAGTTCAAGAAAGTTCTCAGGAAAAGAGGAAACAGGGGATCTGTTTATGTGCTGGGGAAAACTCTATTAGTTTCCCATAAACTGCGGCAGGCTAGTTTACAGAAGCATCATTTGTACATGCTACAGGACCCCTCGCAGGTCTGCTTCACACGTGTTACACATTGAGTCCTTGATGGAGAGCCTCGGTACTCATGCTCCCAGGTGATAGCTAGCAGCAACCTTTAAACAATTAGATAAAAAAGACGACCAAAAAAAAAAAAAACAAGCCTGTCCTATGACTATAGCTAGCTCCAAGACCATATTTTGCATCCATCATTTTCCTACTTTACTATTTTAAAGCCCCCTTTCCGTGGCCAGAATTCCACAGACTTAGGTACTTTCCCTGGTGAGGGGATTTAGGCCTCAATCCCTGAGGAATCTGACTTCCTGATTATACTGTTTTTATAACTCTATGGTTACTTCAATTGCCCGTCCACTGTTATCACAAGGAATGGAATCACAATTAAGTGCCCCTAATAGTCCTTGAACTTCAGACAACATTTTCACTACCATGATTATGCAGCAGCAACCTTAGCATATCAAATAAACAGTGTCCAATTAACTCTTCCCGGATAGGAAATCTGTCTTTGGGTTCTGACCCATTAGCATGAGGAGCCCACGGTGAAGAGGCGGGCGGTACAGTGTTTGGGGTACTGCAGTCCTTGTTGTGTTCTCTGGTCAAAGTATTCTGCCTCTGGGAATCAGGTTCTCTAATTGCACAAACGAAAACTGTGCAAGTGAAAACCTCAAATTCCCCACGTGGATCAATGGAAATGATGAAGAGAAGGGGTATTCCTAGTTCCACTTTTTCATTGCCAGGCTCATGCATTCTAGTTACTGGAAACAAAGCAGCTGCAACGTGAATAGGTGTTGGTTTAACATACATACCAGGGTATCCTATCTCCACATTGTATACTCATCAAGATGATGCTTTTTCTGAGTCTTTAAAAGGCCACCTCAAATCCAGCAGCTCAGCAGCTCTCAGGGGATATGCGCAGAAACAGCTGATCCCATGATTATGCTCCCTTTGTTGTTTTCCCTTCACTATAAAGTGATTCCGTTGGTTTGAAGCCCTGTTATGTGTGATTCCACGACCTCAAGTCCTCAGAGAATGGTTGGCAAAGGCCTTGTGAACAACCAAGGCAAATTAACTTACAGAATGCTTGATAATCTTAGTAAATGAAAATTGTGGTTAATCATCCCCCTTATAAGAAAAAAGGAGTACAGTATAATCAACTTGCCAGCATGTGACTGCTTGAGCCCCTTGAAAGATACTAATATATTGATGGATAGGGGTTCAGGGAAATAACTTCAAGATGGGCCTGAGGATCACTGTATTCAAAGTAAAAGAATGTGGGCTGCAATAATATGTGTGACCTGGTCTCCAAATGGCTGTACTCCAAAAGGGCCATGGTAGCATTTTTGGTCTTAAATCCTCAAAAGACCAAGGTATTCCCCTTCCTCAATGTTTGGTTACTCTGGTAAATAACTGTATGACCTTTTTTGGTAAAAATTGGGAGAAATATAGATATGTATACATACACACATAAATACACATACTTGTTGTGGCACTGCAGATTCTTCCCCAGAGGGCCAGATCTCTTCAATTGATGACCTGTGGGTTTAAGAACAAGCTCAATATTTGAACTGAGTGAGCAACTGTGAGTTTTCCATATTCTTGTTTATTATAATATATTTCAGTTATTTCTTTTATAATTTTTATGGAGACATTTCATCTACAAAAATAAATTTCTTATTTCTTATTTTCAATAGTTTGTAATTGGATTTGCCTGAAACTACAGAATAATACTTTCTCTCTTCAAAACTTTAATTATGTAGCTTGTTATAGTTGAATATTGACACATTATCATATAGAATGCACTGAATTGTGGCTGCATTCAGACTTAATCAAAAATGGGTGTTGAGTAGAATAAAGTACTTCTTCATGATCTATCAAGATAATCATGTAATTTTCAGCTTAAAATTGAACAATTTATTTGGAATGTATTTGATTTGAGGTGGTTTCATTCTAGTGGGAGATTGTTTTGATTCATGCGATGAACACATTGCCCAATAACTTCCTCAAAATTGATTAGAAATTAATTAATTTCATAATAACTGTAAAATCATACAAAATTTGCAAGACATAACAATAGTGTTCCAAAAATTACTACCACCACCACCATTACCCTCCCCCCAAAAGGAAGAATATGAAAAAGAGAAATGTTTTTAAGGGTACAAACATCTGGTTATAAGATGAATAAATATTAGGGATGTCATGTACACCATGGTGATTACAGTTAACAACATTGCATTGCATATTTGAAAGTTATTAAGAGAGTAGATGTTAAAAGGCCTCACCACACACACACACACACACACACACACACACAATTTTAACTATGTAAGATGGTGAATTCGTTAACTAACCATATTGTGGTAATCATTTAGCAATATATACATATATCAAATCATTATATTATATATCTTAAACTTATACAATGTTATATGTCAATTATATCTCAATAAAATTGAAAAAAAGAAAACAAACAAGATAGCCTAAAATTTTATGTCAAATTGTATGAATCACAAGTTTCTGAATGAGTTAATGGAAAATTTCCTTTTGTGGACAATTAATTTTATCTTCCAACCAGAACAGGTAGGAGATTCATGGACTGATAGGATGTTATCGGCTGCTGAATATGTGGCCAAGTGGATTTAACTTCCTTTCCTTCTTTTCCTCATTGCCATTTGCAGCATATTTAGGGTAACAGCTGGATATGGGGCTGGTCAGCCCCATACGACTAAAATGAGTAAATCCTGAAGCTGTCTGGAGAAAAGGACAGACAGACATTTCTTTTACTACTTGAACAGTGTTTTCTTAACTATAACAGACTCATTTTTTCATTACATTTTCTCCAAGAAAGAACCACAGCTTAAAAAACAAAATTGATTTAACCAGTTGACACAAATCCACAAAACTTTTTTTTCTAATTTTTATCAAATCTATGTCAAGCTTGGAGATAAATCATTCCATTTTGAATATAGTTGTTTGAAAGTAGCAAGCAGATTATTAAAGTACAACCAGTAAATCCAGGGTTGTTTGTGTTGTTTGGCACTCTGCTGTTGGTAGAGATGTGAAAAGAAGATAAGACGACCTAACATACGACAGGCAGCAAGGCCTAGTAGAGATCCAGGTAGTATCTGTTCAGTCTCTGGCTTACAGCAGGCTGGAGACTGGCAAGTTCAAAGAGAAGTACGTATGCATTTCACAGAATGTTGGCAAGGGCGAGCAACCAGGACTGAGCCTGGCCGTCTATCCCCAATTTGAAAACGGCATATGCTGATGTCCTTTGGCCAGCTCACACATGACAGATGTCTTTTAACCAGGTCAGACAAACAACATGAAAGACACAATCCGTGCTGCTACTAGACTCTGGCCTGAGTTCTCAAACAGAAAGCCTGTTTGAGCAGCAGGCCATGTTCCTACCCTGACGCTGGTATCCACCCCTTTTCCTCATTTGTGCATGTTGTTACTGGTTATGTTATTGTCTTCAGAACCCTCTTTTACTTGATGGAATGTTTCCATGTAACTTCAAATCACTTATATAACTTTAGATATTAGTTGTGTTTATATTTAAATATATCTTCCCTTCTTTTCCTTTTTTTCTTCCATAATGGTATTTTCTGGATTGCCTGCTATGTAACAATATTAGTTTGGGGATCACAGGTGAATAAAAAAACAGGATCTTTATCTTTGTAAAGCTTAAAGCCTTAGAAAGGAAAGCAGTCATCATTAAAACCCACTCTATGGTAAGGCAATTCCAAATACTACAAAGATACTCAAGATGAGTACCGACTGTGTACAGAGGGAAGTTCCCCAGAGAGAGTGACATCTGTGATGTCTCAATGTGAAGTAAGCCTGGGCCAGACGGACGTGGGAAAGAAGGGGGAATTCCAGGAAGAAAGGGCAACAAACACAGAACATAAGCCAGGAGAAAGTACCCTCAACAAAGATTTTCAGAAACAGGAAGAGAGGCAAAAGGCTGAGGTTGGAATACAAGCAAAGGCAATATTTGGAACTCCCAGTCAGTAAAGCCAAAATGTGAATCCTTTTTAACTTGTGGGATGACGTGAGCAGAATTAGAGTTTGACAGGCACAAAAATAATCAGTGGTATCTAGCCGTCTGGTGCTAGAGTCCTAAGTCCTAATCACTTTGCTCCACTACCCCCAAACTGAGTGTATGCAACTGAAATATTAATGCGAGTCTTAATGTTACAAAACTCACAGGACGGTTTTGAACATCACACTAGTAAATATCTGCAGAGAACCTAAAATAGTGTTTGGTAAACAGTAGACACTAAATAAATGATTGTCGTTTTTGTTGTTACTATTACTATTATGTTTTTAATTACAGGGCCATTACTCTGATTGTATCATGAAAAATACATCAAGGATGTATGAATCGGTGGGGAAAAATATAAGGATTTATCATAGTGGTCCAGCAATAAATGATTCTCAACTTAATTAACATACAGGGAGAGGTATGGATGGAAGAAAGTGATTTGAGATGTGGGGTGATACAAAGTGAACCGTCCTCAGTGGCTGACTGGACGTGAGGATGAGGTAAAGGATATGGTTATGGATAAGGTTAACAAACAGCACTTGAAGACAATTACAGTGTCTGAAAGTGACAATGTTGAACATTTATAATATGAAGGAACTTCTGCTAACTAGCTGAAAAAGGACAAAAAAACCAATTGCAAAACTGACAAAGTTAGGGACAGGCAGTTTAAAAATGTGAGACGCCACTTCACACTATTAAACTATTAAATTTCAGAAAGCTGGAAAAAGCCAACGGAGATGTGGGGAAGTAGAAACCTCGTGCCTTGTCATTTCGAATCTTGGTATAAGATGACGTGACCAAAATCAGACTACAGTATTCTACCCCGGGGTCTAGAGCCCAGTAAAATTTGGAAACAAGCCCATGAAGAAACATATATTGTGATGTTCATTATAATATTAGCTGTTGGAGGGTGAAATGAGGCCTCGAGCAATCAACTCGGTATTTACACTGGTAGATTAATTACACTGTTATACTCCGTCATTGGCCTCACTGATAATGAACTGCCTGACCCTGCCTGTTCCATGTATATATTCCTCATTCTTGCCGTGTGAATTCATTTCCTTCTCTGGGAGGAGTGTATTGCTTTGCTACATTAACATCACAAACTGGGTTTATGACGTGTTGTTTTGGCCAAGGAAATGAGAGCAGAACTGATAGTCTGCCAATTCTGGGCAAAAACTTTCCCAGCCATTGGCAGTTTCACCAGGTCTCCAGGGTTGATCATTTTGATTTTATTCCAGAATGTAGAAGCTATATAGAGTAGAGCTGTGAGAAGCCCTGCAGATTCTGGAGATCTCAAGCAACCACATGAGCAAGAAATGCACACGTTCTGTTTCAAGCCCCTGGTCTCATTGTGATGATCTGTTTACTGACTGACTGTTTCTACCACTTGTAATCTCCTGATTGTCAGAGAGCAAGTTACTCATCTTTGTGTGTCTAATGAGTGACAGTCTCTGGTAACTAGTAGTGTATTTTAAAAGACTTAATATTATCCCAGTATCAGTTTAGCTTTTCAGTAATCATCACCCCATGAAGGGGCAAAAAATGTTCAGTAACGTCACTCCTCTCAGCATCTCCTGCGTTACTGATTTTGTGTCTCTCGCCTCTCTTGGCTCTTCCATCAGGCTTTTGTTAATGCAGGAATGGCAAATAGATGGTGGGTCTAGAACCATTCCTGGCCCAAACCCATGGCAAAGCCTTCATCAATCACAGCACACTTTCCCTTAGATCACAGAGATCTGGAAATCTTTCAATTCAGCATACTTGGCAGAAAGTACCAGTGGATTAGAGTTGGCATTGATTTAAAATATATTTGTTATCCCTGGTCTAGGGAAGAAAATTAACAGGCTTGGAATTTGAGGGTAGCATTGCTCTTACTTACCTTACTTCAACTTCTTGGACTTTGCAAAATTAATTTGAAAATTTTCTTAGGATTCCAATTGATTTTAGCATATTTTAAAATACATAATTTCAAAGTAGCTTTCTTATTTTCAATTAAACTTTGTGACCTTTTTAGTCCAAGTTTCATTTTATCTTTCAGCGACTGTTATTTTAATATTTGCATAAGTCATTTTTTTGTAGGGGAAATGTTTAAAAGCCAATTTAAACTAGAGAAATGAAAAGTGTTGTTTTTAAATGAGTTTGTGATGACTATTCTAATAATATGTTTTAGTTTCTTGCCCGGCATTTACATTAAAACAAATACCATTAACACTGGATCTTGTAAACGTTCACGATAAATTTATTTAAAATACAGTTTTTAAAAATAGAAAGGAAAGCACACACACACAGTTTCTGAATCACTAATTCAAACACTGTTGTCTTGATTAGATCTTTTAAGAGTATTTTACTATATTAGAAAACAGAAGGATACTTTATCATTTTATCTGTAGGATTATAATTGGAAATATATTTGAGCATTCAGGTAGAACTCTAATACTATTTCAATTTTAGTTAGTGAGGAAGCTCACTCTTCTCTGCCAACTTGGTGAATGGAAACCAAGAGGCATCCGGAAGGTAACAAGACTGAGTCTTGCAACCAAAACTCTAGTAATGGTTTACAATCAAAATATTTCCAGACTTTCGAAGACTTAAGAAGTTTTGTTTGTGCTAATTTCCTTAGGTTTCAGAATTCTTTAAAAACTCTTAAATGAATGTTCTGGAGAAAAAATTTTAAAAAATCTTTTAAAAAGGAAATGTGTTCATATCTTGTACATATACACCAATTATTCTTATCCTACAATTGTATTTTCCCACTCCAAACACAGTATTTTTTTGATGACTACTTATCTCATTTTTCAAGTGAGTGTTATTTTTTGCTAATATAATCTAAATTCATGTAATAATACTGTAGACACAATTGGATAGGTGGCTATATTTAAATGGTCTTGTTACCACTGCTATTCATTAATCAAAAGAGTTTATCTTGAATGCCTGCCTCCCTGTGGCAGCTGACGAGGAAGGAAATTTTTAAAAAACCTTTATTCTAAGAAAGCATATTTTGATTAAAAGATAAATTTAAGGAAGCCAAAGGACTCTCTTGGATGCATGTCTTTGACATGCAAACCAACCAATCCAGAGCACAAACCAGCCAGTTACCTCTTTTCTGGAGTTCTCACAGGTTGAGCCATTATCTCTGTTACCTAGCCCAAGCTCATACGCTCACTGCACAACAGGCCAATAGAACGAGAGATAAGTTGTTGGGGCAAGGAACAGTGACTTTATTCGGAAAGCCAGCACATTGAGAAGATGGAGAATTAAGGTCCTAGGGAACTATCTTGCCTGAGTTAGAATTCATGATTCTTTCATACTAAAAGGGGAGGGAGTAAAGTCAAACATTTCCTGGTTCTAGTCAGCCTCCTGAGGGGATGTGTTAGTTTCTTCCTGCAGTCGTTTACAGGTGGGCCTGGTCAGAATGTTTCCTGTGAGCTAAACAAAGGTATTTTAGCTTAATGCTCATTACTCAGGAGGCAGGGTTCCCACAGATGGGCTGTTCTGTATAATTTAAGCTTATAAGCAACATCCCTTTAGTGATTAACTTGTAGCAAAAGCAATAGAATACAAAGGTTAAAGTAGAAGAAACATCCAGATGGAGTCAGATTTGTTTTTCCCTATTACATCTTTCGCTCTAACATGACCCCCAGTCAGGTACCAGATAACTCAAGACAGTCTCTAAACCTCAGAACCCACTGACATTATTCAAAAGCAGGCAGTCCTATGTCTGCCTCCCCTGCCTCCCCCTTGTCTTTCCAGTGGAAACCATAATAAAAGCTCTTGTCCATGGTTTCTACTTGCTCCCTCTGTCTCCTGCCCCGTCCTGGTGCTGCTCTCCATGTGGCCCTGCATGATGTGATGTCCCCCTCCTCTTGGAGACTGAGAGTAACAAACTATCTTTCTAATAGCAATCATCATATCTGCTGGCCTTACCTGTCCCTGAATAATAATAAATTAATAAACATAGGTATGTATATATACCTGTGTTTGTCTGTATTGTATATGTGTGTATCTTATGCTGAGAGGATTTTTATGGTACAGTTCAACCACTGTATTATTCCTCTCTTCCATTATCCAATTACTTCTTGTATATGTTTAAGAAACAACCTAGCCTTACCAAATAGCTTGATTTATTAATTTTGTGATTTTTGGCCTTCAAAAATACCAGTAAAAGCCATTGAAAATGATACCAAATAGGTTTATAGATTTTTTTTTGGCATTTGGCATCTTGCTGATGAGGGTTATCCCTTTTAAAATAAATGCAAATATGACTACAAACATAAATGTTTCTCAGTAAAAATAAAGATAGGTTTTTATGAAAATAACCTACTAATAAAAAGAAAATCAATTGTTTCACACTTATTTTTCAACTGATTACACTGTGCCACTAAGGGTTAAGATGAGAATTGAGGTCAGTAGTCAAGTTTCCATTATGTATCTAAGTCTTTCCTAAGAGAGAAATAACTTTAGAAGCTTTTGTAATTCTTTCACGATCTAGTTATATAAATTGGTATCTCTACTTGAATGCCAGAGACATATGTGTCTTAATACGTATTCATTTCATCTTCACCCCAAATCAACTGACACTACCATTGGTTCATTGCTTAGGGCAAAAATATTGGAGCAATTCTTCTTTACTTTCCTTCCACCACGATAAACGTACAATTCCAAAATATGTCTTCTTTACCAAAATACGTGTTAGAAAAATTACCACAACTTCCAATGACCTATAGTATTATCCAATTTGTCTAGTGTACTGTTTTCTTTTCATTGTGTTCTCTGAACTAAATTATTAACATAACCTCTGTCCAAACTCTATAGTATATTTCCCATATGGGAAGTGAGAACAAATTGGAACATTAACTAACTTGCTCAAAATTATGTAAAGTCGAAACTCCTTCCTAGAAAATACCAGGACTTGCACAAACATCTCCTCCTTACTGTGCAACTACACTTCTCTCTACTCCATATGCCTTGGCTGGTCTCAGTACTGGTAGTTACTTGAAGCAAGAAAACTTCAACCTCCTGTGAAGCTTCAATCTCTAAGAAATGCATCTGGCTGTACATGAACGGAAATGATATTTTGGCATGTTAAAGCTATTATGTTTAATCCTTTTTAATTCCTTATCCCTTGGGTCATTGGCTTCCACATCAAGTGTCAAATTTGAACAACTTAAATCCTAGCTTTTCTTCAATAAGGTAAAGATCAGCTATTACATAGGAATCATTAGTATCCAGTGGCTAGAGAGGATGAGAATAAGGAAAGCCTGTTTTTCCAGGCTAAGGATGTATGGGGAAAGTACAGAATACCAAAGGTAATCAGAAGTGTGTGTCAAGCCTTCCTTTTCCTACATTAAATTCCCAAAGATGCAAAGAGGAAATGTGAGTAGGAAGAGGAGGGAGTCCCAAGTTGAGGAATGTTTATTCCATGCTGCATTTTTGGGGACATCTAAAACCATGAGCTCCCAAGATATAGACCATAGTACCGTGTGCCAAAAACATGTTTCGTAATTGAGTGGACGAGATATCTGCAGACCAGAGGACTCAGAAGACAGTGCATGTTTCTTGATCCACCAATGCATTCCTCTCTCTCTTTTGGTTCCATGGGTCACATAATCTGTACTCCCCTTTCCCCCTACTCCTCATGCTTCTGTCACACAGAATAAAGTGATTAAATTTTCCATCTGTATTTTTCTAGTAGAAGACATTTTAGCTTTCCTCACACTGGTTTGATATGAACAATTTCTTTTGACATCTGATTCCTGCAGTAGCAATTTCACTTATTCTCAGGGAAGTGAAAGCTGTCTATCCACAATGTGAATATAACTATAGACTGAGAGCTCTATATCAAACCAAATATCAGTTCAGTATAGGACTGTGGTCACTAAGGGGAAGTGAGATAATCTACTCCAATTCTTCATCCACTTAATGATATTTTGTAACTATATAACAGTTTAAGAAACCTTGTAAAGAATGGAGGGCATGAAAAAAGACAAAGTCATAGGAAGAGAAAACAATGATACCACTGAAAATAATTGGATGCTTTGAAATTTAATAGAGGTCAAACTAGAAAAGATTTTCCTTGAAAACATAATGCAATATAATCAAACTCTAGAAAATAAGTTTATAAAATTGCTACATATTTATATAAATCTAATTTTCTCTGAGTTTTTTCAGTTAAAAAAAGACCTTTATGCCCATCCTCCATTTTTCTAGTTTTTTTCTTTTCTAGCTTTGTTCTATGTTTACATTTTGTTTCAACAGATTTTATATATACTATAAAATAATTTCATATGTTTATGAAATTTAGAAAGTTAATAGAAATTTTATAAAATGTAAAATATTAATATTTGCATTATCAGCATTATATAAATCTAATATTGACTAATTTTCATTAGACTTTAAAAATTAGCTTGCATTTTCAGAATATTCATGGCTAAGGTCAATAATGATAATAATAAAATTGCCAGTGTTAAGTTTGGGATCATTGAATCAGTGGGAACAAAAAAGTTGCCACTTTCACATGCCAATTTAGTTAATGAATCTGTGGTGAATCAACAAGAGAGACAACACCACCCTGAACTTTATTAAATCGATGTTTTTCTTGCAGATTGATTAATATATATAGTTCTTATTATATACTGCACAATAGCAATAGAGTTATTAAATAGGAGGGCTTGGAAAAACTGCATTCTCCACACAATCTCCCAAATTATTGTGAATAAATTACTTACAAATATATATTAACAACTTAAAAATAAATAAGATATTATAGATAAAAATATGGGAAAACTAGGTAAATACGTGTGTGTGTGTGTGTAAAACTGAACTGCAATGGCAGGTGTAAAGGGAGAGAGAAATTCTCTTCTATACAAGCCTTCCTATAGGTTTGAATTCTGTATTAAATGTTACCAAAATGGTATGATCAATGGTCCAAGTCTCATTATCATCACAACAGTAGTGCTCATCAAAACACTGCTTTTTTTCATTGTTTTACAATATGATGAGCTACTAGCCAAAAGTAGAGTTTTATCAATAGGTTATATGTTAAATGAAAAATGAAAACAATGTGAATTTTTAACCATTTGAAATTTATTTGAATGATACTAATCTATAAAATATACTCTCTCAAATGACATTAAAATGTATTGAAATATTCAATGACTATTTAGAATATATATTAATATTCACCGTTAAAATTCAAAGCATTGATTTTCCTTTGGAGAGTTAGGTTAACAGTAATTCATTATTGTTGTTTTATCAGAGTTATAATTTGATTTTCTTTCATTTTCTACTCAAAAAATTGCATTTAAAAAGTTTATTATCAAATGGAATTATTAAGGTTTTTGAAGACATTGTTCTCTTTTTATTAACTTAACCCATATCATGTGATTGGAGGGAGAATGTGGCTTAAGATGTGAGAGCACAATTTCTCAAGATGGACTCCAGCTTCTTCAAATCCTTAATTCTACCATTTACTTTGTCTAACCCTGTGTGAATTCATTTCTCTGGAAAAAAAAAAAAAAGTTACTTCTCCTCTCATTTTAAAAGTGAATACGATTATAATGGTGAATTTCTATCTGAAAGCACATAGACCATAAGTGGGCACAGGAAAAGCACTACGGAACAGTTAGATCTTGTTCTGTGCAATGTGGATAAAATTCTGTTTGCCCAGTACAGAGGTTTGGCATTCACCATACTAGAGTAGGCCTTCAAAATTTCACTGAATTTCTCCACTATCTGTGTCATAGTCTCCTTTGTTTATTATTATGCCCTAGACTTCTGTTATAACTGTAGTGAACTCAATATCAAAACCATGGCTGAGAATGTGCATATAATACTTACTCAAAGACTAGAGTATTAGAAAACTATATAAAGCAAAAAGAAAAAGAAAATCTATCCCTTGACAATAAATATTTCATGTTAGCACAAAACCATGCAATATTAGCTATGTTTACACCTTGACAAGTTTATCTACAAAACCTAATTTCTAATAATCTCAGTTGTCATTACATCTGAAATTACGCTCCCACTTGCCACTTACGATACCTCTTTGAATTGATCTTTTAAACTTGATAGAAGAAATGAACAAGCTAATCTTTTACAATGAGTTTGTTATAGGAATGATTAGCAGAAATAATTTGGATGTTTATTTTTGTTGATAGATAAAAGCGACTCTAAAATAAGTATGCTGTGAAACCAAGAGGCTTCATTCTGACCATGAGCATTTCAATTAATGGCTTGATTAACTTTAGTATGTTAAAAATTTGAACTTTTATTTATGAATCTGAGGGAGGACTCCCATACAGTATTAATATATGATTCCTGAATAATCTGAATAAAAATACATCTTAACTTTTCTCTTCTTAACTGACAAAGCACTGGCGATCACTGGTAAAAATTCTTATTTTCATAAAAGATTGATGTTAAACTAATAGATAAGTAGAAATACTTTCTTAGGTAAGAGGTTAGCTGGCAAATGAGAAATTCAAAACTTTAGTAAGTATAGAAAACACATTCCAATACTAAATTGTAAATAGAGTTGATTAGGGGAAAATCATATTTAGCCATTTAGAAAATAGAAAATGTGATCTTTATCAGTGAAAATATGATTTATGTTATTGGGTAATATTTTAAATCTTAAAAAAAATGTGGTTGCTTTTCTTTAGTTTTAACAAGATGCATATAAAGCATTTGACAAGAGGAAGAAAATTCAAAGATATTCCAGGGAAGAAATATAAGATGATTAAATTTTAGGAAATTTACGCACCAAGATGAAAGATGTCTAGGCTGTTCTAATCAGTGAAGATAACTCATTAAGAATGATTTAATTATCCTTTTTGTTTTTCATCAAAAGTCATTCTCTATCTCTACAAAGAAAACCAAAAGTGGAGACTGACCTAAAGTGAAGTTTCTGTGATTAATTTCTGTATGATTCAGTGTTTCTGAAATCAGTTGTTACCGAGATATTGTTATTATAACCTCCTGTGTTGATATTATTAAAATATATGCAATATTTCATTATTATGCCATGGCTCACTGAATAATTCAGTAATGTTTTAGCACACAGATTGTAAGACTCTAGGCACTGAAACTATGATGACAACTAAAGTATAGCCTTAGTTTAAAGAGCTAACAGCCTAGCAAGGAGACATTTATGTGAAAAATTACAACATAATGTAATAACAAGCTTCGAAATGGATATGTGCCTGATATGTTAAAACTGCATAGAGAAGGCATCTTGTTAGGTTGAGAGAAAAGTCAAAGAATTCATCTTATAATGTCAGATTGACATTATAGTTGTGCCATGAATCTTGAGAGAATTTAAGCCAGGCAAAGAGAAGGCAAAATTACAGCTCTGAAAGATGAGAAGCACAGTGATTTAAAAAATATAAACACTTTAGTGCACTGTGACTAACATAGGATGGAGAGTTGCGACTGACAAAAGTTTAAGCTAACATGGAAGAAAACTCCTAAGATCTTTGTATGATGTATTAATAAATTTTGTTATTACCATGGTGTAATAGAAAATTACATGTTTGTGATTTGGGAAATAAAAAAAATCATTTGAGAATGGATCAAGATAGAAAAATGGAAACAAATACCTTTTTTCGCCTCCCTTCCCTAATTTCATTTGCCAAAAAAAAAAAAAAAGCAAAAAATTTCAAAATGATTAAATCTACTGTACTACTAGAAAAATGACAAAATATCACCAGGAAATTATTGTTTTGGGTCATCGCTAATAGAATGGACTGATGGGAAGAGTTTTACGTAGAACTAAATCTGGAAGAAGCTACACAGCAAGATGACTGCAAGTAACCATGAAGATGTGCCAACCTTAGAGTCAACCTGTAGGAAAAGCTGGAGAGAGTCCATGATCACCTTTAAGGATTATTCATTGGGAAGAGCATCAAGACCAGGTAATCTTCCTTCCTGGCTACCAGGCATTAATATTATTGGTACTTCCATCCTGACCCTAAAGCAGTGACTTTGATATAACTCATGGAGAGGCAGGTTATTTCCACCACCCAAGTACTGACTCTCAGGAAATGAATACTGTTTCCCAACATTCAGCATACCACTTTTTCTGAACTGGTGGAGCAAGCTGTTTTAAACAAATAGTAATTACAACAAATAAAAAGCTTAGGGAAAACTTCAAGTACAAATGAACACAGAATCATTGATCCCCTAATACTTAGAAAGAAAGCAAGATAGTCAAAGAGAGGCACAGAACTCAGCTCACACATGTAGAAGGTTTTTGAAACATTGTCCACTGCTTTTTAAATTCAAAGTATTTGCTATTATTATTATTATTACTACTACTACTACTATTTCATGACCACTATTACTTTGCTCGGCGCTGCTCAAGCTATTAAGCCATTAAGATAAGGAACATATTACTTCAGCTGAGAAAAAAAATACACCATTGTTCAGTTTTTACTTATTGAATAAATAAATACAGAAATAAATAAATTTGAAAAAAATACAGGGAATTTTTGAAAGATGTCTTAGGTGTAAGCAGGGAAGGAAACACTAATATATTTCAACATGCCAAACAGTGGAGGATTCAGAAAGCTTATTTACTCATAGAGTAGTCATGGGTATGACATACAGAAAGCTCCTGCCATATGGAATACAGAAGTTCTTTTGCTTGGTGTGGGGATGGGAGACTCTGAAGCAACTTAGAAGCTTTAGGAATGCACTAAAAATATGTTAAATTCAGAGAAGGGACCAAGGAAACCAACCATCTAGAATCTTGCTCAAGGAAAGAGAAAGTCCTGTTGTGAAAACATAGAACCCTGAGATATTTTGAAAGAGAATTTGAAACTTGAGGGAGATTGTGTCTACTGGCTCCTTTAATTGTGAGAACTTAAATGATTCACCAGGAATCCTATAGCAACACAAGGCAGGTCCAAAAGCAGAGACAGTGGCATTGCATGGTGCAGATGAGAGAAATCTTAGATAGCACCTCCTGTCCTCCAAGCCATGTACAAAATGTGTGAAGTTGCCTTTCTCCATATGTAAATCACAGCATATAAATTTAAAATATGCTTCTTAAGACTTAAATTTGTTCATCCAATAAGTTCTTTGGCAAAAGACTGGTGACAGCAGTGGTGCTATCTGAAATTTGAAACTCCAGATTTCCTGAAGAATTCTATCCCAATGCCTTTACAACTTGATGTTAGGAAAATAACTAATTAAACTTTCTTAGACTCAATATATCCTTCTGCTAAAAAACAAAAGAGAGTACTTGCCTAATAAAGTGATTAAAGATGAATATAAGTAATATATAAAGTGATTTAAATGGGAACACTGTATACACACTCAACAAAAAATAGCTATCATTGGTTACCATGTGTCACATACTAGATGTAGAGCAAAGATTAAAATGATGTACACACCACAATCACTGCTTTCCATCTCCACTGCAAACTTCTTTTTCCAGGACATCAGATGATCTTTCACTTGTTTTGCTAAAATATCTTCCTAAATGGTCCCTCTAATTCTAACAAACCAATCCATTGCATTAAAATCCATTTTTTATGCAATACAGTGATATATTTAAAATGTACACCAGTCATATCCTGCGTGTACCAAACACTCCCACGTCTTTCCATTGCTCTTGCAAAATAATTCAAACTGCTTACCTTGTATATAAGGCTGCACGTAAACTGGGACTGCCCACTCATCTGACTTTATTTTCTACTCACTCCCACCTACTTCACTTCAGCCATACTGATTTCCTTGCTGTTTCTCAAACTGCCAAGACTACTCATGATTTAGGACCCCTACAACTGACATTTTATCCATCTATACTTCTCTTCACCCACATCACTGCTTATCTATTTCATCCTAACACAAGAGTCCTCAGCCCAAAACTCAACTCATTAGAAATCCCTTCCCTAATCACAAAATCTAAAGCTGTTTCCTTATTTTATTGTCTTGGAAGCACTTTGTGTCAATTATTTGTTTTCTTGGCCTTACCTATATACTATATCTAGAACTTAAGTCCAGGAGAGCAGGGATATTTTCTCCCTGTCTTACTTCCAACACTTAAGATAGAGCCTTACATGTAGTAGGTGCTTTACATGATTGCAGAATCAATGAAATTGAAATTAATTTAGTATGAGTTGTTCTCCAGGAATGAATCTCCAAACATTCAGACTACTGAAGAATACACAGAATAAGGACTTCTTAGATATTAGAAAGGAAGAGAATTCAGATACGGAAATGGTTGCATCAACTAGGAAAATAAACTGATTTGCAACATTTTCTGCAAGATCCCTTTATCACTTGTATGTGAAATATGCCCTGTTTTAATCATTAACAAGATTAATTTGGCAAAAATGTCTTGGGTATTTACTACTTGCTAAGTACATGCAAGCAATAATTTTTGCCAAAAGGGAATTTAGAATATATTTTAAAAATTATAATATAATAATTATTGCTATATAGATGAAATAACACAATTAAATAAGTCTCATATAATGTCTGGGAAAGGAGGTGTGGATGATGGAGAAGAGATGAAGGTCTAGCCTAGCACCACTCAACAGAAGTCAGAGGAGTCAAAAACACAAGTCACATACGTAACTTTACACTTTTCAATGGCCACGTTAAGAGTAAAAGTAAATAGTGAGATAAATTAATAAATTTTAATTAAATTACTAAGTTTTGAAGCCCAGTGTGTATTTTACAATCACAGCACATTTCAGTTCATACCAGACACATTCCAAATGCTTATGAGACACATGAGGCTAATGATTCTCATGTTGCGCAGGTCTGACCGCAAGTGGTAGAATGTATTCCTTCTGTTTGGCACATGGATAATAAGTGAGGCTTACTTTCCTGAGCTTTGTGATCAGTTTAGTTTCTAGCAAATAGCTGTTCCTCAAAGCTATGTTTTGTATGTATAAATGAATGACAAAAAAAGTGAATAAAGTGAATCAACAATGAAATATAATATCATAGGGTATCAAGAAATGGCAAATTAATTAGCATGGTACCTTTAAATATGTGTGATGAGCAAATAGGCACAGAAAGTCGAATGTATCATTAGAAATAAAATAAAAGGTTGTATGTATCATGATAAGGAGTTTGCATCTTATTCTAAAACTTTGGAAGACTCTGCAACAGGGGATTCTGTATTCATCATGACTCTCCAGAGAAACAGAACCAATAAGAGGCTGTTTCCATGTAATTACATAGAGTCTACATTATAAATATAAAATGCAATATATATAATGTAAAATCTCTTTTACATATACATACACATATATGTATTATGAGAGAGAGAGAGAGAGAGGAAAAAGGAAAGGGAAAGGGAAATGGAAAGATTTTTTTAAAGGAGTTGATTCATTGTTGAGGCTGACAAGTCCAAGATCTTCAAGGGAGGCTGGTAGGATGGAGAGTTGATATTACCCCTTCTATGGAGAGTATGTTCTGGGAAAAGAACTAGATCCACCCCATAACTGGTTTACCAAATCCAAGCATATAAATAGAAGCTACCATATAAATTTACATTGCAGGCTACTGATATTTTACAGAGCCTCTATAATTCATTTTTTAAAAAGTACAGTTGGGATAATTGTGATGCACAGAAAATTCTAAAATGAAAATAATCAGAGCAGTGTCTATATATCACCAATTACACAACAGGGTTGTTAAATATGAGGACTGTATTAATTTGTGTTGTATGAATAATTAGGCACACCTCTTTCATTACTATAGATGTGTTTTAAAATTATATATGTTTTATTTTATACTGACAAGACTTTGTCTCTTTGCCTAGCACAAATCAAACCAATTGCAACATGCAGCTTTCAATCAATTACCTTTGCAGTTTCCAGAAAGTTGTAGCAGAATTCATATGCCATTAAATAATTCTAAAATAACTCTTAATTGAGCTGCAGGGACTCATTCTAGACTGTAAGGCTACCATGAGCATGAGACTATAATGATTCATTTTTTGCCCACAACTTAAATAGTTTCAACAAATTATTAACTTAAAAAAATCTGCCAAGAAATAAAATTCTAATAAAACTGTAACAATTAATGTTTAAAAATGATTTAACATTTAACAAGATATAACAAAAGTTCTCTCCACTAAATTTGTTAACAAAAATTCCTTCCTTCCACAGTTTATGGGTTCATTGAAATTGTGACTTGAAATTTATTAACTACACCCTGGGATTAATTTTGGCACTTTTAGAAAACATATTAATTTTTTAGGCCTCTGGGCTACCATTCGGTAAATTGATGCTTTTGTGTATTAAATGGTACCTAAATCATTATAGTACTATCTTATCTCTTATGTTAACCCTGAACTTTTCAACTATTAAAGATAAATATAGCTGAGGGTATTTTAGGTTGAACTATCAAATAAAAGGCTAATGATGGACAGAGATTGATGGATCCCTGAGAGTCAGGCCGGTTTGCCTTTTCTGATAACTCAAACAGGATGTACTGTCAAATCTCTATGGAGATGATTAGAAACATTCGCTTCACTGGCACAGAAAGAAGATTCTCTTCCTACCTTATTTTCTGTCCTAAGTATTCTATGGTCTACCATCTGCTTTCCATGTATTTTCTGCAAAGTTAACATGAAGAGTTTTCATACTTTTTATCTTTTCTATTCAGTGTATTTAAAATTTCTTTATTTTTCTGTCATTATTTTAATATTGCCATTTTACCTTAATATGTTCTAAACTTAAATATTTTCTAAGTGACAGGTCACTAGTACGGCAACCTTGAACAACTCTCATCCCAACCTCCACCACATTTTCTAAACATACTGCCAATTCCTCTTGTTGTCTGCTCCTCCAAATAATTTCCTAGGCCATCCAACACACATCATATATTGCATGCACATAAAATGTATTTTATATACATGTGCTCCTTAGGAGACATGCATTATTGATGTATGTGGTGTGTCTTTATAAAAATGTATCATAAACTCTGTTTTTTTATTCATAAACTAAATGACCTATCCTTATTAGTAGACAGGTATTCTATTAAATTTTTTAACTAAACAAAAGTTTCGTGAGGATAAACTATATTTCATTTCTCCATTACCTTATAGGTGGATATTTGAATTAGTTGGATTTTTTTTAGATGCAACTTAAACGTACAGGAAGATAATTATTATCTTACATGACAAGAAATATGGAGGTCATATGTTTTCAAAGATCGGTAAACCAGGAACACTGTTAAATCATCAAATCCCCAAATTACTTTCCGTATCTGTGCTTAGCCATTATCACCATTTTGAAAGTCCCCTCATGATTATAAGATAATGCAATTATGCCTGCCAACACCCCCTCACATAGCCACGTTCATAGGTAGAAAAAAGCAAGCCATTTACATACGGCCAAAATTCAAGTCAAGGACTCTTTTCTCAGAACACTGTGAGGTTGAATTTTATGGGTCGATTTGACTGGACTAAGGTATGCCCAGACAGCTGATAAAACATAATTTCTGGGTGTGACTGTGTCTCTAGAAGCGATTAGCATTTGAATTAATATAATTACAATGTGTCAAAGTAGGTTCATCAGTTGTAACAAACTACCAGGGCAGCGGGTATATGGGAGGTCTCTGTACCTTCTCCTCAGTTTTGTTGCGCCCAAGACTGTTCTAAAACAAAGTCTTAAAAACACACAGAAAAGAGAGAGAAGAATGAGCTACTACAAAACCATTGAGGAACTTTAAAAGCATAATGATACCTCAAAGAACTTAATTTGAAAAATCTGTATGCTGTGTGATTCCAACTATATGACATTCTGGAAAGAGCAAAACTGTGGAGGCAGTAAAGGGGTTTGAGGCAAGGGAAAAAGAGATGATAGGTGAGGCACAGGGGATTTTTAAGACAATGAAACTGTTCTGTGTGATATTGTAATGGTCATTACACATTTGTCAAAACTTACAGACTGTACAGCACCAAGAGTGAACTTTCACATAAACTATGAACTTTTGATGATAACAACGCCTCAATGTAGGTGCATCAATTGTAACAAAGGTACCACTCTGGTGTAGCATGCTGAGAGTGGGGGAGGCTGTATGTTTGTAGGGACAGGAAATACACAGGAATTCTATAGTTCCCATTCATTTTTTTCTGTAAACTTAACATTGCTCTAAAAATGAAAGAATATTAATTTTAAAAAAGAAAATGGACTCACAGTAAATAGTATTTCTAAGAGCTGTATCAAAACAAAATCCTGGGACATTTGTTTCTTGAAAGCATGGATTCAGTATAGTGGCACAATTAGGAAAGAATTGTAGCTACCACATGAAAATAGAAACAAAACTTTTTTTTTTCTAATAGCCAATTTTTTTTTCTTTGTACTAATTAAAAAGAAATACACCATGCAGAAAAGTATAAAAGCAGAGGTTAACATTCTTCCTTTCTGTTATGAATCTGTTGTTTAAAGGTTAGGAGATACAACATTGTCTTACCTCCAGTGAACTATAATGGAAATACTGAAGGAAAAACATACATAAAGAAAATTATAATATTAAAATTCTAGAAAAATTAGAACAAATTCAACAAATATTAAGATATTTAAGGAGTCAGTAATTTTTTTCTGCAGTTACCAACAACAATTTTGAGGAACTATGAAAAGTCAATGAGTTCCTGAAACCTAAAAAGAAATTATACTATGTTTTACAAGGAAAATTTATAGAAAGCTCTATGGATAGATCGATAGATGTCAGATATAACTGTGGATACAGATACATAGATGAGATACATATGTAGATACATATGTAGATACAGGAACTGAAGATAGATTAGCATAACATTGAACCTTGAGAAGAAATTATAATAAAACATGACTCCAACTGCAGTCTTCCAGGCAAATGTAAGTCACTGGAGCAATTAGCAATATTCCGCAGTGAAATGGTACTAGCCTCAGCTGGTATCTTCTCATGTTAGACAGGTAAAGAGGTCAGGAAGACAAAGGGAAAGGAGAGAAACAATCTGTACTGATTTAAGTTTTTGATCTTATGCCATCATCTTATGAAATCATCCTTGATGAGCTAAGTTCCACTGTTGACCATTGCTAGTGGATGAGTGAATAATCCACTTTTTCCTCAATTTTTATAGTAGTTATCAATGGATATGCCTCAACTTTAATGGCCTAAATATATGAGGGAAATATTCAGAATAGAATTATCTTTAAAGGGAACAAAATGATTCTAAATGAATTTAAAATTGTGGTGAGAAAATGATGTCATCAAAAATTGAACAAAATTCTAAATGGAGAAGTGGAAGATATGTGTATCAGAGAAAAAATATATCAAAAGGTAAATACAGGTGTGAGCTTGTTGGAAAAAGAAAATATACAGCAACTGTAAAAAATGACAAGTAACAAGAATCAATCCTTTGATTCTGTTAAAAAAAAAAAAAACAGATACAATTAAAACGTAATTTTTCCTAAGCTTAAAAACATGTTTATTGAAATCATCACTGGTTCACATACTGAATAGACATAATTCACATAATTTTTTTGACTTTCTTTTAATTGAAGTATAGTCAGTTTACTATGTTGTTAATTTCTGATGCACAACATAGTGTTTCAGTTATAGATTTGTATATATACACATACACACATATATATTCCTTTTCATGTTCTTTTTCATTACAAGTTATTACAAGATATTGAATATAGTTCCCTGTGCTATACAGTAGAAAATTGTTTTGTCTATTTTTTATATAGTAATCAGCATCTGCAAATCCTGAACTCTTAATTTATCCCTCTACCCCCTCTTCCTCCCTGATAACCATAAGTTTGTTTTCTATGTCTGTGAGCCTGTTTATGTTTTGTAAGTAAGTTCATTTGTGTCATGTTTTAGATTCCACATATAAGTGATTATCATATGGTATTTTTCTTCCTCTTTATGACTTATTTCACTTACTATGACAATCTCCAGGTCAATCCATATTGCTGCAAATGGCATTATTTTAGTCTTTTTTATGGCTGAGCAGTATTCCTGTGTGTGTGTGTGTGTACCACAACTTTTTTATCCAATTATCTGTTGATAGACACTTAGGTTGCTTCCATGTCTTGGCTATTGTAAATCATGCTATGAACATTGTGGTGTATGTACCTTTTCGAGTTAGAGTTTCCTCCAGATATATGCCTAGGAGTGGGATTGATGGATTATATGGTAAATCTATTTTTAGATTTTTTATGGAACTTCCATACTGTTTTCCATAATGGCTGCACCAAACTACACTCCCAACAACAGTGTAGTAGGGTTACCCTTTCTCCACACCCTCTTCAGCATTTGTCATTTGTGGACATTTTTATGATGGCCATTCTGACTGGCGTGAGGTGATATTTCATTGTAATTTTGCATTTACATTTCTCTGATAATGAGTGATACTGAGCACTTTTTCACGTGCCTATTGGCCATTTGTATGTCTTCATTGGAGAAATGCTTGTTTAGGTCATCTGCCCATTTTTGGATTGGGTTGTTTGTTTTTTTTGTTATTAAGTAATATGAGCTGTTTGTATATTCTGGAAGTTAAGCCCTTATCAGTTGCATCATTTCAAATATTTCCTCCAACTCCATAGGTTTTTTTGTGTGTACAGTTTCCACAATTCTTAATCAGACATTATAAAAGCTACTTATAAATTTCTGAATATCAATAAGAACATCACTTCTTCAATATTTTATTTAAAATAATACTTTATCCCACTAATATTGAAAACTACTTTAATAATTGTATACTTTCATTATGACAGACTAACATAGTATGAAAATATATATTGCAGAGGGGCTACCTATAATTTCACAATATATGACCTTACTTTTCTGATTTTACTTAGGTTCAGTGATTTCAGGTTAGGATTAGATGTGCATGTGTGTCTCGGTTTTCCTTGCTTACTTCTGGACAAGCCAACTGCACATATTTAGTCACACTGGATACTGGATCCTCTGTAATAAATCTTCATTGGACAAGTGGATCACCCAAAATAAATCATCTGTGGGTGAGTGAAACAGCTTTGCTCAAACATCCATGGAAAAAGAGCTCATCCATCATAAATCAAAGATAGATAAGTGGATCAACCTTGATTTACTGCCTCTAACCATGACTATGGTTTTGCCTTACCTGAGATGTTCCATGATTTTGCAACAGCATACAGTTTAGAGAAATATGGAAGAGTTACTTCTCAAGTATTTCCTTTGAAAGTCTGTTTTTCAGTGAAGCAATTGTATTCATTGATATAATAAAATAAAGAGTAAAATAAGTTGCTAAATTTCATTCAGTCACATTAATTTAGCAATGTGATATAACATAAAAATAATTTTAGAATTATCAGAAACTGAGTCCATTAATCTCAGTAACTCCAATTATTAATGTAAACCTGAATAAATATTTCCTTTATCTGTAAAGTTACGGTGATAATAACCAGACTTATAGGTGTTGTGAGGAGTAAATTAAGAAATTCAATAAATATAAATTCACATTGTTCACATAGAGTATCTCTGCTGTTTCTGACACTGGAATATTAAATAAGACATACAACACACGATTCCTATTTTTCACAGAGTTGGAAGAAAAGTAAATTAATCACAAAATAGTATGATAGTACTTGGCCAAAGCTATGAATAGAGAATTAATTGAACAAATAGGGCAATTATGCTGTAGTCAATGGCAAAATTTCCCCCCAAAATTGACCATCAAGATGATTCTTAAAGTACATATTACATGAGCAACAGAGAGAAGGATAGGTAAAGATTAGTAAGTGTGAAAATATATTTTGTGGACTGTAAATATATGATCATATATATCTCTGTATATGAATACTTATGTATGCATGACAATAAATTAGCTCAGCAGTTTTAAACAGGGGTCTGAAATAAAAGGCCTTCTACAACTTTCTAAATACTATGGCTTTTATTCCGAGCCAATGGAGCATCACTGATGAATTTTATGGGAGGGATGATATTGCATTTGCTTATTAGGAAAAGCACTGTGGTAGACAGGGGAGAGTGGACTGAAAGAAATTAATTTAAATTCTTGTATACTACCACATAGTAGGATCTGTACTATTTATATACATTCAGAAAATATGAGGAAAGCGATAAGCCAGATGAGTGTGTATAGATAGTATACGTTAATGTGTAGTTTCTTTTACACTCTCCCCTTGTATCTATTTCACTATATATATATATATATACATATTCATACCTTTTACAGAAAAAATTGCTAGCCTTACTATTTAATGTGAAAAAAATTACTTTTTTTCATTTGTGTTCCATATAAATTATTGTTTTGTTTTGCATAGAAAAATATCAACATATCTTTTTAAAGATCAAGAACCTTTACATAACATATCTCACTCACAGTAAATATATCTATTGATGTGTAATTTCACTCCTGAATTCACCATGCATTGCTGTTGTAAAAACAAGTTTTCAAGCTTTTTGGCAATCGTATTAACCTATTTTTCAATTTTTTGCTTTTTTTCTTTATACTTTCAAAGTTTCTTTCATACTCTTTTTAATATTTCTTTATTTACAGAACATATTGCTCATGTATTACTCCTAAAAGGATGTTGGGTTTACTTAGGTTGATTTTATTTTAATCATCTTTCTCTAGAAAAGCACAAAGCATCTTATTTTACCATCTAGGTCAGGGTGTTTGTGCCATGTGGAATAAAAGAGAAAATTATGTTACTTTCTCCTAAAAATTTTAAGTTCTAGAGAAAGTCTGCTTTAAAGTTTTATTTTTGATTGTATCTTTTGTTTTTGTTCATGTGGTATCTCAAAGAATTATTGTTCTATAAGCAAAAATGATCATGCATATAATTCCTGTTCAAAAATTATAGACATGAATATTTTTACTTTTCTAAAGCACAACCAAAAACATTTTATAATATAGGTTTAATGAAATACATAATTTAATAATACAATAAATGTAAATATTACTCAGTATGTGTTTTTATACATTTTCTCATAGTATCTTCATCACAGGTATGATGAAGTGCTAAGAGATTTGCTTACACTGAGAAGTCTCTTTCTCAAGCAATTGATTTACTAGTGTAACAAAGTGAGTTAGATGATGTACTATTTGCCTAGATTTTAAAATGTAAAATTTTCATGTAAGCAGGAATGTATATCCTAGCTTAATTTTCCCCAAGCCTAAAATATTTCTTTTTCAGTTTAAGAATGTATATATTTTCTGCAGTCTCCTAGAGAATGATTTTATGATACGTATGAAATTTCTGGGGAAATAGTGAAATAATCAAAATATAACAGCAAATATCAGATGGCGCTAATAACAAAGTTCTATTGGTTATATCTGAACACGCCCTAATGTTTAATATTTTATTTTGATTATAAGGAAAGCTATACATAAGGAATATTTCCCATTCCCGTAAAGACCAGGATACCTGTGCTGGGAAAAATATGGAATATTAACTTAAGCGAAATATTCATTATAATTCTATAATGACTTCTTCAAGAGAGTACAACTGAAGCCCAACAAGTAATATTCAGGATTCCTCTTCTTCATACATTTAAAAAGGTATGGATTAAGCAGGCTGATCTTTGGATAATGTATATAATGTGCCTATAATGCAACAACTTCAAAAGTTCTTGTGACATAAAATGATTTCCTATTATGGTCAGTTACATATAATCACCAAGCTCAGATACCTTCATGAACAGTAAGGCAGAAGAGCCATCAGGTATGGCAATCTCCTCATCATTTTCTCAATAAAGTCAACTTCTAATTTCCTATATGTGATGTCAATTTCTGTGAGTTCGGTTACTGCTCATAGATGCAATGAACAAACATATCTTATCATATTATGTTATGTATCAGGTACACACAACACAAACTACATAATCACTAGAAACATGAAAATGGATAGGTAATCAATGCCTACATCTGTGAAGCTCTATTTCTTCTGCAAGGACTTCAGCCAGATTTTCTTATGTCTAGTTGCTAAACTTAGTTTCATAATCAAGATTTTAGTGGAAAAGAAATTTTTTTTTTTTTTTTTTTTTTTTTTTTTTTTTTTTTTTTTTAGTATTTATGGATGGATCCAAGCAGGAGCTAGGTAGAAATGCACTGGAGTTCTGGAATTTAGTTCTAAAAACTCTGTCATTCCCCTACTCACTGCTCTCTAAAATAAAGCCTTCTCACTTGTAGAGAATTAATTGCTTGCCCCCTAAATGCCAGGGCATTTCCCCATCAGAGTAATTTATTGCAAACCAGTCAGATCTCTGTAACTCATTCTTCTGGGTATCAAGTCCTCAGAATAGTCTTCACCTGTATAAGAAGGAGACTATTCTGTGTAATGTGCATTTGTCAATTATTAGTGTAAAACATCATCATACCATTTACCATATTTCCCACAATGAGGCTGCATTTTCAATGGCCTAACTTGCTATGATATTTCTTGTAGTAATATAACTTTTACAATGTTCCACATCCAACATTAGAGTGAATTATTTTTCAGGTCTCCCTACTCACTTCCCAAATTAATGACAATTTGATGATACATGAGTTTCATTGCCTTTTTGTTCTTAGATACTGTAGGGAGATTTCTCAGCGAGTCTTTTCTACTTTCTGGGTCTTTTATTCTTAATTTTCTTATTGCAGTATATTTTCTACATTTCTTGTCCATACCCTTGAACTTTGCTGATGAAGTATTTTATTTTCCCCATTTTCCTTGAGAAGTTTTACAGCACACTCTGACCAGGCCTTCTATATTTCTTCCTCTTCTCTTTTTCTACTGTCAACACTCCAATCCAACCTGAAAACTACAACCAAACTAATTTTCACCATGCCTTTCTCCTTCTCATAGATCATACAAAGTTAGCTCAACTATCCCTCTACTTAGACTGCTTTTCAAGCCACCTCTCTTGTTTGTTTTGACAATGACCTTTGCCTCTTACTTGGGCACCTTGTATACTTAGTAAGCCTCATTCTACAGAGAATATGGTCTTCCAAGATTTATACTCAATTTTATTGGGTTATAAAAAAAGACTCATCATGGAAAACAAACCAATAATAACAATAACCTATTTTTACAGCAGCAGTTCTTAAGTCTTAGTGTGCATAAGGATCACATTACCGAAGTGTTAAAAATGCACATTTGATTTTTCACTCCTAGATATTCTGATTGAATAGGAGAGGTTGGAAACCAGGGATACACATTATAGCAGAAATCCTAGTATATTTTGCTACAGATGGTCTGAGACAATGTAGTGATATCCCAATAGCTGGAGCTCCTGAGAATATTTAGGTTTTTTTTCCTCTAGAAATTATACTCAGCATCTTTTTTGAAATTATTCCTACCATGTTTGGTCTAGAGGGGGTCTAAGAAAGATATTTTTATTTCAGTGTCCAGGGAGTAAAATTCACCTGCAACTGTGGATGGGTAAATTTAATTTACTCTTTCATTCACAATCTAATTCCTCCAAAAATATTTTTATTGTGTTAATTCTTATAAATGGTATAAATACTTTCTCACCATTTATAAGTATATTGTCAGTATCTTCTATGGCATTACCATCTTCTCTCTCTGAACTAGCAATGAACATGACTACCTATCCCAGATGTTTGATGTCAATTTGTGGATCAGGCAGAAAAATACCATTTGGTGCCTGAGGGAAACCAACCAATATGGTGGTCCTAAAATACCTTCAGGATTTTGAAAGATAGAAATTGTTTGTAAATACTAGAAATAAATTCTTAGACTCTTTATTTTAAATTAAGAAAGTATTAAATAATTATAAAATGCAATATCATGTTTCCTAAAAAATATATATAAATATGTATAGTCTACCTTAACCCATTTCTGTCAAAAACTGTAAGTTGTGAAATGAATAATCTTAAGAAAAGAAATATTTAATGTTATTATTTCCTGTTACCTTTTTCATTATGAATATCCCAAGTTAATTACAGCAACAATATTCCACTTTTATTTTATGCATAGTACTTTAGGAAAACTTCCAGATAGACTGTTAATTTCAAGATAAAGAAAAATTCCTTATCCTGGTAGCTATTAACATTATGTGATATGGCAGTAACTCAACTTTAAAGTTTAAGGAATAAACACTCTCCCACCCTCAATAATATTGCACAGTGGAATGATCAAACTACCACCTGCTCTGATTAGTGGGAAATTTTCCTTCTCTTCTAGAATTCCTGTCTGTTTTACATCCAGGTGTTTACTAATGGTTGACATGCTGCTCTGTCACAGTGCTAAGATACTCTTTCCTGAGGTTTAGAAGCAAAACAAGTGTGGTTACTTATTTGTTAAAACGAGCTGCCTTGCAGACATAGGTGTAAAATGGACATAGGAAAGAGGAAAGATTTCTGCACTTCTCCCATGCACAGGTGTTATGGCCAAAGAACTGTCTCTGGAAGAACAAATGACTCAGTCCTTGTATTTGTATGCAGCTGAATGTCTCATGTTCATGCTGATCCGGACTCCAAAATACTGTTAGAGCTCCTCATACGCATTTACATGGAAAAACTATTTTCACGTGGGCAGATACTGATGTTTGCCACCTCATGTATTCAGAAATATTCTGTGATCACTTTGCCCAGTCCATCCCAGGGCAGACCCAGTGCTTCAATTTCTTTTTACCAGATGATGATTTTGTTTGAAATTAATTTCCTGTCCCTGACTGTGTATATGTCTTTCTCTGGTTATTTGAATCTTGGAAACAAGAAACTAGTACTTCTCCAAGGACTTTATCTACATCTTTCCCCTCCTCCTTTTCCATCTTTCAATTCAACACAGTCATAGTATTTTTTTTGAGAAAATACAGGGAATATTTTAAGCCATAATTCACCAAACACATAATTGAAGTGCATTTTCAGAATGTGTTTTGACCAGCTTACTATATATTTTCTATATCATGATAATGTTCAAATTCATATATTAAAACCTATTTTCTATCCTGAGCAACATGCAATCATTTCCAACTGTTCACCACTCATATTTACTTATATACATACATATATATATATACACACATACATATATATATCTATATCTCAATTCCTCAAACCCATCTGTAGAAGTTTTTCATAGACCAGCAGAAGACATCAAGACGATGTAGTAGAAGGATGCAGAACTCACCTCCCACCACAAACACATCAAAAATGTGGAACAATCCTCACTAAAAACTAACTGGAGATTGGCAGAAGTAAAATCGTCACTATTCACAGATGACGTGATAACATATAGAGAAACCAGAAAGTCTCTACCAAGAAACTATTAGAACTAACAAACAAATTCAGTAAAGTTACAAATGTGTGGGTTCTGGCCGGTAGAAGTCCCACCGAGTCGGAATGAATTACTCAAGACTCTATGGAAAAGTCAAGAGAGCAAGAGGGAGTTGGGAGCCAACTTCACGAGCCTCTCAAATCTCTTGTATTTATTGAGTATAGTCAAAGGAGGAATGCAGGAATTTAGGGAAGGACAGGGTGGGATCACAATGAGTACAAAGGCTTTGTTTATTGTTGGTGTTTGGCTCAAGGTCAGAAGACCCTTTTTGGTGAATCATGTTCGTGTTGAGCCTTTCAGCTTATCAGGGTGGAACGTATGAGAATCATTTGCTTAACAACTTGGACTCAGGTGGCTGTGCCTGTCTTAGGTTGCCCCCTCAGGGGATCTTACCTGTCTTTGGCTAACCAGCCTTCTCACCTCTGAGTCTGCAGCTCTCAAGGCTGTTTTGGGATAGAAGACTAACAGCAGGCACACCCAGCGTTTATAGCCAGGGGCCAGGGTCATGGCAAAAACCTCAAGGCAGTTACTAAGCACATCTTCTTTAAGGAGATAAGCGGCTGGGATCTGTTACAATTTGTTAACCCAATCAAGGGCTCCCACACAAATGCAAGATTAATATACAGAAATCTGTTGCTTTTCTATGCACTATAATGAACTATCAGAAAGACAAAGCAAGAAAGCAATGCCATTTAAAATTGCATCATAAAGAATAAAATACCTCGGAATAAACTTAACCAAGGAGATAAGATATCTATACTTTGAAAGCTATAAAATATTGATGAAGGAAATTGAAGATGATACAAAAATGGAACATTTCCCTTGTTCTTGGATTGGAAGAATTAATATTATTAAAGTGTCCACACTACCTAAAGCATTCTAGAGATTTAATATCATCTCTATCAAAATTTCCATGATATTTTTCACAGAAATAGAACAATAACCTAAAATTTATATGGAACTCCAAAAGACCTAGAATTGCCAAAGCACTCTTGAGAGAGAAGAACAAAGCAGGGGGTACCCTGATTTCAGACTATGCTACAAAACTACAGTAACAAAAACAGCTTGGTATTTGTACAAAAACAGACACACACATCAATGCAATAGAATAGAGAGCCCAGAAATAAACCAACATATTTATGGTCAATTAATCTACAACAATGGAGGGAAGAATATACAATGGAGAAAAGATAGCTTCTCCAATAAATGGTGCTGGGGAAACAGGACAACTACATATAAAAGAATGAAATTAGAACATTCTCTAACACCATATACAAAAATAAACTCAAAATGGACTAAAGACTTAAATGTAAGACCAGAAACCAAAAAAACCCTAGAAGAAATCCTAGGTGGAACACTTTTTGACATATATTGTAGCAATATTTTGTTTTGGATCTGTCTCCTAAAGCAAAGGCAATAAAAAGAAAAATAAACAAATGGAACCTAATTGAACCTAACTTTTGCAAATCAAAGGAAACTATCAACCAAACAAAAATACAATCTATGGAATGGAAGAAAATATTTGCAAATGATATGACTGATAAGGGATTAATATCCAAAGTAAAAATGTAGCTCACACAAATCTATTAAAAAAAAACAACACAATTTAAAAATGGGTAAAAGTCCTGAATAGTCATTTTTCCAAAGAAAGTATACAGATAGTCAAAATGCCCATGAAAAGATGCTCAACATGGCTAAATAACATTTGGGGTAATGCAAATCAAAACCACAGTGAGATCTCACCTCACATCTGTCAGAATGGCTATCATCAAAACGTTTACAAATAACAAAGTTGGCAAGGATGTGGAGTAAAGGTAACCTTTGTATATTGTTGATGGGGATGTAAATTGTTACAGCTACTGAGGAACAGTATGGAGGTTCCTCAACAAACTTAAAATAGAACTACCATATGATCCAGCAGTTTCACTCCAGGGTATATATCCCAAGAAAACAAAACAACAACAAAAAACCCCACTAATTTGAAAAGATACAAGTATCCCAATGTTCATAGCAGTATAATTTATAATAGCCAAGATATGGAAGCAACCTAAGTGTCTGACAGCAGACAAATGAACAAAGAACATATGGCAAATATACGTGTGTGTGTATATATATGCATATATAAATATAAATATAATGAAATATTACTCAGCCATAAAAAGAGTAAAATTCTACCATTTGTAAGAATGTGGTGGACCTAGAGGATATTATGTTTAGTGAAATAAGTCAGAGAGAGAAAGACAAAAACTCTACATTATATGTAGACTCTAAAAGATAAAACAAATGTATATAACAAAACAGAACTGATTCACAAATATAGAGAAAAACTAGTGGTTACCAGTGGGTGGAGGAAAGGGTGGAAGGGCAAGATAGGGGTAGGGTATCAAGAGATACAAACAACTATGTATAAAATAAATAAGCATCAAGAATATACTGTACACATAGAGAAATATAGCTATATTTATATATAGTTGTAATAACTTTAAATGGATTATAATCTATAAAAATGTTGAATCTCCATGCTGTACACCTGAAACTAATATAATGTTACAAATAAACTATACTTCAGTTAAAAGTCAACATCCAACACTCAAAAAAACTTTTTCATAAACTACCTTCTAAATACGTTTATCTTTTTTATATTTTCCATTTAGAATCTAACATGATCTCTCTCACACAGAAAAATTGAGTTTTCTTTGCTTCACTCTTTGCTCTCAAGTCCAGGACATTATTATTACCCCAAAACTTGTTTCTCTCCTATTCAAAGAATTCTTTAAGTTTATCATTACTTCTTGTCCCAACCCTTATTGTATCTTCCTCTGATTACTTAAAAAACTATGTACATTCAAGCATTTGCTTAAACTTGCTCCTTTGATTCTATTATGTTATTTCTTATTCTGCATCTAGAAGCTCATTCACTTTTTGGGTCAAAGTTAAATATCATATTTAGCAGAATAAAATTTGCCTCCCTATAGTTTGGTGCCAAAGGAGCATCAGAATATTGTATTATAGTCCATTATTTATATGAGTGTCTTCTACATTAAGCTGTGAACTTCTTGAAGGCCGATAAAATGTCTTCCATTTTTATAACAATTCACCTGAGAGGGTCACAATTTCAGAGTTCCAAGTTACTTTCTGTACTGTGATAAAAGCATTAGGGAAAGGGGGTCTAAGAATGCCTGAATTCAGCCTGCCAGTTATATCAGCTTTCAAGAGGGCTTCCAAGGGAAATCTACACATAAGAGGGAATCTCTGAATGGAAATCAAACACCATTTAATTTATAGCATTGAAAATTAGCAGTGATACTTTCTACTTGTGAAACAGGGACTGGTTGATAGATTACCTAGACTCTAACTAATCAGGTTCCTTCTCCCAAAGGTTAGAGGAGCTAAGAAGTAGTGTAGTTAAGCAGGCCAGGGCAGCAGAGGAAAGTGAAAAGTTCTCCTTCTCCTGGTATTAATAAGTATTCATATGGCATTGAGTCAAGCATTGTATCTATATTTAGTTCAGAGACTTCATATTTAGAGACTTCATAAATAGATAACACCGATTTTACAAACTCTATCCAACAGCATAGACGAAGAAACTTAAAATAATTCATGACATCTAGCTTCCTCCCTTGTCCTTCAAGTATTTCCATTAATGAACAAAGCTTTTGAGCATTTCATATATTTGAAGGCTAATCAAGATAATTTAATTATATGCCATCTCATTGATACACTGCAACACAGAGCACAGCTGTCAAAATGGCACTGAGAAGGTCCTAAGTGAAGGCTACTTCTATACTGAAATACAATGTTTCCAGAATATCCTACATAAAACCAAGTACTGAGGTAGAAGATCCTTGCTCCTTCTTTGGATACAATTCAATATCCTATGGGATGATTTTAATATTTGAAAGGTTTTTTTTTTAATAATGTAAGTAGTACTTACGAATATTTACAAAACCAAAATCCACAGACAACAGTGCATAGATGTTATGAAGAAAATGGCTAAACTATTACTTAAGCAAGTTTTAAATATGATGATTAATCCATTTTTAACTGGCTTATTAATTTCTATTATTTTATATCTAAAGAGATAAACAGCATGGAGAAAATAAAGATGTCTCAAGTAAAAATAAATCATAAACATGTACAATAAAATTAGCATGGGTAAGAAGTAAAAAAACATAAGATTTGAAATTATATCCAATATGGTACAGGCACCAGAATTCCTTGCTCTTCACTTTCTTCATTTTGATTTTGAAAGATTAATTTTTCAAAAAAGTTATTCTGATTATCTCATAAGACAATTAAGTTAATAAATGAAAATAAATTTAAGAAAATTATCGAAAATCTCAACATGTTGCCAAATGCAAGTGACTGATATTCATTATCAAGACCTAGAGTTCTATTTTCATTTAGGGGTTTGGGAGTATAATTTGCTCTTAACAATTGGAAGAATCCTATTTTTTTAACTTATAAGTAAACTGTAACTTTTGCTTGTTCACCAAAGTCTGAGGACACCCACAGCAGTGTTTCAAACTCATTACCTTAATATTAGATTGTATAAGAAAATGTCACTGAGAACCAGGACTTCAGTGTTAACTTGCTGTTTCTTTTTCGCCAAGGGATAGCCTTATACACGTGTGAAGTCTGTCCCTAAAACTCTTCCTCTGGAGGCAAATGTTTCACTCTAATATACTGTGGCCTTCCAGCACTAAAATTCTCACTGTGTGTCATCCTTAGCTGGGCTCTAGCTAATCTGCCCTATTCCTCTGACCTTACCTTCACATCTTTCCTCACTCATTTCCCAGCTGTCACCCCAGGCTTATTTCTGCTCCTCAAAAACACTGAGCATGTTCTCACCTCGGGGCTAGTTTGAGCGCACTGCTCTCAACACTTTGTATGGCTTGTTCCTTGATTTCACATAAGTTTGAGTTCAAATGTCACTTCCACAGAAGGGACTTTACTGATAGAAATACCTGAAGAATTTTCCTGACTCTCAAAATCCCCAAGTCACTTTCTATCACATCTTCACATTATTTTTTATTTATATTTATATTATTTATATTTCCCTTTATTTTATTTAGTGCTTTGGAAATTAATGGATTTGTTTATTCATTTAAGAGTTTAATGTCTGTATCTCCCCATAGACCAGACATATTATAAAAGGAGATATTTTCTATTGGATTCTGTTATCTCCCCAGTATTTGAAACAAACCCTGGCATATGAGTGCTAAACAGACACATGCATGCACGTTGTGCGCACACACACACACACACACAATGTTGTGCTGGAGCTGAGTTGCAATGATTCACAAGATTCAATTTTGCAAAACATCTTTTCCTAACTCTGAGGTCTGCAGCATTACACTGGTAGCTTGAAATTGGCCAAGTGGGAGCATTTCCTCCACACAAATCAGCTAACACTACAAATCAGGGTTTTTTTTCCTTCTTCTTTCTGGAATCTGTTTTTAAACATTTAGTAGTCTATCTATGAATAATAGAATAAAAAGGTAACAAAATTCCTTTCTTATAACTTAGATCTCGAGTGAGGAAAATACATATGAAAAGAAGCTTCATTCTTTCTGTTTGCAATTCCAGTGTGGTGAAAAAAAAATGAGAAAACAAAAACTGTGCCTCTAAGCCACTGATGAAAAGAGCAGCAGAAGACACCAATAGGAAATAATCCATCTCATTGTGAGTTGATGCCAAATAATTCTGAACAATAACCCATACTCCTGACTATGCATAATTGACCCGTGCATTCTGATAGTATGTCAAGCTGAAGAAATTTCCCTCCACCTTTCTAGGTCCTTCTGGCTGGTCTCAGAATAAAACTGACATGAGAAAAATTAACAGGCAAAAATCAAATAAAAGTTTAATAACATGTATACATGGGAGAGACCTGGATTTGAGTAACTCACCAAAATGGCAAAAGTGCTCACCTTACATACGATCTTCAGATGAAGACAAAAGAGGATGCTGAGGTAGTGGTTTGGGACTTTAAAGGAGAGGAAGGAAATTCACATGGAGGTGGAAAAGCATATGTTTGGTTAACTGATATTGGCTGGGTCTTTGCCGTGGACTTTGATCTCCAGGCCCTCCTGAGTTTCCCCACCACATCTAGCATATTCCTTGCAGATATCTCTGGGGTAGTTCTATTCTGGGAACAGCTAAGTGGGAGGTGAAAAAAAAACCCACTTCCTGAGTTTTTAATTTCTTAAAAATAATCAACCGAAATTAATGCTCATACCTGTTGACCAAAAAAAAAAAATGTTCAGAAGTCTGCTAATATGAAAACAGTTTAATTGAGGCTTTAAGAATTGCAATTCAGGAGACACAGATTCTGGTAAAACTGAGTGTTCCAAGGAAGAGGAAGAGTCAGAGGCATATAGACACGAAAGCCACAAGAATTGTTAAAGTTGCCTGGCTGTGACTGATCAGGAAATATTTGTCCTTAAAAGAATCATAAGTCGTTTTAAGGCAAGTGTCCTGGCAGATGTTCTGGATGCCACTGTTAGTACAGTAAGTGGTCAAGAGGTCAGATTCCATCCACGCTGAGACATGCATAAGTCACACTTCCTTAATGGCCTCCTGCCACCCGTTTGAGAGCTCTCTTAGCAATAACTCTATTCTAGTTTTCTTTCTGCGTGCCAAACAGATGCATTTTGGAGTGGCAAATTTTGCTCCCCTACTTCAATTTCTAAATTATGATCACAAAAACTGTTTGACAATTAACTTTTTCTAGTCATACATAATATGCTAATATGCCCATTTATCTTCAAGCATCCCTTTCTAATGTAAAGATGCAACAGGAGCTAAATTTCATACTTCTTTGATCTCAAAATACAAGCACAACTTTTAGGCATCTTATTAACTGAAGACGGTGTGGCTTTTCAATGGTAAAACAACACTCTAGGTTGACTATTGCAGAATTTCAGTACAACTGAAGATAATATCTGTCATTATGAATACAGGTAATTACTGCAAGAAATGACTCTTTACTGATTGTGGTGTTGCAATATGGGGGAATCTACTAGAGGGAAGTACTGAGTAGTTATCATTAATTGTATATTTATTATGCTGGGCATCACAGTGTGTTTTGTATCTTGTTTTTGAGGGGAGAGTAATTAGGTTGTTATTACTATTATTATTATTATTATTTTATTTTTAATGAAGGTACTGGGGTTGAATCCAGGACCTCATGCATGCTAATCATGCACTCTACCACTTTTAAGCTATATCATCCTCTCCTGTTTTGTATTTATTTATTTATATATAGAATCAATTCAATAACAGTATAAGTTGTTTTCATTATTTCAATTTTAAAGACAATAAAATGGGTAATTAAATAAAAATTCCCATTATTACACTCAGAAAATAAATGTAAGTAAAAGAGATAGAATTCAAATCCAGGTGGTCTAATTCTAGATTTTATAGGATTGCATATATGAGGTCTCAAATATACTGCCATTCCACAAAAATTAGTCACCGACAGCTCAGAGGATTTGAGATATGCAAAAGGCGGAAGAATTAATACATTCCTACGGAAACCTCGTTCTCTAAACTGGGAAATAGGGCATATGTAAATACAGATACAGCTATGTATGTTTTTCATCTTCCTTTATTTGGCCTCCTTATGCTACAATACTACCTGCAGAGTAATGTGGAGCACACCCTTGCTTCTGGTTACTCAGAAATGATAGCTATATTATACTAAGTTTCCTTATCTTGACATGCTGTTTTCATTATGCCACTTTGGGATGTGATGAATCAATTCTAACCATGTACCTTTTTTATACAGACTCATAAAACTTCAGTACTGTGGCATAAATACAGCCCTCTTAGCATTTTTGGCATGAAGGTAAGGAAATAAATGTATCAAGTTCAGCTCTCAATACACCATGAATTGCTACACTTCTTTTCAAAAATTTTTTTCATTTCTGAAATTGGGTATAGGGTCTGGTAGAAAAGGGAGAGCACAGATTGTGAGAAAAATGGGAAGGCACAACTGATAAATTGCCTCCTATGAGCAAAGTCTTGAAAGAGTAGATACAGGTGACAGGGTAAGGACATACATAATAAAACCATCTATTTAGGTTTACCATTTGTGCCAGGTAGTACAGAAGGTGAATTCCAAAAAATAAGTTGAAAACAAACTATATTTAAGGATTCTGTGTGTGCGTGTTTTCAGGCAGTTGTCTCTGCTGTTAATCATTCTGAGGAATAATTTTCTTAATTGATAAAGTGAGTTGTTCATTTTGCTTAAGGAAAACAGAAAGAAAGTACAGAATTTGAGTCACACTTAGAATGCTGGATTAAGTGATAAGATTACTTATGAATATTTTAAAGGATTTTGTGTAGATTTCTATATTTATCAAAGGAGTAACTAGATTACATAATAGCATTATACCATTTTTCTGAGCTAGGACACAATGGAAACTTTGCATAAAAGCCATACATTAACAGATTTTAAGAAAAAAGTATTCCGGGTAGCAGAAAAAAAGATACACAGTCTTGGTATTAATATGTATGAAAAGTGGAATAAATAATAAATTTGAATTTGTCACATCTCTCACTAAAAATTTACCCTACGTTAATTGAAAAATAAAAAATAATGTGCTCACATGAGTGGGCTCCCCCATCATACTACCAAGGACCCCCCCACCCCAAACAAAAAAAAAGAAAAGTAAAAAATAATGATCATTTATTCCAACATTCTTCACTTCATTATGGTCTTTGGTATTGTTGTTAAATAGTTTCAGAATATCCCCTAATATTAGGGATAGTCAATCTCTTCTGGTGGTGGAATTCAAATAAACTGCAAATTAAAGGAAAGAAGCTATTCTGTTGTATGATTATACACCAAAAATATCTCAGAGTTTGCATAATTTAATTTGCACATTAATTCCACTGCTCTCAATAAAGGGCTGATATAGAAAGTATTACCCCTCATTCCTTAAGCAGATATAAGATTTTTCTCCTTGAATATCTTTTTAAATAAGCATTTAATCTTAGAATAGTAGACTTATAGAAAAGATAATGCACATTTTCTATATACCCTATATCCAGTATCCACTATTATTAGAATCTAATATTAATATGATAAATTTGACACCATTTCTGAATTAATAAAGATGCATTATTATTAACTAAAGGTCATACTTTACTCAGATCTCCTTAGTTTTTACCAAATGTCTTTTTCTGGGTTCCAAAAACTCATCCAGAATACAACATTGTATTCAGTCATCATATCTTCTTAGGCTTCTTTTTGTTGTGACAGTTTTTCAGATTCCCCTAGTTTTGATGCCCTTGACAAATTTGATAAGTAATAGTAAGCTGTTTTGTAGAATGTCTCTCAATTAAGATTTGTTTCATATTTTTCTCATGATTATACTGGAGTTTTGGGTTTTAAAGATCAAGACCACAGAGGTAAAGTGCCATGCTCATCGCACCACATCAGGAAACACACTAACAACATGACTTAGCGTTCTTCATGTTGACTCTGATCACATTCCTGAGATAGTATTTGTTTGGTTTCTGTAAAGTAACTTTTCTTTCTTTTTCTATACGGCATTTTTAAAAAGAAAGTCAGTATGTGTAGCTTACTGACTTACTCTATACATACTTAAGGAGTGAGAAGTTACAAATGTCATTATACACGAAATTATACAGTGTATTTCCTTTTCAGACTGGAATCTTTTATATAACATTATGCATAAGATTCATTCATGTTTTTGTGTGTCTTGATAAGACACGTCTTTTCAGTCGCTCAATAGTAACTCATAGTATGAATATAGTTTGTTTACTCATAAACCTACTAAAAAACATGTATTGTCTTAATAGTGTTTTCACGAACAGAGATTTTTTTAATTTTCATAAAGTCCATTTTAACAATTTATTTTCTTTCATGGATCGTGCTATTTCGTCTAAAAACTTATCATCAAACCCAAGATCAACACCGTTTTCTCCTAGAAGTTTATGCATTTTACAATTTCTTCTGTGATGCATTTTGAGTTAAACTGTGTGGAAGGAATAAGGTCTGTGGCTAGATTTTCTCTCTTTTTTTTTATTTTTCCATATGTTTTCTTGAAAATTATTCATTATCCACTGACTTATTTTTGTGCTTTGTCACATTAATTAACTCTGTGTTAATCTGTTTCTAGGGTCTCTATCCTTTCCATTCTTTCATGTATGACCAATACTATACTGTCTAATATTGTTGTAGCTTCAAAATAAGTCTTGAAATCTGATAGGGTGAGTTCTTCAAATTTGGTTTCTTTTGACAATTTTCTGTTGTCTATTAGCTCCTTGGTTTCCATATAAATTTTAGAAGAATTTATCAGTATCTGTGAAAGAACTTGCTGGGATTTTGCTTGCTTTAAATCCAAATTGGGAAGAATTAACTCTTAACAATATTGAGCCTTTCAATACATGAACACAAAATATTTTCATTTATTTCGATATCTGATTACTATAATCAGTTTTGAAGTTTTCCACTTATAAACTCTACACTCATTTTGTTAGATTTATAGTATTTTATTTTGGGGGTGCGATTGTAAATCATATTGTTTTAATGTCAAATTCAAATTGTTCATTGCTAGTTTATAGGAAACTAATTGACTTTTAAAAGTGTATTGAGACATTGTAACTGACTATACTTCAATTAAAAAAAAAAAGAAAAAAGGAAAAAAAGCATACTGACCTTATATCCTATAGTCTTGTTCTACTTGCTTAGTTGCAGAAGCTTTTTTTGTTTCTCTGTTTGCTTTGTAGATTATGTGGTCTTTTCTACATAGATGATATGGTCATCTGCAAAGAAAAGCAGTTTTATTTCTTCCTTTTCAGTTTGGACACATTTATTTTTGTGTTTTATTGTACTAGCTAAGAATTCCAGCTTCTAATGTCGAATTGCAGTGGTGAGATAGGACATGCTTGGCTTTTTCCTGGTACCAAGATAAAACTTCCAATCTCTCACCATCAAGTATAAATCTTAGCTGTAGGATTTTGTAGGTATTCTCTATCAAGTTGAGGAGCTCTCCTTCTACTCATATTTGGTTAGAGTTTTTATCACAAGTGAGTGTTAAATTTTGTCAAATGATTATTCTGTTTCAATTCATAAGCCATGATGGGTTGCATTTTTAATGATGAACCTGTCTTGATTACTTTGAATAAATCCCCAAATAAATAAAATTCTCTGCTACTTTTCCATTAACTCACCCCAGCGCTTAAAAACTTTCAAGCCTTTTGTGTCAACAGAGGTGAGTTCAGTCTCTTTCCTCAATTGCAATAAAGTCTTCCTTGCCTGTTTAACTCCATTCAGTGCAATTTTTTTCTTTGACAGTATCAGATGCTTCAAACTCCTATAATATCCTTAGGTTTATCTTCCATATTGACTTCCTTATGTACTTATCCACAGAGAGAGTGACATTAGCTATAATCTACTCTTATTTATATATATATTGTAGCCCTATGGATGTTTTGGTGTTACTTTGAAGGGAAGAAAAGAACATTCTATAAATACGATTATATCTTAGTCACTATTACACCTGTGTTTGAGAGCGCTCTCCTTCACAAGTGTTTCCCCACAATTTTCCCCCTCTAATCTCTATTTTTTTGCATAGCTGCTGTATTTCCAATTTTTTTTTTCTGAAGTCATGTGAAGCCATGACTCCTGATGACTTTAGTGAGGCAGAAAGACTAGAAGAAGCTGGAGTTGGAAGAAGTGTCCCCCTACTCCAAGAGCAAATTTCAGAATATGCTGGCTAAGTTCCTTTGCACTGGAGAGTAGTCCTTTGCTACGGAGAAGTCTCTAGGCTTGTTTCAAAATGTTTACTCTTGGCTTCTCCCGCTAGAGCTGAAAGATTTGTCTCATGTATTCACTGTAAGAATCTCTTGGATAGTTCATGTAAGAATTTCTGAAAGAAAGCTCGAGAAAATGTTGGGAAAATCCTAACCCTGAATCCCCTGGAGTTTCTTCTCCTCAAGTTAGTCTAAACAGTGTAACAATTTCAAAATCTGTGTTACAACTGAATCCATTTTTGATGCTTCCCTTGTTTATACTGTTTGTTCTAACTTTTTAATATGCCTTGTAATTTTTTCTTGAATGTTGAATATCCTCTGTTGGAAATAAGAACTGAGGTAAATAAGGCCTTTCTTATAAATAAATATTAACAAATAGCCAATATTTATCTGGCTAGGACTTGTGTTACTGGCTAGGAGTGTTTTATTATGTTTGATAAACCTATAGATGCCTGAGATTTTATTTCCTTTTAGCGTCCTCACTTGGTATCCCCTATTGTTTTTGGGTCTCTGAGAACTTCTTCTAAAACAGAATTTGTACCTGATAGTTCTTTCCCTTATAGTTATTTAACCTGTAATCCACTGCTTTTAAACCAGAGGCCTATTGATATGGTTGTAAAATGTGAGAGGATGAAAAGGAGTTTGGATCAAAATGGCAGAAAAGAAGGATGTGAAGATCACTTCCTCTCACAAATACATCCCACATACATCTACACATGGAACAATTCTCACAGAATACCTACTGAACTCTGGTAGACGATCTCTTATAATCCAAACTACAAGAAATATACCACATAACTTGGTAGGATAAAAAAAGAAAAAGAATCAGGACAGAACTTGTGTCCCTGCAAGCTGTGAAAGAGGAAAGGTTCTCTCACCAGATAAAATAAATAATATAAAAATACTTTTCAGTGTTTAGTAACTGTGAAATAATTTTGTGTAGTCAAAAGATCAAACTAACAATGTGTATTAAATATTCTACTATTAGCTAATGAAAAGAATAGAGACACCAACACGTCATCTAGCAACTTAATGATTGTCTAACAACTTCCAGATTGTCCATTAAAATCAACTTGAAAAGCACTCTACTGTGCTAAATAATAAGTTTTAAATGTTTCTTTATACCACTACATTTTATGGTTTATAACCCCATATAAGTTTCTTGAAATTTGTGCATCAATTTAGCAAACACTAACTGCAGTATTGTAAGTTTTAGGTTTGAATAAAACCTAGGTTTCCAATGGACAAAAATGAAAGAATGTTATTTTTTATGTAGAAATATATTACATTTGAAATTTTGTATTTAAATGTGCCTTACACCTTTATTCTAGTTTAGCTTTTTATATCCAACATATACAAACATGCACAAATAAAATTCTCACACAAAATACATGCAATGTAATGAAAAAAATGCTTGTCAAAAATAACATTTTTGTTTCAAGTTCTATCCAACTAGTTCTCACTTTTTTTGTGCTTAAAAACACTCATATAAATCCAAGTTTAGCTTGGCATAAAGTTCTTCTCATATTTTATTTTTCCTGATTAATTTTCCACTGCTTCTTAGCAAGCACCAGAGGAACCAATTCTACTGGAGAATTGACCATTCCCTGACCACATCATGCCTTTTTAAGTCTTCAGACCTTTTCAAACACTTTCTCTCAACTGGCATACTTGTTTTCTCGTATCTCAAAGTTATCTTCCACATTCTTATCAAAAATTACTTCTTTGTCATCTTGTGATTCACTGTACATGAATCATATACTGCCATTAACCACAAAAGGAATTGAAACAGGATTGGGCATCCTTAATTTACTGTGGAATATTTCCAGTTAGAAAAATGTGAAAGTAGCTTCACATCCTCAGGAAAGAATTTCATGGTAGCACATCCATAATTAAAGTATTCAAGGACTCCTCAATGTACAAGTAGTCTCTTCAATCATCAACTTATAGATCAAAACACAATGAAAGGGAAACCTTGTTCCCCACACTGTTTTCTAATGATACATAGTTGATTAATCGTGAAATGAATTATTAATCAGAAATGAATGTATAGGAAAGTAAGTGAATAACCTCAGTCTGAAAATATATTATATTTACCTTTAGTTCATGAACATCCTTATGGACCTAGGAGGTTAACATTATATCAAGTCCTTAGCATCACAAAGATGTAGGATATCATCATATTTATATTATTTATTGTTTGATTCAAGCTTTGCTGCTTTTATCTGCTTATTTTTTCAATTCAGTTATTCACTTGATATTTATTTGCACAGCTACTATGTACAGAGCAGTGTATTCAGATTTTGTGGTATATTTGTTTAAAATGAACCCTATTTTCGCAGAGCTACATTCTAGTGAGTAGGGCAAACAGATAAGCAATGAACATAATGAATACATAAATTTTACAGTATGTAAAAGGAAGATAAGTGCTATAGAAAAACAGCATGGCAAAATAATTTGGAAATGTGGGGAGCAAATAACAGGTTATAATTTTAGATATAAGGGTTGAGAAAACTTTCATTGAGAAGTGACAGAGTTGTGGCTTTGTCTCAGGAAATACTGTTCCAAACAGGAGGGATGGCTAGTGAAAATGTCCCAAGACAAAGTAAATGTTCCACAACTTCTGGGAAGAGAAAGGAGGCAGTGAAGCAGGCTAGAAGCAAGCACAGATCACTAGGCAGAGAAGGGGGAGATGTAGTTAGAAAAAGGTTAGATCATACTGTGCCTTGAGAGTGGACTTTTTGAGTATTGCTTTAGACAGGATTACATAAATAGTTAAACATCATTGCTTTTAGAAATATTTGAACCTACAACAGGCATATTGTTTACAATTTTGAATATATAAATGTATGTGTGTACACTTGTAAACTTGCACAGTTGAACACTTTTTGCTAATGATTCTTTTTTACATATAAAAGTACAAAATCTAGGACAGCTTAAAGGACATATTAGATAGCGGGTATAACTTCTGTAATACAATCTTAACTTGTTCCATACATAAATATTATTTATTCACTCTTTCAACTAGAATTACTCACTAAAATCTAATACTGATCAGCAAATTTACAAATCTGTAAAATAGCTGCCATTATTTCTAAGTTCTACCAAAAATTTTAGTGCTTTAAATGTTCCCAAAGCTATTAACACAATTGCTAATTAGTGTTGGGAGGGCTTTTTTATGCACAGAAAGATAAAAGAGAATCTCTTGAAGATATATTCTATTTTGCTATTTTATAGTTCACATACTTTCAATTAAAAAAAGATTAGAGTTAAATTGGTATTCCAATTATGGAAATTTTATACTGTAATAAAGAAGTGTATTACGCAGCGCTCGACTGTTACAAAAATGATACTTCAATATAAATAGAAAAGTGGATAATGGGGCATTTTGGTTTGCTGCATGAAAAATTTATTATGTAACTACAATGTAAAAGAAGAGGTATACTGACTCTTAAATATAATTTATAATACAAATATATGTGTACCTTTATAAGATAAAGTCAGAAAAGTTTGATTCCACTGTAAAGTCAATCCATATTTTTGTAGAAAATTAAAATACTATTTTCAGAATTATTTCTCTTCCTCCCACTTAAAAGATTTTTCCCCATGACTCAATTCAGCTTCATGATATACAACGATCCTGACATTCTGTTGGCTTTCAAATGACATTATCTTACAGCTTAAAATTAGCTTAGCTTACTGTCAGTTTGTTAGGATGCTTTGGCAATATCACCGGAACCAGAGATGCACTATGGAAATACTGAATGATCTGAGTTCTTACTTTCTGCTGCTATTTTATTACCTCCAACATAGATGCTAGTCAAAAACTAAGACAAGTCAAACTTTTGTCATCAAAACACATTCTATCAATTTTCAGTTCTAAAAGTAGTATGAAGATACATCACTAAAGCCAAAACACATATAGATGAGGTTTACCACTGAGCATTTGTTAGTATAAAGATAAGGGAAAAAAAGATTTCATTTACTCTGGTTTTATTATAGTTTTAGGTAATATCTATTTGAAGAAGCAGCAAAGAGCTGACCAAACATCCCCTTTACTGTGAATTGTTTTGATTCTAGATTTATGACTTTGAGACTCAATTTTGTCTGTTACTGCTCAAGACTATACATAAGCCACAAATCCTGACCTACTCTATTCATTTATGTCTTTATTGATTAAAAAAAAAGATTAAAAAAAAAGATGTACTGAATTCAAAATAAATGAAACATTATGCTGGCTTCCAAGTAACAGTCAAATAGAAAGAACAATTTCATAAACCAAGAATTTAAAGTAATTAGAGAGCAATTTGGAGCACAGAGAAGAAAACGTTCTCTCTCCATTCATTCTGAGACTGTTAAATTACATAATAATTTCTTGATAACATTAACAACTGCAACACAAGTTGATTAGCTAATGTATAAATGTTATTAGATGGTCATTTTTTTCTACCCCTGCCATCAGTCCATTTTTTTTAAACAAATACATAAAATAGGGTAGTCTAGTTAAGCATCAAAAGCACTGAACTTAGCAAAATAAGGATTGATGGAAAACACCAATCCATTGTTGGTACATATGACTAGCCTGCTTATTAGCTAAAAAGTAAAGATGGCCACAGTCTCAGGTTGAGTCTCCAGAAACTAACACTGATACATGATTCATGTGAAAATGATTTCTTTAAGGATTTCCTTCTCAGTTAAAAGTCGTAGAAAGTATGGGCCTTGGGAAGGGAAGGAAGCCAAAGTACCATGAAGTTAACTTGGACTCACTATTTCAGGGAAGCAAGCATCTGGGAGTTCTGGAGACCATGAAGATCAAGTTGTCCCCATCAGGGGGTAGGGGCAACAGTATGCTAATCCTTCCTCACCCTCCAGGCATTGTTTAAGAGCTAAGGTAAGAGGTGGAAAGGTGTTACTGCCCAGGGATTTCCACTCTTGCTGCCCATAGGGAGAACAGTTCCTGGTACCCTGAGGACAGTACACAAGCACAAAGACTCAAGTGTTGGTGATTGAAGAGGATTATAGGGGAGTATTGACAGTTATCTGCTGGGGTCAGTTTGGAATTCTTCAAATTTTAAAGTTCTCTTTAAGGATAATTTATGTTGAAATTTTTGCTATAATTACCATTATAAAAATTATTGTGATTGGGGACTATATTGTTATTAGGTTTGTTTATATAATGTTTATTAACCAATAATATTAATAAACATGAGAAAATCTCAAAATTTAGAGAATTACAAAAACTTCCCAGTCATAGAAGAACCATATATTAGTCAAGTAAATATTCTTTGTCTCTTACTCTTTTTTTTTAGTAAATCATAAATTCTTGATATACGTATTTACTACTACCCCAAAACTTTATAAAGTGTTTGTATGAAAATAATTCTAAGTAAGTAACTATTTTTTTAAAGTTAATTTCCATGAAAAAAAAACATGAAAATCCTACAGATGACATTATATTTAATGGTGAAGCAAACTGTTTTGCCCAAGTTTGGAAATTAGGAAAAGATGTCCAGTGTCATGTGTTTTATTTGACCATATGCACTGGAATTCCTAGCAAATGAAATGAAGTAAGGCAAGAAAAAAATCATAAAGATTGGAATTTAAAGAGAAAATCCATTTTTTGGATGGCATGATTGTAAACATGGAAAACTCCAAATAATATGAAAAATAAATTATCAAAATTATGATGTAAATTTATCAAGGTCACAGGATATAACATCAATATTAAAACTTAATTGTATTTATACTTTTCAACATGAAACTAATGAATACTAAAAAAAATGTGTACTGACAAAAGCTTAAAAACAGAAACAATTAATTTAAAAGTGAATGAAATTAATTTAAAAAGTGAATTTTCTACAAGGAAAATTCAAAAATTTCAGAGATTTCAAAGAAAACATTTTAAAACTGAGATACATGCTTTTAATGAAAAATTGAAATTATCAAAATTATTATATAGTTTAAAGAAACTGCAATCAACTACTTGATACGCTCAAAACACATTTAAAATATTTGTTAAACTGATTTATCTGACAAAATTTTAAAAAAATAAAATGATTTTGCAGGCATATGTCTTTAATAACTCAGACAGTCTTATTACTGAATTTCACAAAACTTTTCAGTTTACACAACTTGGAGCTCTTTACTCATCTTTCATAAATACTTTTCAGTTTTTAAATTTTATTTTGCTGAAAGGCATAGCTGTTGACAAGTGACAAACTGAAATACACAGTGCTAATTTTCCAGATTCTGTTTGTACAAGTGTGACATTCTATTATTGGGTTTCATGTTTGGTTAAAAAATAAAAAAGGAGCTATACTTAATCTGAATCTCTAATATTTGCAGTGTTTCATGATGTAGAAGTTATCAGAACATACTTCATATACACAGATGATCTTTTAGTGTATATGATATCAGAGAGATGCAAATAAAGAAAATGTTTTTTCTATTATCCAAGCAGCCATATTCTATTTTTAAAAATCATTTTTCTTAAATCTTCTGGAATAGTATATTATCTTGTATCCAATAGAATCAACCACTCTGTGGTGCTAACAGTAAGGAGTAAATATTTGCGGCTCTCTCTTACTTAGACTCACTTCCTGCTTAATGTTCACAGTGCCTCTTTGCCATTGCTTTCCATAACATTCCAGAGTGTACCTAATTTATTTTTCATTCAAAGTCAGGATTGTATTCTAAATGCAATATCTTGGGCAGAACTCCTCATCATTTCCTTCAAAGCTACTTGCATTTTAGTATGTGAAGTACAAAGAGGACTTGCAAAAGAAGTTCTAGTTTAGATTATGAATCTAGACTCACTTCAGTTATTCCCGCTTAAATTTATTTCATACATCAAGACGCAACCTTCTATTTCATACTTTTTAACCTCTTTACAGAGTTGTTAATTTACTTACATTTATTGCACATGTTGAAAGAATACAATTTGATATGTTTTGACTTATTCATCCCTTAAACCAGATTCAAAGGGGAACAACACGTAGGCCTTGTCATTTGAAAGTTAGGTGAAATTCTTATAAATATCATGTACCTTCCAAAGGGCCTAGGAAATACTGATACTTTGTCATGGTAATATATTGAGTATTGCAAAAACAAATCGCTTAAAATGAATTAGAGCCAAAGCAAAGCATGATTTAGAGCAAAAACATACATTACCTTAAAACAAAAATCACAGAAATTATGACATCTCTAATTCTGTAGGTTAACATAAAAATTCAGTGTACAGTTATTTTAAAACATAATTATAATGAAAAAATTGAAAAATACTATTTTATCAGCATTCTTCATATTGACTAAAAACTTATTTAAATGATAACTCAGCTAGTTAAAAATAAATATAATAGATGAAAACTATGAATGCAGTTAAATAGCCTGAAATTATAGTACTTGGTTAGAAAAAGATAGCAAGGGCATACAGAGTGGCATAAACCTGAGAAGAATTAATTTCGAGAAAATCTCTCTTATGAAAGTCAATCTCCTCAGCTTAAAGAACAATAGCATATTCTCATGAACTAAGGATATCCTGTTAGGGTAAAATAAATGATTTTGCTTCTGTTAGAATGGTAATTTTCTACTCTAGTCTCAGTTTATCATGATATGTTACAAAGGGAATTCCCATATAAAGTATAATTTAAACGTTGTACTTCATACTCATTTTCTTAATCATAAGGGAAACTCAAATATTAATCCATTTCATGAAATTCACCTTAGGTGGAAGAGAAGTGATCTTTATATATTTCACTTTCATGCCTGTCTAAGTAGTGCCACGTTGATATACCCAGTAAGGTTAAAAGACTATTTACATGTGTATATTGTATATACCAAACATATATTCACATTAGTTTAAATTACCACTTCAAACTTTTACAGACAAAGGCTTATGAATAATTGGATGAGTCATCTAGAGTGCCATAAATATAAAGAACCAATGTAGGTAAAAAATCCATTTCCATTTGATCATTTATGAAAACTCCAGATGGGTCAGAGTAGATGTTGTATATATGTAATCAGATTTCCTAATCTGCAAGGGCCTTTTCTTTATAGAGTTGGCTAACAATTTATAAATGTTGTTATTTAATGTCCTTCAGATTCCTTGCATTAAAAGGTGATGAGGAGGGAAGAGTTACCTAAACCCAAAGAGATCATTTTGTAGACAAATCCCATGCTAAAGGGTAAGTGGTCTTCAATTTCCCTTGATTGTGTATGATATTATTATATATTTTCAAGTCCTCATTTGCCTTTGTCATTGCACTAATTTTGCAGTGATTGGATACATATATGTATGGATCAATATGCCATCTTGAACCAGCAAGCCAGAAAAATACACTTCAAAGGAAAAATAAAAGATACTAGTAAGAAATAATAAATCAATGGCATTATAAATAATTTATGATGATAGTTACTGTATTTACAGAGAAAATGCTTAAAGTAAAGTAGAACAGATATTCTTAGAGAAAGATTTTTTTCATCAAGTGTGGGGATATTACAAATTGATAAAGTAACAACTGGATTTTATTTCCTACTAATACTTCAAAATACAGTAAAGTAGGCAAACGCTGATATTTTTACTGCAGTAATAGGGAAAAAGTTATGTTATTGAATTTAACAACAATTTTTTTTTTACAGATTATTAGTTAATATTCTCTCTCTATGTATCTACTCTGTGGATACAGAAATAACTACTCACATCACCATAATGATTATATTTGATTTTACAAGTAGAATAAATTATGTTCCCTCCATGTCCCCATACGCTTTTGTGTGTAAACACAAAAGCAAGAAGAAAGATTATAATGAAAAAGAAGATACTAAATATGGACAGGGTGAAAATTTATTTGGTTTCAAGTCTCTAAATCAAAACAATTTTTAATATTTAAAATCTACTTAAGTCACTCAGTTAATGCTAAGCCATTCATTTATTCCACAAAATGCACTGGTTGCTTATGCTACATAAAGCACTAACTGGGATTTGGGGATGTGGTGTATGTAAAATAAACAATCTTCCCAACATTCTAATGAAGAAAGATGTAATAAAACTATAAACTATTCTGTTAAATAGTGGTGATTGCAATACAATTGCAGGAAAATGAGAAAGATATCACTAGATATAATGGAGCAAGTTGGATACTGCACTCAAGGGAGTCCAGTCTAAAGTGACATTTAAGGAGAGATCTGAGTGATGAGAAGGCATTCTGAGAAATATGTAGTCAGAAGTAAAGAGGAAAAAATCCTGGAAAAGAGTTTACTTTGTATAATGCAAATGACCCAAGGCAGGAATAAGCTTCCGGTGTTTCAGAAACAACAAGACAACAACATTTGTAGATAGGGTTTTAGGAATTAAAATAATACTAGGAAATTACTGCAGAGAATTAACCAGGAGCCACGTTTGCTTTATCAGTCCTTATGAATCACGATGAGAACGTTTTATATCATTCTCAGTGTAATGGGATTTTTTCTTCAGAGAAGTGACTTTGCTCTGATTTTATTTTTTGAAAGATAACTTGGCCTGATGTATGAAACATTCATCATAATAAGGTAAAAAGGGTAACAGAGAAATACAGTCAAATCTTTCATAATACTACTGTCTTAAGATGGATTCACTAAGTTCAGGGCCTAAGATGGAAACTGTTTAGGGAAGAAGAATAAAGAAGGGGAAGAAGCTGCTTGAGAATGGGATTTTAGGTGAAGATCAGCTTCATTCTTGTCTCACCGGGGGCTCCAGAGAGGCTCCCACCTTGAGATAAGGGGACAGGGATTATAGGCCCTAGTGTAGTCAGTCAATGCATCAGTATGTCACTGAACACAGACCATCAGGAATGAGGGTGAATGGGTGTAACTCTCAGGCACTTCCAGGAAAGGTGACCTCGTTTTCCCAGGGACCATCTTCTGGAAGGTTTCAATTGCGAGCCATTAGTCTAAGCACCACAGGAGCTAGTGTATGGGTGTAAAGAAAGAATTGGTAAACAGAAGAAGGTCAGAAAAATCAATTTTGAAGGGAAAAAAATAAAGAAATCAATGGCATTATAATGGTCCATAATGAAAATTATGATATTGACTGAGAAAATAATTGAATAAATAAAGTATAGAATTTGATAATCCTATAGAAATATTTGTTGTTTGGTGGGACAAGAGAGTAGACTCAGTGGAGGGGCCACTTACTATTTTTATAATATTACTTTTATTAGACAATAATGAAGTACAAACTTATGAATCAGTGTTAATTTTCTATTAGAATGAACTCTTTGACTACAGTATGTTAATGGAAATAATACCACTGAATCATAAAGCATGCTTGCAATGGCACCTAGAAACAAATGATCGCTGAAAAGAATTGCCAAATGGTCATGCCAACCATCAGTTCTTCCACTACATTAAATTAAACCTGACCTTCTAATAAATTAGATCCCAGAGCTACATATATACACTACACAATTTTAGGAAAATGTGTTTATGAATTTATAATTTAACATAGTCACAGATATTGTCAGAAGTTATGCAAAATTTTAATAAGTGGAATATGTATGAATCTTTTGTAAAATTGTGATTAGAAACAGTGTTAATTGTATTATTTAAAACTTTATATAAAATTAATACAGTATATTTCTCTTTGAGTTCAGTGCTAAAAATAAAAATGCTTTTCTAGTCTGAAAAATAAATGTGCTCATTAAAATTGATAAAGCATCTATATAATCTATTAAATTTCCTTTGCCACAGTTAGGTAACCCAGAGAAAGTAAACAAAGCCAAATATGCTAAATGTTAGTTTTTCATACAAAGTAGTCTTTTTCACCATCTCTCTTACATAATTTTTTAGTTTCTTATATTATTACACAGTCAAGCTTTTAAGTGGATTATATTGTGAATTCACCACACTTTCATTGCCTGGGACTAGAGCAGATAGTATAAACAATGCTGAGAAAGCTGCAGCAGAGCATTTCATTTTGAAAGTTTGGAAATTACAAAGACACAATGACAGTACAAATCTCTAAATTTCTATAAATATCTGCTTTTAGAAAGTCAAAGTGAGTTTACATAATTAATTAAGCAGGTGCAATGATTAATTTCAGATACTCAGTGTTCAATGGGTAGTATGTGATATGACCACATTACAATGCAGAATTATACTGTTTGTCATAATTCATTGCTACAAAGAAATATATTTATTCAAAAAACATATTTGCTTTAAAGTATGTCATTTTCAATATGAAGTGTTATAATTTGATATGTATAAATTAGATTGTGTTTGGCTATCATGTTTAAAAATATGATTGCATTGGGCACTTACGACTTCTAATTAATGAAATATTGAAATTAAAGAAGAAAAGTAAATTGGTGAAACAAGGTCAAAATCATAACAATTGTTACAGGCTTCAGCTCTGTCACTTAGTAGCAATGGTTCAGAATATTTTGCTCAGTTTCTCTGAGACAAATATTCTCATCTGTAACAATTTGAGAAACATGGGATGTAATTACCATGTGACATCTATGGTATATTGAATTTACCTTTTACTTCACTTACTGTTTATGGTTTTGCCTTTCTCACATAATTATTGTGTTGATTTCAGTGGATGAGAGAACAACTTCTAAATTTCAAATCTAGTGCTTGTCGTAGTTCATGGATTATCATAAAGCAAAATATGTTTCAGTTGTAGCTCTTATCCTATAAAAAATGTATTTTTTCTTTAATATTTAGTTAATGTCTTCATTTGTAAGGTAAGGACATTAATAGACTAGCATTCTGACTCAGTCACAGCCTTCAAGTATGCCACCCTGGTCCATACATCTACACGTGGGTGTTGGGCCAGCAAGAAGAGAAGACCAGGTATGTGAAATGATGGAAGGGATGACCAGAAGACTGAATTAGAATGTCAAAGTAATTAGCATAATAAACTTCCTCTCAATTTGTCTGTTACTGATTTGTAAAAAATCCAATTTTATGAACACTTGCATGGTGGCAAAGGACTCAAACAAGCAATGGCAATATGCATTCTGAGCCAAGAAGTAACGACATTTGTCCAGTAGTCAGTTTGAGTTAGAGATGGATCCCAGTCAGTGGCTAGAAGCACACAGGAAGGGATTTGATCATCAAGGATACCTTTGTAACCTGGGCACTAGGACAGTGTCCACCTTGCATATTTTCTCCTCCAGAGAATGAGATGGCTTTGCCAGAGCTAGTTGCCTTCCAGAGCACAGCCAAGATTTATCCAAAGGAAAGGTGCCAGTACCAGAAAAATTGCCCTTCAATGAAAAACTTAACTGTTTACTGCAACCTTTAGAGTCATCTAATTCTACAGAAGCTCTGCATTTGTTACTCACTCTGAGTTTTTTATCTGTGAGACCTTTCTTTTTTTCATATTTTGGGGAAATTAACTTTTAATAATGGAAGTCTCATTAAGGTGACTAGTATATTAACCTGGCAAAACTATATAAACTTCATCTTCATGGTGGTTCATCTCATGGGCTGCTTGAGCCAAGCAACAACTTTTCCAACCTTCCCTTCCAATGTGAGAAAATTTTGAAGACTCTATTTTCCTATTTTAAGTGTCTCTCTATTATATTTATGTTGTTTTGGTTTTGGTTCACTTACAACTGACATGTTATTTTGCATTGCAGCAATGACTAAAGATTTAGTTTTATGGTTTGATCATATGGTGAACTCTGTTTGTTTTAGATATCTATTTTCTGTTGGGTGAGAGACCACAGAGAGTCTAGTGTGTTAAGTCTTACTTGTTTGCTTGCATACTTTTTTGTTTTGAGCTCAAATCACTTCAGGATTTCATTTCTACCAGGAGTAAAACAGCTATCTGGTAACTAAATATGTGATTCTTTTCTTTTTTTAGGCTTCTGTTTATACCACTGACACATGGTTTAAGTTGCACAATTGAAGCTATAAATCCTCTGTGTGCTTATATGTCTATGTGTCAGGAAATCAGAAGCATCTTTACTTTTCATTGAATGTGTCATGTTTCCAGTTCTGGAAAGTATTAAAACATATCTTGTAAAATCTCCTAAATTGTAACAGTTCTATTCTCATTTTAACATAGACAAATATGCATATATATATATATATATGTGTGTGTGTGTGTGTCTGTTTGTATGTGTGTGTCTGTCTGTGGAGAGAGAGAGAGAAAGCGATTATTGCTCAATTTCCCATGAAGTAAGGACACTGAATATCTTTATATGTAATATACTTAATATATAATGTATATACAAATATGTATATAGTATACTATATACATATATATATATAGAAAGTAAATCAATTTTAGAGAAAACTTTTAAGTTTCTGGGAAAAATAAAATTAAAAGTTAAACAGTATATCCAGTCTTTCATATTCTTTCATATATCCAACACGTATTTGCTGTGTTTCTAGCATGTGCCATGAACTGTCCAAGGTAGATGGAATTAAAGAGAACCAGAGGGCCAATCTCAAGCCTGAGCCATAGGAAGCACGAAAATGTGCTTAAGAAATGTGACTCATGCAATGGATGATGTGAAAACAAAGGCAAGGGCCATGAACCAGGCAGAAGAGGAAAGGGAATGAATCATGGACAGTAGCAAGGAATTCTTGTATGATTACTCAAAATGCAGCTATTTTGAGTTTTTTGCCCTTAAAATTTTATTGCACTCCAAAAAAAGTGGGTGATAGATACTAGCTTTCACAGGAGTACAGCTGAACTGTCAGATATGATAGCCATTAGCCATATGTGGCTATTTAAATCTAAATTAAAATTAATTAAAATTAAATCAGTTGAAAACTCAGTTTTTCAGTTGTACTAGACATGCTTCAGTGTTTATAGTCAACATGCAGAGGTAGAGATTTTCTATCATCACAGAAATGTCTATTACATAGTGCTCATTATGTGAGAAAGGTTGGCTCCCATTTAATACGTGTGTCTAGGAACTTTTTTTTCATGTTTTGTTTTGTTTTATTTACTCCCTTTTAGATTTTTGTATGTTTGCTTTTAGGGGAGAAATATTAAGGAAGATAGGAAATTAAGAAATAGATCAACAATTGTTTCTTACATGATGTTTACACTGTCACTAATTCTCCTTGTTATTCTGACCTTTAAGTAACAAACTGAGATAAAAGACTGGTCATAAAATCTGAAAAATCTTTGAGGTTTAGTTTAAAGGAAGGAACAATGAAAACACTTTGTAAGATTCTAATTTTCTCATCTGTTCTCATCTGTTAATATGCCATCAGCTCTTGTAAATGCCATCTATCCATTTGAAGATATTGACAAGGTGTATGGAGCAGGAGACAGTCTTGACAAATTAGAGACCTTTTGGGGAGAACCCCTAATAAACAACTTACAGGAGTGTCTACATTACCATCTATTGTATTTCTTTTGTCATGGATCATCCATTTACTGCATTCTCATAGGTATCTAATCTTGTGGGTAGAGCATATTTTCTTATTTATCTCATAAATTAACTCATTACTCATGAGTTTATCTTATTTGCACTCTACACATCTCACACACCCTGAGGCTACTACACAAGATTAGTTACACTAAGATCTTAAAATGTACTTTTCTTATATTACTTTAAAAATATGGAGTTTTCCTTTTAAAGAAATCTTAAAATGAGATGACATTTATGTGTTGAGTGATAGAAAATTGACTGATAGCTATCAATTTTATTTAGGGCATATTTTCAAAACCCTTTAAACGACGGCTTGAAAACTGTTTCATGTGTTTTGAAGGATAGAATTTATTTGCGTAAAATCTGACATTGCTGTGATGCTGTATGACAGACTCATAATCTTAATAAAAATGCCATTATTTATGTGAATGGATGAAATATTATTAAATTTTAGTATAGTCATCTAACGTTTACAACCAATTTGGAAACTGCATATACTGAGAATCTCTTTCTTAACACAATCAATGATTTCTAATGTACTTTTCTATTTCAGTTTCAATACAACAGGAAACTAGCAAAACACAGAAAAACAGAAAAAAGAAAGACAAAAAAAGACAGAAAAAGAGGCAAAGACACAATTTGCTTTAATATGTGTAGTATGTTAGCTAGAGTGGCGTTATTTTCTATTTGGATTTTCAGTTAATTACATTAATCACTAAATTCTTAACACAAGTACATTGAATTTTGTGGAGAATGAGAACATTCGTTCATCACTTTAGCAGACTTTGAGGAATGTGCAGAAGTTTTTCAAAAACTGATACTAGCTTCTTCTGAGAGTACTGATAATGATGCACAATTTTATTCTTATTGTTCCCTTGAATTAAATATAGAAATTTACCACAAGAATAAAACCATTTTGTAAGAAAAGTCTACAGAGATCTATATAATCTAATTGTATATTTTCCTTGATTAAATCCCCCACAGCAGTTTACAGAGACAGTTGCATTTGACAATTGCTAGGTGATTTGGTACTATTAGAAGGAGCTATTATTTCAATGTAAGAAAATTCTGAAGAAAATAGTCCTATAAAATATAATTAAACAATACTTTTGGGACTGAACATGCAATTTGCTGTAAGAAAGTTGGGTTTTAGTATAACAATAATAACAATTACATATATTTGCAATTCTTTTCATAAACTCCACAAAGAGGGTATCAAATGACCTTTTAACATTAGTAGACACTGCCTGCAACAGAAAAGACTGTTTTTGTGTGAAAATATCCACTAGGTTATGAAGATTTAAAGTTTCATTGAAAACTCATATTGAAGATGACTACTTCATATTTGTTTACTTTCTTTATAAATAATATAAGTTGCATTCTGGAGGAGAAGAAACTGCTTAAGGGAAAGAAAAAAATATACTAAGCAAGTTTTATTCTTCTTTTTTTTTTTTTTTTTCTCACAGAAAACAAAATTACTTGCCTTTATTAAGAATTGTGAATTTCAAAAGTTAAAGCCAGGAAATGCCTTCGTCAAGTGATATCTGAACATCAACTTCAGTTGGTAAAAATATATCAAGCAGGTTGGGGTAAGAAGGTTAGGGCTGAACATCCTTGGCCCCAGTGGTTTCCTAAATGGGCCCTGGAGGGCAATCTTTGGTACACAATTTGAAAATCTGTGATGTAAACATTCTAACCTTGTCCTGTGTGGGATGTGAGGGGAAAACAAAACAAAACAAAAAACCCAAAAAACATTCCTCTACCCCTGGAAGTTCTTCTGGCTGGTCTAAGAATTAAATTGACATGAGACAGATTAACCAGAGAAAAATGAAACGATTTCATAAGAATGGGAACACCCCATACATGAGGTTCAAAGACAGAAAGTTAAAATGAGGTTATTTCCACGAAAATAATAATTTTATTTTGTTTTAATTATATGAACAATAGAACTAAATAAATCATCCTGAACTAAGTAATAAAATGGGGGCCTGGCACTTCCAAGGACAGGAGGCTAATTCATCAATACGTAAGAAGAGCAGACGTTAGGCAAACAGATGTTTGCCCTGGTATACGTGTGGGTCACTCAGATAAAACTTATCTCTGATAATAACGCCTGTTGTAGGAAAGAACCCCGATTTAAATTCTTCTAGGTGCTTAAGGGAGGGGCAGAGGTTTCTCTTTGAACCCTCAAGATCTTGATTGCCTTCAGCTCAAAATAACCTTCATGCAAAAGTGGCACATTTTGGGGAGGCTTGTTCTGAACCCCTTCAATTCCATACTTATTTGCTTGCTTTATAAATGGTCATAAATCCTGTATGGTTTTAATGGTTTTTTTCTCTTTTTTTCCTACTCACTCCAGGGAAACATATAGGTGATAAAAATAACAAATATGAGCAGGTTATAAACCTGAGGAATCTTCCCCCAAGTCTCAATATTGCTCCATTTTCTCAAATGCCTGACTGTTACAAGATTTTACAAAGTCTCCTTGGACTTCCTCTGTGATTTTTTTCCTGAGGTGTAACTCAATAAACCACCCTCTTTCCTCTGATTCATCTTTTCTTGAAAGTACAAAGACACCTACCACCAGAGTAAGCTCTCTTTCTATGATGTAGTTTAGTTTAGTTCTACAGATATTTTTCATGCCAAACACAGCTGGTTCCTTAAGGAACAAAGATTATTCATCCATTGACTCTGACAGTCCTCAAGGAGGCTAGAGTCAAGGGTGGAGAAGCAGATATATAAAAGGAAAATATTAAAACAGTTTGGTAAGTAGTAAAAAGGTGTGTGCACACATGAAAAAGGCACGGAAAGGGAGAGAAGCATGTTTTAAAGTGAGCCATTTGTATAACTGAGGCTTTCTGATCAGAGCCTTTTTAGGACGTTCTACTTTGTGCCCTACGTAGATGGTTTAAATACTGAATTTAAAATGGTTCTCTATGTAGATTGATGCTGTTGTAGCTACTAATTCAAATAGTCAGGTTTTGAATCAGAAACAGCCATAGGAGACCCTTAGGTTCTGAACTCATAATTAAGTATGCTGTATTTTAGTGAATAAGCATTACTGAAAAATTTGAATGCACAATTCACCCCAAATATGGTTTTATATAGAAACCTTGATGAAAATTTTATGAGTAGAAATAATTGGTTATTTCCACGAAAATAATAATTTTATTTTGTTTTAATTATATGAACAATAGAACTTAAATAAATCAAATGTACACAAATTCAATTACATTACATTCTTATGAGTAACTAAAATTCACTCGTTTGGAAAATCTTTACATTGCCTTTAATTATAAATATATTTTTCCTTAGGCTACATAATATTCCTAGATTAAAATAACCTGAAAATAATTTGACAGATGATGTAATTTTCTTCTAATGCTTTCATAATTCCTTCTTAGAGGTTTCAAAATTACAAGTTAAAATTGTTAGATGGGAGGAAATGCGTGTAATAAAGAATTTTTTTTAAGTTTCACTAAATTTTTTCCTGAATTAACAAATATATTTTTTTAAAAGACCATAGAGGGAGCCCTAGAGTTAGAAAAGTGAGAATCAAAGAGTTTAAAGGCCCATCTTATAAGAATTATTTAGGATCATCTGTGTTTGTTGCAAAGCACTTAATACAAAATGCCTTTGCACATAAGCAAAATATCACTTAAAGTAACAAAGGCTTAGAACCTTTGTGCTTTTCACTGTAATACCATTCTAAATAACAAATAGCTACTTTGAACAGAATTTTTTTATAGGTATCAATAGTAATTCTTGAAATTACAAAATAGGTCTGACCTAGCTAAATACCAAATAAAATATTATAATTTAATCAGCCTGACAAGCCAAATGAAAATAAAATATTTATTGACAGGGTTCTTGATTTTTGGAAGTTTATGTTCAAACAAGGAAGAGAGATTCCAAGCAAATAAAGAAGAAATACGAGGTCAGGTAGTTTGGGAGAGATGATTAACCATCCACCAACAATTTGTATTCTAGCTCCCCAAGTAAGGAGTGGCTGGTGGGAGGCAGTACCCCCACAGCCAAATACTCTCTTTTCTCGCCGACTCTGCACACACACACGACATTGAGACTTGTTCTCCCCATTGAAATTGAGCAGGAAACATGTGTGTCACTTCTCGACCAGTATTTTAAAGAGGCAAAGTCCCTCTTCCTAAGTTTTTGTCTTTCTGGTATTAGATTCTTTACTCTGCTTAACACTAATTTTGGTAACTGCTGGATGAAATTTGTTTTGATTTATTACTATTTGTTAGATTCATTTTGTAATCCTACTTTGGCTTGTTTATTTTAGTCTTATCAGACTCTGAATATAGAGTTATTTTCTAGTATCAATTTAACATCCAACTTCAAAAAATAATTGCTGTGCTTTGTTTTTCTGTTCTAGAAAAGGCTATCTCTTACTCCCTGGTTGAAAGTGTTCCAATTCAGTGCTTCTCTGTCTTTGTATGTTTTACTTTGGTTAGAGATGCCCTTCCTTCCTTTTACTCTTGTCTTTGTTCTTCTAAAAAAAACTCTCCACTGATCATTTAAGATTCAGCTTAATCATGGCTTCTTCTGAGAACCTTCGGGGCACAATTAAAAAAAAAAAATTCTAGCTTAGAAACGTCATTTGCTTCTCATATAAAACTCCACTAAGGCAATCTATAGATTCAATGCAATCCCTACAAAATACCAATGAAATTTTTCAGAGAACTAGAACAAATAATTTTAAATTTTGTATAGAAACACAAGACCCCAAATAGCTAAAACAATCTTAAAAAAAAAAGAACAGAACTGGAGGTATCATTGCTCCTGGACTTCAGACTATACTACAAAGCTACAGTAATCAAAACAGTTTGTTACTGACACAAAAACAGATATATAGATCAATGCATTAGAATAAAAAGCCCAAAAAATAAACCCATGCACTTATGGTCAATTAACCTATGACAAAGAAGGTAAGAATTTACAATAGAGAAAACATAGTCTCTTCAATAAGTGGTGCTGGGAAAACCGGACAGCTACATGTAAAAGAATGAAATTAGAACATTCTCTAACACCATATACAAAAATGTTTAAAATGGGTTAAAAACCTAAATGTGAAACCAAATACTATAAAATACCTAGAAGAAAACAGAACAATTCTTGACATAAATTACTGCAATATTTTTTAAATCTGTTTCCAAAGCAAAGGAAATAAAATAAAACTAAACAATGAGACCTAATTAAACTTAAAAGCATTTGCACAACAAAGGAAACCATCTACAAAATGAAAAGATAACCAACTAAATGGGGCAAAATATTTGCAAATAATATGACTGATATGGTGTTAATATCCAACATCTATAAACAGCTCATACAACTCATCAGAAAAACAAGCAACCCAATTAAAAATGGTCAGAAGAACTGATAAAGATATTTTTGCAAAGAGGAAAAATGCAGGTGGTGTACAGACACATAAAAAGATGCTCAGCATCTCTAATCATCAGGGAAATGCAAATCAAAACCTCAGTAAGATATGACCTCACATCTGTCAGAATGGCTATAATCAAAAAGAATATAAACAAAAAATGTTGGCAAGAATGTGGAGAAAAAAGAACCCTTGTAACTGTTGCGGGGATTGTAATTTGGTACAGTCACAGTGGAAATCAGCATGGAGGTTCTCAAAAGGCTAAAAATAGAACTACCATATGACCCAGAAATTCCACTCCTGTGTATATATCTAAAAAACTAAAGACACTAGTTCAAAAAGATATGTGCACCCCATGTTCATAAAGCACTCATTACAATTGCTAAGACATAGAAGCCTCCTAAGTGTCAATCAACAGAGGGATAGATAAAGAAGATGTATGTGTATATGTATGTGTGTGTATATACAATACTCACACACAATGGAATACTACTTAGTCATAAAAAGATGAAATTTTGCCAATTGCAGCAACGTGGATGGACTTCGAGGGCATTGTCCTAAGTGAAATAAGTCAGACAGAGAAAGACAAATACTATATGCTATCACTTAAATATGGAATTTTAAAAATGAAACAAACTAGTGAATACAACAAAAAAGAAACAAACATAGACACAGAGAACAAACTAGTGGTTACCAGTGGGAAGAGGGAAGAGGGGAGGAGCAATCTAGGGGTAGGGAAGAAGTACAAATTACTGTGTACAAAATAAGCTACAAGTGTATATTGTGTAACACAGGGAATATACCAAATATTTTATAATAATTATAAATAGAGTGTAACTTTTAAAGTTTGTGAATCACTCTATTGTACATCTATAACTTACATAATATTATACAGCAACTATATTTCCATAAAAAATTGAAATTAAATTAAATAGAACCCTCTACAATAGAACTTAACCACAAAATTGTAATGGGATATTTCAGTCTATTTTTGCAAGTAGACTTAAATTCTTTAAGTGAAAAAGCAATTATACCCAGACATTTTCAGCCACAAGAATGGTATCTGAAAAGTAGTAAACCCTCAAAAACTTGCAATGGTGTCTAAGCACAGAGGTGGTATTGAATTGTTTCCTCTTCAACTCTTCACCCAGTGCAATTGCTTTTTTACTATCATCCCACTTAGTATCCAGAGTTCCACTGAGCTTGCATTAGGCTAAGTAGAATCTGAAGGAAGCAGTAAATAGAAGGCTTATTAGGAGAGATATCATTTATAGCTCCAAACAATATCCATCTCTACTACAGTAATAACGATGTTTCTAAAATGTAAAATATGGAAACAGAAAATAAATTTCAAAGTCACTGTATTTATCTGCCAGTGTTTCTTTCTGCTCCTTCCTCCAAGCCAGGTCACTTCCCATATATTTAGTGAATGAATGAATAAAGGATTGAATGACAGACAAAGCACTCTGGGAGTTCTCACTAAGTTTATTGTGCAAGGGGGGGTGGAGGAGAATGACTGACAGTCAAGTCCCGAAATGGTAAGAATTTTATTTGATTTACTCTAATGCTTTCATTAATGTAAAAATACAGGTAATCCTTAGGGTATAAAGTACTTACAACTGCAATCAAATACCTAAATGACAACTAAATGGAAGAAGCTCTCATGAGAAGAGTAAATTAAAATCTTTGCCAAAATACCAAACACAAAGTGAAAAATAACAGATTTGTGAGAGAATATTTTTGACAGATACAGGATAATATACACTGATAGCTACATACATACATATAGACAGAAACCTCTCTGAAATGAAAAGGAGTGAGTTTCCAAAATAAACCATTAATTTCTACAAATAATTGAAATCCAAAAAAGAACAAAGGATAAAAATAAAGTTATAGAAAGAATTCCAGTAGCCAATACATTTTGAAAAATATAAAACCTAATAATTGGAGAAATGCATTAAAGTAATACAGAGATATCACTTCATATTCATCACTCTAAACAAAAATAGAAAAGTTCACCAATATGAAATTTCATACTGGATGTGGAACAACATTGTTGATAGAAGTAAAAGTACTGCACTTTCGGGACCAATTCAGTAATAGTTCATTTGAAACTTGAATCTATTTTATAACTTAGAAAATACACCTGTTAGATATGTACCCCAGAGAAACTACCATATGACTATATGTAATGATGTGATGAAATAAAATTTACACTTTCAGGCAGGGAAATAAAATTTAAAAATAAAATTCTCTCTCTGTATCTGTTTGGGTCTCCTCCTGAGGTTTATACAAAGTTCATCAAAGGTACATACTCCAGGTAAGCACATATAAAACAAGCAGTAAGTCACTAGACCCCTTACAGTGTTGGGAGAGAATGCTATTTTTTAAGTTACATTGCTAGTGTAGAAAAAAGGAAAAAAAAAAACTTGGTGTTTATGGTCCAGCATGCACTCCCACCTTTGAGGAGGTCTAGTTAATGTATAATGCAGATGTACCTTGTACATTAGGGAGGGAAGGTGGGAGGAGACCCAAACAGATATGTCATTTTAATATATGATCCTTTGTCTTGAAAATCTGTATGACTGTGCTTTCCACTTCTAACAGGATAGTTCTCAAGAGATTTCTGAGAGTTTGTTTCCTGTGTTATAATCCTCAGTTTGGCTCAAATAAATCTCCCTTTTTTCCTTCTTAACTTGAGTGTTAACTGAATTTTCATTGACAAGTGTATATTCTTAAAAGCAATACAGAAAATAATAAACTAGAATTATATGTAACAACAAGAAGAAGATCTTAAAATATGATGGTGTTGTTAGATACTATTAAGGGGGCAAAAATGCAAACATACCATATTTCCAGTTACATAAAGTTTATAAACAAGCAAAACAACACTAAATATTTTTATGAAGGTATTTACATATATGTGTGTGTGTGTGTATATATATATATATATATATAAATAAAACTATAAAAACATAGTAGTAATGATAGACATCAAGTTTAGAATCTCTGGAATAACAGGAGGGAAAGGGATCTACTAGGTATAAACAAAAGGAATTTCAAATATATCAATAATGTTTTAGTTATTAAACTCTACAAGTTTAGATACAAGTGTTTGCTACACAGGTACTTTTTTTGTTTGTTTGTTTGCATTAAATGTTTAATTTAAAAAGTAATAGTAGAATACTAAGGCAGTATCTCCTAGGTGCAAAGTGAGCTGAGCTAGGGGATCTGAGAAGACAGTAAAAGCCCTGAAAAAAAGCTGCTTTAGGGAAATGTAGGAAGAGTTAGAGGTGAATAAAAGAAAATCCACATAGATTGATATAATGCCAGAAATGTAAAGGTTTATTTCTACTGAGTAGGTAGATATTCCTTAAAGCAAGAACAGTGCACTAGAGGAGTAATTCTCTTCATCTTCCCTCAGCCTGTCCCTCCTGCCCTTTGTCTCCCTCTCAGTCCAGTTTCCTCTCTGCCTCTACACTCTGGTACCCAAACAGGAAGGCAACTGGCTGATGCTGGGCAGGGAGCCTAGATGCGGACTATGTGAAGTCGCAGCAGTGCTTCACTAGAGCTCAGGTCTCCAAGTCAGGAGAGGTGGGGTGTCCTTGGTCCTTAATCTAATTACGCCAAGATCAACTGAGGATTTGTTTAGTAAACAAGTAAAACTTGATTAAAACAAGGAATCATTTAAGGTAGTAGAAAAAATTAATAAAATGTACTTTGACACTTTTTATCTATAATTGCTCTATATATCACTTTAATTTTTAATTATATGAAAATATCTCAACTATAAATAAATTATGCCTAATGCTTAAAATGAACGAGGTAATAATAGAGCCAAAGCTAAGATACTGCTGTCAACTAGTGGTAGTTTATCTTAATTGCCAGTTCTTAAAATTTGAATCTGTAAAGGGTCAGATTCACTCTCTTAAAATAAAATATTTTTATTAATTACAGTATTATATTACCCTAATTCACAGGGAATATTATTTTCAGAATCGACTCCTTCAAATTCATATTAGAACAATTATTGATATGTAAATTCAATTAATAGTAATTTAAAATAACAATTAACAAATAATCACTTGCAGAAACAAATAACCAGAAAGCAACATAACCAAAGTGATGACTTCTTACATTCAGAATATACAGGCTTTCCATATCAAACTCTTTCATTGTGTAAACAATACAGCCCAACATCAGAATTTCTCAGAATTTCACCTTATACCTCTCTAATTCCCACTGTTCTAATGTGTCAAGTATATGTAGTAATCATTTCTATCACTAGGTGAAAAGTGAATATGAAGTAATCATTTCTATCACTAGGTGAGAAGTGAATATGAACACACATGAAACATTTAGAATATAACAGTGCTGGGCCTGAAGCAAGCAATCGATAATTGCTAGCTATTTGTAATTATTATTATTAACATACATACTTTAGAATGCTTCTCATTTGTTTTATGAATATGTTACCTTGGACGGAAACTAGGTACATAACATGCATTGGACTTTATTTTGTGATACTATAAAGTGAAATATTAAACACTTTAAATATGAAGTCACTTTATGAGTGGAATTCTAGAATATAAAGAATACATAGGAAATATTACAAATACATGTTCTTTAGTTCTCCTTTAGACTCCTGTTTCTAATATCCTTTGCTAAAGGTCTTTTGCTTCTGTTAATTAATGGCTGAGATTGCGTTCAGATTTGAGAATTATATGAAGTTAATTTTAGACTCTCTTGAGCCTTCTATCTGAAGTTCATTACTAGCTATCTGGTCAGGAATTTCTTTTGGTTTAAAGAAGAGTTTCATAGTTACCTGTTGCTAAAAACTACTTAGTGTCTTAGGTTATCAGCCTTTCTGCAGAAACTATTGCTTCTTCTTTCATAAAAGGGATCTATTGTTAACATTTTTAATCTTCACTGACTCTTGTCAAATTATAAACTACAAGTGGTGACTGAGAGTTGCTGATCAAGGTGCCATTCTCTGAGGAGGCTAGCAACATATAATGAGTAGTGTTAACTCTTTTCTGAAAAAAAATTTTAGAAAAACACTTAAAGAGCAAAAAACTAGTTATTTTCACATTCACTGACTAGTCCTGCGTCAATTTTTTTTTAAGGGAAGTGATCGTGAATCATAGTAAAACTGAACAGGACCCGGTAATTTGAAAACAGCTAAGTGTAATATAAACATTGATGCTATAAAGCTGAATAACACTTTTGCTCATTAATTTCCTAAAAGATTGAATAAGTGGTACATTTATTTACACCCACATTTATTTCTTTATTCTTGCATGATAGTATGTAATCGATACTATTGTGGAATTAACATTAAAAACCTATGCACTAAAAGAATCACAGTTTTAAAACAAAAATAACAGTTTAAGGTAAAGATGATAGTGTCTTGCCTAGGGAGTCAGGATTAATTGAAGGCAGGTTATGCATTAGGGGTTGAAATTCTAAGATAAATTATCAAGCAAAGTAATCAAGATGAACAGTTGGAATTAAGTTATCAAACTGGAATTAGAAAAGCAGAGCTCAGAAAATGAGTAGAAGTAGATGAAACAGAGAAGGCTGAAATTAGTTTTATTACGCAATTTTCACAAGCACCAAAAGTCAAAATTAGGGATTGACAAGAGATGTTAGAGTTACAGCCTGTAAAATTTTTATTCTCCACACTTAGCCGAGCGCTTGGCAGAGTGAGTGCTTCAAAGTTGACTTTTAAGTAAACTAGAGTCAGGTCTTCAGATCTAAGAAGAGAGTGCATCAGGCTGTTAAATGCCTGACCAATGTCTCTGATGGAAACGATTCAGTATCCAGCCTCGAAGCTGCAGGTTCATTTTTGTGTATCTAACCCACTTGCTTCCCCAAAGAATACTGACTGCGGGAGAATCAATGTGTCTGTTTGACAACAGGGTACTACTGCCTGCACACCGGCTTTCCAGTTAAAGCACTCCTTCTCACCAACGAAAGACAGACTGACAGAACTGAGGAGGATGAGAATCTGAATAGATTATCAGGCAGTTGTAATAGTGCTGCTCCTTCCTGAAAGGGCGAGGATACCAAAATCCACTTTGGGATGCACTCATCTTTTTCTTTTTTAATGATAAAAAACATTTGGTTGTTCCATTTAAATGTTGCAAAGAAAGATTTACTTTGCTTAGGATAAAAAAAAAAACTACTACAATGTCTCTTAATATAAACTAAGAGCTGTTTTATAAATGACTTACTTTGGTTGTTCCTGATTCTTTAATTTTGGGAGCTGAAATGCAAGCAGAGTGTGTTCTCACATTATAAGAAAGAGGACTGTTCCTCAGCTTTATGCAAACGTAGACAGTCTTGTGATAGAAAAAGATGCTTTACTTGCAAGACTGTTTACATGCTTTTTTGAAAGGTCGTTACCAGTAGATGACAGCTAAGACAAAGGGAACTGCAGAGAGAGAGAAGGGCATGTTCTTTGTTTCACTATTTCACAGTGGAGAAAAGAACATTATAACAGAATTAAATTCCAGCATTGATGTTAACTCAGAAAAACTCCCAAAGTACAGATGTTGAACTGTTTCTGAAGTAATTTGTGGGAAGTGGATTTCCAGAAAACATTAGATGTTTGTTTTCAATGTCAATCTTTCTGCGAAGTGGGCATGTTGAGACAGGAAATTATGAAGAAACAAGCCTTAGGCGAAAGCAGGATTTTTTAGTCTTTACTCTTGACATTTGGGGAGGGTTGTCTCATGCACTGTAGAATATTTGCAGCTTCTATGGCTTCTACCCACTAGATGCTGGTAAACCTCCCCGACAGGTGTAAAAGCCAAACATGATTCCAGGCATTGCTGAAATGTCTTCTGGGGAGAAAAACTGCAAATGGCTCAGAATCAGTGGGCAAGAAAGACACATCAAGAAACAGTTTCTCTCTTTATGCCTTACGATACTAGGGCAGGGACAGGTACACAAACATTCTTGTGTAGAGGGAATCTGAATGTGGATATAAATAGCTACTATATGGAAGTCACTGATTGAACAATAATAATGGGTTCAGGTGTGTTGACTTGGAAAATGTGCACACACAAGGCAGTTATGATGGTTACTCTACCCTATACCACGATGGGTTTTCCCTGATCCATTATTGGAGGGAGTATAACATGGTGCAAACTTTCATGACTACACTATGGCCCAGCAATTCTAATCTGAGATATTTATAAAGAAAAAAGTTTGCCTTCAAAAAGAAAATTTACAAAAATGTTCATAATAGCTTTAATCATAATAAGCAAAATCTAGATACATCCCAAGTGTTCACCTTTAGAAGAATGGACAAGTAAACTGTGACATATTTATATAATGATATACTAATCAGTAGTGAAAATAGGATCTACTAATACACATACGCCATGCATGAATATTAAAAGGTTTATACTGTATGAAAGAAGTTTTATGCAGCAGAATACATAGTGTATGTTTGCTTTCATTCATGAGAAATTCTAGAATCGGTAAAAGCTAATTACATGGATTTAAAAAATAAGAGTAGTGGTTGCCTCAGGAGTGGTGACTGATTGGAAAGGGGAAAAAAATGGAGCTTTCTCAAATGATGGTAATATTCTATATTTTAATGGAGGTTAAGATTACATTCATCAAATGGTATAGTTATGTCATTGTATGTTTAAAATAAGAGAAAGACGCATGAACAAATGTTGATCTCTAATAAAGGTATGCACAGGGAAGTATTTTGCAAGATATGTACTGATATTGTGAATTAATTTATAATACACCACAAAATAAATGAATGGATGGATAGAGAGATGAGTAGCTAGACAAATATGTGATATAGCAATATAGTAGAATATTATGGCAAATTCTAGCTGTGGTAGGCTGGTTCATCAACCCCTAGCTGGATGTCCTTAGGTGCATTAATTAATAATTTGACTCTCAGTTTCTTAAACTATTAAATAAAGTCATCTGTTTAAAAGACTTATGAGCATTTGAGGTGAGGTGTGTTTACTCAGCACATTAAGTAATCCACATGCTTTAATTAAATCTAAATTTCATCTTATTTCAGGAGAGTATATGTTCTTGTTTACTTATTTCTGGGTTTGAGATGGAATGAAAATTACTTTTAGTAACATGCCATGTTCTAAATAGAAACTGATAACATCACAAGGATTCCCACCCCACTAAGATACTCTGTGAGTTATCATATTTCTAATATAAACGATAGGATTGGGGATGAGTATGGAAGTAAGCAATTTAATTATAAAATCTATACGAAAAAATAAAGAAACAAAAAAAGACATTTCTGAAAAGAAAATGGTAGTATGAGGTTGTTGTCATCATATATTAAATAAATTCATAGTAATATTTTGATATGGTACATGAATGCACAAAAAAATCAATGGAAAAGTGGAAATCCCAGATACAGTCACAAGTGCTTTAAAACATTATATGCTTAAAAGTGTCTATTAATGTAAGGAAGAGATACATAATTCAATAAATTTGGGGGCAAACAAATATACATATATAAAAAAGAATAACGATTGGATTACCAAAACAGAACTTATTTCAAAATATCTGGAATAAGAAAATATTTCTAAGTGAAAAATAAGTCATAAAATATTGAAAAATGGATCTATTTTCTTTTTATTCTTAGTTTAGAGAAGATCTTTCTAAATATGACACAAATTCAAAAATTCAAAAACAAAAGTTGAAATATATGAGTTCATAAAATTAAAACATTTTGGTAAATAGAAACATCACAAAGTTATAATAAAATCAATATCAGAGAAATAACATTTGGAACTCACAGGCCAAAGGCTGTTATCCGTAGTGTGTAAGAAATGAGGGAAATATTTATGCATGATAACTCAGTTAGGGAAGATTAATATATCAATAGAAAAATGTCCAAAATCTATCAAGAGATATTTTTCAGAAAAGAAAATACAGTCTTAAAATTTGATTTTTTAACCTAAAAGAAATGAAAAAAATTTTATTGAGATATACTATCTTTTCTATTAGATTGATGATCAAATACTGTACTGTTGGCCACTGGTACTATAAATTGGTGAAATCTGCTAGGAACAATCTGGAGCTATCTTTCAATGTTAAAAGTGTATATATTCTTTGACACAAAAATTCTAATTCTTGTAATGTATATTACAGAGATACCAGTATCTATGCAAAATTAAATATGTATAAGAATATTTATTGCAGCATTGCTTTAAATATCAAATATTTGGAAACCAAATAAGTTCTTATTAATATATGTTGGTTAAATACATAACAGTATAACCATAAATTGGAATATCAGGTAGCTACCAAAAATTATGTAACTACATATATGTATATATATACATACACATATATTCTAATGAAATTATCTCCAAAATATTGTAAATGGAAAAAAAAAATGCAGAGCACTGTGTTTCTTATGCTACTCTTTATTTAAGTATGTGTTTCTGTTGATAGCAGAGCTCCTGTGTTGAACCACTTCAAGAGCATCATTTGCATCATAATCTATGTGAATGGTTTATCTGGATTTTACAGTGCTGAGTTTGTCCTGCAATATGCCCCTGTCCTAATATATGAGATACAATCTCTTTGAAAAAATATACAAAAAGTGGTATCAGAGGTTGCCTCTAGGAGGGGGACTACAATGGCTTGGGGAAAGAATGGGAGGGAGATTTATTTTCCATGAAAACTTTGGTAATTTTAAATTATGTGCTATACATACTAACACCTTTTCACAAAAAGACCAAATAAAATTTAAAATTAATAATAAAGTATTACTATGCAGAATATCCTATTAGATAAGAACAGCTGACTCTCTGCTTTAGGTAAACATTATGACTTACTACTAAATTTCTTTTAGTTGGCTGTTTAACAGTAGAGCACCTTATTTTTTTCTTTTAAACACCAACATGCTGCTTGGGTCTTATTTCTGAGAACAAAGTACCACTTAGATCTAGAATGTCACTTCAGGGGTCACCATATTAGGTAAGCAATATTTCCTTCACGTTTCATGAACGATTGTTTATAGTATTTGTAGTTTAATTTTAAGAAAAAACATCTAGGAGAATTGCTAGTGACCTCCGTATGGGTCTTGCTTCAGATGTAATTTCCTTTACTTTACTGCTGCCCTGAGAATCCAGATTCTTTTTTAAAGCCAGTATATACTTTCTACAACAAATGATATGAAGCTTATCTGCAGTATAGTTTTTGAAGATTGGAAAACAAATCTTAAAAAACAAATTGTTAATAATTCTGAAACCAATTGACTTTCTTAGCACCAAACAAGATATAACCCAAGTTAATGGCTTTTCTATTACCTGTTAATGCTTTGGCTCTTCTGTTTATATAAAAACATTCCCTTAAAAATGGACATTTTTTTCATGATTGAAGAGAAAGCTATTTTTCTTTATTTTTTGCTGAATAATGTTTTTTTCTTTTCTTTAGCTTTTTTAATAGCAAGCAATGCATTGAAAAAAAAAAGTTCAATAACCTACAGTCAACTCTGTGACTTAGAGATTTATTCTAAGTGCCTTTGTTCCACAGAATACCTTTCTGTGTCAGCTATACTGGTGCATCCAGTACCGATGGATTCAATAGAGCTAACGTTAAAGGGCAGAAATAAAACACCAAGGGATATTTTGTTTTATAAAAGGCATTTAGAGGATTAAGAAGTACAATGCAGTATCAAATACTAAAAAGCCAATCTGTTGAATACCAAGGTAAACATAACAAAGAAAAAAGAATGCTCAAATATACACCAAGCATTTTTTTTAATTATAAAATGATATGCAATAAAAACTGTGGTTATAAACTCTTACCAAAGTGGGCACAGAGGGAATATACCTCAACAACATAATACTCAACAGTGAAAAGCCGAAAACCTTTCTGCTAAATTCTAGAATAAGACAAGGATGTCTTCTTTCACCACATCTATTAAACATAGTATTGGAAATCCTAGCAACAGCTATCAGACAAAGAAAAGTAATAAAAGGTATCCAAATTGGAAGGGAAGAAGTTAAACTGTCACTAAATGCAAATGACATGATACTCTATATAGAAAACCCTAAAGATACCACACAAAAACTGTTAGAACTAATAAAATAATACAGTCAAGCAGCAAAATATGAGATTAACACACAAAACTCTGTTGCATTTCTTTATACTAACAATGAAATATCAGAAAGAGAAAGTGAAAAAAAAAATCCCATTTAAAATTGGGTCAAGAAATACCTAGGAATAAACCTAACCAAGGAGGTGAAAGACTTATACCTTGAGAACTATAAAACATCAATAAAGGAAATTGAGGTGATTCAAAGAAATGGAGAGAAAACTCATGCTCTTGGATTAGAAGAATCAATATTGTTAAAATGGCCATATTACCCAAAGCAATCCACAGATTTAATGTGATCCATACCAAATTACCCATGCAATGACATTTTTCACAGACATAGAACAAATTATCCTACAATTTACATGGAACCATATAAGACCCAGAATTTTAAAGCAATACTGAGTAAAAAGAACAAAGCTAGAGGTAAAACCCTCCCACAATTCAGACAACATTACAAATCTACAGTAATCAAAACAGTGTGATATTGGCACAAAAACAGACATATAGATCAATGGAAAAGAATAGAGAGCCCAGAAATAAACCCATGCAGCTACAGTCAATTAATTTTTGAAAAAAGAAGCAAGAATATACAACAGAGTAAAGACAGTCTCTTCAGCAAATGGTGTTGGGAAAACAGCTGCATGCAAATCAATGAAATTAGAACATCCCTTACACCATACGCAAAAATAAACTCAAAATGGTTTAAAGATCTAAATATAAGACATGACACCATAAATATTCTTCTAGAAGAGAACACAGGCAAAACATTCTCTGACATAAATTATAGCAATTTTTTTTAGGTGAGTCTCCAAAGGCAAAATAAATAAAAGCAAAAATAAACAAATGGGATCAACAAAAATTAGAAGCTTTTGCACAGCAAAGGACACCATAAATAAAATAAAAAGACAACCTACAGAATTGGTAGAAAATATTAGCAAATGATGCAACTGACAAGGGGTTAATTTCCAGAATACACAAACCATTCATACAACTCAATATCAAAGAAAATCAAACCCGATAAAAGAATGAGCAAAATTCTTAAATAGACATTTCTCCAGTGAAGACATACAGATGAACAATAGGCACATGAAAAGATGCTCAACATCGCTAATTATTAGAGAAATGCAAATTAAAACCACAATGAGGTAACACCTCACACCTGTCAGAATGATTGTTGTCAAAAAGTCTACAAATAATAAATGCTGAAGAGGGTGTGGAGAAAATATTGCCCTTATATACTGTTGGTGGGAATGTACATTGGTGCACCTACTATGGAAAATATTACGGAGGTTTCTTAAAAACCTAAAAATAGAGTTACCATATGATCCAGCAATCCTACTCCTGGGTATATACATATATATATATGGAAAAGATGAAAACTCTAATTTGAAAAGATACATGCACCCCAATGTTCATAGCAGCACTATTTACAATAGCCAAGACATGGAAGTAAAACAAGTGTCCACCAGCAGATGAATGGATAAAGAAGAAGTGGTACATATATACAATGGAATATTAGCTGTAAATAAACAAAATGTTGTCATTTGCAGCAACATGGATGGACACAGAGAATATCATACTAAGTGAAGTAAGTCAGACAGAAGAAGACAAATATCATATGACATCACTTACATGCAGAATCTAAACATAATACAAATGAATCTATGTATACAACAGAAACAGGATCACAGACATAGAAAACAAACTTATGGTTAACGAAGGGGAAAGGGAAGGGGAGGGGTAAATTAGGAGTATGAGATTAACAGATACACACTACTATATATAAAACAGGTAAACAACTAGCATTTACTGTGTAGCACAAGAAACAAAATTCAGTATCTTGTAATAACCTATAAAGGAAAATAATCTGAAAAAATATGTACATATATAACTGAATCTCTTTGCTGTACACTTAAAACTAACACAATATTGTAAATCAACCAGACTTCAATTAAAAAACAAACAAATAAACAAACAAAACTGTGTTAGATCATGCAAAGCATTATGTATCATGATGGAGAAGATATACGAGTTTGCATTTTCTGAAAGTACATTTTTCAATAGTATTTTGATACCAAATAAATTAAATTTATATTTCTAAGTGAGCATTTTGTTAATGATCATGTAGAATTAAATAGTATTTTATGCTAACATTTTAATTTTTATTTTATCTATGTAATATATCTGATTTTTCTATACACCTAAGTTGAATTAAAGATCATTCATCCCTATTCACACATAAGAAACTTAAATATAACTGTGTAACAGATCACATAATAATGTCATTTATTCATGCGTACATCTGAATTTGTTCGTGTATCCATCTACTCAGTTATTACTGTGTGGTATGTGTGTGTGCAGTGTATGTGTCATATATGAGAAATTATAAAGGAAAGCCAATGCGTTAGTTGAGAAAATTAAGAGAGCTCTCAACTCATATCCTGTATCCATTTTTCTTTTTCCCATGGGGTATAGAAACTTTTTTTACTCTTTTTTAGTATTATTCGCTTACAGATTGTGCACGTTACAAAGATATATTTCCAGTCATTTACTCATACATTAACTTCATGGATTGTGTTTCTTATTGAGCACAGTTTTTAATTTTGGTGTTGTAAAGCCATAATTTTCCCCTTATGATTTGGCTAATATTTGGCTCACATAGAAATATTAGATGTGAAATTTTACATATGGTGATAAAATTGTTATAGAAAAAAAACAGTTTTTATCACTAAATAAATTAATTACAATGATGTGGTATTTACCTTTACCTATAAGGTGATGTTATTTAGCATTTTGAAATAAATAATTGGATGTATATAAAGCAACATGGATAGCTCTCACAAGCATAGCTTTGAGTATTAAAAATAAGAAATGGAGAGATATTCAATGTAATGTAATTTATGTAAATCACGCTATATTTATTCAAGGATACACATATAACTAATGGGAGCTGTAGAAGACAAGTATTTAATATATAAGAAAGGTTTCCCAAGAGAGTGAAGAAGATGGCAGTGTGAATAAAATATAAAGTGTTAAATACTGAAAGAAAGCAACAAAATGTTCTTGACTTTTATCAAGTGATAATTATTTTGTGACATGACCCTTGGGGTAAAAACAACTGGTTACTGTGAAACTGATTTCCTAAAAAATGAAACACATGGAGTATGGCTCCAGGTTGGAATTTGCACTTAAACTGGTAATAGATGTAAATGGCTAACTATTTATTTAGGTAGAAAATGATGAATGCCATATCAAAGCACGTGAATATTCATTTATACATCCTGTTGAAAAATGCTTACAGAGTGCCCACCATGATCTGAGATTCAGGAGAGAACAGAACAGCCAAGCTCTCTGCTCTCATGAGAGTAGAGAGTGAATAAATAAATACTCTACTGCACAGCAAACACCGTAGTTCACAAAAGATGAAGATAGAGTGATACGGGAGTGATTTTTTTAAGATTGCATTAAGGAAGTTCTCTGGGAAGAGATGACTTTAAGCTAAAATTCTGTAGCAAGAGGGAGCCAGCTATTAGCAACAGGGAAAAACCATTCCAGGCAAAATGAGTAGAAAGGATCTGGGCACCTTTGAAAACCTGATAAAGTTCTAATGCCTAGTGGACCAAGAAAAGGAAAAACTACTAAGAGTCTTGAGAGATATAGAGGGAATAAACACATAGAGTTTATTTGCCACGCTAAGGGAATTTTATTTAAATCTCAATATGGTTAAGAACTATTAAAGTGGTTAAAGAAAGGAGTGAAAGGATTATCTAATTTACGTTGGTAAAAGGTCGATATAGATGCTGTGTTGAGAATGGACGGTATTTAGACACAAGTGATATTAAAGAGACTACTAGAGAGTAGGAGTAGAGGGAGGACATCCAATACCTCACTGAGCTTTCTTCCTTTTTCAGCCAGACCTCCTGGAAGTCCTACCTAACTGCTATGGCTGGTATTTCATTTGACTAGAACTAGGTCACATAACAGCATCTAATGTTGAGAGAGACTTGAAAATGTAGTCTTTTACTTGAACAACTGGCATTCCCTTACCAAAAAAAAAAAAAAAAAAAAAATGGATATAGTATAATGGAAGAAAGGAAGGTGTAAAAAATAGATAGTAGATAGGAAAGAATTCAACATCTGCCACAGAAGGAAACACAGTTCAGTTTTGGATATAGGGTTGGGGATGTGCAAATGAAGTTCTAGAGCAAGATACCTGAGAAGCAGAAACCAACTGTATTACACAACTAGGATGATTTTGAATACAAAAATCAATATTACTTCCCTTTAACTTAATACCACTAGCCCTGGCCTTTGCTGCAAAGTGGGATTTTCTAAAAAATATACAAGCCCATGTATCACACTTCATCTCTACCTTGTTTCCCTTTTGCCATGTCCCCACCTTAAGAGTCTCACACCAAAGAAATATGACCCAGTCTGCTGCTGAGAAGCTATGTATTTTTTGTAAGAATAAAACATCACCAGCTGACATTAGGTAGTGAAGAAGTAAGGATAACATATTTGGATCCTAGACAACTGAATTCCAATAAAGAATGTCATGACAGAGTTGAGTGACCATTAGCATGTACCTTACCTCTCTGAGCTTCAGATATATCACGTCCACTACAGAATGTTCTTGGAGTAGGTGCCTTCAAGGCCATATCAGGGAAACAGATAAGAAAGAGAACAATGAGAAGGCTGAATTTTAGGTCTACTGCCCTGTTGCAACTAGGCAATTATACTTGTACTGCTTTTAAACGATGGAAGCAATGGAAGTTTTCATTTAAATAAAAAACTCAAGGACATCAAACAATTTCTAAGTCCCTTTGAGCTATAATATTCTATGATCCTATGATTTCCCAGCAGGTATTTGTATTGCCAAATATGTGTCGTAACTGAGATAGGAAAATATGGCCCAGTAGTTTTAACCACTAGGGACAGATAGGTAGTAACTACACAGAAATCATTAGCAAAAGCTAAAAGACAATGTAACAAAAAGCTCATAGTTATGGGATTCTTATAGAGGAAGGACGTTATATTAACAAAACAACTTGAATTTTTTTTACCAACTCAGAGGGTTTTTATCCATACTTAACTGTATTTCCTTCAAATACTATTTGAGTTTAAAATAAATCATTTTCTTAGACATCCATGCGAATGTAAACTTCAGAAGTATCAGATATTTTTATTTCAAAAAAGTTAACTGATTAATATTAAAGAATGCATCACATTTCATATCATTTACATTTTTAACTAAAACACATGCTTCTGGAATCCAAATTCTGAGAAAATTATATGAAATGTTAAGTATATTTACTTCAAATTTTAAGATCTTTCTATTTTGCATAAACTGAATTTGTAAATGGTGGTAATCAGGTAAACAATAGAACGTAGACTCAGTAAAAACTCTAAGCAGGTTTTGTGTCCAGCTGGTACTCTTTAAATTTTTTATAACACAATATAACATACAACTATCTGAATTCATACTTCAGGGAAAAAAACAAGTTTGAGGATCTTCAGGAGTTTTAATATTCCTATCAAATCAAAAATAGCAAGACCCTCACTAAATAACTCTGTGACTAGAGAACAAAGGTGATTACAAATTTCCAAGTATTATGTATGCTGCTTAACTCTTGGTATTGCTTTTTGGCTTCTATTAAAGACAATAAAAAATCCTGGAGGCATTTTTAAATTGGTTTTCACATTCACCCATATTTGTTTAATTAGTATTCAGCTTCTTCATTAATGAGTAATGTATGATTAAGCAAGAAATGCTTTATATATTAAAGGGAGAAATGCTGAATTTTATCCTCATGCAAATACCAGAAGCATTTAAATTCTTCTATTCCATTGGGACCGATATTTAGTATGATTTTAGCGTATTACTGAGTACATAATGCATGCAAGGTATTAGGTCATTTATATATATTGTTTCCTTTAATACTCAAAACAAACAAATGATTCACTAGTTTTATATACCTATATGTACCAATTTTATAAGCTTCAAACATCATTAAGCTAGACATTTTAGGTAAGAAAATTTTTATATAACATCTTTTTTTAGTTATCAAAAATACATAACTATCATAAACAGATGAATTAATTTTAATGTTAGAAAACTCCTAATAGCTGATGTAATTTTAGATTTTAAGCTTATAAGCATTTTCACATACTTGATTTTGTATAATAATTACAACAACATGGAAATTTATGCAATGTCATTATACATTTTTTTAGTATAAATAACCTTAGATTGATAATTCATGGCATGCACAAATTCACACTGAGAATAAAAAGTATTTCTGGAACTGGTCCTCTAACTCCATTTTCAGTATTAAATCTACTGTCATACACCTGCAATTTGTGGTAGAGATGTCTGTATTTCAAATGGTATTCAATGAGATATTCTTGAAAATGATTCATATTTGTTATGTATCCATTTCCTCTTGGAAATACTTTTCTGTTTCTTTTTTTTTTTGGGTGCTATTGTATCAGTAAAGGTATATCAAAGGACAAATGTAAGACATCTTGAAAAAAGAACAAGCAAATTGCCACTCTCCTGAAGGCTGCCATGTCTTTTGAAAAAATAAAATAAAATAGATATCTCAAGTAAAAATTCAAACAAAATTCATTTAAAGGATGTGAATATATCGACTAGTAAACTAATTCAACCATTTCTTTCATTTTGTAACCACTGTTAGTAACTCCTCACAAGTCAAATTCCACGATCATGATTATACTTTACATTATTATCATGATTGCTATATGTTATGTAATCTTTAGACTACATGTTATAACGTGTATTAAATATACATTGAAGTATAAATTAAGCATATTGCTATCAAAGACATATTTAGCTGCAAAACTGAGAATTTTTAGAACTATTATTTGCACTATATTTTTAAAAATGATTTTTGAACATTAAAATATACAGATACTTGAAGTATTTTTTAAAATATTTAGAACTTTTAATAAAAATATTTTTACTTATCTAGATTTCAAAAATAACTTAAGAATGTTATTCATAGATAATATAAAATATATGTAATTTAGTGTATGAGTCTAACTTTTATAAACATCATATATCTTATCAATTTTAGACAGAGTTCATAGTATCAATTTATTATTAAAAAGATTGTGTTCCAACTATAAATTTTAATAATCTTAATCATTGAGTCATAGATGAAATAGTTAGTGACCCACTGGAATATATCTAGAAAGATTTTATTTGTGGATTCAGTCAATATATTTATTAATAAAAATATTACTCTATATACTAAAATATATGTATTTAAGTGTCAAAATGAATCACCTAAAACTTTAATCACTTTTAAAAATATCCTCTTGGGAAACAAATTACCAGGGTCTTACACATTACTCTCCACAGACACCAGCTTTGAGGCACTCGACTGTGTTCTTAATGTGTGGGCATTTATCACCTTTCTAAAATGGAAGATTATATGAGATTATTTCAAATGTTCTACATTATTCTATGATTCCAAGAAGCAATTCTTTATGGAGGTCCAGACAGAAGTCAAATTTACATTAACAACTCACTACTGAAAGACTGGCCTTCATGGAGCATGTCCAAACTTTGAATATTTTAGCATTTACTAATCTGGATGCTCAATTACCCAGTTCTTTCTGGTACATTACTAAAATCCATTGTCCTTACTAAAAGTTCATTTTAGAATTTTATTGATATGTCATGAAAAAGAAATTAACAAAGTCGCCACTGAACTTTATAAACAGGCAGATATTTAATGTTCATTTTTCTGATACTCATAATGAAAACAGTTTCTGTGGTGAGAATAAATAATTTTTATAAGATTACACAGCAATAATCCTTCAGAGTAAAAACTATTGGTATAGCAGTTTCAGTAAGTAAAAAAAATCCTAAATGCATCTGCAAAGAGAAACTCAGATAAGTGCTATTTATTTCCAATATTTTGAAGTCCTCCTCTGTGCTCTGCAGTGGAAATTTATCTTTGAATCTTACACTATCAAAGTGTGTGATGATTTTAAAGTATGTCTGCACTTTGAAGAATTTTATATTTTTTAATTTATATAAATTACAGAAAATTTAAGTGTTTCTAAAGTTTTCACAATTTCAAACAAAAAATTTAAATGTTTCACCAACTGAAATAAACACTAACAAAAGTACTTTTATTTTATCTCATTTCTGACATTTAGACAATAAAAATATATTAGTGAAAAGCAGATCATGATACAATAATTTGGTTTGACAACTATTTTAAATTTGTCTTGTTCAAAATAACACCTGGCTGGCAGTTCATGAAATAATATTTTTCAATTTCCCTCTAAAATACATATGTGGATATTTTAAGGCAAAAACTCATATTCCAAAAAATTTAACCTTATTTATATAATTTATGTAATCTGAAAGATTTTAATACAATTGTATGAGATTGGCTAAATTCACATGCTCTGTTGGTTTTGATGCAGGAAAACAGATGTGGGGCATGAGGAGGGCTGTGTCCCAGGTCTCGGTTGAGCCCCTGGGACGTGCCCTGCTAAGAGTGGGTCCTTGGCTTCATGCAGGAAAGAATTCAAGAGCGAGCCACAGTTGAGTGAAGGTAGATTTATTCAGAGAGGTACATTAAAAGGCAAGAGAAAGGCCACAAGGTGTGGGGGTTGGGTGCTCAGATTAAAAGTAGGTACACATTCCATAGACAGAGTGTGGGCCTTCTCAGAAGAGGGAGAGAGAGGGGCAGCCTTGAGACTCCGTGTTGCTGGTTTTTATGGGCTTGTTGGCTTCATATGCTAATAAGTGGAAGGCCCAGTCTAAGTAGCCCGGGGAAGGGGCTGGAATTCCCAGGAAGTTGGCCATTTCCCACTCTTTGACCTTTTGTGGCTAGCCTTGGGATTGCCATGGTGCCTGTGGGCATGTTATTTACCATGTTAATATATTACAATGGGTGTATAATGAAGCTCCAGATCTGCTAGAAGTCAAATCTCCCACCATCTTGAGCCTCAAGGCCAACTGGGGGTTGAATCTTTTACCATTTTGATGTTAAGTGCTGTAGCATTGAATGGCTGTGCCCTGCCCCCTTCCTTTCTCAGTTTCATTAAGTGGAACTGACCATCTAAAAGATGATTATCACAGTTTCTGTTATGTGAATGAAAATACTGCAATGTGAGTGAAAATACTGCAAACATATCAGTAAACAAAGAATGCTGAAACCAAGTCATCAGCAGCTGCTGCCATCCCCAGTGAGGACAGGCCTGCAGCCTGGCCTCTGCAGCCACTCTCAATGGTGCACTCTGAGGGGACTCAGAATAAGAAAGGATAGGATACTGGCCCTAGATAGCTAGGTGCTTGTCAAAGGAATGAATTCAGTGAGCCCAAATGTTTGCTTCCTCCCATACACAGAAAAGCACTAAATTCTTTAACTTGAGATGCCTGGCTTTCTTTAGATAACAAGCAATCTTCCATTTTTCCAACTACCTGGTCTTTGTTGTAAAGCTCCTATATATCCTAGCTCCTCCTCTACCTCTTCAGAGCAGTCCCTCAGAGCGATCTGAGAGGCTGTCATCCCGGCTCAAGTCCTCCCGCCAAATAAAACACAACTCTTAACTTTTAGGCTGCGTGTTAATTTCAGTCGACAGTTTGTAAACACAGGTTAAAGCAAGTTGCTAGAGGAATATTCATTTTCCTTTAAAGGTGAAGAATTGAGCAAAATTCTGAACTGATTCATCGGACTGTTTTCTTCAGCCCATCTTTCTATTAAGAGCAATTATAAAGAAAAAGAAATCAGTTTCTTTTGTAATAGCCTCACACAAAGTTTGAGCTAGATATTCAGCAATTCTGGATTCACATGTCACAAAATTGTTGGTAAAACATTTTACTTCATATAGATTTCTTTGCAAATTGTTCAAATGCCAAAGATCGGTTACATTAAATGCACAACTGGAAAGACAGAAATGTCGAAAAGAGAGAGCAGCCTCTCACAATGTCTGTTCTATATAATCTGAATGAGAAAGCTAGTATCAGCAAAGGGAGGTGATGTAATACTTGGCCAAGGTCAAAGGTTTCTTGGGCCACAGGTTTCCCCTGATTTACCCAGTTTCAGGTTATTAGCTGGGTGGTCTGGGAAATTCAGCTGCATTCCTTTTTAATTAGCAAAATACTAAATGCTACTTAATGTGTTTTAAATTAGAAATAAATATTTTCCTTTTTAAAATCTAAGATACGGCTTCACATTCTACTCTAGAGTTCATTAGTTGAGTGATTTCAGCAGCAAAATGACAAAGCAAACAAAACTTCAGAACCTTCTTTCATTGAAAGTAAATGAAATCATTTCTAAAAAGTGAATATAATGTATTAAAATGCCCTGGGTTTCATTTGTCAACTGAAATAAATGCACAACCTAAAAGTTGAGAGTTATGTTTTATTCAGTGGACAATTCTGGCGACTCAGCCCAAGATGACAGCCTCTCAGATAGTTTTGAGGGACTGCTCCAAAGAGGCAGCGGAGGAGCTAGGATACGTAGATAGGAGTTTTGCAACAAAGACCAGGTGGTTGAAACACTAAAAGATTGCTTGTTAACTGAAGAAAACGAGGCATCTCAAGTTAAAGAATTTAGTGCTTTTCTATGTATGGGAGGAAGCAAACATTTGGGCTCATTAAATTCTTTCCTTTGATAAGCACCTAGCTATCTAGAGCCAGTATCCTGTCCTTTCTTATTCTGAGTCCCCTCAGGGTGCACCACTGAGAGTGGCTGCAGAGGCTGGGCTGCAGGCTTGCCTTCACTGGGGGTGGGGGTGGCGGCAGCCTCCGATGACTTGATGGCTTCAGCATTCTTTGTTTACTGATATGTCTTGCAGTATTTTTCATTCACACATTGAAGCAAGGAAGGCACGCTGGCTCAACTAAAAGGATTTATTAGCAATTTATATTTTTTAAAAAACTTGTAAATTTGAGATTTAGCATCTTCTGTTTTTAAGAATAGCTCAATACTAAATATTTTTTTCCCATCCAAAATCCTCAGCAGATTATTTCTAATTTACATTTGAAAAAAACAGGCCTGTACATAAGCCTCTCTGACTATATCTGACCTGTACCTCCGAGCATCACTTTTTGGTGCTCCAGCTGGCTAGGATTTTCTTTTCACTCTTAGAAAAGCAAAATAAACCTAGTTCTTTGTTACACTTTATTCAAATATTTCTTGCTACTCTCCTTTCTTATTTAATCAGTTTGATTTTGGAATGTGAGTTGTCTCTGAATTGAGACTTGGTCTAAATTTATTATCTTAGGTTTTTCATAAATGTCATTTACTTATCCTGAGTTTATTCTCTATGCTATTGTTTCCCCTCTGTTCTCCCCAGAATCCCACTGCGGGAGGAGGAATGGGACTCACAAATGCTTGGGAGTTTTGTCAGACTGCGATTTTACTTTTTTGAGAAGGCAGTAAGTGTCACGAAAGTTCTGTTCACAGTGTGGAGCATAAGAAGAAAAGTAGAAATATTGGTTTAAAAAAGTCTAGGAAGAGAGGCAGAGAGCTGAGGCAGTTCCCCAAATCTCCTGCTCCCCCAGAGAGGCAGAGAGAAATGTTTGAAAAGTTTCAAATGTCCTTCAGAGAGAGCTTGAAAGGTGGTAACATAGTTAGCAAATTCTCATGAATCTTGAGGACAAAACGAGGAACATACAAGGGCTGATGACTGGAAACCATGGCAGGACCACATATAGCTTAAGGAGTAACAGTGAAGATAAGCTAAACAGGGAAAAACCAGAGACAGCAAGTGACATCTCACTAGCTTAGCATCAAAGATGGCCATGGACCATTCACTTGTTCAGAGACACTCACTGTGTAAGCCTCCAAAAACCAGATGTCCCCCTCCAACTCTGGGAAACAAAGCAAACAAGGAAAAAGTCTCAATTACCTGTTTATAATTAACTGCTCATAAAAGCACCAAAACAACTGAGCTTACATACAGGTGACTATTTTTTTCTTCAGGTGAAATGGAGACTCAATATCATAATTACATTGAAATGTTAAAGATAGTGTTATATCTTTTCTACATCTGAGTTGTTTTAGGCTTATGAAAAATAATTCATGTTCTCCTACTGACACTGAACTGTGTCAAAAAACTCCACAAATTTGAAACTTAAAATGTTTTAAAATATATACCAGAGCAGACAGTCTTATTAGAAACAAGAGACTACAGGAATTTGCCATAGAGATACATTAACTGGAATTTAAGAGAATAATCTAGGAAAATCAAGGTGGCTTCAGTCAAACAGTATTTTAGTAAGTAAAGAGTAAATGAAGGCTTTAAATTCTGAGGAACTCAACAATTCATATAATTTAGGATGGAAACTGAGCTTACTATAAAACCCCTTCAATACGATGTGCTTGCAGTTGACAAAACCTGGTCTTTTCAAAGACCAGAGGAAGGAAACGCTAACAGAAGGCTGAAGCTGAGCGTGAGGGAGGAACTTCTGTGCTTATGCACTGATGTTATAGAAATATCCCGCAAGGAAATAGCTCCCAGGGTGACAGGAAGGTGCCTCCCGTTCTGCAGCTCTCCCTGAATACTGCCCTAGACTCAGAGGATGGAAGGGAGGCCCGGTGGGAAATCCGCCACATGCAGGCATCCCTGTTGTGTCCTGGGTCTGCTGGACCACGCCGTCCGTGTCGTGGGCTTGTGCCGAGGTTCCTCCGTGCAGGAGGAGCCCTGCCCTGTTGAGGGGGAGAGAGAAGGGGAAACAGTCCTTCTTCCTCAAGGTCCCAGGGTACGGAGGACATTTCTGCTTCAGGGGTAAACCTCTGGTTTCCTTTCCTTTCTCAGACTTTACTAGGGAAAGGAATAGTCAGAGCACGTTCACGTTAGTCTCTAGAAGGAAGCTGTGAGAATTTATTTTTGTTGCTATAGTTTCGTATTGTTATTGTTACTAGTCCTATTATTATTATATGGTAATTATTATTATCTTCTCTGTAGAAAGCACATGTGCGTTGGGTTGAGCTATGCGGTAAAACCTTGCCCCCCCCCACCTGATGACAAGCTCAAGTTATTCAGTTTCGCTAGTGCCGTACTTTAATTTAGACATAAAGTATAAGCATGTCCATTTGGCCACAACCAGAAGCCACATTTCCAAATCGGCATTAACAGCAATATAGCCATCTGTTCTCTTATATCTTACAAGTCAATTTGATCCAAATATGAGAAAGAAAATGTTTCATTTATTGTCTTTTATAACTCATGCCTTGCCTGTTGTATACCTTTATAACAAATGACGAGTATGTGTGTGTGTGTGTGTGTGTCTAGTTTCAATCCAAGTCATGTTTGATAGTTAAAATGGACTTTTACAACATAAAGTGATGTTGTATCCAATGCTGGCTTTGGGATTTGACAAACACAATTAACTTTAGCTCAGGACTCACCAACAGGAGAAAATCAATTATTATCAGTTACAGAGTACTCACAATAAATAATCAAAAGCAGCTTGGCCTGGATTCAGAAGTTATTAGGAGGCCCTGTAGGGAAGTGAACTGATTGCATAGAGAAAAAATTAACCTGCAATTGAAGACTAGGTGGGGAAAGAGACAGCAGTAGATACAGCTGTGCATGTAAGATTCTCTCTGCTGTGGCTTTGGCCTTTATTCTGCTTTGCCTCATTAGCCTAAACAGCGTCACCTTTCCAGCACCTGCAGCTGCACGTGAGGAACCCTGCACGTGAGCAGTCCTGACTGTGCTTGCTTGTGCCCCCCCATGCTCACCTCAGGTTTGTTATCTGTGATTAAAAGGAGCATTGATTTTCACATTTCTACTCTGTGATGGAAACCTGACAACAACATCAGCGAAGTCCCTCTTCTTCTTTTAGGTGAGGGTCCAGTCCTCTCCCTTTGACACAAAATGTGTTAGAAAATTAGAGGGAAATTTTCAGATTGACCAGGTAAAAACGTGTAATTACTATGAGAAAGCTGAAGGCTTTTCCTTTACACCGTCTCTCTTCTACTCAATATCTTTTTCACTACTTCTATTCAAGGTGGACACCCTCCTTTTTCTTTTGGTAGAAATCTTGACCGTTTTCTCACTATCCTTACAAACACTCCTATTGCGTTTGGCATGGTATCTACCATGTTCCAGTGCTCCTGTCCTCTCTCTTATTGTACTGCTCTCTCCTGCTTTGTAGTGGACACCTGGGGTCTCTCATGTGGGCCAAAGTTTCTTAGCACACAGTTCACTCTAAAGGATAGATGCTTGCTGCAGGCAAGAAAATAAGAAGAAAAGCAACACAACTAGAATAAAGAATGAAAATACCCTTTAAGAAGCTTAAGATGCTGTTAATGTTATCCAGTCATTACCTCTGCCACTTAAGTGTTTCAATCATTTGCCCCCTAGAGTATATTGAAAATTATATCCTTTCCTGCTTTCTTGTATCCCTAGTCTATGCTGTAAGCCTTTCAATTCACCTTTTCTTCATTTCCCCACTTGCTGTGATTGTAACCCTCAGGTAGAGAAGATGTACATTAATCTCCAGGGCACTGTACTTATTCACAGGCTACAAGAAATTCCGTGTTATGCTCCCAATCAATGTGTACTAGAGTAACTCTTCCATCTTTACTCTGAGTCTTCGTAAGACTCAGGCAAGTTCTTATAAGTTCAGTGATAGATACTGTGTTTTGCTCAGAATGGTGGCATCTCTCTTATGCTTGGCATCTCACTGCCTTTATATATGTACATAAGTTTATGTATACTTTAAATTTCCATTCACGGAAAATTCATCGTTACCCAGAAAACCATCTTTCACCCAAAGAGGTTCCTAATGAACCAACTTCCTCAGTCACTGCTAGTGTGTGTCTGAACATAGTTGAAAGTCAACTTGGTTTCCATCTATGAGAATTACAACAATTTCTCTTGCTTTCCTGTTACAGGGAATTCATGTATCTTTTCTCCCTGAGTGTCATTTTCTTAACTATCCTGATTCCCTGTAATTATCTTCATTTTTTTTTTAAATTTATTTTTCCCAGAATTTTCTTCTTCTTACCTTTTTACCTCCTTATTACCTGTAGAATAATCGTCTTTGTGGGAATAATACGTGATTCTGATACTCTCAAGAATTACTAAAAACAATTTTTGTTAAAGATTATTATTTAGTCCATTATCCCTTACTGAAGAGTGAGGGAAGAGAGAGAGAGAGGAGAGAGGGAGGGGAGGGAGGAGGGGGGAGAGAGAGAGAGAGAGAGAGAGAGACACTATTTGATTTCACATTATGTTTAGGGATGTATTTAGAGGAGCAAAATGATGACTGAATCTCCCAGCAATCCACAGGCAGAAGAGGAGAAGGCAACGTAGAAGAAAGAGAGAATGCTTTATCTATATCATCCCTTCTCCCATTAGTGAAATTTGATCCAGAGGTCATTAATTCCTCATACTTCACTTCCAAGTCTTTCACTTACAGACGCTGAGTGAGCCTCAGAGTATCCTGTGCTCCAGTAGCTCCAAGAGAAGTCTTGGAGTAAGAGCAGAGTCTCCTGTTGCAGGTGGGAGATGACGCACTGCTGGTTGTGTCCATGAGCAGTGTGAAAAACTATCTTTTCTGGTGAAAGGCTCAAGAACAGGGTCTGAGATAGGGGTTCTGTGGTGGGAGACTGATTGAGGGCGTATTCTTCAGTATAAAGCTTTAGGTTATGCAGTAGAGCAGACTACAGAAGCAGAAAAAGATGAGCGATAATGGAATCACAGCCTTGGTCTGACCCAGAAGGAACCATATGCTGAACCATAAGCATCACACAGTTGACCTCTTCCGCTGGAGGCAAGAGAGTTAGACTTTTGAGTCCACATACCAGTCCATTATTGACAGTAGGCTGTCCTGGGAAGGGTAGAGAGGATAAACTCCCAGCTGAGGTGGTTCCCTTCAGCTGAGAGCAATATCCAGGAGAAGCCTTTAGGAGTCAATACTTAGCAGTTGGGAAACAGGTATACTGGCTCAGTAAATTGTACCTAAGAGCAGCTGTTTCAAGGGGCTCTTCTGCTGCCCTCCAGCCCACAGCACAAACTCTTGCTTAAGTGTCTCTGCTTCTTAAGGAGAGTTGCTGTGGCCCAGAAAACAGAGTCAATAAATGTGCCTAAACTAAATCTAGGTGAGATCACTATTCTGCAAGATTTCTTATTGTTGTTCATATCATTACAAGGCATCTGTAACCTTATGCTGGGGAAAATAACACATGTATACTGAAAATACATAGTATTTAATGAATGCTACAGTATATCATGAGAGAAAACCAATTTGTTAATATAAAGAAAGTGGAGTCCATGGAAATAATATGCAGAGTGGTAGTAATATTTCCCAAATAGTCTCTTTGATGGTGGAGACAAGGTAAACACACTGACTGGCTTAAGGTACTACATTGAAAGTAGTTCTTTTTCTTTATTTTTGAAAGCAAAACTTTGACATTACCCATAGGAAATGTTTTTCTCAATGATTCTCTATTCTCCCCCTTTGTATCTTTATCTCCTTTACAACTTTAATTTTAATTCACTCTCAACTACTCCCAATGCTCAACTTCTCACACCCATAATTCTCATGTGTAATCTACAAAGCATCTCATATTCTAATCATTTGAGCTCCTCTTTCTTTCAAGTAACTTCCCTTTCTGTCTTTTTGTCTGGGCCCAAACTTAACTATAGTATCTCTACAAATGGCTCAACTTAGTTTAAGTTTTACCATATGTGTATCTCAATAGCTGCATTCATATTTATTTATTTTTTTCAACATGCTGCTTACTTCTTGGACTTGAACTTGAACATGGTTCTTTTACTAATATTAAGGCCCTTATTTTAGAGATTTAACCTTCAAAGAAAAATACATTCACATCCTACTATCATGTTTCTGCATAAAGAAAGAAATAAGAGTTTTTTTGAGAATTACTATTAACCAATATTTACCACTTGTTTCTGAATGCCAGTATAAGAATTTCTACATGCAAATCAGGTAGAACCTTTAAAAGTAAACTCTCTCCTTCCTGCATGACAGGAGGTAGCTTTATAACTTGGAGTAAGTTACCTGCCAAAGTTTGTCTCCTACCCTCCCACGGAAATTGGGAGGCAGGGGCACTGTTTTCCTCGATGAGTACATTTCAAAGGAAGATACTCTTGACTAAGAAATTAACAGGAGCTTTTAAAAAAGATTTACATCTCAAAGGAGCAGCTAAAGGATTTATAAGTTTTCTAAAGTATATCCTCTAAGAAAAGGGAGTTCAGGAGCCTAAAGGCAAAAAGAAATTTGTCTAATGTGTAGTCAAGATGAAGAACAACAAAGACACCTTGGATGGAACTCGCACTTCCTTCCTATATCTGTTCAAATGTTTTCCATCTCTTTTGCTTTTCTTGGCTACTCTCCATTAAATACCACCTTCCCCTACTTCCAGTACTCCTTGTCCCCATTGCCCTGCTTTACTTTTTCCCTGAAAATTATCACTGTCTGAATCATATACTTACTCTGGGTCAGCTATCTATTGCCTCAGAACACAGCATAACCAGTGGAAACCCTCAGTAGCATACAATAAAGGGGTACAGAGAGTCATTACTTTTTAGGTTCCCCACCAATAACAGGTGGTGAAGTGATAAATGAGATAAATATTGTCTGTGCCTTCAAAGAGCTTACATGTTTACCTGTGTGTAGGATGTTTTCTGAAGCCCTAGTTATCTTTAAAATATCCTTCTATTGTTTTAACCCATAAAAGACAATTTAAATGCTAATACAATTGACAGATAATATTTCTCCTCCCTTGTCATTTGAAATGATTTTTGATTCTTTATGGATAATTAGCCTGTATATTTGTGACCCCTCTTCCCTGTCCCCATTCCAGCTTCTCCTTTATCTCAGGTAATTTTTAAATTTCAATCCTCTGATTTTTCCTTATATTCCAATTGATCATTTTGTTTTATTATTTTTAAAAATTCTTTACAAAAAATGCTTGAGCTGCATTGGTTCCCTCCACATTAATCATATGCTCTCTCTTTGTTTTCATCTTTATTCTACATTTCTTCTGCACTTGGGGAAAATTTTGCTTACCACTACTAACTTAATTTTCCGTAGTAGTAATTCCCCTTGTTACTGCATCCAATTCTTTAACCTGTTAGTATTGTTGAAGGTATATTTTTTTTCTTTTGAATAGCATGTTAGAATAATAGATTGTTTCTTTTTCAATGTAAACTGTCCCCTGCCCACTACACAAGGATTAAAATAGTAACTTCCAATTAACCTTTGCAGTAGTAGGGGTCTCTTTTCTTTCTTTTTATTTCATTGTTTTCATAAAAATAACATGTTGTATAAAAAATTCAAGCAGACATTCATGGCTGGTGTTATTAGTCGTGGTATTATTATTTTTTGTTGGCTCACTGGGTTTTAAAAAAGGAAACTTTTTTGATTCAGCTTAATCATTTTCAAGGAAAATTCTTCAAACTCTGATTTATTCTTTGATTATTAAACTTTAGTGATTACAGATTGTTTTGTCACTGTCTCATTTCCTAGTAACTGAATTAAATCCAAATCCCCTTCTAAGTAAACCTACAGGATTCTACACATTAATTTCCAACTCTGTTGCCTTCTATTCCTTTGCACATAATCTTTGCTCTAAGCACAGAACTTTTAACTAATACATAAGATCATCCCACAAGTTAATCCCCTGCAGGTTTGTACAGATTACTACTTGGACCTGAAATGTACCACCCTTCTCTACATCCTGTCAACTTTTAAAATCCTCAAACATTTATCTCAAATATTCCTTCTTCAAAAAACTTTCCGATTCTTCCAGCCAAGTGTCTTTGTGTTTCTCTTGTGAGACTTTGTCATGTTTCTTACATTGTGGTTGTCTGTGAAATGGATTAGCCCTCCTACATCACATTCTGACTTGTATGACTATCAATTCAGAGTTTATTGTTTAATTTCCACTCTATTAAAAGCATTACAGAAGATAAGACTTACTGACTTATATAGCCCTCCCAGGACACAATTCATTGTTTTGCACATACGAAGGGTACCAAATAAATATTTTTAAAAATTACTTTGAACATGGAATAAATCTATGAATAAACAGCAGAACAATGTTATTATAATAAAAGCATCCTGAGGGTTAAAATTAATTGAGATATAGAATTTAACTTAATTACTTAGAATTTTAAATAGTCTGATAGATATAATGCAAATTTCACAAAAGGTCGTGTTTCTAATAGGCCAATATACATTTTTTTTTTGTTCTTGTGGAAAGGGTAGCTTTTAAATAATCTATATATCATTGCTCATAGTAAGCGTTGCCTCACAGCTGCAAAGCTCTACAACAATATATATGGAAAGCTCCAGTTCTTGTACTAGCTATGCCCGATAAATTCTTGTGTTCTCAGTGCAAGTTTCTAATGCAATTAGTTTCCCATGGCATTGATATGGAAGAGTAGTTAAGGACATGCCTTTTATTAATCATCCACAGAATGAATATTGATACATTAAAACATTAATCATCTTTATTACCCTATTTTTAACCTATTTATCTTTTCATAACCAAAGGACTGGAAGACAAAAACCTACCCTTTGTCATAAAAGCACAAGAGTTCTAATCATAGCCAAAAAAGTGTAGTCTTCAAAAGGATGTACCTCCTTACTCCAGTCATCATAAATAACCATTATAACCTATGGGGTGGAGAATACACACACACACACACACACACATTTATATAGTTGCATATGGCCATGGCTAAGACATAATGAAGTGCTAATTCCCAGTGTTTTAATCGGTATATTTTGATGTTGCCAATTAACTGTACAAACTGCTAGTTGAAGCACACCAGTGGTGTGCAGTTTATATTTTTGTCATCACTACTGATCTCCAAAGTAAACCTTTCCTATATAATAGCACTATTCATCTTTGTATTTTAAGAACATGAGTAATATGTGGCTTATAGAGTTGGAGACAGTTTTATGGGGAGTTTTATAATATATGTGAACATCTTCACACACACTGTAGGTTATCCAGAGGAATTCTATTAACAAACCTACATCCTAAAGACACCAAACACCAAGTCGAAGGAAGAATGAATTCAGAGCAAACCCACTCTGTTTTTGCAGAAAATCTTTTTACTTTTGAGTACACTAATTCTCACAAATAGAGAAACCGCAAGACCAGTAAAAAGGGGGGTAACCGACTTCAGAAAAAAATTATATACTGCAGAGAATTAATACCTAGATGCATATTTTAGAGATCACTTTTTAGAATTTATAAGAGGATTTTTATAAAGGCAACATTCAGGTTTGATAAATTTGCCAATGCCAACAAGCTTACATTATAATATATTTAATATTGTACAGAAAATAAAAAAACCTATAAAGTCAAATGATGGGAAACTTTTGTTATGAATAAAATAAAGTGTGACTAATTAGTGAGAAGAAAAGAATAAAGTGGAGAGAAATCCATAATCACTGCAAAGAGGACAATCTACCTGTGAGTCACACACAGCATAAGACTCAGAGCTACTCATGCCATTCTAAAACAAACACACAAACACATAAATTAAAAAAACTGTTTGGGGCCTGAGAAATGAATTATGTTCTTCAGAACACAAAAAAAGTGTTAATTTTAGTGTTAGTTTTATAACCAAAATAATGTAAAATATTAAAGCTCTACAAGAAGTAGTAACATGGTATAAGAAGCCTTACTCAGTTTTTTAAACACATCAGAATCTTTGAAAACCAATTTTAATTCTGTTGTTCCTACTTTGAAACAACTTCTGAATACGCAAAATGATGACCAAAAGTTATCCAACTGTGAATTTAATGTAACCTGTAGTCAAATAAGTTTAGAAGCAAAGTTATAAAAATGATTTTAGTATTTTCCAGCAGAAATATCCTTAATATTTAATATAGATTTATTTGATACACTTACTGTGGAAAGATGCTTTCAACTGTTAGTATCTTTGGCTTATGAAGTCTTAAAAAGAAGATGACAGTTTTCTTTTTTTTTTTTTTTAATATAAGAATGTATTTGAACTTGAATGTTCTTTCAACAAAATGTGAAAATCATTTTATCATATGCCATCACCCACCAGAAAGCATCTACCATACAATAGCCACAAAACAACCAGACAGACAGAATGACTCTGCTAGCTGACATCAGTGATCTGCCACTGACCACTGCAGGCTGGAACATGGTAGTACCAAACAAGGCACTTAGTGTCCTGAAGCGTACAGAAGCCAATACTATGACGCAGGCTTTTGAGAAAATAAAGGGCTTTACAGCAGTGTTTATAGGCAATAAGATGGGAGGCAGGGCTCAAATTCACCTCCCCAGTCCAGGATATGGTCAAACTTCTATGAGTCAGGGAGGACAGGTTGGTATGTGGATGTGCTGGTGGTGCAGGTTTCCTCTGGAGGGCTTTGGAACTCAGCCATTTATGGTGAGGTGGTAAAGGGGCTTCAACACAGGATCTTCTTGTGCAAAGGACCCTTCACTTCTGAAAGGGAGCAAGTTCCAGTTGTATTCAGGTCCTTTTGTCCCATGGGAGGGGCAAAAATTTGGTTGCAGGTATTGCATCAGAATTTTCTCATCTGTACATGGACATGATTTATGGATTTTCTCTGTTGTCTCTGAAAAACCACTCTATCCGGTTAGAAACAGGATAGGGCCACTTTGAGCTGGGTTTGCTGTTACAATGGGTTCATGAATAAGGTAGCTTTGGGAGCAGAAGTGGGGGATATGCATGGCCCTAACAGCTTAGTCACCAAGTCTGACCTAACTAATACTGCTGTCCAATGTCAAACTTGCCAGCAACAGAGACTAACGGTAACCCCCAAATTTAGTTTCTTAGGTAAAGATGCTATTTGCTGTTGAGTTAATTGTATTAGATCCTTTCCCCACTGGAAGGAGTACTGATTTCACTTTAACTGAAATAAACACGTATTTCTACAAACAGATTTTACTTTCCTTCCCATGGTTCTTCTGACAGTATCACAGTTTGAGAGCTTACAGAGTATTTGATTTACTGACAAAGAATCTTGTGTAACATAAATATAGACCAAGGAAACTATCTTTCTTTAAGGGATGTGTGGTATTGCATACTTGATTATGGGATTTACTTTTCCCACATGCTACATTTCTGAAAATCTGCCACTCTGATAGAGCTGTATAAGCCTTTAAAGACATTGCTGTGGTGCCAGCTTGGAGATGCTTCTTTGAGAGGATTAGCTGCTTTCCTCATTAGCAACCGTCTAGTACTGTGCCCCCAAAAGGTAGAACACAAGGTCTGGCAACTCCTTGTGATGTATTAGGGGATGTTTGCTTCCTGCCTTTGCATTCTAGACTCAGAAGATTTAATGTTCCTCTTTCTCAGAGGGGGATCTTTTCTGTCAGTGGACAGAGCAAGAATTAAACTTTATGCTACAGCTGCCACCCAATTATCTAGGCTCTTTGTGCCAGGGGACCAGCAGGCAAGGAAAGAAGACATTACCCTGGCAGATAATTGACTCTGATCATCAGAAGGAAGTACAGCAGCTGCTACACAGTGGGCAGGCAGGAAGATGCCTGGCATCAGGACAGTGGTGTGCTGGTGTGGGCTCTCCAGCCTGCTCATCAAAGCCTGTTGTGAGAGTCTTTTCCCAGCTCCTCATTCAGTTATGCAACATTTGTAGCTTTCAACCAGCCATGGTTGGATAATTTTTCTATAGAAATCAGCAAATACTTTGAAGCAGGGATTTGATTTTCTTTCCTTTCAGAGAGCTGGGTGTTAAACATTGGCCTTTGTCAGCACATCATTCATCTAGGTGAGTTTCTGGGCCATCTCTTGGTACTCCCTTGACCAATTTTAAATCACTTAGTGCAGCAGTCACAGCATGAGAAAGGGTTGGGGATGACAAGCTAGGACACCACAGAGAAGGGAGTCTGGCTGCTCCATCAGGTAAGCCACTTAGATCCGCAGAGATGAGAGCTTAGGGGAATTTAGATTTGATATTAGAAGAAGAAATAATGAGTATCTTGAAAGCAGCTGTAGTAGTGAGGACTGTAGTTTTCCCCACTAAATTTACTTTTTTAAAGTTTCCTCAGAAAGAGACTAACCAAAATGCCTGGAGATGCCTTCCTAGATGTATCGAATTTATACTATACAAGTGGATTCAAGTATTTCAAAGTGTAGGCTGCAGTGCATATTTCCACGTTTTACTTACATTCCCCTTCAAGACTGAGGCACTCATACCCCAGCTGCTGGAAATATTGGCTACTGAGGGCACACAACTGAGTACCTCCATGGAAATTATCCTTGGTCTAAGATAAGCTTTCTCTAATAAAGTTTTACTGAATTTTACAAATTAAACATCATCCTTTTGCCTTAAACAAAACTTTTTTTTTTTTTTTTTAACTAGGTGCTTGGTAGTGTCTACAAGAACAGAGCATGTGACTACAAAAGGTTTCTGGAAGAGATTGTAAGGTTGGTGCATATATGTGTGGAGGGGTTGTGTGTGTGTGTGTGTGTGTGTGTGTGTGTGAACTGTTTTTTAATAAATGGTTAAATTGATTTTTAAAAATAGGTCTCATATTTGCTTTCCTTTTAATGTGTTACCTGGTGGTGATATTGTAGGAAAGAAGGTGTATCTTCTTCATTTATCTTTAATTATTGAAGCTTACCAATAGGTACAAAACTAACATAGTGCAAACACCGTATCAGCATAGTCACTTTGCCACATTTGATTTCTTGCTTGAAAGTATTAACTGAAATCTGAAGCTCAGCAGCAAATAAGTCATAAACTGAGATAAATCACTACCGTCACATCTGTTGTCATCCACATCTATACAGAATGAAAATGCCTAGGCCACCAGGAATCCTCCTTTGAGCGCAACAAACAGATTAATTGGCAGCATTTTTTCTTTCATTGCAATGGTCATTAAGATACTGTAATTGAGAAGTGAATTTGAGTGTCCATATGTAGGAAGTTTAGTGATGGGATAAACTGTCCATTTTCCTTTTATATCAAGGATAACTCACAATCAATGTCTATACACCCTCCCTACTGGATTCTTTACCTCAGCACTAGACTTCATGCCAAAAGTTACTCTAAAAGAATTACTACATATCTATCATAGTAATAATTATGTACAAGTATTATACCATCTAATCCTGTAAGATATATTATGAAATGAAGCTTATTTATATATCACTCCCCTGTTTGCATTGCCAAACAGTCTGCTTGTATCTTCTTCCTAAAATTTATTTTTCAGTTCCACTGTTATATAGTTTAATTAAAATATTTATTAATATTTGGAGAATGACAATTGCAAAACTGGATTTTTTTTAAGCAAGCAGCAAAAATAACATGTTTCACCAAAGATGAAAAACAAAGTTCTTGGTTTCTTAAAACCACTGTTCATTAGTTGTCACAAGAAAAAATTCCATAATTCCTAGCATTTACCCCTGTTTACATTAGTTTTGATCTAACTTTTCCAAATTGCCTAAATTAACTTACTATATGGCCATACTGTGTTGGTTGTAGAGGACCCAGGAGTAAAGAGACATGGGTTTCCTGGAGTAGTTTATAGTTAGTAAAATTTTGTATATAAACTAACAAACAGGATAAAACAATGTCAATACATACAATTTACTAAGTGTTTACTTTGTCCTGCATTTCTTATGTATATTTCATGTCTTAGTTTAATCAAAGGAAATGGCAATACTTTTTATTTTTGGATTAAATAGGGTTTATAGAAGTTAATTTCCCTACTGCAAATCAAATTTTAAATGAGATTCTGCTGATACATGACCATCTGAAATGTTTTTTATCATTTTCCTTATGACTGGACAAAAAATTACATATTCTTATATCATAATATACTACATAGGAAATACAGTAGGAATGAACTGAACATTTGTATTCAGTTTGCAGCATTCTCCATATATGTACATTTTATTTTAAAGAGTCAGAATCAGGTTTCATTATGGTTAGGAATCCATATTTAAATTTAAAAATATTTCTTGAAGCATTACTAAGTTCAAGGCATTTGGATTTTTTAAAAATGGAATACTTACTATGATAGGTGGTAGAAATATATTAAAATACAGGTAAAAAAATAAAAATAAAAAGCTTGGTATTTTGAAGATTCCATTAAAATAAAATACAATAGATTTAATAATCCATAGAGTGGGTGTGATACAGGGGAACTGATGCCCAGATATTCCCCAAGGTAAGCTGGGAAGAATTCACTGGGGCCATTGCTCATCTAAGCTTTGATAAATAAGGAGTCTGTCAGGTAAATAAGCAGAGAGAGAAAATATCAGATGTAGAAATTGTGAAGATGCTGTTGTGAGAAAGAATTTGGTTTGTTTAAGACACTGAAAAAGCCCCTTGTAGTGGGAGCATATGAGTGAAAAGAGAAGTAACCCAACACGAAGATGACCCACGTCCCTAAAGTAACCTATGGCTTCTCCTGAGCAACGCATGACAGACTGGCTCCATCCTGTAACCCAAATGAATGGCAATCTGAGGACATTTCAGGCTAGGAAATGTCTTCCCTGATATCCCTTACACATTCAAGAATTCAGGTTTTGTTTCCAGCGGGTAAAGATCTAGTAACTGACAAACTCTGGGGTCCTAGAGCCACCCTAATTGTACTGCAGACTAACTCCTTCCTGACATAGAACCCACGACACAAGGAATGACCCGAGCAGGGACCTACTCCACTTCAGATGGGAAGGACGTGGGTCACAGTGTTAGCGAGGGATAATGCAGAGGGAACACAGCCTGGTGACTCCTAGCCTGCTGAGCCCCAGGGCCTGAGTTGCCACTGGACCACCTGCTTATGTACTCTTCTTCCCATACAGCACTTCTTCCCGAGGCCTTAAATGGAGGCCCTAAACATATTTTTGGTCCCTGAGCCCTTTCCCATTTTCTTGAAATTCCTCTCTTTACTGTAAATGAGTGAAATAGCATACTCTTAGACATAAAAGATTCCTTATATGCCAGCACATCTACTCTTGCATTTGAAGGTGAGGTTTTTACATCAACAGCTTGACTGCATCTGCCTAGCTTGCAGTGATGGCCAAAGGGTTTTTCTTAGACGATCCATCTCACTGCATCCCGACTCCAACTTAGACATATAGAAGCCAAGTGATTCAGTCTAGGTTATTGTACTCTCCTGCTAGGTCAAAAACACTTACCAGCTGCACGGAAATAGGCATCATACCTTTCTGGAGCACTGTTCACTTCATGGATAATATGGTCACAGAAATATTTTTTTTTCTTGTGAATTGTAAAGATAACTGTGTTTTAAAACTTTTTTTAAAATCACCAGGATAAATCCCTCCCTCTTCAATCATTCCATCACTGTTAATTGAAGTCAGACAAATCACCCTCAGACCATAGCAAGGAAACAGGGAGAGCACAGAGTTTAAGGAGGAAATTTTACTGGAGGAAAGAGCAGTTTCAAAGAGGAGGTGGGGATAGAGAGATTCATACCCATGAAACAGGAACCATAAAGAAGGAATGTTGAGAGCACACAACTTAAGGTACAAGCTTTCTGACCATGAAAGGTATCTAAAAGAGATTCTGCTGTCTTAATCACAGCTCCTGGACAAGAAGTGAAAGACGTGTAGCAGGAGGTCTCAAGGGGCCCCTCTACCACCTTCGGTGGTTAGCATTTCTAAATTTAACATGTGTTCCCTCTCTCTTACTAGGCTGACTGCACCTCTTTCTTCGCAAAGCAACAGAGGTAACATTTCCTACTGGATGGCGGTCTTGGAAATCCCAAGTTGTGCTCTGTGCCACTCCTTTTGACTCCTGTATCTTCCTAGGAATATTTCTAACCATGTTACACTGAAATCATCAAAAAAAAAATTGTCAGTTATTTTCATAGAAGGAATAGTGTATTTTTTCTAGGCTTCTCAAAGCCCACAGGAGTGCCTGGCTGCCTGGCTCATAGTAGGTTCTTTATAATATAAATGAAACTGAAATTAAGTCCCCTAATATTTTGCCTATAAATTTAAATTTGTCTTTAAGCTTCCAAATGCTAAGATCTCATTATTCCAACCCCATCTCTAGCTCAATTAGCACAAGTTAAATTTTTCATATCCTTCTATTCATTTTTCAGACATTGATTCCTTTGTTAAAATTAAATACAAAATAAAGACTAGATCCAAGAATTCCCAGAGCAGACAAAACCATTTAAGCTACATATACAACACTAAATCTAGCTTGTTTCATAGAACTAAGTGAAACTTAGGTTACTTCTTGTAAATGCCTCTGATGATCATAAAAGAAAATTGTCATCTACCCCCAAATGGTACAAAATAATCAGTTTTAACCATCCTCTACTATCTGAAAACCCTCACTGTAATAGCCAATCACTATAAAGGTTAAACAACTTCCTCAGTTTTACTTTATAACCTATCTTCTAACATCATGCCCCTGAGATTTCTATTAGTTTTAAACTTGAAAGATTCTAGTTTACAAACTGTCCTTAAATGTTCAATAAACTTTTCTAATTTTTATTTTTTTATAGTAATGTGTGTCTGTTAATCCCCAACCCCTAATTTATCCTTCCCCACCCTTTCCCCCTTGGTAACCATAGTTTACTTTCTATGTCCATGAGTAGGTTTTTGGTTTGTATGTAGAATTTGTATCATTTTTTTTTTAGATTCTGCATATAAGTGATATCATATATTTGTCTTTCTCTGTCTGACTTACTTAATATGATAACCTCTAGGTCTATCCATGTTGCTGCAAGTGGCATTATTTCATTCTTTTTTATGGCTGAGTAAGATTCCTCTGTGTGTGTGTGTGTGTGTGTGTGTGTGTGTGTGTGTGTGTGTGTATCACATCTATTTTATCCAGACATCTGTTGACAGACATTTAGGTTGTTTCCATGTCTTGGCTATTGTAAATAGTGCTGCTATGAACATTGGGGTGCATATGCCCTTTCAAATTATAGTTTGCTCTGGGTGTATGCCCAGGAATGGGATTGCTGGATCATAATAAGTCTATTTTTAGTTTTTTAAGGAGCCTCCATACTGTCCTCCATAGTGGGTGCACCAATTACACTCCCACCAACAGTGGGACAGGGACTGGGTTCCCTTTTCTCCACATCCTCTCCAGAATTTATTACTTGTAGCTTTTTTAATGATGGACATTCTGATTGGTGTGAGACGATACCTCATTGAAGTTTTGATTTGCATTTCTCTAATAATTAGCATCTTTTCAAGCCTATCGGCCATCTGGATGTTTTCTTTGGAGAAATGTCTTTTTAGGTCTTCTACCCATCTTTTGAAAGGGTTGCTTTTTTTTTGATAGTAAGCTACATGAGCTCTTTGTATAATTTGGAAATTAGTCCCTCATCAGTCATGTCATTTGAAAATATTTTCCCCCATTGTGTAGGTTGTCTTTTTGTTTTGTTTATGGTTTCCTTTGCTGTGCAAAAGCTTTTAAGTCTAATTAGGTTCCATTTGTTTATTTTTGCTTCTATTTCTATTACTTTAGGAGCCGATTCAAAAAAATATTGCTGAAATTTATGTCAAAGAATGTTCTGCCTAGGTTTTTCACTAGGAATTTTATAGTATCCAGTCTTACATTTAGATCTTTAATCCATTTTGAATTTATTTTTGCATATGGTGTTGAGAATGTTCTAACTTCATTCTTTTACATGTAGCTGTCCAGTTTTCCCAGCACCACTTATTGAAGAGACTTCTCTTTTCTCTAATGTATAATCTTCCCTCCTCTGTTGTTGATTAATTCACCATAAGGGCATGGGTTGATTTCTGGACTGAAAGGAAGGAGATGGAAAAAGGTATTCCACACAATAGAAATAAAAAAAAAAAAAAAAGCTCGATTCGCAATACTTATATCAGGCAAAATCGACTTTAAAATAAAGACTATTATAAGACACAAAGAAGGACACTATATAATGCTCAAGGGATCAATCAAAAAAGATGATGTAATAATTATAAACATATATGCACCCAACAAAGGAGCACCTCAATATATGAGGCAACTGTTAACAGACATAAAAGTAGAAACTGACAGCAACACAATAATAGTAGGCAACATTCATACCCCACTTACATCAATGGACAGATTATCCAGACAGAAAATCAATAAGGAAACACAGGCCTTAAATGATACAACAGACCAGATGGACTTAATTGATATTTACAGAGCATTATTTCCAAAAGTATCAGAATATACATTTTTCTGAAGTGACACAGAACATTCTGGAGGCTAGATCACATATTGGCCCACAAAGCAAGCTTCCATAAATTTAAGAAAACTGAAATCATATCAAACATCTTTTCTAACCACAATGTGATGAAATTTGAAATCAACTATAAGAAAAAGAACTGTAAAAGACAAAAAAATGTGGAGGCTAAACAATATGCTACTAAACAACCAATGGATCACTAAAGAAATCAAAATGGAAATCAAAAAAAAAAACTTAGACACAAATGAAAATGAAAATACGATGATCCAAAACCTCTGGGACACAGAAAAAGAAGTTCTCAGAGGGAAGTTTATAGCAATACAAGTTTATCTCAGGAATCAAGAAAAATCTCAAACAAACAACTTAAGTTTACACCTAAGGCAACTAGAGAAAGAAGAACAAAAAAAATGCAAAGTTAGTAAAAGGAAAGAAATCATAAAGATTAGAACAGAAATAAGTGAAATAGAGACTAAAAAAAAAATAGGAAGGCTCAGTGAAACTAAAAGCTGGTTCTTTGAAAAGATAAACAAAATCAATAAACCTTTAGTCAGACTCATCAAGAAAAAAAGGGAGAGGGCCCAAATTAATAAAATCAGAAATGAAAAAGAAATTATAACCAACACCACAGAAATACAAAGGTCAAAGAGGTTACTGAGAGCAACTATATGCTAACAAAATGGACAACCTAGAAGAAACAGACAGCTTCTTAGAAAGGTACAACCTCCAAAGACTGAATCAGGAAGTAACAGAAAACATGAACAGACAAATTACCAGCACTGAAATGGAATCAGTAATTAAGAAGAAGAAAAAAAAAAAACTCCCAAAACAAAAGTCCAGGAGCAGATGGCTTCACAGGGGTAGAATACCAAACCTTTAGAGAAGAGTTAACACCTATCCTTCTGAAACTGTTCCAGAAAATTGCAGGGGAAGAAACATTTCCCAATTCATTCTATGTGGCCACTATCACCCTGACACAAAACCAGACAAATATATCACAAAAAAGAAAATTATAGATCAATTTCACTTATGAAAATAGATGCAAAAATCCTCAACAAAATACTAGCAAATTGACTCCAATAGTACATTCAAAAGATCATACACCATGATCAAGTGGGATTTATCCCAGGGATGCAAGGTTTTTTCAATGTCCACAAAACGATCAATGTGATCTACTACATTAACAAATTGAAGAATGAAAACAATATGATCACCTCAATAGATGCAGAAAAGGCTTTTGATAAAGTTTGACATCCAATTATTATAAAAACTCTCCAGAAAGTGGGCATAGAGTGGACATACCTCAACATAATAAAGGCCATATATGACAAACCCACAGCTAACACTGTACTAAATGGTGAAAAACTGAAAGCATTTCCTCTAAGATCAGGAACAAGACAAGGATGTTCACTCTTACCACTTTTATTCAATATAGTTTTGGAAGTCCTACCCACAGCAATCAGAGAAGAAAAAGAAATAAAAGGAATCTAAATTGGAAAAGAAGAAGTACAACTGTCACTGTTTGCAGATGACATAATACTATAAATAAAAAATCCTACAGAGGCTACCAGAAAACTACTAGATCTCATCAATGAATTCAGTAAAGTTGCAGGATACAAAATTAATATACAGAAATCAGTTGCATTTCTATATACTAACAATAAAAAAGCAGAAAAAGAAATTAAGGAAACAATTCCATTTACCATTGCATCAAAAGAAATAAAATACCTAGGAATAATCCTACCTAAGGAGGCAAAGGACCTGTACTCCAAAAACTATAAGACAGTGATGAAAGAAATTGAAGATAACACAGATGAGAAGCTATACTGTGCTCTTGGGTTGGAAGACTCAAACTGTTAAAATGGCCATATTGCCCAAGGCAATATACAGATTCAGTGGAATCCTTATCAAATTGCCAATGACATTTTTCACAGAACTGGAACACAAATTTTTAAAATTTGTATGGAAACACAAAAGACCCTGAACAGCCAAAACAATCTTGAGAAAGAAGAAAGGAAATGAAGGAATCAAGCTTCAGACTACACTATCTACAGTAATCAAAACATACATTACTGGCACAAAAACAGACACATAGATCAATAAATTCTTACTAAATATTATTTACTGATTTCATGATTTTAATTTTGCTATTTCTAGATTTTTGACATCTTTAATGAAAACATTATTTCCCCAAGACTTCTGAGTTCTTGCTTCTTTGCAGATTTAACTCAGGCCCTAATGATAAAGAATCTATTTATAAGAAGCTCTTATTGACCCAACCATTAGGAAGGAACTTACTCTATTTTCTTATTGGTTCCACCTCCTCAATTCAGTGTAGCAGCTTAATTCTTACCTTACACTCCTAAAAAAAGTCTACTTTTGTTTTAAAACTGTGAGGCCACTAAAAGGGCACCAAGTTAGAAGTGAGAAGAATTTGGATTAAGTCCTAGTTCTGCCATTCACTAGCCTGTAGAATACCCAAGTCACATTATTTTTGTAAATTTGATTTCCTTATATTGAAACTATATAAACACATACCCAAATATTTTATATTGTGTTATATTATAATTTTTATGTAATTTTATATATTTAACATACAAACAATAAGTCTTACACAAGCTTATTTTTTATGCTCCTTTAACAAGTATGGGGATTCAAAAGAATATTTAATACAGTAAAAAGTAATATAAACATCAAAATATGTGTTCTGCCACTATAGAAAAATATGTAGCACCATCTAGTCACTCTTTGTCCCAGAAGAATGTATGATTTATTTGTAAGAATAAACAGTACAATTCAGTGTGTATAGTCCATAAATTTCAAACTATAAGCATGAGAACATATATTTCAACAAAGGATTTATTAGTAAAATGGTCTTATTTTTTATCTGTTCTTGAGGGAGTGACCATGCTTGCCATATCAGACTCTTATTATGATTGATTGAGCCCTTGCTGTGCTAAGTAATAACTGTAGTGAAAAGGACCTGCCCCTCTATGCAGTAGAATCTAAAATACCTTCTTCACTTTCCATTTCATCCTCCCACTTCCGTAATTCAATCAAATGTATTTCTATGATCACATATTTAGCTTCTCATTTATTTTTAATACAGATTCATAATACATAAAATCATAGCACTCAAATTTAATTGGAAATTTTTCATAATTATAACTATTACAATTTATTATTAGTGATTTCTCACACTTCTGATTTCTACTACATATGACATGTTGCTGTTGCTATGTTATAATTGCCTTTAATTAATACCTACAAGTTTTAGCTAATCTTTAACTTCACTTGGGAAAATGAAGAGAATAGTGGTATTCTATTACTCCTGAGATGAAAATATTTTTGACAAGATTATTTTATTTTTTAAAAATGTAGTGTAATGTCGTAAATACTTCCTATAATATAATACTATAAACACCAAGTTCAAATGAAATAGGTCAAGTCAATCTAGAAATTAAAAAAAAATTAAATATATGTGTACATAGTATTTTTAACAATATAATAAAGAGAACTCAAAATATTGGAGAAAATTCCTTTCCGAATTGGTGTAAACCCTGAATTATAGATTTTTTAAAAATACAGTTTTACTCTAAAACTATCACGTTTATACTGTACATCTGATGAAGAATCCTTATCTAGGTGAATCCCTTGTGGGAACTGTACTGCTTAGATAAGAACTGTTTAAGATTAGCATTTCAATTATTTGACAGCAAACAGGAGCTTCAAAAGTGCTTTAAGAGCTCTAAAACACTTACTATCTTAAGTAGGTTGAAATAGTCTTCACTTTATGCATACTATTAATTTGATTAACAAATTCTTTCCTTATAGAGCTCATAGAGATAAACGTCAGCCTAAAACAAAGCTGAAGCACTGTAAATTCTAAATTAGATCCATGCAATTTAATGAGATCTTAATGTAGTTCTTCCCTAAACCTGCACGGAAGTACTCAGGCTCCTGGTACTCTGAGTTACCACGAGAGAGTGGTATAGGGTAAATGCAGGTTTATTCACAAATTACATACCTGTAGTGTACTGCTTTAATATTTCTTAAGTATTTGTATAACAAAATAAGGGATTTATACACATTTTAGAATAGTATTCCTACAGTTCTAATGTTAGAGAAAAAAAGGCAAAACATTCTTTTAGTAGGAAATTGACACAACAGGAAACTGATGCTGTCTATAAAATACAAGCAAAAGCAAAGACCCATATATTTTGAATGAAGCTAGCAACTTTATATGTATTCCTTTTTGAAGTAGTAATTATTATTTTAAATACAACACAGTGGACTAGTGATACCAGGGAAAAGACCAACATCCATCTAGATACACGCTATTAGGGACTCATATTTGTGGACTGGCATACCATTCCCACAATAATAAAAGCAAGGCTCCACACTAGGATACATGGATTGGTCGGATCTCCGGCAGATTCACTCAGCATGTCAGAAGAGCGAGACTTTCCCATCCTGGGGTTTCCTCAAGCAGCCCTCCCAATGACTTTGTAGAACAGGCATAGCCAAGAAGATACAGATCTAAAAGATTTATTAACTACCTAGTGCCAACAAGACAGAAATGTGGGAGAAGTAACTTAGCGACAGAATTAACACATCTTCAGATCTCCAGCTGGTCTTCAACTAGTGGGCTTAGCTATCTATAATTATACATGTTACCAAATGCCTCTTTCTTTGTTTCCCCTTTCAACTCATCCAGGTTACTGCTTGGTTCTAAAGCCGGGGTGAGATATGTACTACCCAGGGTGGTCTCATAGTGCTGTATACTTCAAGGACCAACTTACCGCTGAAACACTTACTGCCTTGTATTATTACCAAGGCACTTCCTAAATAATAAAAACTAACTACTTATTTTTCAACTTGTATTTAAACCTGAATGTGACACTATGTTTTGTTAACTGTATTTCTCGTCACTTTACACACCATCAGTTTTTGCATGATTGAATTTTGAGGGGTTTCATTGGACTCGCATATCATCTGAATCAGTACACTAATGCTGTGTTATAATCAGATGGCTGTGATCTTTCTCACTCAGAAGAGGCTGCTGCTGTAATTAACCTAGACATTGGGCCCTGTTCCATAGGATTTGGCTTTTTTCGTATGAAATTGCTAAAAGTCTTTAAACTGTGTGTGACAAAAATTGAGTGAATTACCTCTGAACTTATAATTAAGTATGTGACAGTTGATTTGAGCTTTTCCTTCAGAAGGGCTCACGGGGTGATGCTCCGTGACTTATTCATTTAAGTAGATATGTTACAGATTAAGTGGGATTACACAATTTTTAAGACCATAAATTCCCCTATTAAATGAAAATCTTTTTTTTTTACTTTAGATGCTTTTAAGTTCCCAATAATACTAATAGTATGACGTGTATGTAGACAGTTATTCATGACAGTTCCCAAATCAATAAAATCTTTATCTGAAGCTATGTTAGACCAAATAGATAAGAATATTGATAAATGTTACAGACATTTTCCATGACACTTGAAATTTAATTTTACAGGTATCAGAGAGTTGACACTATGGATGTAAGATATCATTGGCGTGTCTATTTGACCAACAGACATCAATTTGCATAAAATACACTCTATGCCAACAGCACTTTAATTAGAAGGAAAGTGTTGGTGCTTTCCTACATAGCTAGTTTTAGAAGTCTAGGACAAACAGATTTTAAGGGAAAAAAAAATACAACCTTATCAAATCAAAGTTTGATGAAATTCTCTTCAACTGAAACCTTGAATAATAATGATTTACATGGGAGAAACAAACCAAAAATAACAACAAAAGTTTACTTTCAGGCAGCATTTTTCCCATGTCTTACAAATGGAATAACACTTCAAACTTTAATTCAGAAAATGCTGAATCCTGATTATTGACTAATAGATTCTGGTTAAATGTCGGTTTCAGTTACCTTTTTACTTCGAAAAACAGTGCAGTCTTACCAAGATCATTTGAAATTTGGCATAAGTGAGCTCTGTGACAAGAAATTCTTACAGAAGTCACAGTTTAATGCAACAAGCTAAAGAATTCATTCCCAGCCGAGCATAACAGAAGAAACACAGAAGAAATGCTGGTGTTAGAAGCCTAACTGACTGCCTAAGGTGAGGTCCTCCCAGGCCATGAGAAGCAGAGTTAAGATTTAGCCAGCTTTTTATATCTCTAAGCCAGATGTCCTTGAAACTCCAGCTATAGACGAAGAAATTCAAGAAAAGAGAGAGAAGCTATTGCCTGAGGAGTACCGTTAGTAGGAAAACCAATGCTCATGTTATTTCCATTATCCATTTTTCTTTTCAGCTTCAATGTGCTTCATTATGAATTTATCCTATGATACCACGAAAAGTTAGTTGGAAAAAATATATATCCAGGTTTAATAAAGAAAATTCAATCAATTCTGTATGTTATAGTCAATCCAGAGAGCAAATATAGTGCCCCATGGTTTTGAAGATGATACTAAGGATTACAACGTCCTTGAGCATATGCAGAGAGACTGGAGAAGGAAAATAAGGAGAGGAGAAAGTAGCCTGTGTATGCGACCTTTCCAGTGAAGTTAGTTAATGATCACAGTGCCCTGGATTCTTAGTCTTCTAAATATTTTGTGCTATTTACAAACACTATTTCTATTTTGTTTATAAAGCATATCTAATTTAACTAAGAGTCAGAGATATTTCTAGAAGAAATGTCCTCCATCCTCAAATCACCTTCTGAACAAGAAACCTTCCTCCAGTAAACCTGCAATCATACCTCTCAGCTTGCTTGTCTTGTGATAGAACACTTACAGAGCGGCCATTCTCTGTCACCACCCCAACACTGCCATGCCATCATCGCCTAGTGTTCCATGCCTATAATTTAGTTTTAGGAGAAACTGAAGGGGTAATACTCTTACTGGTATATAAAATATCTGTGCTATACGTGGGTAGATCATATTTTTACTGTAATTTTTATCAAGGTAAAATTTATATACAGTGAAATACACACATCTCAAGCATTGAGTTTGATGATTTTTGCCAAGGTTAAACCACAAAGTCCAAACTCCAATTAAGATATAAAGTATTTCCTTATCTCAGAAAGTTTCTTTCTTCTTCCTTTTTAGATAGATTTTGCCAGCCTAGAAGTAAGTACTGTCCTATTTCTATCATCATATATTCATATAGTATTCATTTATTCATATAGTATGACCAATATATGGTAAAAATCAATATTCTTAAATATAGCACTTTTAGTGGGTGTGAAATATTATCTTATTGTGATCTGAATTTTTAATTACCTAACGACTAATAATAAGAAGCACCTTTTCATGTATTATTGTCTATATATATATATATATATATACACTCTTTATAACCATCTTTTAACCATTCTTTATTTTGAATTTAAAATTTGATTTTTATTTAAAATTAGCCAAGTTTAAGTAGGTTGTGTATCTCCTTATTATGGAATTATTAGTGTTTTTGAATATTCAAGCCCTTTGATAGACATATGTATCAATATTTTCTCTCAGATTATGGCTTGAATATTCATTTTCCTACTGCTACATTTTATGGAGTTAAATTTTTTGATGAGGTCTAACTTATCATTTTGTTTCAATTATGGTTAGTGATTTCTGTGTCCTCTCAGATAAAATTTTGCTACCCAAAGATGGATAATATATTACTCCAAGTGTTCTCTCAGATACTTTGTACTTTTAAGCTTTTATGTTTAGGGTCTATAATCTCAGCTCAGGATAATTTTTGTACAGTCGTAAGATAGGTGTCAAAGTTAATTTTTCTATGTGGTTATGCAGTTGTCTAGTGCCTTAATAGAAAAAGTTTTCACTTCCCATAAATTGCTTTGGGGAATTTGTGAATCTTCAAATAACTGTGGATGTGTGGGTACATTTCCAGACACTATCGTGTCCTTAGATATATAAGACTTATTCAGTACAATAAGGCAAGGAAAGGAAAAAAGAGGCATACAGATTGAAAAGAAAGAAAACTATACTGATTTGCAGATGTCATGACTATGTACATAAAAAACCCCAAGAATCAACAAAAAAAACTTTAAGAACTAATAACTGAGTTCTCAAATTTGCAGAATAAAACATCAACACACAAAAATTGATTATATTTTTATATATTAGCAACAAACATGTAGGAACAGAAATTTAAAACACAACAGCAATTATGCTGGAAAATAAATGAAATATTCAAGTATCAATATAACATGTACATGTGAATGAGGCTTTTCCAGGGAACTGTGAGACAGATCAAATGCTCTAGAGATGGAAATTTATGAAGAACTCCAAACAGTGTGCCCCATCCAGCGGCTGCAAGGTGATGGCTATCATAACTGTACCATGGTTGCAAGAATACTGGCTTTCAAGACTATCCCAAAGCTGAAGGTGTAGGTCAAATTAAGACACCCCAATTTCTGCTGTTCTTACTGAGGTTCAGTTGGTTTTCACTCTGAAACAACTGCAAGAAAACCTGCCTTGATAAAAGCACAGCAAGGAAAACAATTGTGCCTGAGAAGTGAAATGACTAGTCAGCTATCATTGGAGTTCACAACCTATTTTAAACATGCCTATAAATTATTTGATATTCCTCCCTTTAGGAGACAGAACCTAAGTTTCTGCCCATTGAGATGGGCTGGACTTGGTTATTTCTAATAAACATAGTAGAGAAAGTGACAGTGTGTGGCTTCAAAGTCTAGATGTTTCCCCCTTCTTCTTTCTTTGATTTTCATTCTACTCAGTCTATGTTGAGATCAGCTCTATGAAGAAGTACATGTTACAAACAAATGAAGTCTACAGCCAACAGCTAAGTGAGTGAGATTTCTTGAGAGCAGATCACTGAGCCTTGACAACAACTTGACTACAATCTTATGAGAGACTATTATCAAGTATCACTCAGATAAATTGCTCTCAGATTGCTGACCCTCAGAAACATTGTATGCTGCTAGATTTTTTCGTAATACATATATAACATGCAGCCCAAATTTCTAGCACTCACAAAGTTTAAAAAACTCAAGCTGTGAATTTAATATATCTGCTCAATAGAATTCTAGTTTTTTGATGGAAATAAAAAATTCTCTCTGGATAAACACAACATCATTCTTACAGAATTCCCAAAGAATTCACACAAATATTTTCAAAAGAAAATGAAAAAATATATATATAAAATATTTCTAAGGAAATAGGACACTTCAATTGAAAATGCATATAAAAATTGAACTAACAGAATTATAATAATTATTTATATTGTAATTAAAAGAAACAGAATGTAAGAAAGGAAGATAGTATTCTTGTTATTTTCTGAAAATAATAAAAGCAATTTGAAGAAATTCTGAGGAAAATTGTAAGTAATACATAGCAAATCTGAAATAAATACATTGCAAAAATAAAATATGCACTAACTGAAAAAAAGTTCAGTGTTCAGGTTTAAAAGCTGACTAGACATAGCCAAAGAGATAAACAGTTGAATTTTAAAGTAGATTATAAGTTTTCCACAATGCAGCACAGAGAGAAGAAAAAAAGAGAAAGAGAGGTTAAGAGATATGAAGTATGGAGTAAGAGGGTTGAATACATATTGTTGGTGAAATAAAATTAAAAATATCCTGCCAATCCCAAACCATCTTCAGAAAAGAAGGGAAAGGACGCAGTTCTTATTGAATAAGAATTTAAAATGTGAGTACAGAATAGACAGTCAGCTGGAGATTGTGAAGAAAGAAAGAAATCTCATCCTTTTACATAGCGGATGCAGCCCTTCTCACACAAGATCTCAGGTAAACAATAGATAGTCCTCAAGTCCAGAGACACACACACATAAAGAGAATACAATGAGAAGAGATGAAAAAACCAGACAACCATCTTCAAGGCGAGGAGAGAGACCCAGAACAGATTCTTCCCTCAAAGCCCTCAGCAGGAATCAACCCTGCAGACACTTTGGAGACTTCTAGTTTCTGAGTCTGTGAGACAATAAATTTTTGTTGTTTAAGCCACCAAGTTTCTGGCATTTTGATATAGCAGCCCCCAAAACTAATATAAAGGATAAAATAAAGATATTTTCAGACAAATCTGTGGAAGTTTCCCACAAGCAGACTATCATTAAAAGAAAATCTGGATGATATGAGTAAAGAAAATGATCCAAGAAAGAAGATTTGAGATGCAAAAATGGATAAAGAGAGCAGAGAAGCAATAAGGATGCGGCTAAATGTGTTTCAGCATCAACTTTCTGAACCAAAAATAGCATCTTATGGACATAAGAAAACAGAATTAAATTAAACAGCATGTGATAGAAAAGAGACTCAAAGTAGTTACTGTGTTTAAAATTTTCTATGAAGGAAAAGGAAAAATACAAAGATTAGCTTTGAGACTTTAAAAGTCAAGTAAAAACATTATCATCTTTAGATTAATCATGAAAAGAATAATGAAAATATTGGGTATACCTAATAAGAGTATTGATTACAAAAAACTAGTTAAGGAAAAGATGGAATGATAAAATTAACAAATGCAAAAAAAAAAAAAAACCCACAAGAAAAGACAGAAAAGGAAACACAGAAATATCAGAACAAATAAAATGCACAGAAAAGGGTGATAGATATACATCTAAATGTATCAGTATTTATAGTAAAAATAAATGGATAAAATGATCTTATTAAAATACAATGGGTTTGAGATTTGCTTTTGAAAAAACAATTGTGTTTTTTACACAAGTCATAGCTAAAACATATAGCTAAAGAAATTAGGAAAAGATGCATTTTGGGGGCAAAGACAATTGACAAAAACAAGCTTATACAGTTATGTAATAGGTTTTTCTATAAAACAAGGCATTTTTCAAACAAAAAGAGTAACTGGGTAATGATTTCAATTCCCCAGAAAGAAGTATTTATTTTAAATGTGTAGGCAATTGGTAACAGTCTCAAAATATATAAGGACAGATTACATAAAGCACTTGAAGTTATTGTTAACAATGACCCTAACTGGTGCAAATTATTTTCCCTGTGACTATCGCGTAATTGGAACATCCTCCATAATTGCATTCTATAATTACTGCTTGGGGACTGTTTTAGTGCCAACTCTGAGACCTAAATCTCATAGTGATAATTAAAAATATTAATGTTGGACACCATCTGACTCCAGCCCCTCATTTTACAAAAGAAGGAATTGAGACCTACAGATTAATTAAAGAACAGCCTGAATTACATTTAGTGAAAGGGCTGGAGATTAGTCTTTTGATTTTCCATACAAACTTCTCAGAATTATTTCACAAGGTCTGCAGTTACAATAATTTCTACACTAAAAAGGAAGTGGCAGCTTAATATTTTATTCTCTGAAAATTATAATTTCAAAATAAATATTTATTTTGGCTCCAAGGTCTAGATGAACTTTCATGCACTAGAGACCTGGTCTACAAAATAGCTCACATTGTCTTTTCCATACAACCCTTCATTTGTGACTGTGTGATATTTGTGACCCATTAAGGATGATGCGAAAGGCTAATAATGTGCCTCTGTTAAAAAAAAAAACCAAAAACAAAAACAGAGGAGTAGGCACTCAGGTTGACCATCAGCAATTACTCCCAGAGTGGGAGCAGCTGGCTGCCCAGCCAGAACAGTCCTGTCTATCATAACCAGGAAGATGGGGAATCAGAAGGCCATTACTGGAACTACTAACCTCCAGAACATAATGCTAAAATTACGTCATCTGTGAGGTGAATTTACAACCAACTGCCATAAACCCCCAACTCCCAATAAACAAGTGACTAGTTTCTGGAATAATAATGCAAAAAAAAAAAAAAATCAACTTCTTTACCACTAAGTAAGCCCCAAGAAGCCTCACTTCTGCCTTCAACATCTCATTTTGGATCTCCTAGTTAGTAGAATCCGATTTTCATCTAAAACTTTGACTGCAATTTTCCTAGCCTCTGTAGAACAGAAGACATTTCAGAGGAAGTTTGAAATACATGCTGAGTGCCAATCACTCTATGTGCAGTGGGCTCTTCTCACATTACCCTAGTTTACTCTTTTTACCATGATTTTACTTGCCACTATATATAACAGACTTTGCTGGCTTGTTTTCTTTTGCTTCATCTGTCTGTTCCACTGAATTATACGCTTCATGAGAACATGAACCAGTTTTGTTGTGATTACTCAGTGCCTGACATGCAGAAGGTCCACAGCAAATTTTTGCTGAGGGAATTAACTGGAAGCATCAGATTTCACTTCTAAGTAACTTAAAAACTCAGCTCATTCACTGATTTGTTAAACAAGTATAGAAACTTCTCAATCTATATGGACTCCACTGACTTGTCTGCAAATTGTGCTAATAACAAGGCATGCAAAACCCCCATCCCACTTTGTTCTGTCAATCAGCCTGTGTTATGTTTAAAGCCTAAACATCTCATGGAGCGAAAAGATCTTGCTGAATGTATGATGCAAACAACTAGCCTACATCCTGAGGGCCTCTAAGAGGGATTTGGTAAAACATATCACATATGCCTTCACTGTCATGCTCAGGTTGTTACTGCTCAGTCGCTCCTGATCCTGAGGGCATATTTCAGGCAGAACTGTATCCTGAGATTCACCTGCCACAGCCCCAGGGGATGCATGCGGAGTATCGATTTCCCCTGTCATTCCTGGACCAACGACAAGTCCAAACTCAGTGCAGTAGAATTCAGCACCTACCATCTATGCTCTTCTGCTTAAGACCCTTTCCTCCTGGTCTGTCCTTTAAAGCCCTCAAAACAATTGCCCACAGTGGAATGTTTGTGTGGGTGTAGTGTGTGGAGAGGTGTGCCATAGTGGGTGGAGGATTAATTAGCAATGGCAACGGCAGCTAGAAACATCCTCTTCCTTTTGCACAGATGGGAAGCTGACACAGCATGTGTTACTCTCTGGGCCAAAGGTTCTCAGGCTCAGGTCATGCTGCTGTCTAAGAACCCTCTGAGATTCCAGGTTGCTGTCTTCTCCCTGGCATATAATTCCAGCTTCTAGATAGCTTCTAAATTGTTTGCAAGAGGCAAAGCTGTGCTTCAGGAAAAACTGAGTTACTACCAAAATGGAGAACGTTGTGGGGAAGCAAAAGGATAGAGCACGTTCTATCCTCAAAACGCACTGGGTTTGGAATGAGGATGGCAGTTGGTATTGTGAAGAAAATACTGAGAGAGAAAGCTGCTCCCTGCTCCTGGGGGAGACAGGACCAGGGATAGAATATTTCTCCCTCCTCCTAGAGTAGAGCCTGATAGTATGGCCTGTGGAAGTCCCTTGTTTATTATTCACATTCTCCTAATTCATCCCCTGCTCCCTTACACTCCCCAGGTGCAGTAGTGCAGCTCCCTCTATTAACACTGGGAGAACACTAACACTAGTAAGAATGACCGCTCCTGGCAACTCTCCCTTAAGATTCCTCCAGGCAGGGCAGAGAAGGATAGCCTCTTCCAGGCTCCACCCCTCACTTGGGCAGAGGTGGATGGGAACAAGTTTATGCTGAGCCTGGGAGATACAAGTTTTCCCAAGAAAGATGCTTCGAACAGAAGGCTAACTAGATGGGGTGAGGAGAGATCAGCTTTTCCATCGGAGGTGTACTCTGTCCCATCTTATACTGGAGCAAAAGTCTCCCCAGATTACCTAGATTGTCTTCTTCATAGAAAATTGTGGAACACCCCAAAACTTTAGAAGAAAAGAAATCAAACTAGAGAATTTTGAAGTATGGCATTCTCAGAGGATTTTTATATTAATGTTAAACCTGAGATTGATTTAGAAATCCTAACATTATGAATTATTTCAATTTATTCATTTTTCAGATCATCTGCAATTACCCTATTTACATACATTTTTTAGAGAGTATCTAAATTTATTTTCTCTGTTATCATGACGGGGCTATATATAGAATACTACAGGCAGACTTGACCTATATTAAACTTACACTGCTCAGCTTTATTCTGGCCCAGATCCTTGACATTCTTCGTAGTGAACTCCCAAAACAACCCCCCTAAACAACTTTCTGTTTCATTGCATTCCAATTACTATAGCTTTCCACCCCACTACAGCCCACAGACAGGAGAGAACGTCCCTCATTTCTGAGAAGTGCTATATCATATAGCACACATTTGCCCTCTTTCTACCTCCATACAGCTCTTTATTTATACCCGTGGTCTCATCACCATTAGATCCTTCTATAAAAATCTTTATTAATGTTTACCTTCTAAAGTTAACTGCTCACTAAAATGAATCCCTATCCTGTTGACATCATCCCTTCCTATAAGACCTTGATCTTGTATTTATGCCTCCCTTTCCAGCATCATTAATCTTAATATCCTTCCAGTCAAGCTCCTCTACTGTATTATATATTACTGCCTATGTTATGCTTTAAACATTGTTTTTATTATGTCCTTCCCTTTTCAAAACCCTCCAAAGATTATTTCTTTCAATATTTTCCACTTTTTGAGATTTTATTGTAATTCCCTCCTATTAATTCAACTGTATAGTCATCATTCCCTGTCTGCCCATCTCTATTAAAGGACCCCCTCATGATGGGTGGGGGAAAAAAAAAGTTCTTTCCAGCCAGCCACGAGTGATGGGCATCTCTTGAACAAATGGCACAAGTACCGCAAGACCAGGGACAAAAAAAAAACCTACCACAAGAAGCAGAAGTATGACCTGGGATGTCCCTCGCCAATACCAAGATTGGCCCTGCTGCATACACACAGTCTGTGTGCAGGGAGGCAACAAGAAATATTGGGCTTTGAGGCTGCACGTGGGGAACTTGTCCTGGGGCTCTGAGTGTTGCCTGCACAGGACAGGGGTTATGGATACTGTCTACCATGCACCCAACAATGAACTGGTCCCTACCAAGACCCTAGTGAAGAATTGCATCGTGCTCATTGATATACAGACAGTGGTAGAGTCCCACTATGCACTGCCCCTGGGTGGCAAGAAGGAGGCCAAGCTGACTCCTGAGTAAGAAGAGATTTTAAACAAAAAACGATCAAAGAAAATTCAGAAGAAATGTGATGAAAGGAAAAAGACTGCCAAAATTAGCAGTCTTCTAGGGGAGCAATTCCAGCAAGGCAAGTTTCTTGCATGCATTGCGTCAAGACCAGGCCAGTGGGGCCAAGCAGATGGCTAAGTGCTATAGAGCAAGGAGCTAGAGTTCTATCTGAGGAAGGTCAATGCCCAGAAAGGCAAATAAAACCTTATATCTTAGCTCATGTAAAAAGGTGTTTATTTTATAGATAGATATAGATAGAAAGATTTTTTTCTCCCAAATATAGTCTCTAATATATTTAAGCCAGGGTTAACAGTGATTAAAATTCACTGTACTCAAACTACTTGGCATACAAAGGGCATTCAGTACATGGTTGAAAAGTAGATGTATGCCAGTTTATTCTTGCTGCCGTAAATTCAGGTTAGTTCTCACATCTGAATTGGAATTTTCTCATCCCTTAGGCTATCAGAATCTTACCTGTCTTAGAGTCTAACTTTAAATCTATTTCTTTTGTGAAGCCTTCTTTTCATATTCAAGTCTTAATTCATATCCTTTTATTGGAATATTTTAGCAAATGTTGGATACACCAAAAATTTTACGTTAGTCAAGGTTTAATTATAAGTAACAAATACCAACTATTTCAGGTGGAAAGAGAGAAATGTATTTAATCAAGGAAAATATGTGCTTATTAAATTGTTAGAAGGCTAAAAGAGCATACTTTTCATTAATTGGGCATCCAAGAATGATGCATGACAAAAAAACACTAAACTGGAAGGCTGGGGAATCTGCCACAATCAAGGAGAACCACTGCACTTGACCACAGGAACACTAGTTGTAATGTAGGCCTGAGTATGGTCCCACCACAATTATTGGCTATAGAAGTGGACCATGCCTGTTAGATCCAGACAGAATTTAAGCCTGCATCTCAACACCCATGGATGGAAACAAAGGTCTTGACTGATGTTACTAGAGAACACCAAATGATACCGCTTGCAAAAGTACAGTCTTTGTCTAGTATCAACTTCCCAAACATGCGTGAGCTTATCCAACCGGCTGAGCTTTTAGTAACATATGAAATACTAGTGTCAAGAAATTCTAGGGAACTGAATTTTTCAGTCTTCAGCCTTTGCAGTATAGCATGAGAAGAGATGAATATTGGGTATCAATTCACTATATTATCCACAAGTGGACTTTATCTTGTTACTTTGTTATTGTTTGATATATAATGATCATATTTTCCTAAATGTTTAATTATTTGATAATGGCTAATTGGGATGGCATCATATTATTGTAGATGAAAATATGCAAATCGAAGAATATTTAGTTCTAATTATACCTTAGTTCTCTACCAGCCTCTTTTGTTTGTTTAATCATGAAGGCAGTCACTTAGCTTCCCTAGGTCACATTTAATTCAAGATTTTATAGATGATATCTTGAGTACTCTCCTGATTTACTAGTCTATGATTTCATGCTTGATTGAACTATATCCTGTTCGAGTAGACAACCCATCTGCTTGATAGGAGAAAATTGTATTTGAGTATTAAATGTGTATTGTGTGTTTCACTTCAAAAGATTCTAGAGGAGAGATTGAAAGACATACAACATTGACATTTTTTCTTTTTCTCTGAAGAGTGGTTGAATGGATATATTTTTATTCTTTTTAATGATAGGTAGAGACTTGAAGTGCCTTGTGTTACTGCTGCTTGAATGACTTTAACAAGCTACATGGAGCACTCACAATAAAAACTGTGTCCCTAAATCCAATTCTACATGACTTAGAGAGGGTCAATATCATTCTGACTTTTCCCCAATACAAAATAACACTCTCTTGACTTGCTTTTGTACAGTACACTCTCAGTCATTGATCCCCCACTTAAAATGATGGATCTTCCCTGTCTTTGGCTATCACTGGCAGCCAGCCCTTAAACAGATGGGTCTCCAATCACTCGCTGAGGATGGTCTCCCTAAATAACTACCTGCCCGTTGAGTGTAACTAGAATTGGAAACTGAGGCCTATATTATTACACAATAAGATAGTTTGTCCTGAGCGCTACAGTAATTCTAAGAATAAACATGACAATACAAAGAGCCACATTTGAAGTGTAAGTTTCTAGTATGCATTTTTTCTGATTTCATCTGGAATTGTGTAAGTGGGAATTTTTTCTTGTATCAATTCTTGATTAACTCCACTGCCAAAATGTCTAAGGAATTAAGCAGGGATTCTCTACTGCAGATAATAATTGCATTCTTAAGCCCATAGAAAACAGGCAAACCTAACTATTAACAAATGATGCTTAAAATAAAATCTTCCAAACAAAATCTTACAAAAATACAAATTTGAATGTAGATTGTTGTCAGCAGGCTCATGTATGTGTGCAAGCTTTCTTTTATGAAACCATTAATGGATAAAGATATTTAACAAGTCTCTTACTGACTCCAAATTCATTCAGATATCTTGGTTCATCAAATTATATTACAGAGAATAAAGAAATATGTAAATTTCCTACCTAACTAGAGACAGAAATCTTTGAAGAATCCTGGGATAGAATTTTAGACAGAAGATTAGTAAATATCTCAATTTTCAAACAAGAATATTGAATCCAAAATCTATTTGAATGGAAAATTTTTTTGGTCCCTGTTGAATTATTTTTTTATAGTTGATGTACAATATTATACGTTACACATGTACAATATAGTGATTCATAATTTTTTAAAGTTATATTCTATTGATAGCTATAAAATATTGTCTATATTCCTCACATTGTACAATATACCCTTGCAGCCTATTTTATACATAATAGTTTGTACTTAATCCCCTAGCCCTATATTGCCCCACCACCACCATCCCGCCACTGGTAACCACTAGTTTGTCCTCTGTATTTGTGAATCTGCTTCCTTTTTTGTTATATTCACTAGTTTGGTGCATTTTTAAAATTTTACATATAAGTGACATTATACAGTATTTATCTTTCTTTGTTGACTTATTTCACTTAGCACAATGCCCTACAAGTCTATCCATGTTCTTTCAAATGTCAAAATGTCATACTTTTTGTGGTTGAGTAGTATTTCACTGTGTATGATATACCACATCTTCTTTATCCATTTGTCTGTTGATGGACACTTAGATTGCTTCTATACCGTGGCAATTGTGAACAATGTTTTATGAACATTGGGGTGCACGTATCTTTTCAAATTAGTGGTTTTTTTTTTTTCTTTCTGATATATACCCAGGAGTGTAATTATTGGGTCATATGGTAGTTCTATTTTTAGTTTTTTGAGAAACCTCTATACAGTCTTCCATACTAGCTGCACCAATTTACATTCTCACCCACAGTGTACAGGGTTCCCTTTTCTCCACATCCTGGCAAACATTTGTTACTTATGTTCTTCTTGATGACTGCCATTCTGATAGGTGTGAGGGAATGTCTTATTGCTCCCTGACTTCAGACTATACTGCAAAGCTAGAGTAATCAAAACAGTATGGTACTGGCACAAAAATAGACACATAGCTCAAAGGAACAGAATAGAGAGCCCAGAAATAAATCCAGGTACTTAGGATCAACGAATCTATGACAAAGGAGGCAAGACTATACAATAGAGAAAAGACAGTCTCTTCAATAAGTGTTGGGAAAACTGGAAAGCTATATGCTAAAGAATGAAATTAGAACATTCTCTAACATTATATACAAAAATAAATTCAAAATGGATTAAAGACCTAAATGTAAGATCTGAAACCATAAAACTCCTAGTTGAAAACATAGGCAGAACACTCTTTGACATAAATCGTAGCAATATTTTTTGGATCTGTCTCCTAAAGCAAAGTAAATGAAAGCAAAAATAAACAGACGGGACCTAATTAAACTTAAAAGCTTTTGCACAGCAAAGGAAACTATAGACAAAAGGAAAAGACAACCTACTGAATGGGAGAAGTATTTGTAAGTTATATTACTGGTAAGGGGTTAATATCCAACATTTATCAACAGCTCATAAAACTCAACATCAAAAGAAAACTAAAGAGCCCAATTAAAAATTGGCAGAGGTACTGAAAAGATATTTTTCCAAGGAAGAAATGCAGATGGCCAACAGGCACATGAAAAGATGCCCAACATCACTAATCATTAGGGAAATGAACAGAAAATCTTACAATGATGCCATTGCAAGGTTTTAAGACACAGCATTAAAAATATGTGACCCCCTCATAAAAATCAGTGTTTAGCAATGATTCATTAAAATAAAGTCACAGCACACTAACCTTATCTAATTTTTATAGCGTTTAAGATTACTATTTAAGATAAATTCAGAAAAATGTATTAATACAGATTCCCAGTAAATAGCTATTCATCAGTTGGATTGATTCCTCGTCCTCAGTTGTCATTCATAGACATCACATATACACAGGACCAATCCAGACAAAAAATACTGAATTAATCTGTGTCCTTAAAACTCCAGTGATTCCCCACCTGTTGTTTCTTTGTTTCTGTCGTTTCTTTTTTGGATCTATTTTCTTAAGAAAGAAACATTCTTTCCAGAGTTTGTTATTCTAATTTCATTTCTCAAGAATTGTCGGTCAAAAATGGGTCACATACTAATGCCCTAGCTCCAAGAGTTTATAGAACTTCAAATATTTTGTACTTTTAGCTTCTAAATTGGAACACAGACAATGCCAGAAATCAAAAAAGTGAGAGAGGAACGGCGATGCATCAGGCTCCTAATTCTGGTATAACAAATTACCATAAATGTAATGGTCTAAGATAACACAACTGTGTTAGTTAAAGTTTTGGAGGCCATAAATTTGAAATGGATTTCACTGGGCTAAAATCAAGGTGTCCACCCAGCTACATTCCTTTTTGGAGATTCTATGGGATAATCTGATTTCTTGACTGTTCCAGTTTCTGGAAGTTACCCCCATCCTTTGTTAACTCCTTGTAACTTCAAAGTCAGTAATAGCCAATAAAAGCTTTCTCATATAATATCACCCTGACACAAATTCTTCCTCCCTCTTCCACTTTAAGGAAACTTGTGATCACATTGATCCCAATCAGGTAATTCAGGTTAATTTCCCATCTCAAGATTAGTTGAATCCATCTGCAATCTCTATTCTCCATTGTCTAACTTAACATATTCACAGATTCCAGAAAGTAGGGTGAGGATATATTTGGGAGGCTAATGTTATGTCTAATACAAAAAGCTGCCAATATTTTGTATCAGCTTTGTAATACTATGAGGAGCATAATGATGGTAAATTTGGGATTCTTACATTTATTGAGCACTTAGTGTATGCCACTTCATGACTGTTGGTTACTTCACTATTTTTTTTCATTTATTCATTAACTCATGTATTTATTTGTCTTTATATATCTATACATGAATGTGTAAACATATGTATGTATACACTTAATTTGTACTCTAGCTATCTTTTGAGGAGTTGGCTGTGTAATGTTTATTCCCTCATTCACGTAACTTGAAGATGTAATCTGTGTCCTTAAAACCCCAAGGATTCCTCATCAGGTATTCTAGCCCTTTTGAAACCTGAATATCTGCCCAATTTATCGGTTGCCTCAAATTTTAAAACTCATCTTGTTTTCTCTAGTATCTTCCTTTTGTGTTTGCACCATGCTCTACCTATCTCCTTTTCGCCTAGACTACTGTCATGGGTGCTCCTTGAGTCAAGCTTGTCTAACTTTTCACTGGAAAATCACCTCCTTGAATGGATTTGCTGAATTCATGTATCTTCTGCAAGACTGAATATCCTGGTTTTTTTCCAATGACTGACAAATGGTGAGTCCACAACTTTTGAACTCTGCATTGCATTGTTCATCTAACTTTGTTAGCCTAACTTCTGCTCTTGGCTTAATGCATGGGATATTTATGTTTCTAAGTAGTTTGCATTCCCAGTTTTGTATTGCTAAGATTCTGTAGCTGCAAAATTATGATGTTTTGCCCCTCAGGTTTGTATACAACAAAAGGGGTGTTATAAGAAACATTAAAATGCACAGAAGACCTACTTACATTCAAACTGGTTTATCATTTTGAAAAATCTAGTCACACTCAAAGTTAGATATGTGACTTATGTAAGGTGGTGTATGTCTTATAAATCGTAGATCGCTGATAACAGGAAAATGTTATCTTTAAAGTCTGCAACAGTATACAAAAGACTAAAACCTAGATCAGGATATGAAATTACTGTGAACTCTTAAATCAAAATATGTCAAGGATGGCACTAAATAGATAAGCAATCCAAATACAACAGGAAAAAAGAATGTGTGAGAGTGAGAACATCGAGCAAGCAATTAAATTTTGTAAATGCGTAGAAAAATAAGAAAGGATTCATTTCCCCAATGATGAGAAGTAATAAAGCACAGCATACATAAGAACCACAATTGTGTTGCAAAATTTGTTCATTTTAGTTACTTTCAATACAATATTGGTTGAGAAAAAGCATTTCTATATTTATAGTTATATATTTATATAAATATGCAAGGTACATAAATACTTTAAAACAATGTTATACATTTTTATTAAAATTATGGAAAGCCACAGTCATAGTTTAGTATACACAGCAAAACTGTTCAATTTAAATATAGGTGGCTTTTCTATTTAGTAAATATGTCATATTTAATGTATGTTGTTAATATCAAGGAATTACCTAGGAAGTAACCACTTAACAAGGACAATGCACTGGGGGACCATCAAAATAAATTATAGCACCACTGACTAAATTTATTTTAATTATGAGGTATTATTATTAAGAAAACTATAAAAATTCCATATTTAGACTATGGATATGTTCAAATAAAATGACAAAAAGTCAATGTCTATGACACTGAGTCAAATGACTGCAGTTATTCAAAGAAAGCTTATCAGCACCTGGAGGGAAATGATCAATGATTAGAATGAAATGCATTTTGTTTGCAAGAGAAATAGAGATCCTACCACAAATTTGTCAAAATGTCAGAGTGTCTTTGAGAAAATAACTGTAGCATTAAAAAAAAAAAACTAGATGGAATCTGGAAATTAAAAGTATTTGACAGAATTTTTCTGCTTTGTATCCACTGACTATTGCTTGGCCTGGATTAATCATAGCCTTGAAATTAGGACAAAATCAAATATAATTGAAAAAGTGACTTTCTTGTGTGTTTCAATCCAAAAACTGCCTACTTTGGAAAATCCTAAATGAAAGTTTATTAAGAAAATAATTTTGTCGCACAATTGGAAGATGGTGTATATTTTATATCTATATTTTTCTGTAGATAATAACTATCATTTTGTAGATAAATTATAATAATACATATAGATACAAGAGAGAGATGTTTATAATAACATGATATCCTTTTTCCATGCTTTCTCTATTTTTCACAGTAGATAATTCTACTCTTACTGGCTCTAATTCATTCTCCACCCTGTTGACAGAGAGCTATGACTAATAAAAGTCTGACCACATCTGTTTCATCAATGATATCACACGGTTTTTATGATAAAATAAAAATGCCTCTACATACTGCTCAGTTTACCATTTTAGCTGAAAAGGATTTCTTTCATTTCTTTACACCCTTTCTTCAGTTACACTTATATTTATCCCATATTTATGTTTATATTTATCTTATTGTTTCAGTTTATCCAATATTTCTATGTTTATTATTGGCTTTTACTGTTTCCTCTTGATAGAGAGAGAAAAGAAAACCTGATCAACTCCTACACTTGTTCTCTTACTTCTCTGTAGGGAGTTTCTTGATTACCTTCCACACTAAAGATGGTCTCTTTCTTATCTGATACAGTAACAATGTTCACTGCTTTCATCACCTTTATCATATTATAAAATACATTTTTCAACATCTGTCCAGAGTTCTGCTAGATTTTATGCTTTCTGGTCATTTATGTCTTGGTCACCATGATAGTTCCAAAAATTACCACAGAGCTTATTTTCAATAAGCATTTACCTAATGAATAATGACTAAATGAATAAATGAATAAAATACTTTTAAAGTCTCAGAAATGTCAATACAATAAAGGGTAACTAAATATTTTGGAGAGATGGGATTTAGGTATATAAAACTACCTTGGTTTATGATCACAGTAATATTTTTATATTCTATGTATCCTTTAATATGTATTCTCAGTGATGACATTGCTCAATTTTTAAAGTATTAATTTTACTACTTGTTTTAATTTCTGCTGACATCCATTATTTCTTTTTATATGCAATTTTAGCAGACAGTATTCAAAGGAATGCCAAAAGAAAGAAAGAAATTTTAACTAGTCAATGTAGCAGCTCTGAAATAAACACAAATAACATGAAATGGAAAGAAATCATTTGAGAAAAAGATTAATGATCCTCTGTTAATTCAAATTCTATATTATCACCATTATTAGGCATCATCAAAGTTTAATGTGTATGTATGTGTATATATATACATATCTGTATTTATATATATTTATATATACACATACGTACACCAACACAGTTAAATTCATATGCATTTTAGTTCCACATATCTTAAACAAAACATTATATTTAAGAATTAATTTTGCTATATGGTAATTTGAAAGCATTATTCAATTAAATACTATTAATGCTATAAGAATGAATATAGAAACATCAGAAATAATAAAATAGTAATGATATTTTATCATGCAAAATTTTTTATCCCATTTGTATGTTATTTATTAAAGTACACCATTTAAGTATGTTACTTCCACAGAAGGTACACAACATTATACACAATCTGTTTAAATTTTCCATAGATAAAATGAAGCTACCAATCGATATTTGCATAAGAAAACTTCAGAAAATTAAAAACAAAGACATGAAAAAAATAAACTAATATCATTTAGTCTTAAGGACAAAATAAAGACATAGTAAGACTCAAGTTTATTAATAACTCAAATTTAACAATGACTGATTAAATTATTTAAAGATTTACAAAGCAGTTTCTAGTTAAAGAAGCAGAATCCTATGAAGAAACGTATTTTTCCAAAGAGGAACTGCAGATGGCCAACAGGCACATGAAAAGATGTTCAACATCACTAATTATCAGGGAAATGCAAAACCACAATGAGATCTCACCTCACACCTCTCAGAATGGCTATCATCAAAAAGAACACAAATAACAAATGTTGTCAAGGATATGGAGAAAATGGACCCACCGTACACTGTTGGTAGGAATGTAAATTACAGCAGCCACTGTGAAAAACAGTACAAAGATTTCTCAGAAAAATAAAAATAAAACTACTATATGACCCAGCAATTCCAATCCTGGGTTTATACCTGAAAAAAAAAACCCACTAGTTCAAAAGATACATGCACCCCAATGTTAATAGCAGTGTTATTTACAATTGCCAAGGAATGGAAGAAATCTAAATGATCATCAACAGATGAATAAATAAAGATGTGGTGTGCACACACACACAGTGGAATACTACTCAGCCATAAAAAAGAATACAATTTTGACATTTGCAGTAGCATAGATGGACTTGGAGGGCATTATGCTAAGCAAAATAAGTCAGACAAGAGAAAGACAAATACTGTATGGTATCACCTATATGTGGAATCTAAAAATACAACAAACTAGTGAATAAAACAACAAAAAAAGCAGGCTCAGATATAGAGAAAAGCTAGTGGTAAATAGTGGGGAGGAGGAAGTGGGGAGGGGCAATATAGGGTTAAGGGATTACAAAAAATAGGGTTATGGGATTATATAAAATCATGTTTGTGAAACTTCTGAAAATTGTAAAGCACTATAGAATTTAAAGAATCTCATTCAATTGAAAAAAAAAAGAACGAAAGAAAAAGAAAAGTAATTGGAGGTTTTAGTTTTATTCCCGTGAGATTTTTTGGTTTGCATTAGAGGCTGGAGTTAAATTTCCAAAATGAATAATTTAAATGGCACTTAGCAAAGAATAAGTGCACATTTATTATAATTTAGTGGTTTAAGGAAGTTAGCTAATATAAATATGCAAAAATAAGAAATACAAATATAACAACAAAATGCTTACTGTGCAAAGAATATCATAAACAAATTCAATATACAATGACAGACCAAAAGTACATGCATAAGATAGATGAAGGATAAAGAATTATCTCTACAGTAAAAGAGATCCCTTGCAAATTGAGAAGAAAAAAATATAAAAAATAAAATGATAGAATTCTAATTAATAATTCACAGAATAACAAGGCAATTGCAAAAGAAAATTGGAAATGCTAAATGTATTAGGACAATGTAAAATAAATACAATAAAGGAGGCTTTATTTTTCTCAGATTCACATTTTTTTTTAATCTACAAAAATAGGATAAAATCTGCTGGTGGGGTGGATGGAGCATAAGAGAGACTAGCATATTGCTATTGGAAGTATGAAGAAGTATATTCTTTTTGTTCATTATTCAAGAGATGTGTATTGAACATAAAAAATTATAATTATTCTTCTAAGCATTTTGGATACACTGCTGGACAATTACAGAAAGTTCCAGACACTCTACTGGACACTTGGGACATATTATGGAACAGAAATAAAGCCCCTTGTGGATTTATATTCTAGGGTTGTCTCCAACCTGAGAGCATCAATTAAAACTAAATAACCATGTGCATTTTAACACAGACATCCCAAACCTGATGTGGTAACTCATACAAATGAAAGCACAAATTGTTAAAATTTAAACATTTTAGTATATAATTTTGTAATAGAGGTAAAAAATATTTTTAAAACACAGTGAATACTCAGCTTTCAAGGAAGGACTATGTATTCCAGGGAACATTGTACAGTCAAATAAAGTTAAAATAAAGTCTGAGACCTATCTCACATGACCTAGAGGAATTTCTGTAAGTTATTTTTGAGTGGAAGAATAAAGTAGCATAATGTAAATAACACAATCCTACTTTTGTAAAACTGTAAACTGAAAGACATGAGATATATATATATATGGGTGTGTATAATATAAACCTCTACAGAGTTATATAAGAATGAAAATAATATAGTGGACATACCCTATTACTAAATACTACTGGAGAGAGATGGCAGGAGAATATTCAGGAGGGGAAAAAAGAAACAAAAAAAAAGGAAATTTAAAAAGGTAAGTTTAAAATAGTTTGCATTTATGTAATACATGCATGTTTTTACATAAAGTAAAAGAAACGCTCATAATGATATTCACTATTTATTATTGTTCATTATTTCCTGGGACCATGTGACCAAATTTCACTCAGTCTTCACTCGTGTCACCTGGGTATGCTATTATTTTCCTCATATAACAAGAGAAGAAATAAAGGTTAAAGCATCTCATTCACTTTTCCAAGTTCAAACAATTAAAAAGTGGTGGAACTATTGCCTTTCACAACGGTGTGTCAATATTTTAAAATATAAGGTAACTTGGAAAATGCTAAGGTAAAAAAGACTTTGCAACTATTGGAAATATAAGTTTTAACTGTTTTTTTTCCTCCTGAAAAAAAAATTATGTTTTTGGAAGAATTTAAATATATATAAGTCTGCACTGCAATTTTATCTCAATTCTATTAAAAGTTCGTGGCTGAGTAATGAGTTATACAGTACGAGAATGAAGAAAAATCTCTTGTGATTGTTTATGCAAAACCAGTGGACTTTGTACAACTGGTGAGAAGGCCAGAGATACTGTTTTTAGTGTTGTCTGTGTGTTATTAATTTGATTCTTTATTGATGCCCTTTTAGGAACAAGATGTGCTCTCATTCATGTTATTTACTGCTTATGACAGTAAGCCATACTCTTCCTTTTGAGAAACTTAAAGGTGCTGAACTTTACAAAACTGCCTCTGCCTTTTAACTACATTTTCCCTATCATCTCGTTCCCATGACAGTCTAGTGTCTTCAATGTTCAGCTGAGCATTACACTGCCCAAGGGAAAAGTAGTCACGCAATGGCTTTAAATTGCATATGTGCTTTCCTTAGAGGGTGAGTCTTCTGACTTCTTCTAGAATTGCAATGACAGAAAAATTAAGGCTGCTCGACTTATTAGCAAACAATTTATGTGAAGTCTAACTTGTGACTGAAATATCACATTAAATATAAGCACTGCCATTATGTATTTTGATTAAAAACAAAATTCTTCAGAAATCTGTAACCATTTATTTAGAAGAGCAGTATATGATTCTCATTTTCTAGAGATTTTCAAGTATAGGAGAGATTCAGGTTCAAGTTGATTTTTATAGGAGACAGGTATCTGATGAGATGACCTCAAAAGGTCAATTTCAGCTATACTATGTGGTAAATCTTTACTAGAAAATATAATTTATCAAAATAAGTAAAAAAAATTGTTTACATGAAGATACTATAATATACAAAAGTGTCCCAATTATAATTTTCAAGCACAACTAACAATGATAAATTTTTCTAGATATCAGTAAGTTAATCATAACTAAAATGATCAGTTATATGTCAAGGGAACATGTACAAATTAATAATTTTGAAAAATATTACTACCCTAATAGGATTTTGAAAACACATATAACTGGTCTGAGTTTTATTTGTAAAGTACATTGGACAATATATGAAAACTATTGTAATTTTTATGTGCTTCCCTTGTAAAGGCTCTGATTGTCTAAGCCACCTATGGCTTTTCTGATACTACTTTTAACTCCTAATTTGCTGCTCCTTTCTAAAAATCATTTGTAAAAAAATAACTTTAAAAATGCTAAACATCTGAAAACCTTCTTTAAAAATTTCCAGTTGTAAAAGAATAATAATATTCTCCTCTCACTGTTACAATATATTAAAAATAGAATAAAATAGAAAGTCAAACACTTCCTGACCCACAGAGAAAGCATAGCTAAATGGCTGAAAACTACTATAGTGGGTCCATTCTTACATAAGTGTATGCATTTTAAGGAAATGTTGTTAGAATTTCAGGAAATATGTGCTATAGGTCAAGAAAATGCTCTTTTGTTTCTGAAAAAGCCTGTTTAGTTATGACTTAGCAACTTGGAGAACTACTTTGTAAGGGAAATCATTTAGTTCCGTGAACTCAAGACCTCAATTTTCACAGGTAAATAGTAAAGCGGTTTGACTAATCTTCTAAAGCCAATCCACTTATATTTGACATGGCAACGCTTGTTAGGAAACATTTCATGGGCAAAACTCTGGATAGCAGAGCTATTTGTGTTTTCCCCTCCAGTGAAATGTGAAACTAGTGATATTAAACAGCCAAAGACTTATTTCAGATAGAAGGTACAAATGTATACATTTAACAGCACCATTATAAAGAATTAGTTTCACAATCTGTTACAGAACAGGATGAGTTTTATGTGTACCTAAAACATAATCAAGCACTGCAGGAATAAATGCCATTTCTCTGTAGATACACTTTCATCTGTAGCAGTACAGGAAAATATAATTAAACCTGTATGAAGTTAAATGTTCAGGAAGTATGACTTAAAAATACTTTCTTAGGTGGGATGATTTCAGCTCAACACAGGTAGAATAGTTTTGTACTTTTCCTTTTCTTCATTGTGTATCATAGCATATTTGGAAAAATATTTGCTAACATTTTCATGCATACACTGACATTACATGAAGCAAATGGCTTGGATTAAAGTGATTAAACTCTTCTTTCATGCTGTGCTGAAAATAACCCAACTGACTTGAAAACCACATGGATCAAAACTAGCATGACTGAATGATGCAACATGATGTATTATAGCACTAAAATCAGAAAAATTTTTAAATGTAGTTTATGAAATAAAAACTTTGACATTCTAAAGTATATTAAAATACTAGTTCTTTTAAAAAATTAGTTGAGTGCAAAATTTGTTTAAAATTTTACTTTAATAATCAGTATCTATCCTGTGTTTTAAACTTCTGGTGCTTTTTGAAAGGTTAATACTAACATAAGAAATGGGTAATTCAATTTTCCATTAAAGAAAGAAAAATGTTGTATCTACATATAAAGATATACTAAAAAGTTTTCAATTTGATAAAGGGTATTAGAGCTTTGTAGCCCAAACTATTCATAATGATTGATGTACAAAAGATTTTTTCAAAAAAGGTTTGTCAGTGAATAAATCTTTTAGACTTTTTTACTAAATCTATACATACTCTGTACCGTGTCAAATATAAAGATGTGAATTGGAAGTACGGCTCTTTGCTAAGGAGTTTTGCAGCATTTTCAATATCATTATCTGACACGGCGTGCTATTGTTCTAGTATCTTTTTTCTCATAGCGCATTTGTTAAAGTCTGTATATTCAAAAGGTTTCAGTTGAGATTACAAACAAAAAGGAATCTTCATGATCAAATAGTTTCTTTGTGCACATCAATGTCCCTGGGTCTCAGCTAAATGTTAGTTAAAATAATATAAAGGGAATACTCACTCTTATTTTATTACTATTTTCACTATTACTTTGACTTGTGGTATTATACAATCGGTAGAGAAAAGATAAAGGACTACTAGAGAGAGGGATATGCTCATTTCATGAAAACTGGAGAATGTGAGAAATCTAGATATAAATAGGTGTTTTGAGCTAGACGCAGGAGCTGAGAAATGGAAGAAGTCAAAGAACGGACAATTAAAACTCACTTAGGTTAGTCCCAAGACAGAAACAAATTGTAGTTAAATATGAACCTCATAGCTCCTCATTTAAAAATATTCTTGGATAAAATGTTATTCTAAGTAAACTGATTATTTTGACAATTGAAGTTCACTCTTTCAAGAATAAACTTTTGCCATTGTTATTTAAAACAAACATATACTTGCTTTTAAAATGTATATATATTTAACATTTCCTACCATATCAATGTGCAGTGTTTTAGTTTGCTCTTTTCAACTCCAAAGTACATATAAGTGATTCTGTCCAACTCCTATATCCCCAGGATCCTTTGCTTTCATCGTTATTTTGGGAGGATGCATGCAGGCTGTAGATACTTCTGGGGTAACTGAATGTTGGCAGCTGGGCAAGGGCATTTTCCACTCCCATAGTAACAAGATCAAATGGTGAGGTCCTTGGTGAATTCTCTATACACACGAAGTGGGATGTCAGAAGACAAGTGCTCCCAGTAATGTAAGCACTGTTGATTTACTGTCTCAGTTTGATGCACCTAACGTTTATCCTCCTCCCTGACTCTCAATCTCTGAAAGTTGGACTAGATTAACTCTAAATAACTACATCTAATACAGTAAAGAAAAAGGAAAAAAAAATATGTAAGACCTGTGTTTTTAATTCGAAGTATATTCAAGGTCATATTCTATTAGATATGCTGTATTTTCATTCTCTGTTTTCTTATACATAGTATTTCAAAATGCTAAACCTAATTGGAACTTTTCTTGATTTTGGATCATATTATCAATGAGATTATTTTTCTTTTTGCCTGCTTTATTTTTGTAAAACCTTTTTTCTGTCCTCTTTGTCAAACCAATATTCAACATTACACTAAGTGAGAAAGCATTATGGCTAACATAGTGTTAGGTAATTAAAAATTAAAAACTATGAAGGGTGCACATTATTATACTACTAGTTTTCCTATAAGTGGCAATTCATTTAATAATGCTGAAAATAATACAAATAGTAAGTAATTTCTAAAAAGTGATGAACATTTAAAAAAATCAGTGAGCAATAGCAAATGTTAAAATGAAACATAAACTATTTAACAAACAGAATTATTCATATACCTACGGTTAATTAATCTATGACAAAGATGGCAAGAATATACAACAGAGAAAAGGCAGTCTCTTCAACAAGTGGTGTTGGGAAAGCAGGACAGCTACATGTAAATCAATGAAGTTATAACACTCCCTCATCCAATACACAAAAATTAACTCAAAATGGTTTAAACATCTAAATATCCTAAAAATAATACATGACATCATACATCTCCTAGAGGAGAATATAGGCAAAACTTTCTCTGATATAAATTGTAGCAATATTTTCTTAGATCAATCTCTAAATGTAAAATAAATAAAAGCAAAAATAAAGAAATAGGACTTAATCAAACTTAAAAGCTTTTGCACAGCAAAGGAAACTATCAGCAAAATGAAAAGACAACTATGCGTTGGGAGAAAATATTTGCAAACTATGTGGCTGACTAATTTCTAAAACATACATCATAACACATAACTTAATCAAAAATGGATAGAAGACTTAAATAAACATTTCTCCAAAAAAACATACAGTTGGCCAACAGGCACATGAAAAGATGCTCAACAACGCTAATAATTAGAGAAATGCAAATCAAAACTACAATGAGGTATCACCTCACACCTGTCAGAATGGCTATCACCAAAAAGAATCTACAAATAATATTTTCTGGAGAAAGTGTGGAGAAAAGGGAACCCTTCTACACTACTGATGGGAATGCAAATTCATGCAATCACTATGGAAAACAGCATGGATTTTCCTTGAAAAACTAAAAATAGAGCTACCAAATGATCCAGCAATCCCACTACAGGGTATTTATCCAGAAAAAAACAAAAACTCTAATTTGAAAAGATACAGGCGTCTCAATGTTCATAGCACCTCTACTTAGGATAGTCAAGACATGGTAGCAACCCAGGTGCCTATCAACAGACAACTGCCTTAAGAAGATGTGCTACACACACACACACACACACACACACACACACACACACACACACACAAGGAATATTACTCAGCCATAAAAAATGAAATAATGTTGTTTACAACAAGGTGGAAGAACCTAGAGAATATTATACTTAGTGAAGCAAGTTAACATAATTTTTATGTGGAATCTAAACAATACAAATCTATATACAAACAAGTCTATCTATATCTATATATATAAATATCCATATTTATATATATATAAATCTACATATAAACAAAAACAGATTCAGAGACATAGTAAACAAAATTATGATTTTCAAAGGGGAAGAGATAGTAGGGATAAATTGAGTATGAGATTAACAGATACAAACTACTATATATAAAATAGATAAAACAACAAGGATTTACTGTATACCAAAGGAAACTATATTCAATATCTTATATTAACCTGTAATGGAAAATAATATTTTTGCATCACTTTGCTATACACCTGAAAGTAGCACAATATTGCAAATCAATCATACATCAACTACAAAAACAATAGGAAAAAAATAAAAACATAATTATTGAGTGAATATCAAAGTTATCTAGATATGTTATCTAAAGTATGGTTTAATTGTGTCCCAGTCATTTTTTTTGACCCTAAACCCTTTATCTGACTTGAAAGAGATAATCAATTTTATATGTTGGCTATTGCCAAATATTCAAAAAAATTATTAAAAATGTCTATACGTAAGGCTATGCAAGGTGTTATGTTGAGCTTATTTTTTATTATTTGTTTATAATATCTTAAACTACACAGAAATTAGACTTAAATGGTCATTAGAAAGATTATATTGTATCTTTCCATGGAAGGACTTGTATTCACTCTTGGAAAGCATCTCCAACATCATCCCAAACACCTAAGCTTAAAATGAGGGTCAATTTAGAGCCTTTGTTTCCCTCATCCAAAAACATCCGATCAGGCATCTGCAAATAATGCAAATGTACTCTGGATAAGTTTGGCAGGAATACAGTGAAACAGAGAACTATCATGTGGCTAACATGATTGCCAGGAAAGCCAGAGGACCAAGTTAGAATAAAACTAGAAATCAATGAAGGCTATGTACAGTGGAAACACACACAGTCATGCCAGTCCTAGGATAGCTATTAGGATTGTCATAGAATTCTTTATACAACACTTGCTGGAGCACACCTTGACTCTCAATTCTGACATTACCATTACGGGTAATTTTTAACTGTCTGACATCAGGGTGGCCTTCCTTCCTCCAGACCCCACGTCCTCATTTCAGGTAGGAGAGAGGATTGAGGACATATATTCTATTACTTCCTAACGTCGAATCTATGCTGTAGCTTTTCCCATCAGAAGGTGTAATAATTTTCTCCATCCTTGATCTTGGTCTTGTTTGGGCATACTTTATGGGAAACAGATGGGTCATCATCAATGTCCCCAGAATAAAAGGGGTACACAGGCTGCAGTTAATTTAGGGCATACCTTTTATGACGTAGGAGTACAGAAAAAAGAAAAGATGCCATGGGAGGGGGAAAAGTGAAAGGGAAGGAAAACAAAAAAGAAATGTCAAGAAAAGAGGTGGAAACAGTCCTAATTTTACCATGTGGTATAGTTGTAATAGTCAAGTACTTTAAAGAATACATTCTTTAGATTTTATATTGGTTTTAAAAATATTTTCATGGATCAAAAATTGTCAAATTCTATTTTTCCACTTCTTGAACCCTGATGAAAATGTGATCATAAATCTTCTTCTGGATAAAAATTTACTGGAGTATTGATTGCTAATAGCAAGATTATGTGACAAGAATCAGAGCTCCATGGACAGAAGTTACTCTAACAGCTTCATCGGAGAAAGGATACTGTCAACTTGTTCCTTAATCCAATTGATAGTTTTTCTGTAAATTGCAATTTATTACCCCCACACCTAATCATTATGCTCCAGTTAAAGTCAGCTTGGAAACCCTAAGAGAATTTTAATATTTGTTTTCTAATTAGGATGATCATTTTCAATTAACCTTCACTTAAAGGCTTTTAACTAAAATATAGTTGCTGATAACTCTCAGAACTATCATTAAACAGAAAGCCGTGGACATTTTATGGCATCCTTTTATACCAGCTTCCCAGATTACTCAGAATGCTTCCTTCTTCTGTTGGACATTTTATAAATTCTTCCCACATACCCAAAGCTGTAAGCTGGGAATAAAACGGCTTTATCACTTTTTAGGGAGATACTTTTCCAGTTAAACTGTTCCTTGCAGCCAATCAATTTGTCAGATCAGAGGCCTGTCTTTTGTGAGAGTTCCTCTGAACTAAAGCTGACAGGGTTAGGCCAGGGTCAGTTGTCTGATAATTCAAAGTGAAAGACAACTTAAAGCACTATAGTAGAGAGGGTGAGGAATTAGCACAGATGGCATTATCTGGAAGTTGACATTGATAAAAAATGTATTTGTAAGAGTTAGCTTGCAAGACTTTTTTTTTTTTTTTTTTTTTTTAAGCTCTCCCGTTCCCTGCCCTCTCAAATGACATTCAGATTAATTGGAAAAGTGAAAAAAGAAAGACTTATAAGCCATTTATCTACCAAGTGGTACGATTAAAAAAATTAAATCTTGATGGTCTTCAATAAAGAAGCTTAACAAAGATTAAGGGTTATCAATCTCTGCTGTAAGCTATCAAAACTGACTGGCCTTAAATTGTATCGAAACGAGATGCAGTATCACAGATGCTTTATTCAAGGTATATGTTCCAATGTAGATATTTAATTACTTAAAGTTTATGGATTTTATAATTTAAATAGTAACATTTTCAAAATACCAGTATTTATCAGAAAAAAACTCATTCCTATAAAGTGTTGCTCATAATTACATCGGAACTTAATTTATGTAGAAAATCTTGCTATGATCGAGTCAGATAAATTCTAATGTTGCAGTCAGTGAATTAAGGGAACTTACATTTCTAAGTTTCAGAATCAATCATCAAAAGTTCTCAATTTATGAGTACTTCATATGCATGAGATCGTATGTAATGTATCTTACTGGTGTGCAATGTTGTTTCAAAATGAAAAAGAATTGACTGAATCTTTTTCTAACAGAGAAATATCACAATCATTCTATGTGCCTCAAATAGAGGGTAATGGTATGCAGATCATCAACCATCTAAATAATTGCCAAAAACTTTACAAAGAAATAAGAATGTATTACTGTCTGGGGATCTGGAAAATGGTAAAGTGAAATATTTCTCAAAAATATAGCAAAAGAGCCCTTTTTTCTGCCTCTTACACCAACATAAGAAGACTACAAACCCAATGGAAAAATTTTTTTTCCCACACCCTGAAAAAAAAATTTCCAGTGAAGGAAGCTAATCTAGCAAATTAAGATTTACCTTTATAAATAAAAATATCAATTTAAATGTATATTCAATAGGCTCTTTGACCTTTAATTTTCATGTAAAATTACATAAAGAAATATTCTGAAATATTGCATAAACCTATAGTTACTACATGAGATGACAAAACAAGGCAGTGAAAGAGGAAAAAAATTAAAAGAGGAAAATGGAGTTAAATGACAAAGTACTTGAGAACATATAAGATACTTTAAAGTACTCCATGAATGATAAAGTTTCATTTATTACATTTTTCCAGACTTTGAAATAAGTATTATATAAGTGCCACCAACGTGTTTATGATATTTAATTTGTTATAATCAATCAATTTTGATAGACCCTAAGAAATACTGTTTTAGGTAAATTTAAGAAAATATGGGAATTAAATGTTCACAGTAATATTCTCCTATAATAGGATTTTTACTACAATTGTATGAATTCATGTTTTTGACCTATGAGACTCCACATCTAAAGCAATATTTAAATAAAACATTACCTATAGTTTTTAAATAAAACGTAACTGTTTTTAAATAAAACTTAACTGTAAGCATTTATCCTTAAATAAGCTATTTGCTATGTTAATATATTTCATACACTTAATGAATCTAGATACAAAGTGATTTCTTCATCATTTTCACAGGGATTTTTCAAAATCGGGATAACATGGAAGAACTTCTTTAGTCAATTATCAGAAGTCCAAATTGAAATATAAAATTGGAAAGGTTGATGTGGTGATTTGGATGCTTTGGTAAATAATTCTGTAATCCAGTCTTGGACCTCTCTTCTTCCTCCTTCCTCTTTGCCATAACTCTTTAATGTAAGAATTAGTTTAAAAATTACACTTTTCATGAAAGCAAAATGATACAATCTCTATAACTGGTAAATTAATAAAAATAAACTTAACTAAAAATAAAAACAAATGGTATTTTGTCTTAGATACTACAATAATGTCAGTATTTGCTGTTGAAGAGATGTTCTGCATTGTGACAAAAAAAATCTATTTTGTTTGCCAAACTTTATAGTTTATTTGACTAAAGCATGGACACTTTGAGGGAAAAACAGAAATAATCTGAAGAGAAATAACAGCTTTACTAATCAAAGTAAAATGTATTTAAAACGTAAAAGTGCACAAAATTCTTTATCGAAATGAAATCCAAAGAACTTGATACTCCTTCAGGATAGAAGCCTCAGCAGGTAAGTTTAAGAACAAAGTTCATCAGAGCAGAGATGACAGGCAACTATTTACTCCCACACTTACATGATACCCAGGAACTTGGGGTTTTCCCACCAAAATAAAGAAATTGTTTTAAAATGTTTCTGAGATGGAAAAGATGAGGTAGAGTCTAAGTGCTTATTTCACCCATGGGAGTGGGACACAGTTTATTTATAGAAACATGATGCACCTGATTAAGTTTACAAAAACTAGTTATACAACTGATGGAATAACAACAACTTACATAAACTTGCTCATATTTCACATTTACCATTCTTCAGATGTCAAATCATTCTCCCTATAGTTATTTAATTGTATTTAAAATGTTTCTTGTTTGCAAATTTTTTAAATACCTAAAAATATTAAGCAGCAGTCCTGTTTAATAAAGCTCTTGTTTCTTTCCTTTGTTGAATTTTATTCTTTAACTCAGTGGCCAGAAAACTATGATGTCTGAACCAAAACTCACCCAAGAGCCTGCTTTTTGTACAGCACTGTGGCTAAAAATAGTTTTTTACATTTTTAAATAATTACAAATTCAAAAAAAGGATAATATTTCATGACACATAAAAATATACAAAATCCAAATGTCACTTCTAAAGTTTACTGGAACAGAGCTGTAATAAACCATTTACATATTGTCTATGCTTTTGTGCTACAACACTAAAATGGAACGTTTGTGAAAGAAACCAAGTGGCCCTCAAAGCGAAAAATGTTTACTCTGTAACTCTGTACAGAAAAAGTTTCTTGAGTCCTGATTAAATCCATTTTGACTCTTACAGATAAAGAGGATATAGGATTGACCCATGAATAGCAAAAATGAAAGTCTTCAAGTGGTTTTAAGTTGGAGCAGCAAGAAGCCAATCAGAAAAAAAGATTCTATTAGATGAATTGTTTAGTTCTATTGAAGACAGTTTTTTCTGCTGTGTTGAATTACTATAAGGTGACCATGGCTTTGCTCACAGCTAATTGAGTAATCCAGACCACTGAGCTGGAATGAGACAAGCCAAAGACCAAGTACTTTTTACTTATATATTTTGTCTCTTCTTTTCAACATAGAAAAAAGGCAAAAAAGCGGGAATTTTATTAAAAATGCTAAACTTAACATCACATTAAACTATCAGGTCAGGAAATAGAATATAATTCTCAATCAGAGTCATGTCTATTGTTATGCTTTTCTTAGGATTGAACACTAATTCCCTTTGGCTCATAGCCATAAGATTTGTAAATACACTGAGGAGTATCACGGACACTTCAAAAAGCAAGATAAATGAGAACAAGAGAGAATATAGTTGTTTGTGGTAGGGTAGAATTGTTCCTCTGATACTGCTTTGGTAGTAGCCATCAGTAGCTCCCACGTACATGTTCTTTGTGTTGCTGGATGGTGGCCCAGCATTCAGTATGGTGTCATTGCACTCCTTAAGCATGAAGGCAAAAGGCAGTTCATGGAGTAGTTACACATAGTTTGGATTCTCCTCATATTGGCAGAGCAGTAAAACAGAAAGCATATGAGTATCTTTCATCTTCTATTTAATAGTACTGTGACTCTGAGCTTTTTTGTTTTGTTTTGTTTTGTTTTGTGTTTTGTATCTTTAAAATGTGACAAATACTCCTCAGCAGGATCGAGAAAGGAGAGTTATAGCTAATATGCTTGGCACATGGTGTTGTGCCTATTGCTATTATATAACTGATGTACTGGAAGCATAGAAGAATAAAAATCTGTATCTTCATCTATAAGAAAAAAAAAGTTTTATCACATTGCCATAGAAAATAACACTTTTTGTTATTGACTTTGCCATAAATATCTATCCAACATAAAAGTGAGCACAAGTTCCAAGTTAGATTTCCTGTGTTGAAATTTTCCTCCAACACTTTCTAGCTGTTTTCATTTGGAGAGGTTCCTTAAGGGCTGAGCTTGCCTTTTGTGCATGTACAAAGCTGGTAAGATATTATCCAACATAACCGTTTGTTGAGAGAATTAAATAAAATACTACATGGAAAGCAAAATTAAGTGCTCCATAAATGGAAGCTATATTAACGTAAAAGTAGTAAAACATTTAACAGCTTCATTAGACAGAGGTTAAGTATGTTAACTTCTTAGGGTGATAGCATAATAATTTATTAGAAAAAACCTGGCTTACTGAAAGCACAGAGGCATTCATCAAGTACCTCATCTTCCAGTGTTGCATTACAACTCCAGGTGTATGCAACCCTCAACAGAGAAGATGATGATCCTTTTCAGAACCTAAAAGGTCACTTTCAGGCAATATTGTTTTGCAGTTTTGAAATTCACCATTGAAAAATGTGGCTCTGCTCCCAAAGCTTTCTCCACAGAACTGGTTCAGTAATCTAGGTGGATCTGGTGTTTCTGGTTTCTAGTCAACTCTGTCCTTCTTGCCTTGTTATACTTTTGGCTTTCTGAGCAGTGGACCACTTCCTTGCTTCTGTTCTGTTCGTCACTACGGTACTTGGTGATAGTTTAGAAATTTTCTCAACTAGAAAGACTGTCTGCCAATTCTTTACAAATCTTGGCCTTTACAAGTTGCCCAGTATCATTTTTCCTTGCTTAGAATATACTAAGTGAATAAACCACTTGGCTAACGTGAGCTCTTGTATGACATCCAGCTTATAATTTATCTTCATACTCCAGCACTCCCCCAGACTTTAGTGTGCATTTGGCCATTGAATTTCTTAGTAAATAAATTCCCTATTATAAAGTAGTAAAGGCGCAGAAGAGACAAAAGGCCAGATATCATACTCACCACAATACATACATACATACACATACACTACTTTGAAATAAGAAATCAACAGAAATATTAGACACTAAAAATGCCCTCTTCCTTGGAAAAAAGGTACATACATACATATATAAAATACTTGAAATGCAAAGAAATTGTAGTGGAATTCAAAATATTTTTAACTGTGATAAAAAACACAACATAAAACTTTAAAGTGCAGTCAAAACAATAATTTCGGTAACATTGACTAGAGAGAATACCTATACCTTATGATATCAGTATAACTTATTCCACTGTTTTTCCTGCATCACCTTCTGTAGCATTTACTGATATCCCACATGGAAGAAGGATAGTGATGGATTTAGTTAAACTGGGGTAGGAGGTGATGGTACATGCAGGAGTGTGAGCAGATCTCAAATGGGTGGGCTGTCTTGGACACTTCAACATCGCTTTACATCTTTTTGACCACATCTGACTGAGGCCTTATCTGATTCCAGCCTCAGTTTTACAAACAGTTCTATGCAGGCTTCGTGACATTGGGGCTACAGCGCCTCACTTCAAACATGTGCTATACATCCCTTGCCTCCCCACGTAAGGCTTTTATGATTCCAGACATGTGGATATCTACTTGAGGTCACTTGATATTCACATATTATTAACCTGGAACTGTACGGCATTAATCTACCCTCTCCCACCTCAGGGCAATCCTTAACCAACAGGAATTAAGAGTCAATGTCCATCGACAGATGACTGGATAAAGAAGTTGTGGTATATTTATATAATGAAATAATACTCTGCCATAAAAAAGAATAAATTAATGCAATTTGTAGTAACATGGGTGGACCTAGACATCGTCATTCTAAGTGAAGCAAACCTGAAAAAGAGAAAAATGCCACATGATACCACACATATGTGGAATCCAAAAAGAAAAAAGGACACTCTGAACTCACCTACAAAACAGAAACAGACTCTCAGACTTAGTAAACAATCTTACGGTAAACAGGGTGGGAGGAAATAAATTTGGGAGTTTGATATTTACAAATGTTAGCCAATAAATAAAATAGATTTAAAATAAATAAAAATAGATTTTAAAAAAGTTTCTTTTGTATAGCACAGGGAACTATGCTCAATATCTTGTAATAACCTTTAATGGAAAAAATATGAAAACAAATATACGCACGTATATGCAAGACTGGGACATTGTGCTGTACACCAGAAGTTGACACATTGTAATTGAATGTACTTCAATTAAAAAAAAAAAAGAGTCAATAGATAAATGCTTCTTCTTTGCATTGCCTAGGCAGACAACTCTGAAATTCATACTGTAAGTCTACTTAGACATTCCCAGTAGGATTGAACACTATTACTTACAGTGGTTGCCAACTTTACACTAATCTTTCATTGGTTTTTTCCTAATTGCCTTTTTTTCTCCCTTCCTATTTTACTTTTTCTAGCTATTCATGCCTGTTGCCTATCAGTCATGATTTGATTTGATTCGGCATGATCTGATTTCCAAATAAATTTCCTTGAGGTGAGCCCTTGCCTTAAGCTCTGATTTTGTGGAACACAGATAGAGTTCATGATACATGACCATTTTGTCCAGCAATGTTCTAGCATTGCAATTATGCAAGTATAAATGGAACTGTGTATTTTTCCTTAACATATATGTTACTTATAATATTGTCATTTAACTTTATTCAAGCTGTATAAAGCATAAATAAAACAGTCACAAAAGTATTTCAATTAACACATGATCAAACTGTATTTCATTCATAAATCTATTACTTCCAAGCAGAAGTTATTTATAAAGAAATGCTTTATATCCTATTTTATATTTATGCATTAAAATTCACTTCTAATTTTTTTGTCTTTTTGTCTTCTTTAACCAGATACTGTTTCCTATTTTTATGATAAGAGAAAAATGTATTTAATTGTATTCTGTTCTTTGTTTATTCCCCACACACAACATTCTCCTAATCCTCTCACACAAGCTTTACTTTTTCTCCTCTCTTTCAGGCCTTTTTAAAATTCTCTTTGATATGTTTTCTCTCAAGCAACACTCCAAACTAAGAATAGTATCAGCCATATCCATGGGAAATACATTATTAGAAAGTTTAACTTTTCTTTCTTTTGAAGAATGTAAAGCTAAACTTAACATTTACAAATACTTTTTCTACTTATAGATATAAAACAAAATTAAAATTGATCTCCTTTCTTAGGCAATAGTTAAAAATGTTTTATAGTTAAATTATCCAGTCCAAAATACCTCATATATTATACCAGGACTTTAATAGCTAAAACAGCAAATACATGTTAAAAAATTTTAGCCTTTCAAATATTCACAAATTTCACATTTTGCTTTTAATCCAGATATTGATATTATGTACATAGCCCCCCCAAATGTTATAAACTCAGTAAAACAAACCAGAAACATGTATTTCAGTGCAAAGAGTAATTTTAAAAAGCATATAGTTGTCATTAGCATATGGAACTCGATACATAAAGTCTTACTATATGAGAATTTCCTACTTGGGGGAAGAAATTGACTATGTGTCTTGTGTAGAATGCTATGTCTGTACTTTCCCACTTGATGAATATGTATGCATTACTCTGTCTCAACTCAAACACAGACCGAAAAGCCCTTTTAAACTTTCTCCGCAGCCTTAGTGTTTTGCTGTTTTTACTGTTTACCTCTTTCTACTGAAATTTGCAAATAGCTCTATTATTGCAATCCCCATAGACCGTGTATTCTAAAAAATCTAAGTGTTCTGTCTTTGCCTTAAAACACAGTCCAGCCTTTGTTCACATACTCAACATTTCTTGCTTAGAATATCACAGTCTTTTCCTCCTTCCGTACCACCAGACCAATTTCCACAACACAAACATGCTTATTTCGGTATGTGTTCCATCACTCTGGCTTAAAAGCCCTAATTTGGAAGTAAGAAGATGTTAGAAACAGTCAGAAATTATTTTCTCTGCCATTTAATAGTTGCAAAGCTTTACTTTTCTGAGTCTTTTTATTTGCTAAGATTTTAATTCCCAGAATTGGTAGGATAAACTGTGAATGTCAGAGATGTCTTCAAAGTCAGTGTTAGGGAAGAGTTCTTCATTAGATAAGGGCTAAAACATGTCAAATGCAAGAAAGGTAGCAAGGGCTTAATTGGTAGAGGGGAGGTTTGGTGCTAAAAATGGAGTGTAATGGGGTTGTGTGCTGTGATTACAGTAAGAAACACGAAAGTTTATGCCTATTTTTAATTAGCAGTTGGGGCATAGGTAGAAAAAAAAACTTTGTGGCAAGGGTGAGAGGTGAAGCTGGAGGTTCCTACCCTGGAAAGATACTTAAGACAAGGAAACATTTATTATTAACCATTGATGGGTTCTTTGGGTCTGTAGGTCCAAAAATGAGACTCAGTCTCTTCCTAAGAACGTTCCCCAAATGTGATCTGTTTCTCTCCTTTAGCTTCTATCTTAACTAAAAATAACTAGTGGTGATTTTTACTACCTATATACAACAATCTCTATTGCCAACTATATTACTTCCAAAAATCTTACATGTGAACTTCATGAAACCAAATTAAATTCTGTTAATACCATGATTGTGTTAATCATTTAATGTCTTTCTAGTAGTATTATTTATTATTACTTAATATAAGAATTATGATTGTTATTCTATTAAACTTATTTGATCAAAATATTCCAGATCCTTTAGATCTAAAAACTTCTCTTTTTTTCCTGGCATATTTTTAAATAGTATTTGTTTATATGTTTATCTTTCTGTAAAAAATATACGCTTGTAGAGTAAGCTGGTATTGATGGATTGTGTATTCTTTTTCTACCCCTTATATAATTTCTGATTTATACTCAATACATGTTTAGAAAATAAATTTTCTACTACTTAGTATGCCAGATTATTTCTTCTACCAATAGAGTAATTTGTTGCGAATACATTTTATAGAAGAAATGAATAGTTGGGTAAATGTGAAATGAGTATTATTCAATAAAAGGGGGTGAGTTCAAAAATCCAATTAAAAACTATTATTTCCCTCAATAAGTCTCTGATATTGGAAATAATACTGGTGATTTATATTAACTCTCTATTTTGGAGACAAAAGAGCTGAGTCATGGAAGCATACATGCAATATAATAATTTTAAATTGGAAAACATTCCCAGTGGGAGAAAATGGAAAATTTGATTTTTTAAATTTATTATAGAAGACTTTAAATGATGTCAAATTTTAAAGCAGAAGGAATCCTTTTCTTATTTTGTTTTAGCTAATTTTGCCCAAGTCCCTGAAAATAAAGAAGTCTTTGAATTGCTTAAAATCTAACAAATGATTAGACCCTGATGTCATGAAAATGTGTCTGTGATGGTTATTTTGACAGCACCATAAAAGGACTTTCCCAGAAGAGAAAAACCTAAGACAGCTGATACTTGTAGTCTGTGCCACCACATCTGACAGGATGAAATACTTTTTACAGTTTATAAAGAGGAGGAAGAAACACCCTCTTAAGATCATTTGTTAAATGCTTAGAAGCAAAACAAATTATAAAGATTTGGGGTTGTAGTTAAGTGTAGTCATAAAAACTGCTGTAAATGAAGTTTATGGGATTGCTATTTGTTTTCCACACAACAAGAAAAATTAACCAAAGACCTAAGGGAAGGTTGGTTAAGCAAAAAGGCTATTATTTGGTAAATGGAATAAAAAGGATCAAGATATAGCCTACCCATGTCATTCTGTGTTCTATAAAGCAGAGAAAGTCAGCAACAGTATTTGAACATTCTTTGGAGAGCCACTAAACAGTTTAACAGAGGAGCCCTGAAAGAAATTGTTCATAATTATAGCACTTTTTCTGTAACTCTTCAGTCAAGAATATACAATTTTTGGGTTAGTAAGTAACAAATGCTATACATAAATTAGTGTCCATAACTGTATTCACAGGGGTAAAATGTTGATATATATTTTTTTTCCTCTGAAATGAGCTATATTTGGCAGAAGTCTAGAGGAAAGGTGTATTTGCAAAACACAATCTACCAATTCAAACTAAATTAGCACACAAATCCCAGAAGCACTGTTACCCAGCAGACTTGGGAATGTACTGTTTAGAGGCACCTTCAAGAAAGGACTAGCTGCTACCTGTGAAGAGTGTGGTTAGCTGGATCTTTGCTTCCTCAGGTTCTACAACAATATTCAAACCAATGACATGTTTTTCCTTGGGTCCTGCTCCCAGCCAATGACTCATCAAGGTATTGCTAGTTGAGAGTCCATTTCTCAACTCTCACAGACCTGACTAAGCAAGTCCCAGAGAGGACTCCTTTTACAGCAGTCTTTTCTCCAGAGCTCTGCATTAGCTGACCTGCACTGCAGCATTATTGCTCTCCTACACAATTCCCATTTGCCTCATTTCCACAGTCCTTACTCCCCTCAAAAGTATGTTGTACTCCTAGTTGCAGCTTAGCTTCTGAGTAATGGAGAACCAAAACTAGCATATATTGTACTAGGAGTCACCTGAGAAAGCAGATATAAGAAGAGGTTTGGGGACTGGATCACTGAGCGTTCCGGGAATATTAAGGACCCCATCCCTGCTGGTAGATGGTGTGCAGGCAGCTCCTGGCACAAAGTAGCATCCAAATGTTAATGTTTTAACTGGATGTAAGATGGTATGGCATAAGAGTAGAGGGACAGCACTGGCCCCTCTGACAATTCAGGGATTTGGAATTGCAGGGGAAATGGTAAATACGAGGACAATGAAATTGGATGGTTGTACTAAGTTGCATTGATGCCCTATAAAAAGATAATGAAGAGTGAAGTATAATTATCAGACAATTGAAAACTAATTTGGAGAGCCACAGGGTAGCTGTGTAAACTGGAATCATTTGCAAAGAAGCCCTCATCTCAAAGAGAGGGAGGATCAGACCGGCAAAGCTAACGATCAACTCCTGGATTTGATAGTCAGAATATCTGAATTGCAAAGACAGCTGAATGCTCCTACAAGGCTGATGCATTAAAGCAAAGTCAGGGACCTAACTGTGAAAACCTGGGAACCTAATAAAAGAGATGGGAATATTTGGGTTGATCCCCTGCTTTCCCAAACTTTGACTCTAGGTATTTCTGAAAGATCTGCACCTGAGAAAGTGGCCTACTTACTCCCATTAACATACCAGGAGTCAATATAATAGTGTTTTCTCCACAAAGCAACAGGTACTGTCTTTAGTCTCAGCCTTTGATGATTGCATGCCCTCCTTTATCTCTGGCAGCAACATATCTTTATCTTTACTAAACCCTCATGTGAGTACAACTATGGTATTCTGTAAATCTTCTCAATTAACTGACCCTGTGTGATTCATGCAATTGCCATGCATTTGGAGCTTTTGAGGGTTAAAATAATATTCTCAGAAAAATGAAATTCTAGATTTGAGTCATATTCATATGCAGGCCAAAATTAAATTAACTCTGATACAAACATTGAAAATTAAGGTAAATTTCATCACAAGAAAAAAAAATGTAATTTACTCAGTGGTGCATCTTCAGATTTTTATTTCTGTTAAAATTTGCCTTTTCTGAAATTTTGCCATAATCCCAAATATTCTTTTGTTTACCTCTCATTCCAAACCCCAGAATATCCCTCACCAAATCAATGTATATATTTTGACTTTTATTACAGAAGGAGCTCATTTTCATATTAGATTTATTTTAATAATTGAATGAAATTTCTTTTTAAAAAAGCTAATGGTGAATATAGAAAATTAAGAAAATTCCAAATATTTTTAGTTTTTCAATGTAATTGTTTCTTTGTGTTCAATTACCTTAGGAATTCTCAGCTATTTCAATGCTAGTTTACTTCTTATATATAATTATGGCCATTATTTATGATTTCCTACTAAGCAGAGACCATTTTAAATCATAAGTTTACAACATTTGATTTTTTTATTTGTTATTATAGAAGACTTTAAAAGAGGATTCCTCCTAATCATGTTTTCAAAATGGACTGTTTCATTTTAGACGGAGGCAGTATTTAACTGTGGGATATTCCTCAAACCTTTTAAGGTAGGGCTCATTTGGGTCTCTCACTGTTCTATAGTGGCCATAAAATGTCTTAGTTCTTTGACATTTTGATGTGTTTTAGGTTGAATTGTGTCTTCCATAAACTTCAATATTAAAGTCCTACCCACCAATACTTTGTAATGTGATCTTATTTGAAATAAGGACTTTGCAGAAGTAATGTCAAGATGAGGTCATAGTGGAGGAGGTGCATCCTTAATTCTATTTGACTGGTGTCCTTTTGTAAAAAGGAGAAATTTGCAAATAGAGATGAACAGGAAGAATGCTATGCAAACATCAAGGCAGAGATCAGTGATACATCTAGCCAAGGAACTGCCAGAGTCTAGGGAAGAAGCATAGAACAGATTCTTCCCCACAGCCCTCAGAAGGAACCAATCCTGGTAACACCATAATCACAGACTTCTACACTCCAGAACTGTGAGACAGTAAATTTATGCTGTTTAAATGCCTAGTTTGTGGTAATTTGTTACAACAGCCTTAGCTATCTAAAACAATTTGTAAAATCTGAGAGCAAGACAGAGAGTTGAGTTCCTAAATGATGATTAGGAATACAACCTACGAACTTACACTGACACATTATAATCACCCGAAGTCCATAGTTTACCTTAAGATTCATTCTGGGGTTTGGACAAAATTATAATTGCATGTATCCATCATTACGAAATTATACAGAGTATTTTTACTGCTCTAAAAATCCTCTGTTCTTCATCTTTTTATCCCTCCCCATCCCCAAACCCTGGCAATCACTGATCTTTTTACTATCACCAAGTTTTGCCTTTTCCAAAGTGTCACATAGTTGGAATCATACAGTATGTAGCCTTTTCAGATTTCCTACTTTCACTTAGTAATATTCCTTTATTCATGTCTTTTTATGACATGATCTTTTTTAGCACTGAATACTAATCCACTGTCTGATGTGCCACAGTTTAGCCATTCACCTACTGAAAGACATCTTGGATGCTCCCAGTTTTGGAAATTATGAATAAAGTTGCTATAAACATCCATGTACAGGTTTTAGAGTGGAAATCCCTTTTAAACTCCTTTGGGTAGATACCAAGAAGAATGATTACTGGATCATATGATAACAGTATATTGAGTTTTGTGAGAAACTGAGATTTTATTCCAAAATGGCTGTACCATTTTGAAGTCCCACCAGTAATGAATAAAAATTCCTCTTGCTTCACATCCTTGCCAGTATTTGGTGCTCTCAATGTTTCAGATATTGGCATTCTAATGGGTATGAAGTATTATTTCATTGTTGTTTTAATTTGCATTTTCCTGGTGACATATGATGTGAAATATCTGTTCATATGCTCATTTGCCATCTGTGTATCTTCTTTGATGAGGTGTCTGTTAATATCTTTGGCCTTTTTAAAATAGAATTGTTTATTTCCTTATTCTACAATAAGAATTTTAAGAGTTTAAGAGTTCTTTTTATAGTCTGTATAAGAGTCCTTTATCAAATGTCTTTTATAAATATTATCTCCCAATATGTTACCTGTCTTCTTACTCATTTAATACTGTCTTTCACAGAGTAGACATTTTTAATTTTTATGAAGTTCAGCTTATCAATAATTTCTTTCATGGATCAAGCCATTGGTGTTATATCTAAACAGTCATCAAGGTCATCTAGGTTTTCTTCGATGTTATCTTCAAGGAATTTTATAGATTTGCATGTTACATTTAGGTTTATGATCGATTTTGAGTTAATTTTTGTGAAGGCTATGTCTGTGTCTAGATTAATTTATTTTCATGCAGATATACTGTTGTTCCATCATATGTTGAAAAGATTCTTCTTTTTCCATTGTATTGCCTTTGCTCCTTTGTCAAAGATCAATGTATTATATTTATGTGGCTCTATTACTGGGCTCTCTATTCTGTTTCATTGATCTGTTTGTCTATTCTTTGAGCAATATCACACTGTGCTGATTAGTGTAGCTTTATAGTAGGTCTTACAGTCAGGTCGTGTCAGTCCTCCAACTTCGTTTTTTTACTATTTAATATTGTGTTGCCTATTCTGAATCTTTTGCTTCTGTACAAATACTTTAAAATCAGTTTGTTGACATCCACAAAATTTCTTGCTGGGATGTTGACTGGAATTGCTTTGAATCTATAGATCCAATCGGGAAAAACTGTTATCTTGGCAATATTGAGTCTTCCTATCCATGAGCATAGAATCCATTTATTTCATTATTTGATTTCATCTATCAGAATTATATAGTTTTCCTCATATGGATCTTGGACATATTTTTGTAGATTTTACTTATTTCACTTTTTGAGGTGTTAATGTAAATGATATTGTGTTTTTAATTTCAAATCTCACTTGTTTATTAATGGCATATAAAAATAAATTGGCTTTAGTCACTAACCTTTTATGTCTTATACCCTGGCTATGAATGCTTATTATTTCCATGCATTTTGGTTGTTGTTTTGTTTGTTTGATGTTTTAAGATTTTCTACATAGATGATCATGCCATCTATGAACAAATACAGTTGTAGTTCTTCCTTTCCAAACTGAATATTACTTGTTTCCTTTTCTTGTCTTTTTGCATTAGATTGGATTTCCAGTATAATATTGAAAGGAATGGTGAATGAGGCAACATTCTTGCCTTTTTCCTAATCTCACTGGGAAAACTTCTAATTTATGACCAACAAGTATGATGTTAGCTATCAGTTCTTTGTAGTTTACTGAGAGATTTTTTTATTGTTAATGAGTATTAGTTTGTCAAATGCTTTTTCTGCATATATTGATATAACCATGTTATTTTTCTTTTTTAGCCTACTGATGACAAGATTTATGTTAACTGATTTTCAAATGTTGAATCAGCCTTACATACCTGGAAGAAATCCCACTTGATTGTGGTGTATGATTCTTTTTATAACATTGTTGGATTCAACTGACTAATATTTTGTTTTAAGATTTTTGCATCAATGTTCATGAGAGACATTGATCTGTAGTTTTCTTTTCTTATAATATCTTTGCTTGATCTTAGTATTGGGGCTTTATAGAAGGAGTTAGAAAGTATTCTGTCTCTTTCTATCTTCTGAAATAGACTGTTGAGATTTGGTACAATTTCCTCCATAAATGTTTTGTAGAATTTACCAGTAAACACCTCTGAGCCTGGTACTTTCTATTTTAGAGAGTTATTGTCTATTCAATTTCTTTAATGGATGTAAGCCTATTAGGTTTGTTTGTTTTAATTGAAGTACAGTCAGCTACAGTATGTCATTCTCTGGTGTACAGCACAATGTCCCAGTCATGTATTTTTGTTATGACTTTTGGAAGATTTATGTTTTTTTTAAGGAATTAGTACAGTTCACCCAGCTAATAAAATCTGTGACCATATTTTGTTCACAGTATCCCCCTATTAGCCTTTTAATATCCATAGGATCTATAGTTATGTTGCTCTTTCATTTATGATATTAATCATTTGTGTCATTTCTCTTTTGTTCTTGATTAGCTTGGCTAAAGGCTTACAGATTTTATTGATTTTTTTTCAAACTCCTTTAGGTTTATTGATTTTTATCTTTTGGTTTACCTTTTTCAATATTATTGATTTCTGCTCTACTTATTTCTTTTTCTGTTCTTCTACTTACTTAAGATTTGATTTGCTCTTCTTTTTCTAGCTTCCTAAGGTTGACTCTCAAAGAACAGATTTTAGATATTTCTTTTTTTCTATTATAGGCAGTCAATACTATAAATTTTCTTCTAAGCACTATTTTCCTAAATCCCACAAATTTTAATAAGAAGTGTTGTCATTTTCATTTAGCTCAAAATATTTTTTAACTTCTCCTGAGATTTCTTCTTTGACCCACGTGTTATTTTGAAGTGTATTGTTTAATCATCACATAGTTTGGGATTATTGAGTTATCTGTTGATTACCAGTTTTAATATCATTTGTCATCCAATTGCATGATTTCTGTGGTTTTTAATTGGTTAAGGTGTGTATTATTTCCCAGAATGTGACCTCTTTTGGTGATTGTTACATGTGAACTTAAGAATGTATATATATTCTGATGTTGTTGGACCAAACAGTTGGTAATCTACAAATGTCAATTACATCCAGTTGATAATAGTATTGTTGAGTTTAGCTATGTCCTGACTGATTTTCTGCCTGTTGAATCAGTTCACTTCTGAGAGAGGAGTATCAAAGTCTCCAACCATAAGAGTAGAACCATCTATTTCTCCTTGCAGTTCTATCAGTGTTTGCCTGTCATAGTTTGACACTCTCCTGTGAGACATATACACATTAAGGATTCTTACATCTTCTTGAAGAACTGACTCCTTTATCATTATGTATAATATTCTTTATCTCTGAAAACCTTCCTTGCTTTGAAGTTTACCCTGTTTAAAATCAATATAGCTACTCTTGCTTTATTTTGATCAGTGTTAGCACGATATATTTTTCTCCATTTATTTTTAATCTATACTATATTAAATTTGGTTTCTTGTAAACAACATATAGTTGCAGCTTTCTTTTTGATCCACTCTGACAATTTCTGTTTTACAATTGGTCATTTAGACCACTGATGTTTAAAGTGATTATTGATATAGTTGGATTAATATCTACCATTATTATTGATGCTTTCTATTCATTACCTTGTTCTGTGTTTTTGATTTTATCTTCCACTCTTTTTCTGATACACAAAGTCCTTTACTGTTCTGAATTCCACTCAAATATGGCATCATTACAAATCACCTTATTACATTATCCAATTTATGAAGAAGCCTATGAAGCACTATGACTATTGGGGGTTGGTGGTGTAAGAATTATAAAAAGCTATACTTTGCTTTTTATCCTGGAGGTAATATTCTAACTTTTTCAAAGATCACCATCCCCCTAAAAACTTTATCAATATGGGAAGTTTCTGACTCTTTAGAGTATATATCTCCATTTTCATTCATTTATGTGTAGTACCAGAACATCCAAGGTATTGTCACTATCAATTACCCAGTTCCAGTTTACATACTGCCTTCTAAATAGTGGACCAAAATTTTGTCTGTTGGGATACTGAGATAACCAAGAATACAAATCCATAATGCAACAGAAGTCAAGATTTAATGTAATAATGCATGCAAAATGCTGCATGCCATCTCTCCTGATTATTGAAAAATAATAAAAGCCTTAGTCAATTAGTCAGGTTAAGCACAACAAACTAATTGCCAAGGCTCTATTCTTTAGTAAAATTACCAAAACAAGCCAGCAACTACAATTGGTGATATTACTTCATTAATTGAATACTAAACCACCATAATCTGCTATTGTTAGTTTTTCTTTATCAGAAGACAGAATGATGAATTAAAGGAGGGTAAGGTTGGTATAACTGACACCACGTCATTAAGTCACGGATAGTAGTGCTAATCTCTACCCTTCCACCTGAGATGCAGTATTACTTCTGATTTATTATTTTGAATGAGGTGGACAATGCAATTTCCAGGTTTTCCACTTGACCTTACATAGAATGGGCTCAGAAACTAGGGAAATAAGTATAGGATGGTACTCTGGACTTGTTGGACCCAGTGTGAGACAGACTTGGGTTAAGACTCCATTTACTACCTGGCTTTCACAAATTCCCACACTAACAGGAAATCAGGATAGCAGAGTGACACTATATTATCCCTCGAGGGATCTGAAATCCAGTTATTTTTCTACTCTTATAGAAGAGTTTTTTGTGGTGTAGGGAGGATGGCCATAAGTTCATTAGGGAAATACTGGGGGATGGACACTGCAGGAGCTTTCATTAAGGGGTTCTGTCCTCTCTTCAGTTATGGTCTCACATTTTAGGAAATCTCTCAGATCTGTAAGCTGCATCTTACAGTGCAGCCACTGAGCTCAGCTGTCTGTTCACCAAATCATGATCTTTTTTGCTTATGTAAGTCAAGCAGAAGACCCCATTGGCAACTATTTCTATTTCCTTTGGAATACAAGGGCCTATCAGCCACTGTTATAGACCTCTGTGAGCAGGTGCTTTTTGTTCACCATTATGATTACACTGCCTTTTAGGAAGAACGTGACATTTCACTAGCAAGTGCTGCCATGTGGCCTCCACTACTTTAGAATTCCATAGTCCTTCACTGCGTTAGAGAGCTCATGTTCCTTAAACATCTCTCTATCATTGTCAAACCTGATCTACAGTGAACCATCACTAGTGTCTCAATTATTTCCCATTCCACAACCACCAATAATCTATTCCTTATTCCTTTAATGAATAAAATGTCTTCACCCCCTAGGGAAACAGAATCAGCTAGTGACATAACCCATGCTGATAAGACATTCAACTACCCAAAAGGCAGTTGCACATGCAAATTTGGATCTCACAGAAAAATACTGATCTTTATTTCATCCACAGTTATAATTAAGCTACTTTAAAAATAAAGTTCTGGGTATAAGTTTCAGGCCAGTCTGTCTCTAATTGTGGATGTCTGTTTTTCCAAAACCCTTCAAATGTGACTTCTGGCTTTCACATCATGTCTTGAATTGGTAGTTGGCTAAACTGAAGTTATCATTCCCATTCTTCAGTGCTTTGATTGCACTAAAGTAGCAATTCCATCATCTTTCAAATTGCCACCTAATGACTTTAAAGAATATGTAACATAGAAGCTGAGTACTGTTGGTTTGGTGTCTTACTGAGGACTATTGCCCAGGAGATAGACTCTCAGTAGTTCTGAGAACTGTTCCAAAGTGATAAGAGGGGAAGTCAGTATATACGTGATTTTAGCAAAGGGGGTACATGCAACCATGCTCACATCTTGATAGAAGGTTACTGCTGGTTGTGAGGAACAGATACCTTAATTAATGGTTTTACTGCCTCTCTATGTATGGGAAGATGCAAGAGTTTTGATTCATAAAATTTTCTGCTGAAATATCTAATATCTGAAAGCCTGTTCTGTCAGTTTTCCCAGAGCACAGAGTGTGTTATTCCTGATTTCTGCCCTGAACTTCTTCCAGGATGTGTTGAAGATCAGCAACTGGAGTGACTAATGACTCAATCTTTGTAGAGCCAGATGACTGGCTACATCTTTAACTGGCCCACTGCTGCTACTATCTCAAAACTAGAGTTATTATATAAACCAATGTATCTCTTTTTCACTTGTGACTCATCCCAGTTCCTTCACTTGTGACAATCTTAGTCATTCAGATGCTACAACATGCTAGGTATTATTAACTAACTCCCTACTTTCCAAAAACAATAGTTTTTGTGTTTTCCAGAACCACTTCTGGGAATGACTGTATCAGTGTGAGATCCTCCAGATGCTGACACTGATTTGAGAAACAAACAAGCAAACAAAAAACTTATGTGAGTGGGAAAATAACCCAGGGAAAGGAAGTAAGACATGGATCTGTTGTAAGCTAGTTACCCCTGTGAGCAGCCAGAGATGATGTCTACTGATTCCCCAGTACTAGTGTAAACACAAATGAGGAGTTAGAGTACTGGGATATTTAAACCCTCATTCTGTGAGTCAGTGTGGAGGGCTGCTCCTGGAGAGCGTGTATTCCTGTAGCTATATTCAGCATGCCACGGAGGAAGTGAGGTAGACTCAAGCAGTCATAGGAAGTTACAGAGAAAAATGTGAGTGCTGGCACTGAAAGCTGCACTAACATGGGAAGGCCCAGGGCATAAGAAAAGAGCTCAAATAGACAGCATTAGCTATTAGATGCTTTAAATTTTACTTCCCATTCAAACTTAACAAGAAGGTTAGGAGACAGGTATCTCTGTAGCCTTTACTATGAAGAAGAAGTTAGATATAGACAGATTAAATAACTTTCCCCAAATCATCTGGTATATAGTAGGCGTGCAAATCAGAAACCAGAAGCTCAGTTTCTACACTACAGTGAGTGACATTTCCACATTTTTTTGATGTACAATATACATCTGTGGTAACTGTAATTTAAAAATAATTAGTGGGGCTATAGGGGAGCAAAATTTGCCACCCTAAAATGTCTCTTCGGCATGTGGATTATTTTGAACTGAAAACAATGAAGACCAAAAAGACTCAGGAAGAAATTTTGACTTTCCCCGAACTGCCTGAAGAATACAGGCAGAGGACCTGTTCTAGGAAGGGATCTGACATCACTGATAACTACAGAATGATCTAGGTGTGTAGACAGGGAGGAACCTAGCAGTCTGTTAAAAGTCCTCTGTGTCCTACAGTCTCTGTATGACCCAACAGACATTTATTTACCAAATAACTGCTTTCCCATCTCCATGTCAGTCTGAAATCCCAAACCACTACTAAGTCTGTAGATGAAAATGGTATTTAAGGTGAGGCCATGTTGGTGAGTCACTCAGTTTTCCTGGGTCTCTCCCATGTATATATGTTATTAAATTTTTGTTTAATTTTATCCTGTTAATTTGTTTTATGTCAATTTAATTTTTAGACCACCCAGAAGACCTAGAAGGGCAGAGGAAATTTTCTTTATCCCCAATACTATAATAACACAGATAAAATGTTAAACTGTATTCTTTTTAATGTGATCCAAGTTAGCCTTTGAATAATATATTTAACATCTAAAACCAACAGAAATGATGAACTCTTAACTGGTATTTGAATATTCTAAAAAAATTAGACAATCAATACGTAAAAATATACAGTAGTATTCATCAACACAGACCATGCTCTTCATATTGAAATAAATTCCTCTAGCAGTGTTGTGGTATTTAAAACATTTCACTGACAGAAATTGCTTTATTTTCACAGTAATCTTTATGAAAGGATAGTTTTCACTTGTTTGTTTGAAAAACTTCTCACCTCATTAAAAGTATTTCTGAGAGCAAAGAATTCTGCCACAATTTAGGCATTCTTGGTGTATAAACCAATCATAAACTGGCAATGTTTTTAGTCATCTTAAATGACTGAACAGAGCAAAGCTGTTTTTGTCTGATCCTGATGTCTCCGATCTTAAAAACTCTTCTTTATACTGTGAATACAACCTTGCTTTACTATTGCTAAGTGAGTCAATATTAGTCTGTTGACCAAAATGCCAATTTTAAAAAATGACAAGTAATATGAATTCTTCTAGAAATAGTTATACTTGGACATGTAAAAATTATTTTCAATTAAAATATGTTTAAGTTTTCATTGGTAGTGGTCATGTTTCTTCATCTCATAGTGACTTTGTTCAAATGATTTTAAATTTAATTAGCTCTGTTTCCATTTGCTGCTTATCTTTTTATCCTCAGCACCCATAGCCAATTGGATTTACTCTTTAGCATTTCCTCATAGCCCTGCCCCAATTTATATTAATAAAATAAAATAAAATATTTAAGTTTTAGCCTCTAAATTTATATGGACCAATAATGGGTACACATTTATTCTAAGGTACATCTTGAGGTAAATTTTTTAAAAAATTATGCTAAGGTGTTGCTTTGATTCAAAGGGGACTGGTCTTCTTTTTGAATTTTCCCAGCTACTTTCTTTTTAACTAAGATCCAATGTATAATTTTACAGCTTTATTTATATAAGCTCCTTGGCATTCTAAGAGTAAGTAAGGAGGATCAGTTGATGGATCTAAAAGCATGGAATAGTGTTATCAGATTGACTTTTCTTGATTAATCTATGTAAAATAGATCTGTTCTAGAATATAGGATTTATTAGTATTCAGTTATGGTGAGGCTGACATAACAGGATATAATTGCCATTGAAAAGAGAGTTTATGACCCAACGTGCTTTATTTTGAAATAGAAGGGGTCACTCTGCCTTGAAGGGTCACACAGTAGAATACAGAGATATTAATGGGGCAGGCAGGCAGGTGAGGGACTGCAGGAGAGCCTTTATTGTGGGTTTAGAGGGAAGGGATGGGCAAGGCAGGGCAAGCAGCCTAAGCAGGTTTAGGATTGGCTGGTTTGGATAATTTCATCAAACTTTAGAGTACGGGGACTGCCCCTCACTGTCTGATATGTGGCCCTAGGGTGATCAGGGAGGAAGATAGTAACCCAAATGTAAAAGTCAATAAAGAAGAAAATTGGAATGTATGGGGGCTGTATTGTTTAGTCTGTATATGCTCACCGGAGAATCATTTGTCTGTCTAAGAATTGGCCAGCCCTGGGTGGTCAGAAAGGCCCCACAAGTCAAAACATCACATACAGAAACTAGAAAACATGGTTAATAAAATGTCCACGCTGTCTCCATTTTTATAGCATATGGCTCACAAAATTGAAGCTGAATTTCTTACACACTTCGTTTACTTATACCAATTCTTTTATGTCACTTTTATATGCATCATTTTTGTGTGTGGGCACGGGTAAGTGTGTGTGTAAGTAAGTATGTGTAAGTGCACGTGCAAGTTAAGTGTGTGTGTGTGAGTGTGAGTGTGTGTGTTTCAACACATTGATTGCCCACTGTGGATTGGGTCCCTGTGAAGAAACACAACTGCCACCCAGATTTTTGGATGATGTGGTGATCACCGTGTTAATACATCTGACCCACTGAGTGAGTAATGAAATTTGTTTTGGTGTTCAACATAAATATTTATCTTATGTAGTGTCTTTAATACTATTCTGAATCAGTGAGAATTTCTATATTAATAAATTATTTGCAGACTACGTAAATGCTTTTAAATTCACTTATGATTCAAATGTCCCCATGAGTTCTAATCTTTCAAGGTCATCTTTATTTTAAACATTGTAAGAACTAATTTGAGTACTCATTTTCACTTCCTTTCTTACTTGTATTTTTAGGTCCTGAAGGCAGGGTATGGGGTGAAGGGGTTACAAAACAGTGGTCTTCATTTTCACCAAAATTCTGTGTCTATTACATGTTTGACCCTTGCTCACTATTTCCCTTTGATGGCTGCTGTCCTGCCTCTGCTCTACTTTAAACTGAGTGTGGAACAGTTTCCTTTTCATTACCCAAAAGAAGAGCTATGTCATACACCAATAACAGTCTTTATTGAAGGTTTGGTGATACACCGCATAAATACTGCACCTCATTAGAAACAACTTTGGGTTGAAAGGCAGATACAATTGTTTTTCAGAATTAACTAGTCATCTCTCACCACAAGGAACCCTCGGGAATTTCTCCTTTCTTATCTCTACAGAGTCCTAGCTCACTAACTGTTCATTTCTTCAAATTTCTTTCCCTTGACAATGACCCCCGATACCCCAACTAGCTCACTTTGAAAACATAATAGTCTTTCATTTTATTATGCAGATCAAAATATTTTTTCATCTAAAACTGCACTTAATGAAATTAGCCATGTAAATTCATACCAACAATAAGAATGCCACAAACATTATTATAACAAGAACAGGAAAAAATCAACACACTTTTATAAAGCAAAGACCTCTCTCTTTCAATCTAGTGATTGAATATAAATAACCAAAGCTCCAGCCAGCTTTTAAAGTAGTATTCCTTCTTCCTAAACAGTATGCATTATGCAAAATTTGCCACTGGATATTAACATATATTACTGGGAACAAAGTTAACCTGGAAATGTTTTGCAAAGGTCACTTTATCACTGTTAAGAGACTTGAACAGGAAAATCTTAATTATGAATAAATTCAAATCAAATAAATTTGGTCCTGGAGGTCTTGGAGCACTTTTTCCAGTTTGATCGCTCCATTATTCCCTCTTAGAGCATCTTGTAAACTTTTCCTTACAGGACTTTTTTGTAGCTACGCAATTATAATTGTGTGCTAATATTTTATGTGTCTCTCCTTTGCTAACCGAGTGGCATAGAGCAGAGGTGACCTGTCCTATCCACTGCTGTATTCTCAATGCTTAACAGAGTATGTATCTCTTGGAAGGACTCTCACTACATGAATGAATGGAAGTTTGTAGGTTGAAGGATAAATGTGTTCATCAAACTACTATTTTAATAATCAAAGCTTCTATTTACTGAGGACACAATGTATGTCAGGAAATATGTTAAGTCCTTTTCACTCATACAATATATTTTAATTCTGACAACCACCTCACAATTATTATCCCAACTTGCAGGCGGAACCCAGGTAGAGTTAATAAAATGTTGCCAGGTAGTGACCAAGCTGAGACTTGAACCAGACTGGCACACTCCAAAGCCCAAGCCCTGTACTGTCTATTGCTTTTCAATATATGTTTTGAAAGTTACATCTTATTGTAAGAAGTTCGATACTAAAGCGCCTTTTTACTCTCTACACCTAGAGACAGTGAATACTATTGTTGTATTCCTGCTGTTTTATTTTCTTTATGTAAAGTTCTTCAGCAAAGACTAATCTCCCAGTCAATCTTGAAATTATCCTTTAGAGTCTGAAGCTATTTGTTATATGTGCTTCTCACTCCTTTTAAAATTCTCTCTGCTATCTGTTAGTAGAAGAAGCAAACGACGGAGCCACACCCTGGTTCCTTTATTTTCTCCATACTCAAAAAAAACATGAAGCTCATCCTCACTCTTGTGATCTCATAGCTCCAGGAAAATTACAAATTGCTGATTTCCCCAGAAAGGTCAAGAATCACCGACAGAAATGAACTTACACTGGATAACTTTGACCAAAGTTTCAGTAAAGGTATTCCCTAAACAGTTGTGCTGTCAAGCATATTGTCATGTCCTCAAATTGATTTCAGACCTAAGGAGCCTTGGCTATCACCTGGGAAATGCTAGAGTGAGGGGTTAATTTACTTACCCAGCTCCGAGGAGGATCCGGTCTTCAACATCATACTTCCTTTCCTGAATAATTTATGATGATTAGGCTTCAGTTATCTTTCTTAGACTAACATATAGTGTTACCAGTGCAGAATTTCAAGATTTTTATTTATTTTATTGTTATATTAGTATATTTTAACTAACGATTTAATGAAATTTTATTTTGATTTTTCCTATTGTTTAGTGATTATTCTCCTAATTTCAAGTAGTGTCCTCGGATAATTTTTGAGTGGAAAAACACTTGTGTCTTTTAAAACTTTCTGTAATCTGCTGAATACTAGTAAAGATACTGAATAAGCAATATTAATTTATTGATTTTTAAATTAAATATATATTTATTTTATTTATTAATATTAAATTTCATTTGATTGTCAAGATAGCCATGCTCTTATATTTGCATTATAAATGGCACAATGCCACTTATTCTTTGAGCAATAATAGCTTATGGTGTCTTTTAAGACAACATTATGAACAAGGGACAACTGTTAGACTATTTAAAATGGACTTTTATAAATTCAGTAAAACTAACAAACATGATTTTAGTGAAAACTGGCTATTCAGGTACACTAAAGTTTCTCTCAGCATAAATCAGTCAGATCATATGACAAAACATAGTATTCTTGAATCATGATACTATTCAGTCTAGTTTTACTCAATCTTAATGTCAATGGCTTTCTTAAAAATTATTATTATAAAGTATTTTATATGCAGTTTGAGAAGCCAGATTATTTGACAATGCCATAGTGAAGTAAATCATTTCAGAAATAATTTACAGAAAGACCTGTTACTAAGAATGCATTATTTTGATCTATTTTGTTGTTACCTTCTCACTATTCTTTCAGTCTCTGAAATAATTTTTCATCTGTTTTCTTTGCTACTGTAAAAACAATCTTCATGATTTTTAAGCCATTGTGTTGAGAACTATAGAACTATTTAGTCAGTCTCACCAATTCAGTATTTATGTATTGCCTTAATATTAGGCAGTTATAACAAAAATCTGGCCTCTGCATAAATCTGACATAATATAGGCACTAACCATTCTCATGTGTTTATATGCTTACTGTTCTTGTTCATTTCACCTCATCTTATTTTGTATACTTTCATTTCCTGTGTTTTATTCAATTGCACATGGATCATTCCTGAAAACTGAGTATGTATTAGGTCATCTAAGAAAAGTTTAATTAAGTTCCACAAATTCCAAAAATGAAAAAAAATTTTCTGATCACAAGGCCATGATCTATACATTACATTAATAGTTAATTAATGTAAACTATTAATGGTAAATTATCAAATATTAATTAATATTATTAATAATAGTAAATATTAATAGTTAATATTAATTAAAAGAAAAAAGATTCTTCTTTGAAATTTATGATCTCTTTATTAAGTGACTTCTGGAAGAAACACAAACTATAAACTGAAATTGAAGAATAAATTTAAAAAATGATAAAAGAATATTACACATCACAATGTATTAGCATTTAAAAGAATCACATGGGGAAATTTTAATTGTTAAAATGATTTAACAATTAAAATTTATAAATTGAATAAAATGATTAATGAAAAGTTAATTTCATACCTCTATGCAAATACATTTAAAAACCTAGATGAAATGACTTAATAATATCACCCCCCCAAAGATGACATTTTAATTATAAGAATAAATTGTACCTTTAAAATGGAGAGGCCTGGGGACGTCACCTTAACCAAGTGATCAAAATTGACATTGCCGATCATAGAAATCATCTGACATTTATGTGTCCTCTTATGTGATGCAATGGAAAACAAAAACCACCTTGGTTTGAGCAGCCTTGCAAAGTATATTTGTGTGTCTGTATGTATGTGTGTGTGCATCCTCAATCTAATGTTGAAACAATCAAACACAGCAAGTATGATCCCTTCTGTAAGGCAATGGACTAGACCACTAAATACTGTAAATGTCATGAAACACATTACAAAATTAAAAAAAAAAAATTTATATATACATGCATATTGACTATATATTGAACAACTCATTTGTTTGTTTATTTATTTATCTGTATATTTATCAGTGTCAAATCCCCAGGAGTGATCATGGTATTGTATTAGTGGACAAATGTATTCTAAAGAATTTAATGAAGAAATATAAGTAGGTCTGCAAATTACTCTCAACTTTTTCAGCAAGAAGGAAAAAAAGATACAAAAGATGGGGACCAAATGTAGCAAAATCTGACAAACCAGTAACATTCTGTGAACCTCTGTGGAGGGTATACAAGTGTTTAATGTCCCTTGAACTTTCTGTAGGTACAGAGAATCTCAAAATAAAAATTTGGGTAAAATGGACCAATCTAAAATAAAATAAAATGTAAACTATTTATACAAATTTTTCATAATAAAGCATACATTCCTTAAAGTATACAGTAATTTTTTAGGACCATAGTCATGATATAATTCATAGATTTAATAGGCCATATCCTCTCTCTTCTCTCTAACACACACCCCCACACAAACACATACACCATAATTAAACTTGAAATATGCACCATGTAATCTTGTTTTACTTTCTCCATCTTAGGAATATTGATTGGTACTTACTGGAGAGGAGAAAAACTGGACGATTTTTTTTAACTCAATAAAGAATTCCTATTGAGTAAGAAAAAATACTATCGAAAGGCTAAAGCACAGCTAAAGGCAATCAACAGTACTTGTACTAACAAGCTTCAAATATAGCTAATGGCATAATCAACACTGAAAAGGAGGTTCATTATGGAGTGTTTGGATTAAGGTCAACGAGTGTAGGGCAGCATTTGTGCTATTGTGACAATGTGCAATCCTGTCATTCAACTATTCCATTAGAAACAAAAGGTAGGCAGGGGTTCCCTCCTCCTATTTTTTATACCTGTAGTCATTATCAGTCCATATTGAGGCTAAGTGCTTACCCACTTGAGCTGTTCATTTCAATTCCCAAATGCCCACACAAACTTTCAGCTAGCAGCATGACTTGACATTTAAATGAAAAGATCTCAAAAGTCTCTAAAAGAGTTAATCTCCTTATTAAGATTGGCTTAAAGAAAAACAATTTTGATGAATTTAATATGTAGCAATTATTTCTTCCTGGAACCCATTTTGCCCTTTTGAGGTTTTATATAGTAGCACTATTACGCAAAGCCTTCATATCTAGACACCGAATTGTGTTAACATATGTCACAATACCTAAAATCCAAAAATGTATGCATTTCAACATATTGCAAAGCACCTGAAGGACATTATAAATATTTTAGATGCTGTCATATCCCTTATTGCATGCAAATGTCCTTTATTGTGAGATAAACATTCTGCCTAGGTGATATCTATCAATAAATAAAAAGTAACTACCAAGAGAAAAGAGCATAAAGATCAGATGAAAGGTGAATGAAGATGATGAAAAGCTTCCTTCAATCATAATACCTTTGTTTGCACTGAGAAATTTTAAACTGAAATTATAAAGTATACACTCTCTGGTTATTTAATAAAGTTTGTAGAGGTATTATATGCTAGTAAATACATAGTTAATAATACTCAATAATATTCTTATTACTATTATTTTGTGACTTAGGGCTTTTTCTAATTGTAAATCATGTCTAATAGTCAGTGAAGAAGAAACCTAGGCATTGTAAGTATCCAACATTTTACTACCTTCAGAAACAAATAAAGAAGTAAAGAAAAAACAAAGTCAAGAAAAACAACTTTGACCAGCCCTAATAATTGCATTTTTCAGGTTGAAGAAGCCAAAATTCAAAACAAACAAGCAAAACCAGCTGGCATTTCTTACTACACTTGAAGATATCCAACTAGAGATATGTAATAGGAAGGACTGCCCAAATCATGTAGAGAAATTAAATATCACCGAAGGTTTTGTAGTTCTGATTCAATGTGTTCTACCAGAGTAGGTCTGAGAACTGCGTGGATCTAGAAATACTGTAACAGACTATCTGAAATATGTCAAATATATGTGATTGAATCTTCAGGTTTCAAATAACTGGACCAGATACAAGCAACTTGTTCTACAAGGCACTGTGTTCATAATGCTTAATTAAATCACATGGAATTCTAGGATTCACTTATCATCACACTAACATTCCCTAGCTATTGATTCCAACTTTGTTTTACATTCAGCTACCTCTCTTTCTTTTAAATTGTAATTATCTTTCTTAAAATACAAATCAGTCAGCCAATTCAGCTGTGAAATTCTCTAGAGAGGGCTCCGCCTTAACTTCAGTTTTTGTAGGTTTCTGTGATCAGTGGTGGTAAAACATCTAGTATCTACATTCCTTTATATTCCAGAAAAAACAAATATTTAGCCTCTGCATTCATATGACACTTCGAAAATTCTAGCATACCTTTATTTATAAATTTAAGTCATTGCAATATTTTGGTTGCAGTTCAAAAATGAAATATTGAAATTTATATCTGGATAAATTATAAAGTTACTATTTTTCCCTTATTTCTTATCTCTCTGTGCTGTTCCATTTCCTTTATTTAAATTTTTTGTTTATAATGTTTGTGCATATATTTTATTATTACAAAAGTTTGGTTACTCTTCCTCAGAGTCGTTTTAAAAATCCCAGTGAGACAGAATTGAATGACCTGGGTGCTGGGCTCTGTACTTCATCTCTTATCCATGGCTTCCTTTTAAGATTTAAGGAATTGTTTCCTCTTGCTCTTCTATTAGACTAGAAGCAATTAAAAGCAGGAAGGAAAATCCTTTCTGTCCCAGAAATACTTGACAAATAGAAATAATAAATTTGTACTTACCGAGTGACGAAACTTTCTAGTTTTCCACAAGTCAGCTAACCCAGATAGTCTCATGATGTTTCATTTTAAAAAATTGTCCAATGAATGATTTCTGTCAAATGAATCATGAAAATATATTTAGTTGCATGTATGTGTGTCCTCAAAACAATGCTGTCAGTCTGTGATACACAGAAGAAGACCAGTTTATCAAATATCATCTTTTAATTCATGCCTCCAAGCCTTGTGCCTGCTTCATATGAAATATTAAACAAATGTTGAATAAAAGAATGGATTAATATTTTCCCTGATTTCCTGGTCACTCTGTCCAGAAGTTTCCTTTTCTTTTATGAATGCTTACATGATTTTTACCATTAATATTTTAATCTGTTGCTTTGTACTGATGTTAACTGCAATTTTACTATCATTATCATGTATTATTATTATTGCTATTATTATTACTATTATTGCTATCCTATAGTGTAAGATCTAGAAGTAATCATTCACCGTCACTTTATAAACTACTGTTTATAAATTATGATGTGCATGCAGTATAATGAAATCTAAGTTTAACAGAATGTCCATTTTTCCTTACAGCATAACAAAGTACTGTATTATTACTTATTTTAGACTCCTGCATTGAGGAATTTGTTTATATCCCCAGAAGCACTGATGGAGATGCTGGGAAATGAAAGGAATCCAATGAAGGATATGTTACTGACAGATTATTACCATATACAACTGGATCTTGATTTTAATGCAGACATTTGGGACATATGTATAAGATGCTTCAACATTATGCTACCATGAAGGAGAAAATTGGCATAGTCGTTGTCCAAATGTGGTATGCACGAGACTAGTGAATTCTAAAGGGACATGGATTGAGCACCAGAAGTATCTGTAATAATATCTAAAGAATGGGAAACACTTCTTACAGTAATTTAAAGAGAGAGAGAAGAAAAGCTGTGGTTATAGTGACCTTTCAACCATAAGGATCTTAAACTTCACATCAGGGAAGTCAACCTGCTTTCCAAAGATAAACATTCAATTTAGACAGCTAATTATGATTAATAGGAGCATGATGTATAAAACTTACTCCTGTCCTGATCATTTTCATATTTGCCTATATCTATCCTAAGACAAATTTTATTAGAATTTAATTATTTATAATTATACATATAATATATATGATACATATTTATTTGATATAACATATTTAAATATATAAATATATAATATATAATCATTTTATATAATCTATAATATATATTATAGATTAAATATATGATTTTAATATAGTTTATAAATATATTTAAAATAAATTTAGTATTTATATTAGTCATTTAATTTATCCTTAAACATTTCCTCTTGGTGGTAATGGACTAAGAGAAAAAAACTAATTACTTTTTTGAGTTACATTGATTTTCCTTGCCTTGAAATCACAACTTTGCATTAACATCATCATAATATTGAAATGTGTCAATATGTTTCAATTGAATCTTACATAGTTAACCTTATTTGCTCAACTGATTTATTGAAAGTGATTTCTTTTTAATAACGTCTTGCTAATTTTCTTAATGGCTTCACTTCAGAATCTATCTGAATCATTTAACACGTTTTGCTTTTAGCTCTAAATGTGCTAGCTTTTCACCATTACGAACATTATGTGTATCTGAACAAATAACAAGAAAATCTGAATGAATGAGCAAGTTTTTTCATATTTCTACAATTCTTTATGAATATTTCTATTATCATGTAGTACCACATAGTATTATAATTATCTCTTTATCTGTCATCCATTTTTACTTGGCAGTGGATATCATAGAATCAACATAATTCTTTATTCTTCTTTGCAACTTCAGCATCTGATAAAAAGATTCCAAATAGCTAATGTATAAATAATTATTGAAGGATAGAAAGAATGAATGAATAACTAACAGCCACTTTAAATCATCTGCTGGTTAAGAATGTTACCCTTTTATTGAAATAGAGTAGAATATCTATGGATTTGCTTTGAGAATTATTGCCTGTCTGTAACACAAGGCTACCATCTGTCTAGGTGAAAAAGAAATCATTTTGCTGGTACCCAGCTTAAAAACACAATTTAAATATATGGACTGTCCAGATAAGCCAACTCATAGATAATACAAATGTTAATATTTATGTCAAAGCATTCAGTTGAACATGAAATGGTAATGTATCTTGTAGACAATATTATTTAGGGGTTGCAAATTAGCAGTGGAATGTACATAAACATATCTTTTCTTTAGCCTGTAGAATGTTTAATATTCTTCGAATTTAAATACTTGTAGTTGGGACAACGTGCTTTGGTTCACCTCTAACACTACCAGTCTGTTTTGAAGTATAAATTCTAAAGCTGCTTCACAGACTTCCTTTTCCTTCTTGGTCACTGATGTAATCTGAATTTGTAAATTTGTGACACCCTGAATACTATTCAATGCCAAAGTAAATAGTTATTTACTACTTCACTCTAATGCCTCATTTTAACAGACTTAACCTGTGGTTTCCATGTCACATAAACAATCTTATTCCACAGCATTTCCTTGCGAGTATCATTTAAAGTTTATTTCATGTCATTTTATGAAAAGCAATCTTAGAGATCAAAATACATGTACTGCAAAAGTACTGCAATACAGAAAATATTTACAAAACACAATTAAAGAATAAAAACATGAAGGTGAATTTCCTCTTTTTTAATGTGTCATATCCGAATGTTTTCAATACTCTGGTTCTCAGCTGGAGTGATTTTTGCCTTCCAGAGGACATCTGGCAGGTCTGGAGACTTTGTCATATCTAGGAAGGGGATGCCATTGGCATTTACTAGGATGATCCAAAAATCCTACAATGCGCAGAACAGCCCCTTTCCCCACCCTGACAAAGTTATCCAGTCCCAAATGTCGATGATGCTTAGGTACGGAATCCTTGCTGTAGAGTAGATAATATCAAGGTATTTATTACATTTGCCAAGTGTCTAATCCTCTATATATCTCTTTGGAAAAATAAAAGAAAAAAAAAACACAGTTCTCTGTTTAAACTTACTATCTATGCAAAAAGAATAAACTGATATGCAGAAAACAGTGACAACCCTTTATTACCAACCAACCAATTATGTTGAATTAATAAGGCAGATTTAGCCTGTACCAAGAGAAAATCAATTGTTGGGAATCTTAAAACAAACTGCCTTTTTTTTTCTCCTTTAATAAAAAGTATGGAAGAAGAAACTGCTGGTATTATTTTGGCTGCTCAGCAGTGGCAACCTTATTACAGCTCCCCGTGCCTTTGCTTCATGGGCTCAAGGTTGCTGCTGCCTCTTTAGGCAAGAGAATGATGGAAGAGGGGAGAAAAAGGTGTGTGTGTCAGGCGGTTGTGCCATTGGTAATCATTCTCTTTTACCAAGAAAAATGAACTTTCCCAGAAGCTCCCAGCCTATTTTTACTTACATTTTAGTAGCCAGAAGTACATCACATGATAAGGGACGCTGGGAACGCAATTACTCAGATTTTCAAACTCAATAGTGCAGGGACTGTGAAGAAAATAGTTAAGCCTGTGTTAACAGCAAGTTTCTGCTACAAATAGATACATTTGTGTTACAGCTTACAGAAGGAATAAGAGTTTTGCTTTCAACTGAAAAAAAAGAGGGATCTGAGTTATATGCAAATACTTATCCAAAATGGATAATAAAGGATAAAAGCAAGACAGCTTCCCACACAAGCACTACAGACCCAAAGCTTGGCAAATTTGTAATCATAGAAAACATTGTGTCTTTATTCTTAATTTAAAGCAACAGAAAAATGTGACAATAAAATACATGTTTATATATACTGCCACATATTTACTTTAATAAGTTTTAGAATTAATTTGATCAATTTACCTTTCAAAAATGTTTGTATTTTTCCTTCATAATGCACACAAAAACAAATACTTTATAATAAAACCTAATCAACTGTCAATCAATCTGAATCTCTTAATCAAGTCTTACTGTTTCTGATGAATGATGTTAACTGTGTATGTGACTCTGTTGAATAGCTTATGTTCTTGATTAAAAAAAAAACAGTCAACTCAAAAACATGTAAGGGCAGCATATAGTCCCATATTAAACCCTTTGCTTATCAAGAACCAAAAAAGCCTTATGTCTGCATTTTACTATACACCTGTTTCCTGTTTTCTGCATCTCAGGGAAAAAAATCTCATCTCAAGATCCCACTGGCATAGGTCTCTATTCAGTGGAAAAGCAGCTGTAATGACTCCAAAGAAAAATCAAAAATGAAGATGGTAAAGGTCAAAGCCACTGATAGGAGTCTTACTCCCACAGGAAATGCAGGTTCTGTAATATCAATCAAAGTTCCCTGAGAGGGTTCACTTTACTGATGCCTCCTTTGGTGTTGCTATGGCCTTCGTTGCTAGGGAACTACCCAGTCAAAACCATTTCCTAAAGGAATGGCCTGGTATTAGTGCTGAATCATGACCTGAAAAGAGTAGTAATATCATTTAATACTTCCCAGAGGCTACCAATCCTTGTTCCACTTTCAGCTCAGTCAGATTAAAAAACAAACAAACAAAAAACAGTTGTTCAAAACAGAAGTCAATTTGAGATGGCCTCAAGTAGAAGATTTGTGTGTCACGTTATTAAAACATTTTATATTTTAGCAGTCAGTTCTTATAAACTTGATCAAGAAACAATGCAGTATTCAGAGATTTGAGGGCATAATACTTATTTGAAGGAAGTAGCAAATCTTTTTTCATAATTGTGTCTAAAGGATGCTTATGTTAAAGCAAAAAGTGGACACATTTTGAACCATAATAAGTTATAAGAAATTTAAGATTATTGATTATTGATTCTCTTTAGCTATCTTGAAGAACTATTTTCTTTACAATCCAAAATGTAATCATTGTTTAAAAATCACATCTTAAAAAAAAAAATCTGTGCTCTCTGACTCTACAGTTCTTTCAAATGAAACATGGTTCCATCATCTGATTTATACTTCACCATGAAATTGTTCACTATATGTCCTTTTCCACCACCAAAAATATTATAACCATCAGGAATTGTTAACAATTGGTCACCTGATAATCAGAATTCAAAATGACATAAACTTTTGGTCCTACTGAAACTCATTAACTATTTCAATACAAATCATGAACATTAGAATCTCAACTAATAATTTTTCAAATTTGATTACAACATTTTAAATGTCTCCTTTGAATTTATATAATAGTCACAAAGCAATTTCATAGACTGAAATACTCTGATTAAAAAGCATCGGTCATGACAAACCTACAGCCAGCATAGTACTCAACGATGAAAAACTCAAAAGCTTCCCACTAAAATCTGGGACAAGACAAGGATGTCCACTATCACCACTCCTATTCAACACAGTCTTGGACGACCTAGCCACAGCAATCAGGCAAAAGAGAGAAATAAAAGGGATCAAAATTGGAAAAGAAGGGGTAAAAGTGTCACTATATGCCGATGACATGTTACTATATATAGAAAACCCTAAAAGGTCCACACAAAAACCACTAGAGCTGATTGAAGAATTCAGCAAGGTAGCAGGTTACAAGATTAACGTTCAAAAATCATTTGCATTTCTTTACACTAATGATGAATCCACAAGGAAAAAAAAGTAAAGAAACAATCCCCTTTAAAATAGCACCCAAAGTAACAAAATACCTAGGAATAAATCTAACCAAGGAGGTGAAAGAATTATACACAGAAAACTATAAACCATTGATGAAGGAAATTAAAGAAGACTTAAAAAAATGGAAAGATATCCCATGCTCCTGGATTGGAAGAATCAATATTGTTAAAACGGTGACACTGCCCAAGGCAATCTACAGATTTAATACAATCCCTATCAAATTACCCAGGACATATTTCACAGAACTAGAACAAATCAAAATAAAATTTATATAGAACCATCAAAGACCTAGAACTGACAAAGCATTACTGAAGAGAAAGAAAGAGGCTGGAGGAATAATTCTCCCAGACTTCAGACAATACTATAGAGCTACAGTCATCAAGACAGCATGGTATTGGTACCAAAACAGACATATAGACCAATGGAACAGAATAGAGAGCCCAGAAATGAACCCACAAACTTTTGGTCAACTGATCTTCAACAAAGGAGGCAAGAATATACAATGGAATAAAGACAGTCTCTTCAGCAAATGGTGTTGGGAAAACTGGACAGCAGCATGTGAAGCAATGAAGCTAGAACACTCCCTTACACCATACACAAAAATCAACTCAAAATGGATCAAAGACTTAAACATAAGACAAGATACAGTAAAACTCCTAGAAGAAAATAGACACAAAACATTGCCTGACATACATCTCAAAAATGTTCTTCTAGGACAGTCTACCCAAGCAATAGAAATAAAAGCAAGAATAAACAAATGGGACCTAATGAAACTTACAAGCTTCTGCACAGCAAAGGAAACCATAAGTAAAACAAAAAGACAACCTACGGAATGGGAGAAAATTTTTGCAAATGAAACCAACAAAGGCTTGATCTCCAGAATATATAAGCAACTCATACTACTTAATACCAAAAAAAAACCCAAAAAAACCCAATCCAAAAATTGACAAAAGACCTAAACAAGCAATTCTCCAAGGAATAAATACAAATGATCAATAGGCACATGAAAAAATGATCAATATCACTAATTATTAGAGAAATGCAAATCAAAACTACAATAAGGTATCACCTCACACCAGCCAGAATGGCCATCATTCAAAAGTCCACAAATGACAAATACTGGAGAGGCTGTGGAGAAAAGGGAACCCTCCTACACTGCTGGTGGGAATGCAGTTTGGTGCAGCCACTGTGGAAAACAGTATGGAGATTCCTCAAAAGACTAGGAATAGACTTACCATATGACCCAGGAATCCCACTCCTGGGCATATATCCAGAAGGAACCCTACTTCAAAAAGACACCTGCACCCCAATGTTCATAGCAGCACTATTTACAATAGCCAAGACATGGAAACAGACTAAATGCCCATCAACAGATTTCTGGATAAAGAAGCAGCAGTATATTTATACAATGGAATAGTATTCAGCTGTAAAAACTGACAACATAATGCCATTTGCAGCAACATGGATGTTCCTGGAGAATGTCATTCTAAGTGAAGAAAGCCAGAATGAGAAAGAAAAACACCATATGGTATCACTCATATACGTCATCAAAAAAAAAAAACCCCACAAACAAACATAAATACAAAACAGAAACAGACTCATAGACATAGAATACAAACTTGTGGTTGCCAAGGGGGCAGGGGGTGGGAAGGGACAGACTGGGATTTCTAAATGTAGAATAGATAAACAAGATTATACTGTATAGCACAGGGAAATATATACAAGATCTTGTGGTAGCTCACAGTGAAAAAAATGTGACAATGAATATATATATGTTCATGTATAACTGAAAAATTTTGCTCTACACTGGAATTTGACACAACATTGTAAAATGACTACAACTCAATAAAAAAGTGTTAAAAAAAAAAAGCATCTGTTATCAGTGTCTCTAAGTTTTACTGCAGTTTCTATAGTAAGAAGACTTAATTAACAAGGATACAACTTTATATGAGGACAAAAGCTAATTTTTTTCTCCCTATTGTCATCTTTTCAAAAAAATCAAAATTTTCCAAAACTCAGGGCTATTTAGTATATTTTTCATAATATAGTTGGAAAACTAAGCAAGGATTAAGAGTTAAAATTATGTGCTTCAGAACAAACTAAAATTATTTAGTAGAATGAACTAGTTCCTATGCTTTGCTCATGTTTCTATTTTTAATGTATTTGTTTCTTTCAGTGTCTCTCTTTTCCAAAGTTTCTTTAAAAAGGGAGTAAAGGCTTATTTTTCCACAAAATAATATTAGTTAAATAACAGAAAGAAATATGTCTATTTGAGTAATTTAAAGGGAACTTGTAATTGAAGAAGACCCCAAAGCCTGAGGAAATAAAAATGCTTTCAATAAAAGTTAAATATTAATTAGACTGCTGGCATAAATGGTTTACTTTATTAATATTCACTCCTTATGTTATTTTAATATGATGGTGCTATTCACTTGGAGGAAACCTAAACAAAAATTTTGGTCCAGTAAGGTATTGCATAAGGTAACATGTAATATTAAAAATTAAAAATACTACCATTAAACTTAAATTAGGTAGTTGTTCTTCTGACACAGAGGCTTAGAAAAATGGCCACCAAATGTGTGTTTTAAGGTAAATTGTAAATAGATCCAAGAAATTTGATCTGAACTGCACAGTGGTTTTTGATTTTTTAATTTTCTTCTATGCTTACCTTGCTATATTAATGTTCATTCTACTCTTAATTTCTCTAGTGATGCTAATCAGATTCTCAAGATAATTTTTAATGAAAACAATGAGGCTGACATATTTGTGCTGATATAAAATTGTCCCAATATATTAAACATTAAAAGTAAGATAGAGAATAATGTACAGAAGAGGAGTTTACGTACATGGAAAGAATGCATACTATTAGTCTTTTTCAGCAACTGTTACTTTATGTTGAGGTGAAGTGACAACATAGTAGGAGTACGTGTTTTGTGGTCAAATCGTAGGTGAATCTAATCTTTTCTCTGCCAGAAAATCTGGTTGGAGTCCTTATTTATAAGACTAGAATAATAAATAATAATAATAATAATAATAATAATAATAATAATAATAATAATAATAATAATAATAATAGTAATTCATATAATTATTATAATCAAATATGCATGTAAAACCGTTAGACATATTACGCATTTCTATTTGCTATGATTTCTCCAAGGTATATGACATTTACATCATCTTAATAGCACTCAGAAATTTAGTAAATAAATTAGATTTAATGTATAAGTAAAGATATTTTAGCACTGATAAAAAGAACTCATATGATTTCAGTCAATTTATGTTGCACTGACTAATCCTGAAAATGTATTTTTCCACTATGCTATTTGTGACAGAAAAGTTAGCCTAGTGATTGAGTTAGAAAACACTAGTAGCTAATATGAGACACTCCTTTTTCCTTTTCTGCCAAAGCTTATGGTAGCTTAGTATATGTATCAAACAAACAAATCAAATCAAATGTATGGTTACAAAAGGGGAGAGAGAATAGGGAGGAGCAAATTAGGAGCATGGAAAAAACAAATACAAACTACTATTTATAAAATAGAGAAGCAACAAGGATTTACTGTATAGCATATGGAATTATATCCAATATATTATAATAACCTATAATGAAATATAATCTGCAAAAAACCTGAATCACTATGCTGTACACCCGAAACAAACACAGTATTATAAATCAACTATACTTCAATAGAAAAAAAATACCCATGATGTTACATATATTAGCATGAAACACTTCCCTGTTATTCTCTTGATAACAAAACTGCTCATAATCATTTAAATAATTGATTATGGCTCCTTAAGATGTTTGTCCTATCAACAGTTTATTTTAGAGGCTCGATAGGAATGTTGGCTCCAGCTTTCAATGAGCTGCCCACAAGGTAAGGTCTTAATGTAATGAAAAGAAATGACTTCAGGTGTATATCAGAGAGGAATTATTTCAGTGGGATATCTACTTTTATTCCCAAATCCCATAGTTTCTCAAAAAAAAAAAAAAAAAACCAAACCTGGATATAAAACTGAATACAGGTTTTAAGGAAAAAAAAAATCTCCAATGTCAGTTTATTCTTTAAAATAGGCTGTAACCAACTTTGATTTGTTATCATTTGCACATATCACTCTTACTATGTTTAATTTACAGACACATGAGAAACTGAACTCAACTCTATGTAGCTTTGCTCTTTGAAGATAATACTTTAGGGCGATTTAGGTAGCTATTTTAGGGAGTCTGAGCAGCACCTTTTAGCTCAAAGATCATATGCACACTTTTTATTTTATACACCTATGAATAAACAGATGCTGCCAAAATGTCTATTTATGTACTACTAAGAAACTCCCCAGAAGTTTTAGTGGATACATTCTGCCTCTTCTTCTCTTATTCTATATTTTAGATATATAAAAATAGCATTTTACCTAAATACTATGAAGTTATACAAGATCTAAAATATTAGAGGTTACTGAGTTCATTATTTTCACCTAAATTTCTTCCATTTTATTATTAGCAATTTTAGTGGCAACTAACTTTTGTTCATTTAGTATCTGAAAAAAATTAATACAGCTGATTAATCACTGGTCAACTTAAACAGCTACAAATGGATCATTTGAGTTTATCTAAAAATATATGCCCTTTAATAGAATTAATAGACATTTATAGAAAATATGACTGAGAAACCCTGACATTTAACACACCTGCAAAAATACCTATGTGTCTGAAATCTATATATTTATATTACACATCCAAAGAGACATGACAGAATACACGCTACAAAATATGCAGATGGTTTATGGTGTGTGATGGTTATTTTATGGCTGGTCATGGGGAGCCCAGATTAAACATTACTTCGGGGTGTATCTCTGAGGTTTTTTCTAGATGAGATTAGCATTTGAATTGATGGACTTGATAGACTGCCCTCCACAATGTGGGTGGACATCACCAAATCCTTTGAGGACCATAGTAGAACAAAAAGCAAATAAATTTGCCCGTTTTTTCATGCCTCACTGATGTTTCACATCTCATCTCATTTTCTGTTGCCCAGTGACTGACACTTTTGTCTACCTTGGTTCTCAAGGTTGAAGAACTGCAAACTTGTTTGAAGAACTGCAAACTTGGAACGTCAACTGAATTATACAACTCTCCTTGGTCTGAAGGTTGCAGATGACCGATCAGAGGGCTTAGCCTCCATAATCTGTGAGTCATTTCTTCACGATAAATCTCCCTTCAAATGCACAAAATAATTTGAATTCTATTGATTCTGTTTCTTTGGAGAGCCCTCATGGTTTGGGATAGGAATCCAGATACATTTTTGACCCAGCATTTTTTTATATTTCAAGACCGTCCTTCTTCCACTATACATTAGTGTTGCTTTTCTCACGTATCTGGAGACTGCATATGTGTGGGCCTGTTTCTGAATTCTCACTTATATGTCATTATTTATTTTTGGACCATTTTTCAATTTCTATGTCCCTTTCTTTTCTCACCCAAAAAAATGGTGGATGGTCGTACTTACTTCGTAAGGTTGTTAAGAGGTACTAATCAGTTAATATGTTTAAACTACAATTAAGATTCCCTGGAGTAACTGTTAAGTGTGCTAGTAAGATTGGATAATAATGAGAATCATTACAATCATTATCATCATCGTCATCTGTTTTCTCACAATCTCTTCCCCAAGATCTTGAAGATAATTCTCCTTATCTTCCAAGATAGAAGCAATTACTTAATTATATATTTAATTCACAGCAAAATGTAGTCTACTTTATATCTACTTTATAAAATTGTGGGTTTTTTTTTTTCACTGCCTGGGGAAACTTCATCTCCAATTTCTTTCTTCTTGTGTTGGACTGCAGTATCTTTGTATAGGCAAAATACTGTTTTCTCTTTAATTACTCATCATTGCATAAATAATTTAAAAAAAACCCAGCCATTAGAAAATGTCTATTGAAAGAGGGATGAGCACATTATTTCAAGTCACTTAAAATTTTTTTCTCATAGAATAGGGCTTATGTAAGAGTAAAATTAGCTTTTACTTCTTTCCAATTAATGGACATGGGCAGCTAGAGATTATTTGCAATATGAATATTCTTTTCCCTTCTGCTGTCAAGACACAGAGTTCTTATACATATATGGATATATGTGTGATGCCTGATTTATGACTAGATCTCTGCTTCAGGGAGCCAGGCTGGGTCCAAGAAACTCCAGATAACAACAGGTGTACTTCCTTTATTCCAAACAAGGAATTTAGTGTCTTTATCTCAAGGATCAACACTCACCCTAAAGATTTTTTTTGTCTGAAACAAAACAAAAATAATTGTGCTACCACTGAGTCCCTTTTCCATAACTTCTTATTTTAGCCTTCTCTTGTATGACTCCCACACTACCACCACTTTATTTTAATATTTGCATTTGTACAAACATTGCATATATACACATAAACATATGCATATTATCTGGCTGTTTTATTTTGTTCTAGGTAAATTGTTTCATTTTATTATTTTTTGTGCATGATTTCTAGGAAGAGAAGGGACATTTTAATTTTAGGACCCCATCTGCAAACCAGAAATAAAACTCACTTTACATGATCAAACCAGGGAAAAATAAAATACATAATATTTAAATTTTGGTGAGATGATTATATTTTAAAGGTTTATACTGTAATAGACACTTTACTTTTCCATCAAATGTCATCTTGTAGATATCTAAATTATTTTTATATGTGAGTTTGCCATTCTAAAAGGAACCATAAGATATGGGTACATGCTGTGTCACCTGGCACTGCCTGTAGGTTAAGAAGTATGCAGACACTCTGCATGAAGGTAATTTGTTCCTTTTACTTTACATATTAATGAAATCAACTGGAAATGCAGAAGTAGCAAATTATACCTTGTATCACATCCCTGTTAAATCACATACAGAGTAAGCATATCATACATTTTGAAAGTAAGCTAATCATTTTTTGAAAGAGACCTTACATAATTTTCCTACATGTCAACATCTTGATTCATATAGTTTATCAAAATAAATTCTTCTTGCCTAAAATCACCTAAGACACATCACAAATCCAGGACACTTCTATATTTTGCTAGAATTAAAACTTTTTAAACTTCTTCTTATGATAAGGGAATTTTACTCTGACATACCCAGTTCTCTGATGGTTCACAGTGCTGTAAAATTACAGTGGTTGATTGAGTTCACTACGTTTAGAAATGTTATAAAAGTAACTGGCCCCAAAAGTTTAACCGTGGTCTCTGTACCAAAGCATATAGGGTTTGCCAGCAATAGAGAATGATAAAACAAACTCTTAAACGTGGTCTATGTCTTATATGTATGAGCAAACCAAATTATCTTAAGATAGTTTAAAATATATAATAATCTTTTAACCACATGCTACAGATATCATTTATCAAAAAATTCTGAGAATATATTTATAGCATGATGAGTTTTTCTGAGAGATCCTCCATAGCTCAGTGGTCAATCATTGGACCAAGAGGCCCAAAGATCTATCACTTTAAATCAGTTTGTGCCAGATTACTATAAAAAACAATCCAGACACAGTTGAATTGTGAAGCAAATAATCAATTTCCTTTCCTTAAAAAGGATCCTGCAAAATATAATATTTGTACTTGCTTATAAATTCAGGTGAAAGGAGAACATTATAAATCACTGAGGCACAGACAAAATAGCTGCTCCTGTAGTAACACAAGGGAGGGAGAGAAAAGTCTGTTCTGTAGAACTGGTCAGTTCTAGAATTCAAAAAGGGACAAAGAGAAAAAAGCAATTAAAACATATCTCTATTTATATAGCCATTTTATTATAAATGATTTGTTGTTTAAATTAACTGTATAATGTTAGGAAGAAAATGCAAGTAGTACTAGCATTCAGGACAGAAGTAAACCAGTAATACAAGCTAAATATGACATCCCTTATCTCATAACATATAAATACAAAGTAATTCTCAAACTCGTTTTTATATCAATTTATAATTATCTGTTTTATATAAAGCTCTATGTTTTTATTTAAAATAAATCTACATTGGATTTAATTCTGATTTTTAATGTAAATTCACATTCATGAAACTTAATTTTAATTTTCACTAAACCTTATTTTTGAAAAGAAATTCATTTTTATGCTTATTGCATAAAAGATGAAACAACCAGAGCGAAGTGTTTAGATACTTAGGAAAAGAACATTAAGTAATTACTTTTTTTTACTATATATTTTTCAGGTGTGCAGTATTGTAATTTGACATCTGTATATACCACTACTTAAGCAATTTAAAATTTTTTGAGAGTCAAAAGATAGTAGTTGTAATGGGAACCATCACATATTTATAGAATTCTCTAAAATACTGTTAGTTGCTTAGATTGAGTTTATTTTAAGCATAATATTTTTAATTGAACGTTATTTTGCAGAAATGTCAAGGTAAAGAACTGAATTTAAGTGCTGAAAATGTAGTATGTTAAACATATTCTTGACGGTTTTAATTACATTTCTTGATTCAAAGGACCTAGTGGGAAGTAAAAATTTTAAAGTGTGATTTATAACAAAACCCTTGATGAGTGCTAAGTACAATTCAGGAAAAATATATGGATTTTTATAAAATTCTCCATTTAATGCCTTTCAGATAGATTTTAATTTCTTAACGTGATTAAAAAAAACTAATACTCAACGGAACACTGGACTCTAGATACTAACTAGTCTATAACTAATTTTTCCAGTAAACAGAATGAAAAATAAAGCAGATAATTGGTGTAATCTTCATCCACATTATAAGTGATCAGAACAAGTTCCTGCCTTTGAATACTTTTGTTTTCATCTTAATGAGTATGCTCATTTTTTGCTTCAGCTCCAACATATAAGAAGCTTAGAAATTGTTTCTCCTGTTCTTACAAGAAAAAGTCGACTATTCTGGGACTCACTGAGACCTGGGGTCCCACGGCAAACCACTGTGCCCAAAATCTGGAGAGACAGGAGCACCTGTGGTTATGCAGGAGCTGAGTTATTGTTCTGCTCACCTGGAGCAGAAACCACCGGAGCTAAAAAACTGGTAGGAACATGTAAGTGGTCACTTTGAGGAACTGCTGGAGGCTGAATGTGGACTGCATTTAGAGTGAGAATCTCCTGGGGGCCATAGTCTTGGGAGAACCCCTTTCACATCCATGAATTTCCCCTTCTGGGACACCATCAGGTTATAAAGATGAGAATCAGAGAAAGATCCCTTCTAGGCTCTGGAATGCAGAAGAGGAAAGTAACCATTGTAAAATACACATATAATCTTTTATATAAAAAAGGCCTACATTCCAGGGGAAAGGACTTTGCTAGAAGACAGCGCTGAAATGTACTGGTAGCTGGGGAAGGGAATTCCTCCCTATTCAAGCTACCTTCAAACTTTCTGTCTCACCTAAGGGAGGAGAAAAGAAAACCACAGTCAACAAAAGTAAAAGCTGCAGGGCTACAGATTGGGAATGCTTCATCCAAAGAAAGAAGCAAGGGATAGAAAAAAAAACTACCTACTCCAATAGAGATACATTGCTTGAGACACTCTTCTGAGACATATACCCACTGGTAGACTGAGATTTAATCAGATTATATAATTATCCTACTTTCCTACATCTGCCACACCGACAAGGTTCTATTAATAATAACTTGCAGCTGAAAAACTGCAAGAAACACATTCTTTCTCAGTTTTCTATTTAGTATCTTTGATTTATACGGTTTATATATTTTTCAGACAAGTATCCCTGGTTTCCACTCAAACCTTGGGATATGATAGAACACAAGTGATTATTTATAACAAAATAAAGTCATAACAGAGCAAAGAAGATGAATACAGGTGCTGAAGGCAGATGCAATATTGTGTCAGGGTTAAATATTTTCAAATGTTAACCTCCAGGCAAAGAGTCAAGATGTGGGGTTCACTAGCATCATCTTTATTAGTATGGTTCACAAACTGAGTGTCTGTGATTATATATGGTATATATTGCATATTTTATTCTCTATGCCATAAGGATAGAGTTGTCCATCTCTATCCTCTATTACTAAACACCTATTATCCCAATGGTGGCAATTTTTCAGTTATTAATCTCCCAGCTCCAAATCCACCCTTCTATACTCTGCTCTGTGAAACTGCCACTGGGCTTCAGTAAACCATATTTTTGCTTTGCCAGATGGCTCCCTGTTAGTCTCCGAAGATAGGGCATTCTGAAAGGAGGCTTCAAAGCTAAAGGAGGAAAAAGATTTCTCCTCTTTTCTCTCTGCTACTTACGGGTTTTTCTGTGGGCTTACAGACTCCTCACTGTTCTTTTGAGGGCTACACCTGCAATGTTCCTTCATTCTTTATAGACGCTCCTTTTTGTGGCAGGAGATGGATCCAGTTTGCAGGTTTTCCAGCACTTACAGACATCTACATCAGACCCCAGCAGCAGCCAGCTGGTGCCACCTCTCCAAAGGTCTATGCCCCAAGCCAGCGGGGCACCTTTCTAGGGTTCAGAGACACCTCATCAAAGGAGCATTACCCTCTCTTCCAGGTTAGAGTTTGAGCTCCATGGAGCCCTTCTCTAATTCTTACACTTTAATAATTGCCCCCTCTTGCCTTTTTTTCTTCAGATCTAAGAGGGTACCTACTCCCTGCAATTGCCACCTCCTTGATACCTTAAAGTTCTCTTATTATCCTTGAAGTCACCTAGTCAACAAAAGTATACCTAATTAACACTTTGTAAAACGCTGATGTCTGTCTGCTAGAATAGCTGGTGTACTCCCCTTTTCAATACTGGATAATGGCTGATGTATCCACCATCGCAGAGCATGTTGTCACTGCTAGAGACTGTGGAGTTGAGACTTTAACTTAAGATCCAAATCATTCTAAAACTCAGTTCTTTCAACCATACACTACTACACTGGATATGGCAAAGACAGGGAACCTAGACCGATGATACTTGGAAGAAAAGGCAACCGGCCATTTGATATTGTGGTGGTTTATCCATAGGTGCCTGGATCTTAGCTACCAAACTGTAGTTAAACATACAGCAAAGCAAATAAAGAAAAAAAACTGAGATGCATATTAACAAAGTAAACTCATGTTAGAGTCTCCATTGTAAGAATTACGGTGCTCAAAAATGGGTTAATACTGAATGATTATTTTTGAGACTTTTGTACATATCTAGGAAAAGAGCGCTATTTTGAGACACACACAAATGAAAATAATAAAAAAAAATTTTGCCCAAAATGTGGGATTGGAGTAAATGAAATAGCTCTATTTAAGTCAATACCATTTGGAAAACATAGGAGTGAAACTGTGAGTGCAATCTGGAAAGGATGCAGAAACTCAAAAGCAGACAGGGTTTGAGAAATATTTTTTTCAGGGAGATAGTAACAGTATTGTAAATCTGAAAAGTTACTTTAAAATAGTTCATATAATAGTTCATTTGTATCCTTAATTTATCTTTGGTCCTTTCCTTTCTGTAGAAAAGATAAAAAATAAAAACTCCATAGGAAAAATAAATAAACAGCATCCTTTCTTACAATGCACACAGTGTGTTTAGTTCTAGTAACAGTTTAACCAACGATGTTTGTTAATATTAGTCTATATTGCAGGAGAATAATCAGGAAGCCAATGGGGCTCTGAGTCCTTTCACACTGAGGAGAGTCTCACAGCTAGTGAGAGAGCAGTGAGATCTTTCAAGGGTCTATGACCACCTACAACTTTGCTGGTTATCTTAGAAGCCAATCTCTTTATCAGTAACTTACTGAATAAAATTATTTCTTCCACTTTCTTTTCAGAGTATGCTTTGTTGATGGCAAATTTTAATTACACTATACATTGGAAGATGTGTATCTTATTTCACTTAGTAGTCTATTCAGTTCTCCAACATGGAGGGGCCACGCCTTTCTTATTTTAGAATCGACCACTACTTAGCATAGAATTTAGCACACAATGAGACTCAAGTACACTAGTTGAAAACAGAAATTTGGCTCTATCATTGGGCTTGAAGGAATCAGAAAGATCATTTAATTAACTAAAATATATAATGTTATAGAAAAAAAGGTATATTTTAAAGAAAACAGCATGTTAGATATGATGTGGCCTGCAATCCACTTTAGCAACTAGTGGCTGACTAACGATGAAATCCTAATCCTAGTCTGAGGGGACGTATATTTAACCTTTCATTATTAATGTATATGATACATAAAGTTCATATATAGACTTATCTTTTCCTTTGTAAATCTTTACATATACTTTTCAGTGTATCCTTCTGCCTCAATTTAATTATGTACCTTTGCAATGATCACTTGAGTTAAATCCTATGAGTTAAAATTTCAGAATTTATTTGTGTAATATTTTCTATTTTTAAATAAATTTCAATTATTGTACCTTAATGAAACATGGGGAATAATTTCATAATTGTAAGTCCTATTGTTTTATCTCTGTCACAATTAGGAATGTATTATACAACAGAAAGACCACCAAAGGGGTTTAAAACGCAATTGCAGCATGTGTTTTATTAGCACTTGAATTATTTGTCTATTTCTCCCTTTAAAATTATATTATTTCTAATTAACATAATGTATGCTTACTGATTTAATAGTGCTCAAACCTCACTAAGGACAGCGATGTTAAAAATTGATGTATTCCTTTTGTACTTTTTCACATTGTATTCATTTCCATAAATTGGGATCAGTTATACATGCTATTTTACAATTGGATTCTTTTATGTAAAATAAAACTAATTCCTAAATAAATAACTATGGAACTAAATCATTTTCTGAAAATCAACTATTTAAATTTTATTTTTCCATTGGTATAAAATCTACTTCAGTGAATATCTTAGAAACTGCAATTTAGTAACTACTGTCTTACTTTGATGAATTCCTAGAAGAAAAATGCATAGGTCAAAGTGTTTTCCTGTTTTAAAATGCAGTGAGTAATACCAGATTCATTTCATAAAAATGATCAATTCATATTTCTACCAGTAGTTCTGAGATACACTCATTAAAGCTGTATCAATCTTTGGAACTTTATAAAAAATGTATTTTATACCTTTTACTATCATTGTCTTTGCACATCTTTTCTCATGTTTATTAGGGTGTTTCTTTTTGTTACTGTGAATATTGTTCAAATAACTTTCCCAACCTCAATTGGTTTTATTTTAATGGCTTTATCAAGTTATAAGATTTATTTAGCTCCAAAGCACTCAAGCAGCCATTCACACACTCTTTCCCCCTATGCTGCTGGACTCCAATGAGTTCAGTGACCTTGAACTCCCATAAGATGAAAGCAGCTTGGCCCTTTAATCACTGCTTGAGGGGAAGACATCCACTAGCTAGGAATATCTGTTTGGGGATAAATGTGTTCAAGGATAAATCTTGTTGTTTTAAAGCACCAAATATTGACCTTTTCTGTTACTGGAGTTCAGTTGCCCTATCTGACATATTCAAAACAAAGAATTTTAAAAATCAATCTGTCAATAGTTTGCTTTATAGCCTCTGTGTTTCTGGTTAAGTTTTTACACTTCTGTGAAATCCTAAGAAAGTGCTCTCCAATAACTTCTTACAATTGCATTATTTTCATCTTCCCTATTAATTTTAATAGAACTAGATTTATGTTCCTTTTTAATTGGATCAATTAAGAAGAAGAAAAAAACTTCTTGTTTTTGCAAGTATATCATTAAAATTTGAGGGTATCCATCACTTATTATTTGTAAGCTATATAAATGACAATACTAATATTACCTACATGATAAAGTACAAGTAAAAAGAGAAAATAAAAGAAATATTAAAACAACAATTCATAAACTATTTCATCAATAGATGTAGTATATACATATGTATTAATCATGTATAATTTTATGTGGTAAGTCATATTTTACAATTAAGTTCACAAGGAGATGTAAAATATTACTTTTGACTTAAAAATACAAAAAGGTATAAAAGGAAGAGCTGTTCAGCTTAAAAAAACTAACTTTTATTAAATACAAGAGCAGGAAACAATTGAGAACAAAGAATATGTAATACTGTATGCAAATGTTTTCACCCTTTTTTCTTTTCAGAACTTATTGCTATAGAATAACGGATGGTTTAAGCTATAAAATTAGTTCAAAGTTTACAGAGCCCAACACTCACTGAGATCTAGAAATGTCATGTAACTTTTACATGTTAAGCATTAATTAACATAGTTGTTCTATAAATATAGTGATTAGTAGAAAATTAGACAATTTGATTTTTATCTGATCATTACAAATCCCTATGAACGCGCGTGTGTGTGTGTGTGTGTGTGTGTGTGTGTGTGTGTGTGTATTCTAAGTGGTCTGTTTCCATGAGACCTAAACAGATAAATCACATCTTAGGCGGTGATTAATATTTAAGTCATTAATAATGTACAAATAAATACACATTACTAGAAGAATATGAAACTATGGTAAATATTGCTCCACGGAAATTAGTTTTAAAATATTGATAACTAAAGGTATATTGTAAATATACACTATTTAAAGGCATGCTACATTTTTTTCTTAGTAGAATTTTATGAAATGATTTTGAAGACTATTAACATGCCATTTATATCAAAAGACATTTTAGCAAATTTGCTCTGAAATATTTGCTCAACAAATAACACGTATTTATTGAACAATATAAACCATAATCATTCAGACATTTAAAATATACTGAACACCTAGAAAATGCATCAGGTTTGAAACTAAGATTAATGTGCCAATAAAAAGGCATGATCCTTCTTCTTATGAATTCACAGGCATTATTCTAATCACAAAAATGAACTTAATGTTGTAATTTAATCATGAAGTATAATTTATTGCTATTAGTTTGTATTTCCCTATTGAGGGTATTTTTATATATCCACTGGCTCTTTGGAAACTATCTTTTGAGAAGTGACTATATCTTTGGCACAGTGGTCTTTAACATATTGCTTTATAAGACTTTTGTATTCAAATACGCAATAAAAATTTCCATTGTCATATGTTTCTGTAAAATTTTTTATAAAACATATCTCATCATTATTATAAAATATGTTTTTACTATATAACAAATTCTAATAAATATTTAAATTTCCCAGCACTATTCATTTAAACCCTTATTTCTGTCGTATAACAAACATGAATTTGTTAAGCTCTCTATTACGTTCAACTAGTCTATTGAAGTACCTCATGTAATACCAAACTTTTAAATTATAGGTTTAAAAATCTTGATTTCCAGTAGCATGTCTTTCTCTACATCTCCTTCTTAACCACTATTTTTTTCTTTACTTCTTTTTTATTCTCTCCATTTTTATTCTCTACTTTCTCTTTATCCTTCTCATTTTCTTTTAACTCTTCTATTTCCTAAATTGTGAAAACTATTCTTGAAACTTTATGCTCGTCCATAAATGTTTAAATCAGCCTGGATTCCATGAAAATCCTTGTAGGAATTTTGCTGGGAATCATGTTTAATTTGTGGATTAATTTCGGGACAACTGTCACGTTCATTAAATTATTATTAAATGAACTCATCTCTCCATGACCATGATATATCTCTATTTAGATCTTCTTATTATTTCCTCCAATAGATTTCTCTAATTTACTCCCATAAGATCATGACAGATTTGTCCCCCCACTTTCAGCTTCTCATCTCCTAATTTCTATTTTAAGAGGGTATACATTTTAAAATAGAAAGTATATTTTGAAATGATACTCTCAGGAATAAAAAAGAAAATTTTAATTTAAAAAATATTGAAGATTTCCAGTTTGGACAAGATGACATAGAATTGTTTCTTACTCCTCTTCTCTAAATATAAATTCTGTAAATAGTATACAAGGCAACATAGGAGGACTCTAGAAGGTGGAAAGTGTGCAGCAAGCTGGTTCAGGACCCCAGAACTGGAGGAATCACATAACAGCAAGGTGTTTATATCCCTAACCCCAGTAGAAGACAGCAATCCAGGCCCAGCACTTTTCTGGTCCCAAACCTAACAACAGCAGGCAGCCTAGGCAGGCTCATTCCTTCCCAGGATGAAACTGGAGCCCTCAGGCAATACCAAACAAGACTTCTACTACCTGACCACTAAGAACAGGCACCTATGGGGAGCCCTGATAACCATATGTGACCAGGGGAAGAGCTTGGGGAAACTCTGTCCACACTGGGTTGAAATTGCCCCTCCTCCCCAAGTGGCACATGGGTGGCTGGGCAGCACAGGAGAAATGGACCTGACACTACAAGCAACCCAGCATGGAAGCTTCTTTGTCCCTACAGGCCAATCCAGGACTCTTCTTTTTCACGGGGGGACATTGGAGTATTCAGACCCAACCTAAATAAGTGGCCCTGTCCAGGATGTTTGTTTGTCCATTAGGGCCTTAGCATCCTCATCCCCACCCAGAGACAGAGGGTAGCTGGAAAACCAATAGAGGAAATTCTGTCCCAAGAAGTGCCTAGCCCAGGAAGCACTTCCCTTTCTCCACAGGCAAGGGAAATCATCACAACTGGAGACTGGATAGGGAAGCCTCTTTATTCCCAAGAGCCTGAAATTCACCGTACCATCCCAACTGAGGGGCATCTAGTGGCCAGGACTAGAAATAGCTCTCCTACCCGCTCAGGCAGTCACAACAGCATCAAATAATCCAAGGAGACCAAAATAACACTGCAAGGTCTGAAAATGAAACTGCTGTTAACACATAAAGTCCACAAAAGTAGACCAGGACTTAAACCAGGGTAAGTGCAGATAGAATGAAGGCTATAACCAGATCAGGAAGTCAACATAATAGACAAAATGTCCAGAATACAACAGAAAATCACTCATGATATTAAGAGCCAGAAAAATAACAACCTGGAGAAAATTGAACTAACTGACACCAGCACCAAGATGAACCAAATGGAATTAGTCTATAAGGATTTTAAAGTAGTCATCATAAAAAATGCTTTAACAACCAATTAGAAATGTTCTTAAAGCAAGCAACACAAATTTAAATCTTAGCAAAGAAATAGAAGTTACAGAAAAAGGCAAATGTAAATTATAGAACTGAAAAATACAATAAGAGGAATAAAAAGACATGATGGATAGAATCGATAGCAGAGTGGTGGTGACGGAAGATGAAGGAAGTTGAGGACAGATCAATTGCTTTACCTAATCTCAGTCTCACCAGTCTGAGAGAAAGTAGACTGGAATCAATGAACACAGACAAAAGGGTCAGTGGGATGATAACAAAAGGTCATATACTGTGTCATCAACATCCCAGAAAAAGAGAAAGAGAACTGGGCTGGAAGGGCATCTGAAGAAAATGGCCCCAAACTTCCACATTTAGCAAAAGACACAGCAGGTTTAAGAAACTGAGCAAACCTCGAACAGAAATCTGAAGAATTCTATGCCAAAACATATCACAATTAAACTTCCAAAAACCAAAGACAAATAAAAAGCCTTGAAAGCAGCCAGACAGAAATGGAACATCAACTATAAGGGACACCAATTCTAATGACAAATGATTTCTAATCTGAAAACAAGGGGGTCAGAAGGAAGTGGCACAAAATTGTTTCAGTGCTGAAAAAAACAACTTCTCAGACTAGATTTCTCTATCAAGTAAAATAATTCTTTAGGAATGAAAATGAAATAAAGACATTCTCAGATAAAGGAAAACTAAATAAATTTGTCACTAGCTGGCCTAAAAATTGGCTATTGGAAGTTCTTCAAACAGAAAGGAAATGATAAAAAGGTATCTTAGATTATCAAGGAGAAAAGAAGAAAGATCAATGGAAAGAACAGTAACATAGATGTACACAATTGATTATCCTCCTCATGAGTTTATAAATCATCTCTGAGGATTAAAACAAAAATAAAACAACCATCAGACAGTGAAGGGACGCATAGATGCTTGTAATTTGGCCTGAACGGTGTGTAAAGCAATTTGCAGTCTTTATGAGGAATACACTACCCAGTCTGGCCATGACCTCACACCCCAAATCCCCCATGATTTACACTATGCCTAATTCACCCAATCTCAGGAGCAAGTCTTATTTAAAGTGATGCTTAAAGGATTGGTAGAATTTGCATGAGAGGGTTAGAAAGAGTGGGATTCCAAAGGAAACAGTTAGAAACAGTACATAGTTTTTCAGAGTGATAATTTGTTTATTGTCCCATCTGTGAGTTACCAAATATCTGTAACATTTTCTTTGTGTTCTGAGAACTATAATGTTTTGGAAAACATAAAAATGTACTTCATCATTTTCAAAATGTGCTTATAAAATTAATGTGTTGTTGCATATCAAGTTAAAATGCATTTATGAGAAAATGAATATTTAACTTTTTTCTAAGCATGACAAAAATTGTAGCACTGTGTTTTTATAGAATATACAAGTGCAGACATAAATATTTTTGTAAAGGACTACAGACTATGAAAATACCTTCATTTTCTCTTGATCTTATAAATCGCTACAAAACAGAAGGAAATAAATTATTCCTTTCTTACGAGAGCTTTTTGCCTGTTCACAACAGATGTTGTTTCCACAAATTAGTCTATAATTTCTTTCATAACTCAGACAGAACAACCCTTCAATTTATAGTCAGGAAATAGATATAGTGCTGCATATAATTCTGGTAATTATGTAACAAAATTGCACTTTGCTATATGAAAACCTCGGCCATCAATCATTCAGTTTAGTGTTGGGGCAACTTAATCTTCTGTTGTACCATCTGCGCAAGGCTCAGCCACAAACACAGCAGACTACCAAGGAATGAAATGTAAATGATCAGTGTGAAAGATAATAGCTGAACACCTAGCCACCTAGATGGATAGCCACCATCTAGATACATCGAGCTGGTCTGTACTGCATGCAATGAATGCAGACTTTTTTTCTGGGGAGAGACATACATAATCAATTTTCTACTTCATAGAATTCCAATATATTTGTCACCTAGTTTACAAACAATAATAACAACTTTGGTTTAAGTAAAATAAGTATTTCCTTTTCTAAACATAGTTTATAATATTTGAATTTGACACCATATGTGAGTCTTAGATTTGAGAAGAAGTTGTTTTAGATATCATAGTTCTGAATGAGAAAAATTTATAAACAGTAGGGGGAAGAAATTGGCATATTTAGTTCAGGAAATTTATAACTCTTAAATTAAAAGCCTAGGGTCACTTTCAAGGTTTTCAATTTATTCAATGTTATGTTCATTTTATATCGTATAGACATGTAATAGAATTTCATTAATGATAAAGTGTTAGGTTGAATGTCCTAGAGAATCACTGCTCATCTTAATATTTTACATTGGTTAATAATTTGTATTTTAACAGCATTTTCTATTCATTATTTTTTGAAGCTTAAAATATTTTATAAAATAGCTGATGCAAGCTTACTGATCCCACTTCACAGGACATATTGAAATTCAAAGAAGGAGAATAACTGCCCAAGTCCAACAGTATGTAGGTGAAAAAGGTCAAAATACAAGTCAATTCTACCATCTTGGCAACTTTAATTCAAGGCTTACACAAAAGTGGATATTCTTGTTATTTCTAATACATGTAAATGTAATATATTGGAAATACATGCCTTTTAAAGTGTTAAATGTTTCTATGTATTCAGACATATAAAATATAACAATTTACCTTGTGTTATAGCAGTCAGCCTGAGGAGAGCAGAGAGAAGTCAGTCTCCACGACGGGTTCCTGGGACTGAGACAGCATAATCCCTGAGAGACCTGTGGCCAAAATCAACACATCTATGAACTTGAACAATTGAAGGTTCTATGTCCCCACCTTAATGGATCTGATTTACAGAAAATCAAGGATGAGAGTATACTTCCACATAGTGGGAAGCAGGGCTTTTAGATATGTCAATTATTGATTTTAGCTAGGTAAATGGCCACGACACATCTTTGGAATATGAAATCCTAAGAGGCCAAATGGATAAGATTAAATCAAAATCACTATCACATTAGACTTTACGTAGGCAGGCAGGGACATGCCAGGACCTGCAGGCAGGCAGGGACATGGCAGGACCTGCAGGCAGGCATAATATCTCTACTCAGAAAGTGTAGATACAAGTTCAAGGGATGCAAAATCTATGTTTTGAATCTTGGTTGTGTTGGTAGTTTGTACTGAAGAAGAGATATGAAGCCAAGGTGCTGTACTCTGTCTGGTAACAGTGTGCACCTGTGTGCCTTCTCCTGTACTTGAACATATTTTTTCTTATATGGGTCAATGTTGCTAGTATGAAAATAGCTCCCCAAGAAAGGCAGGGACTTTGCTGCATCAGATATTGTTCCTACCGTAAGGAGGAAAACAGCACAGATACAACATTATTAAAACACCTGGCTTTTAATCTTGGAGCGAAGAAAATCTAGTGCAAGTAACCATTATTGATATCACGAACATGCACAGCAACTGTGCTGCTAATACTAATAGTGTCAGAGTACAGTGTGCAATGCAATTCCAAGGTAAATGCATCCTGTCCAACTAAAACCCTGCACATTTTCATACCTCTGTCAAAAATTTAGAAAAAGTAAACACTAAAGTATTTAGCATGAGATTATTGTACACAAAAGAACAGTTCTTGAATTGGGAGTTTTCAAATTCAAAACTGGTATGAAGCTCGGAGTCATGACTTCACAGGATGGTTTATAACATGAAAATGAGGAAGTTGTTTAACCTTTACAATGATTGGTTATTACAATGGAGGTTTCAAGATGATATGAGATTGGTTAAAAGTAATTATCTTATACCATGCTTGGAAGATGACTTAAGTTTCTTTTATGATTATTAGGGGCATTTACAAGAGATAACCTAAGTTTCACTTAAATTCATAAAATAAGCTAGATTTAGTTTTTCTTAAGTGGCTTAAATGGTTTTGTCGGCTTGGAAGATTTTCAAGCCTGGTTTTCATTTTATTTTATTTTAACACCTCTTATCCAGACAAATGACTGCAAGGGAAGCCACTTCAGATCTTGCCTACAATTTGGGTCTCAGTTTTAAAGTTCACCGTTCATGGATACTACATCTCAATCATAAAAATATACGATAAAACTTTTGATTTGAAAATTAGAGGAACATACAGAGATATGAGCACGAGAGAAGCCTGTATCTTGCAACCGAGGGTTGAAGAGATACACTTATTGAAACAGGCATCATAATTTTAGCAAAGGTTATAAATCTCCAACTGAGTAATATCTGCAATTGTGGTACAGATGCCTGTGTAGTAACAGGCCACGGACAAGCACCACTGGGGCAAGTTGAAAAGGGGAGTTGTGAATTGCTCTGAGACCTCTAAAAGAGGCAAAGTTTTAACTTGAGTATTTAAATATTAAATCTTCAGTTACAGCAACTGGATAGTGTTACAGCAACTGCCCAGTGTTTTCTGCCAATGATTTCCTATAGGAAGTGTATGTTGTCAGCATATCCTGCTGCATGCCTGTATTAGAAATTCTGATAAAGATAATCTGAGGCTTCATTGAACAAGAAGCTAATGACCAAGTAATTGTTCTACAGTATTATAATTAAGTATGATGAGCCCTGATAAATGCCACTTATTAGTCCATCATGGCATTTAATTGATCTAATACTGCACAGTGTTTGAAAAGATTGAAAATAGGAGACAGTGAAGGGCAAACAGGTGGAATCATGCCTTATGTTTAAAAATGTACTTTAATAGGAAAACCATTAACATTCTCATCAAACAAATTAAATAGACAATGAATACTTTAAAGTCACACACACGATTATTCTTTGGAGGAGCAGACATATCACCTTACTGCTGTGAAAAAAGGACACTTTTGCTACTGGACTCATTCAATGGCACAGATAAAGTTCTGTGTTCACTTTTATGTGTGCCATAGTTTTTGAGAGAATTTGATTAATCTTTAAAATTAAAGGAACTAGCATGTTGTAAGGACATGAAGTTAGAGCCTATAAAAAAGTTGAAAAAATGGGGATTATTTTAAAATTCGGAAAATGAATCTTGAAGGATGCTATCTTCAGATAATTGATCTGTTGGCATGTAGAACTGAATTGAAACTTGTTTTGTGTTGCTCTGCATGTCCCTTGTTTAAATTTTGGTGCTCCTATGATTACATTATTTAGCCTGAGCTGTATCATAGTTATGCTGAAGTTCATGTATGTGGATGTTTTTATTTCTTCTCCACAGCCAGTTCCCATTTCAATAATGTACAGAAACCTCATTTCTCCTTGATGTATCATGGAAAGTCAGTACAGTTCGGTGACATGAGAAGTCTTATTCCAAAACACAAGATTGATAACTGGGGACTGTCTTAACCATGAGCAAACAGTGAAAACATTACCTATACAGCTTTCCAAATATTATCTGCCTGGGTTGTCTGTTTCTATACCTCACTCAGTTTTGGAAAATAATTATTCAAGTTTGTCCTGTGTCTCCAAATATAAAGTGTTAGAGAAGTTTACTGTTTGCAAGAAGATTACTCAAGAATATCTCTAGCAATAGTCCTATATTTATGTTAATCAACTTCTGTGTCATAGCTCTAACACATTCCAGCCTGTCATCTACTGCTATGTCATCAAGTTGGGTTGATGAATCTCCAGATATTCTACGTGTTTATTTTGATTTAATTTTATTGGTCCTTCACCGGTTTTCTTTTCGTTACTGTTCTCACTTTTATACCTCCACAACTATAGTTACTACTTCTATTTCCAATGTCACTCCATAGTTCCTTTCAAATTGAAAAATCCTTTGCATATTTTCCGTTAGAAAATACAAATTGATCATTTTCATCAATGTTGATGACTTGAGTTTTTTAAAGCACAAGTTTCAATGCTAACTCTATTTCCTAAAATAATTATTTCTTATTACAAATCTCTGGTTGTCAAGAATATGAGCTTCATTAAGAAATCAGAACAAAGTCTGAAAAAGTAAGATGCTGAAAATAAAGATAAGTGTTGTGACATTTCTTTTCTAGTTCATTTTTGAATTTTCAATATGATCTCTTTAATTAAAATATTCAGTAGTACTGTCATAGGCAATTTTATGATTTGGAAAGGAAAAAGTTTTTTGTTGTTGTTTTAAAACTGAAGGAGGTTTACAAACCAGATATAATGTTAATGCTTCAAATTTTATTTAGCATTTAAGGTTTTCTTTAATGAGCTAAAACAAAGGATAGGATTGCTAAATCAGACTCATATAAATGAGTATCAAGTGTTACTAATAAATTCAAGAATATAAGAAATCAAGAGGTGTAGGCAAAGTAGAGGGATGTCAGGTTTTCTGAGTGTGACCCCCCCAGGTTTTCTTTTCCACCTTAAAAGTACTTTGTAGCCAAGTATAATAGAAGAGTTTTCAAAGACAAGTGTGCAAGTCACTTCATCCAACGAGAAGAATTCTAGGATATGACATATCTCCACTTTATGTTCAAGTGTTTGACATATCTTCACTTTATGTTTAGTTTCACATGCTATATAGCATTTTCCAGAATTCCATAGATTCTAATTTTGTTTCATTTTTACCAAAAACAGTTGTAAACTAGAAGCACTTCACAGTCAAAGAATTTCCTTCTAATAAACATCATTGGTCTGTATATAAGACCATTATCATTGTGCTTACAAGGCATTTAAATCTCATTATCTACATTCTTTCATTCCCAGTGTGTCACTGATAATGGAAGAGAAATGGATACCAGTCTAGTTAATTAACTCCTCTCTTTCATCTACAATATTTAACTTGATTCTGAAAACCGTTAAGTGTACTGCACAGGCAGATAACATTATCAATTTGATAACCCAGATCACTCCCTTCATTTTGGTAGATCTCGGACAATAACCAAGCTGCCAGAAGCAAGGCTTTTTCTTTTCATTTTTTTTCTCAATTTTGTCTAAAAATTTCTCAATATTACCTCCAACAAGTGGGTTTTAAGGACAACTAACTTACAACTTTCATTGTATGACTTTATGACTGCTAGTAATTTCTTATAAAAATATAATTTATAAACTTTTCAGAAAAAAATCATATTGTTAGATTCCTATTGCAAAGGTAGAGTTCTCAATTACTAGAATTGGGGAAAATATAGGTAAATTCTTAGGTTTATAAAATCTACTTACAAAAATAAAAGATGAAAATAATTAGAAGAATCAACCTTCAAAGCAGGAGGATTCTTACCTCACGTATGTGTTTAAAATATTTAACTCCCATAAGGGTCTTTTAAACTAGTCTATTTAACACACAGTAGGTATTCAATGAATATCTGATGCCTAACTGACTAATTGCATAAAAATAAAAATATGAAAAGCAAAGCACGATGAAGGCATTTTGTTATTTGCAATAATTGGAAAATGAGCTTATTTTCAATGTAATGGTGCGTAAGACTTGAAAGTCACAAAAATGTATGCTGGATAATACCTACAAATCCTAAAATGCATGTGGTCTCAGACTGGTATTAAGTCCATGGAACACACTATTCAAAGAGTTAGGAAATTATTCAATTCTTACCTTTCTCTGAGAACACTAAAAGATTTCTAGCTTATACAGTAGAGTAACACTTAAAATACCTTTCTTAATGCACCAATTTCTTTGCAACTATTCTTAAGCAAAATTTCAATTTTTGTCCCAAGATTTAGCCATGAATAATTTCATTTTTTTTCCACTTGTTTCCCCCTTTTCTTGCAGTGAAGACTTGATCTCTTAATTTAGGAAGCAAGAATCCTTATTCTTGAGAAGATGGGACATGGGGAGAAATCTACTGGACAAACAGAAGACACTACTTAGCTGATAGAGGGACTGGGAAAGACAATTATGCTAAAAATACATATCCTAACATTTTTGGTTCTCTCTCACTTGAAATATGCAGTGTTCAAAAATCAATCACAAAAATAGAAGTGAGAAAAATCTAGATTTGTCAAATAATTAGATTATTTAATGTAAAATCTTGATTCTTTTTAAAAAGATAGTTAAAAAAACATTCGAAGTATTAATTTCAACTTGAAACATTAATCTAATAAGTATTTTAATTTATCTTATTGAAACTAAAATGAGCTTTAGTTATTTATTTTATATAAAAAGGTTAATCCTGTGTTATTAATATATTTATGTGAAATAAAATTTTAACAACTTGAGCATGATCTGAAGTGCAATTCTGTTCTTTGTTGGATATATTTTTTTAAATGTAGTTTTCCTATCAAAGAAAGAAAAACAGAATTTCAGATTTAAGCAACTTACATTGCTGCAAATTTTATTTATCAAACAATGAAAACCTACATTAGTAAAAATAAAATTTTGCTTAATTTTAGGAGTGAAACAAAATTTTATAATCATCAAAATTCTAGAAATTTTCTATAAACATTATGACAGTAATATTATGTGTAAGAAATGTGGTGAATACTTCCAACTGATTATCTTTAAAATATTTTATGAAAAATAAGCATAAAAATGTATATTATTCTCTGCCATACACAGAGGTGATACAGCCTGCAGAAAGTTCTTACTAGTATTTATATACTTTTCTAAACCAGTAGCAGTGGGATAATGATGAATTATTTATCATCTCTATGTGTATATGGCCCTCAATAAGATGTTTACATGTGCATAATAGCACATAAAATGTTTCAATTAATTTGTGGAAATGCTCTGTAGAATATACTGATTTACCTTATGAAATCCCTTCTTAGATACCTCAGCTTTACAGAGTAAGTCCATATACTGTGTAAGTTGGGAAATAGCAAAATTTAAATTTTAATTGGATTTTATAGTAACAATTTATTTGACATAGCATCATTCAATTTTTCTGCCTCTCATTTTCATCTATTGTTAAAAGAATAATATAGATGAAATTGTAACTAATATTCCTTCCAGGACCACAGTGCTATATATTTGCTTTACTTTGCTTTGCTTAATCAAAAGCTTTGAATTCCAAAGCTTTTGTCATTTGATTAGTTATTATTTACAGTCAATAAACACCTGGGAATATTTGGCAGTTGAAACTTCCTAGTGGAACTCAATAAATATTATTAGCCAGATAAAAGCTTTTTGTCATTAATATTAAAGATGACTAAATATTGTTTTGTCTGTTTAAAAAGACACTTGATTAATATACACTTGTTCCTTTTGTCTATATATTTTCTTAAAAACTACTGTAGTGCCTTTGCTTCCAGGCATGTTCTGTTCTAGGTTTACACTGCTTTTGTAGAAACACCTCTTGCGTAAGTGTGAAAACACTGACTCAGAATGAGTGTATTCTCACCTATGCATTGGGTATATTACCATTGGTAAAACAGTTGAGTTTTTTAAATACCAAATTCAAAAGAAAATTTTAGAATGCTTTGAGTAAGCACAATTCCTCTAGAAAGAGAGCATGCTAAAAACAAGCACACAAAATTCTTAAACATACTTCTAGGATAGTCTTACCTCTAGAGTGCTTAATGTAAGTATACACTAAATAAAAGCCATTAACCGACTTTTTAAAAAGTCTGAAGTATACATATCTTCATTGTCTTTTCAGCCTACAGCTGTTCTAATGAGAAATAGTCTAATTCTATAAGGGTCATAAATAGGTATCTACTAAAACTAAAATCTGAAACATACATTTCTCATTTCCTTGTTACTGAATCAAAATTGCTTTTTTAATTATTTTACTTACTAAGTAGAAAGTTAATCCAAAAGAATGTGGTGGGAAATATTTAAATAATACTTCATTTTAAAAAGGCAACAATTGTTCTTTTATGAGAATGCCATTGACAAAATGAAATGTAAATTTTATTTCCAAATAGAAATGATTGATTCTTCAAGAAGACTCTTTTACAACATGAAGTAAGAGCAGTATGAAAAATTGAGCCCTTTGTCTCTACCATTTCCTAATTGTATCATATACATGTCCTATTAAATACAAATTATCCTGAATTATTTGCTGTGCTCTTGATGAAGTATAATTATTTATTGCCCCATTTAACATGAGGGTCCTTCTACATAAAGAGGGCATCTTCGGAAGCCTCACTTTGTGTGTTTAGGTGTATGTGTCATGTCTGTGTGCTTGTTTGTGTGTGTGTGTGTGTGTGTCTGTGTCAAGGATGTTAGAGAAATCTAAGAAAAATTGTAGGTAAATTGTGTATAAATCTTTATTTCTGTTGTTCTTGTTTTTTAAAAAATCTACTATCTTTTAAGAGGCTGTGGTCTAAAGAAGTAAGTATGCAATTTTTCTGGGCATCACTTTATTTTTCAAAGAATAGTAAAGCAAACTTAAATATCAAATTATTTACAAGGTTTTATAAAAATAATACCCATCAAAGATGTTTAGTTTATACTGTTAGCAGTTGAGAAACAATTTGATTACTCTTTGAATAGACTTCTATGGCAATTTTCAGAAGAAATATCTCCCTAAAAATAAAGTGAATTATCACTAAAATAATTTAATTATTTCAACCTTAAATTCCCAGTTTCAAAAGCAATGAAAATGTTACTGGAAACATAAAGGGATGAAACATATTGTCAACATAATGAAAAGAAACTTAAGAGATAGTCTTGTTTAGTGTCCCATTCTGTACTAAAAATATGTTGCATTTCATAGAGTTTTACTTTTTCTGGTTGTATCCACTATTTAACAGCAATGCATTTTTGTTTTGGCAGCAATTCCCTTGACTGCTGCACATTACTTGTATTTAAAAAAAGAAAAGAAAAGGCCAAAATTAAAACTGCCAAGTGTTGAGAAGTTGCAGGTGCACTATTCATCAAGAGAGGAGAAAATATTTGAAGTACTTATTAGTAGTCTGAGCTTACCATTCCTCAGTTTTTTTTCCTAGTCCTTAGCGGTCCTTTGCAGTTTAAACAAAATATCGTCATAAATAAGAAAGGCTGCTATCCTCATGAAATCCTAAAACAACAAAGGAAAGTGATTTTTCAGAAAGATTAGTCTGGTCATATGATTAGTTCATAGATGCATATTTTATACACGTTAAACAGAAAACAAATTGCTGGGTGTAATCATTTTCTAAGATAGTTTCCTCAGTGGTCAGCATTTTTAGTTATTCTGTGGTGACAAACAAACTAAATATTATTTCTCAATAGTGAGATGACTGCTGCTCACTGTTCCACAATGTTTTCCATTCCATCTCCCAAGGTGGAGAAGCAGGTACCATTGAGGACATTCTGTTCTTGTATCAGAAGGAAAAGAAAAAGAAAAAGCACTGGTGGAAAAAAAGAGATGACAAAGTTTAACCTCAAATATATACCCTTGTTTCTGCTCCCATTCCATTGACCAAATAAGTGGAAAAACAAGATCAACCCACATGCCCTCTTCCATATCTGAGGGTCCCATTCTTTCCAAATTAGAGCCCTTCCGTTGGCATACAGACATACAATTTGACAACCCTGCTTCTTCCGTAGTCTGTTACTCTTATTCCTAGACCTGATTCATGCTTTTTCTGCTTTGTAGCTGCCCAAGATGAGAGCCTCTTTATATTTTGCCTAAGGGGTGCTTTGGAATTCATACTTCACTGCAAATTGGTAATTAATCATTCTCATTTGTTGTCTATCTCCAAAGCCTTGACTATAGCCAACATAGCCATCCAATCCCACAGCTATTTTAATTACTATTTTACCTATCTTTCCCAAATGCCTGAAATATTTTACCAGTAAGTACATCCCCTTTACACTGGGAAACCATCACAGTGGACAGTTGTCATATTCCAGATTACGATCTCAGTGGAAGTTTAAACAGTTACACTGTGAGTACATCCCAAGGGATATCTGCACTCTACCTACAACCAGTAGTGGGATCCTTATTGTCAACCAGCATGATTGATCCAGATATATATGTTATTGAAATATTCTATCTTATTTAATGCATTGCGCTTTCATTCTTTAATGGTGTCTTGTGCTAAACAGAAGCCTAATTAATGTCAATATGGCCCAAATTATAAATGGCTCCAAAAATCCCTTTAACCTGCTAGTATTTTCATATTACTTCTCAACTTGGATTCCCCTATTTATTATATTTACTCTCTGCCTCACTAGAATGTAAATTTGATAGGCAGAGATTGTTATTCATTTGGATCATTGCTGTCTTTCAGACACAGAATAGGTCCACTCCACATTATTGAATGGAAGGATTATAGAGGAAAGTGGCAATTGCAGAAGAAAAAAAAAATGATATATACACTCTGTCCACGTTCTTTGGTGATTTGGTTGGTTTTATCATTAAAACTCTAGTTACAAAATATTTTTTTCTTTTCTATTTATGATAAACACAGCCCCAGAGAGATCAGAAAATAATAGCCATATAAACACTTGTATTAAAGAAGCCATTGATTGTTGCCTGTCTATGGTTACCAGCTATCATGACTTAATATGGGATGATACCCAAAACTGTTATTCAAAGTCAAGGATCAGAGGTACTTGAAAGCAAAAGTGGTGTACTAGAAAATAATTTATGGCAATGCTTTGGTTAAGGGGTTTCAACTTACGTAGAAAGTGTATCTGTGTCTTTGGATTATTTTGATTTTTAAGTCTTTGCTTCAGAATATATGCTTACATGAATTTGATATGAAGATTTAAATCATGCTTAATCTATCCTCTTACATTAATCCTGAGATATTTTCTAGAAAAAAGTACATAAGGTATTCAGAAAGAAAAAAGGTGGTGACTTAACATGTAACTATCTTTGAATCATCTCCGCCACAGATTATTGGTGACACTATCTTGCTTACATAAACTAAGCTGCTCAGATGTCTCCAGATACTCCAGACATTTTGAAGGACTCCTTCATATCAAGACAATAAAATTTGATTATTTACCCCACAAAAAATGGAAATCCAGCCTTGCTTCCAATCTCTAGGGATCTCAGAGGCTTAATTATAGTTATCCTAATTATCCTTTGTTTTGATATACTTTCCCTGAATTCTTCCTCTTGCCTGTCTTGCCTACTGAAGCTGGAACAAGTATTTTTAAATATGTAAGTTAGCCAACAAATATGGAACAACCAGTGAACCAGCCCCTCTGGATTTCCATAGAACACTACTAAATGTCAGAAGTATTTTTGCAGCAAAATTTGAATGGAGGGAGGTTTATGTTAGTGGAGGAATTGTACAGAAGCATAGAACAGTAAGCCACTAACACATCATGCATCTGTTCTTAGAAGTGTGTTGCTAATCCTTCTCTCCTACACCTCAGACACTACAAATTAACTTGCTCTTTAGGCAAAGGGCTTGAGATCTTGCTACTTAGCCTTTTCAGACCTCTCTTCCTCCCTCCACCTTCTCTCCATAAAGATGCAGGCCTTTACTCTTTCTCTCTTGGGTTTCTTCCCTGAAATTCAGAACTCTATTCATTTCATGAGGACCACTGATTTGCTACCCTGTATCCAACTCAATGTCCATATTTCCTTATCTGAAAACAAATTAAGGCACCAGAGTCATGATAAGGTCAACTATGTCAGTCCTTAAATCATTTAACAGTGTGAAAGAACTAGCAGAGGCTTTAAAATTTCAATCGTTTCTTGATATGAGCAAATATTTGCCTCAGATTCCCCTCCCTGTATTCTTCACTTTAGAGAAACTTCCATTCACAATCACCCACCTATCTAGCATAACTAGCTATACTTTTTATAGTTGTTTTAAATATCAATTTGTGGGGTTTTTTTTTCTAGCTACATTTATACAACCTGTGATAACATCTCTGCATAGTATCAGCTTCAAGAAACACTTGAATGAAATCTCAGAAGAAATAAACAGCTTTGAGGAGTATGCTTTTGTCACTAATAGGGAAAAAAAAAAAGTCTAAAACAAAATGAAATAGAATTAAGTATTTTAAAAGTCAGTTTTGACCAATAGTAAAAGGAATTTAATCATGACAGTACCAAAAAGAATCACATTATGTGGCACCTAGAGTATCATTTAGACTGGAGAGTGGTTCAAATGTATTAATATATCTAATGCTCTAACACAGTAAAAATGGAGTGCTTACCATCTCTCTGAATTGTTCCGTTACCCAGTCCCTGTTTCTTCAAACACTGTGTCAGAACTATGAAATGTATTCCTGTAATGCTCAGTCTCATTTTAAATTGGTAAAAACATTATCTGGCTTTTCAATGTTTAATTTCAAATGTATTTTCCTATGGAAATTGCTCCATTCATTGAGATAATGTGACATCAAATTATAAGCTCTGTGCAGCTGTCACTCTCTGCCAGGCATTCAGAAATATAAATGAAAACTGACATGCCATTTATCTGACAAGTCAGTGTCACCAGTAATAATATCTGAGCCTTGTACATTATCAGTTTCGGGGAATGTGTGAGTTAAAATGAAAACTGAAAATAACTTTTGTGTATCAGAATAAAAGTATACAACTGATTTTGATATCGGTCATATTTTAGTTTGCAGTTGGGTAAGCCTAAAGCACTGCATGTGAAAATGAATGTTATACTAGAAGAGGGAAAGTCTTTTGTGAAAGTGAGTGGAACTCATGATAGCTATAATGTGAACACTGCATTTCTGAGAACCAACTTTTAAGTTAACTTCTTGTATTTGTTTAATGCCTAGTATACAGAGCAGCTGTATATACATTATTTCACTTGATTATCTACAACTCTACAACTCTCTTATGAATTTCATGGGACTATTATGTATTCTCATTTTTCAAATTGAGAAACTGGCTCTCAGGGCATTGAATAACTTCTTCAGATTCTCTTGTCTGGTAAGTGTTAATCCTAAGACTAGAGTATAGAAAACATGTATTTTTAGACTAATGTCTTATTTTGTATTTCATTGCCTCTCCTGCTCCTTCATTTTGATTCTTATTTCATGTTTTTCATACTGTCTAAAATCGTAGTTTATTTTTTAATTTAACATATAATAAAGCAACATAGTAGACAAATAGAATAAATTTCAACAACATAATTTCTGATAGTACCTGTAATTTTCATCCTGTTTGCTTATTATTAGTTGTATTTATATGTTATTATTTCTTGAAGGCAAACTTCATATAGCAAGAAACAGTTTTTACCATGGAATCAACAACTCCTATCAAAAGATTGAGATCATAGCTGTCATGTCATATATAATAAATTTGTCAAATAAAGGGATATTCCAAGATAAAATATCAGAGATAATTCAAAAATTAATGATGTTTTAAATAATCAGCCCTTTTTAGTAATAAACCTGAATACATATAGGAAAAAGACAAACAAAAAACCAAAGTAAAAGTATTGCATAGAAAGTGAATTCATATATGAAATCAAAATATTTTTTGTACAACACTGTATTCCTATAATTGGATACTTTTACATTTCATTAAGGATTTTTAAACGTTGCATATGAAATCCGCTTGTTGATATAACACATTCCAGATCAACTGACCTTCAGTGCACAATTCAGAGCTAAGCTTTCACTCAGAATTTTCCTTAAGGAGTTGTGACTATCTAGCTAAAGTTAAAGGTCAAGATTTTTTCACAAATTAAGCTGACAAATAAAGTAAAATACATGAGAAATACAGTTACAAAACTTCTGCTAGATGTAACCTCTTTAAGCCGACTAGTAAATTAAAAAGACCTTTTCAGAATTATAATTGTTTTAACTAAACAATAGTAATGGTTCGCAAGGACAAAGTAGTTACCTGCATAAAGTCAGATCAGAATACAGTATTCTAAATACCACCAAGAAAGGGAAGTAAGTAACTTCACTATTTTTCTCATGTACTACATACATATATATATATATATATATATTTATGTATTGAAAGATAGTTGATGTACAATGTTATGTCAGTTTCTGGTGTACTACACGGCGATTTGACATTTGCATACATTGTGAAATGATCACCACAATAAGTCTAGTGAATATTGGTCCCTATACAAAGTTATTATTATGCTATGACTGACCATATTCCTTATACTGTATATTACATCCCCAAGACTTACTTATTTTACAACTGGACATTTGTACCTATTAATCTCCTTCACGTAGTCCACCTACCTTTTTTTCTCTGTATCTTTGAGTCTGTTTTCATTTTGTTATATTTGTTTGTTTTTGTTTTTTAGATTCCACATTTAAGTGATATCACACAGTATTTGTCTTTGGATAACTTGAGTTTTACCAACAATGAGAGAAAACTTCACGGATAGGAGTTATGTTTAGGATTTAGCCTTGTCTTTGTTGGAAGAACTAAAAAGTAACATTAGGTTATAGTGGTCGCTTCTTTTTTGAGGAGAACAAGGACACCTATATTTATACAGTTTGATTCTGTTCAATCAGATAGTTGTTCTCCAATTGCTTATGATATTATTATAGCTAAATAGTCAACAATTACTTACATTATTTATATCCACAAAAGCTAATAGGCATTAGAACCTTTGTTGGGGGCTGAGGGAGGGACAGACTGACCAGTGGCATTAAAAAAAGGTTCCAGGGTGCTGGTAATTTCTACAACTCTATCAGAGTAATGGTTACACTGATACGTCTACTTTGTAAAATTATAATGAAGTCGTGCACTTAAGAGTTGTGACCTATGTGATATATTTTTGCTACACTTCAACAATAATATTTTTCTGAAAAATGTTTAGATAATCTTATTTTAAACAACAAAAATATGTTCTTGACATAAACTTGTAAATGGGCATGAACTTTTTGGAAAGGGGAAAAATGCAGGTAAGAGGCCTGCAGGGCAGGGTGGATGATGGTAGTGTGTGTAGCCGTCATGGACTATTGAGGATAAACCAGGAGAGCAAATTGGAACTTAATGGCTAAGGATCCTGTAGGATATGCTAAGCATTTTTATTTTATCCAAGAGCGATAAGACATTCTTTGAAAGTTTAAGACAATTTTGTGTAAGTGAACAAAAGTTTACTACACCATTGAAGGACAAAGTTACTGAATAGACAGGTGGTCAATTCTCAGCATTTACTAGTCATTTTAGTTTTTTTCCCATAAAAACAAATTTCAAGACAGCAATATTAAAGCTAAAAGTCTTGACTAATATTGATCAAAAAGGTTCTAGAAGATGAAACTATTACAAGTTGATGGTACATTACTAAATCGTTCAGAGTTTTTTTTTTTAACTTGAAGCATTTATCCTTATTTCTTGTTAATTGCAACAATATGACAGAAACATATTAAAATACATGACTCTCTCTAAAATATTTTCTTTACAAAAAATGAGAACACTAATTAACATTTGATGGTTTGGGAAATGGGAAATAAAACTGATACAGATGAGTTGGCTACACTTTAAATATGTCTCCATTACAACTGTTACAACCTGGCCCAACTCATTTGTATCATCACAATCACCTCCTAGTTGATCTCCTTGATTATAAACCTGCTTCTTTTCACACTATTATGAATAGAGCAGTTTGATCTTGTTTAAACTTATAATAGACATCACTACTTTACTCAAAACCCTCAAATTACACCCTACTTCAGAGTAAAATTCAAAGTCATTATTATTTCAAAGCTCTACCTGTTTTTTGTTTGTTTGTTTTATTTTTTGGTCACTGCTTAGCTCTCTGATCTCATCTCTTACTGCTTTCTCCATCACTATCTCTGTCTCAGTCATGTGCACTTCTTCCCTTTCTTGGAACGTGCTAAGCATGCTTTCATATCAGAATCTTTAATTTTGTTGTTTATTTTCCCTGGTATTCCATGTTCCCCACCACTATCCCACCTGACCCCACCCTGACAGACAAGAGCAGCAGAAACATAACTATGTTCAGAGTCTGCTTTGTTAGTTTGCAGGGAAAATACACATGGTAGAGAACCTGGGGGAATCACAGTAAGACGGAGATGAGAGGCTTTTGCTACAGTATTTGAACTTATATGGAGTCATTTTGAGGGAGAATTTAAGGAAACTAGATTTGTTCATAAATAGGTTCTCTTAGGAAGATTAGGTAATTCATAATTTAACAGCAACACATTTTAGGTAAAGACAGAAAGCACAAATAGGGCTAGAATTGTCATTGGTAAAGAAATAGTGGCTCTTAATGTTAGTTGAGTGAAAAGCATATTTATTTAGTAATACTGAATGTCCTAACCTGATCTTTGTTCTATCATGTAGTGTCCCTGTCTGCTTTTTGTTGATATTCTGTGAAGATCATTTACGTTTGCTTGAGAATATTATAGCCTAGTTCTTCCTCTTTGCTGTCGCTTGTCAGCTGTTAGCTGCCAGGGAGGTTTTCTCTTTTCTTTCCTTCCTTCATTTTTTCCTTCCTTCAAAACAATAATATCTCATTCCTAGCAATCAACCTGAATAATGTAATTAAATTGCCATAATAAACAAAGATCTTTTAAAAAAAAAATCAAACTAGTGGGAGAAGTAAACTGCTAGGTAGATTCTATCTATTCAGGAGTTGGTATGATGTCTCTCCGTCATTGCTGATAGAAGTCAATTTGGACTGAATAAAAAGTTGTGTCTAAATAACTTATTGTAGCCTTTCTCAGCATAAATATTCTACCCAGCTAATCCTTGGAAAGTCATGAGAGATTATGTTTGACTTGAGACATTTTATGCTTTTTACATGCTCATGAATTCACAGATCAATACAAATAGGGCTATTACACAAAACATAAAAAGGTCCGTAATGTGGGAAGATAAATTTCCCCTGTATTTCTCAGTGTTCCTGCAAAGCCCTGGCCTCCTGAGACGTGGAAATTGATATGCTATGAAGACAGCAAATATTTGGTTTTACTTCCCTCAGAAACAGTTGCTTTTTACATGCCTTGAGTATCAGATCTGATGCCATTTGTCTCCTTATTACCCCACCTAAAGGAGGATAAACCTTTCCTTAACCTTTCCACCAACTAAAAGGCTGCATTCCAGGGTGGAGACCTGGTCAACAGAAAGGGTGAAGGAACAGCCTCTAGGCCTCAGGGGAGTTTAAAGAGGTATCTTCCTATGTGTTTACATTAAAAAAGGATAAAACCCTGGGTTGTAAACCATAGACTATAGAGGTTTACCTTATCTCTCCCCTGAAGGGATTTATTTAAATTTCAAAGGATTTAGACCCAGGATCTTACTCCTCTTTGTTAGAGGAGAGAATCTGTTTATACTGAGAAGATTACAATTATTTTCCTCTTTCAGGAGGGGAGTGGGAGACAGCTGTCTTCTGTAAGCACAGAAATGTATTTATCTGTATCCTTATCCTATGGAAAAATCCTGCTGTAAGTGTAGGTTTATTTATGTGTCCCTCATCACATCAGGGGCAGGGTGCTAAGATGGGGAGACCCAGGCTGCCATGTTACCCTGCCCACTACTACTGCTGTGAGTAAGGAAAGTCTCATCTCTGACTCCAGACTTGGCATTACTGCTAGTATCTCTCTATATCTGCATCCATACCCATCTCCATATCTATATCTGTAATTTTACCTGTTATCAACATTTATATAAATATATGACTGTGCAAAGTGTAACATTTTCATCTTTTGCAGTTTCTGACTAAATACTAAAATGAAATATGATTCAACCTAGTTCAACCTAGTTCACCTACAGAGGAGATTTTACAGTACACTGGAAGTGTTATACAACAGAATTTTATTAAAAATGTTCATAAATTGTTACAATACTTATATAAAAACAGTGGTAGTAAATATTTACAAATTAGGCCTATGTCAAAATTAAGTGGCTCCCATTTTGGAATCCAAACTGTAAGGAAATAGATATTTACGTGTTTCAATAGCATTTTACAATATATTGAAATTTTTGTTCATAAAAGCATTAACCTTTAGCTTTTGTTTCAGTATTCCCTTCTATTCTAATGTTACCTTTTTTCACTTTTCAAAACTTTGGTATTAATAATTAAGATTTTAATGGATTCATAGATACCTATTATTGTAATAACTACACAGGGATCACACCACTGTATTTTTAACAGATCACACAACTGTATATTAAAAAACAAATTCCCCATTTTCTTTGGAAACATGTTTTAAATCTTCTAATAATTAGCTATTCTCAGTTACATACTATGGCTGGTTTCTCTTACGACAGTGAAGATACCTTAAATGCCCAGATTCTAAATTTTAATGTTAATTTATCTGAAGAAAAAAGGAGATCACAAACTTTTAATTGCCCAATAATTATTCTAAATACTTGTTGGAGAATCATATTGATAATTATGGTTTAATTTTATCAAACTGAAAAAGAACATTTCATTGTTATATGAAAATTACTCACCTTTAGAAAATCATTTTTGCCATAATGTATCAAACAATTTTATTGTAAGATTTAAAGAATTTAAAAAATCCAACTAATTCAAAGTATAAGCCTCTGTTGTTTGTTTTGGTCATTAAGTTGTTCAAGTATCTTTTAAATTTCTTACTCAACTAAGCATGAAAAAAATTTCCTATTATATGTTCAAAGGGTTAACTTTTTAAACTGAAAATAGCCAAACAGATATAGACATAAGTAGGCTGATTCCACAGAAGTTACCAAATTTAACACATACCACTGTGTGTCCTCTCTGCTAGGGCAAGCACTATCAAGAAAACATTAATTTAGTTTTGATTTATCTTTGGGAGCTGCATAAATGTGGACATCATTGATGACGTACTCTGCTCTTCGGTTTTGTGGTATAAAAAACATGGGGATTATCTTCGAAGAAATAGTAATAAATTTTATAACAGAAAGTTAAATAGATTGCACAAGTAACTGCAATTATACCAACTGATAAATTTCTCAGGTTGGAACTCTTAAGGAAGAATGTCCATTGATTAGGCATTTAAAAAACAATGAATTCCTCTTGAATACACAATAAAAGACATCATTCGCCTTCAAATGCTTCAAATGTTGAACTACTAATAATGAAATGGGTAATTATTAATTCTGCCAAAGTAAAACAAATTCAGTGTTTCAGTATAACTTATAATATTCATGATTTGATTTTCTTTTGAGGGATAATTTCAGATTCACTGAATCTATATGGGTAGAATGCTATTAAGGTCCTGATAAACCTAAGGTCAGAAGACAAAGGGAGATGCAATGATGAAACAGGAGAAGGTAAGGAAGAAAATGGTGATGTTTCATTGGGATGAGAGGTATGAGTATAAACACAAATTTTCTGAAGAAAGGTTATTCCCTTGCATAAGAGCTTCAATGACTGGGCCTTAATCAGTTTCCTTATAAACTGATAATTCTTCTCAGGACTGACCTCTACCACCTCTCACTGACTACAAGCTCATAATGAGAATCAGTGCCCATCAAATCCCAGACAGAGAAACACGAGGATAATTACTAAAAGGGACAGCCTATATACTGACTGTGTTACTGACCTATTGGCAGAAAATGTTACAGTATCTATTGTCAAGTAAGTGTCTATTGGCAAGCAGAATAGAGCCTGATGGTGTCAAGTCTATTGATGGGGTATCCTCAACTCAGAATCACTTTAGTATTTTAGCTCAATAATCGGGGACTGGTTTGAAAAATCCATCAGGTAGGCTGATTGATAAATGGACTCAGCGGCTGCTTCTGTTTTTTTAATGTTGAAATGTCAGAACTTTCCTGCCTTACTGTAGAGAATAAAGTCTGGACAACGAATGCTCAAGAGAAATAGGAATAATGGATTCAGCCACTCTGTTACTAATTACAGTATGGTTGCTTATGAGAAAACAGTCAGGCACACACAAATTATGGAAGATTTTCCAACATCCCATATTCTAAAATAGTTCAATTTATCTATATTCTTAAATGATCTCAATGTCAAAAAAATAAAGAAAGGCTGAGGAATTCTTTCAGGTTAAAGGAAACTAAAGACACGTGACAAAAAAATGCAATATATAATTCTGGAATTGGATCCAAACTTTAAAAAATAAAAGGCAGAGGAGGGGGGCTATGTTAGGACAACTGGTAAAACTTAACTATGGACTATTCATTAAATAATACTATTGTATGAATTAACAAATGTCCTGAATTTGAAAATTTCATGTTGGTTGTCTAATAGAATGTTTTTGCTCTTAGGAGATATAAACTGAACTATTTGTAGCTTAAAAATTCATGATATCTCACTCTTAAGTAATTCAGCAAAGTTTACAGCTCCAGAGCCCTCTTCCTGGTTCAGTTTGTTGACGTGGCCTGGAATAGATCAGAGGAATAACTTGACATTTTGCTCCATTCTCCCAGAGTTTCCTATTTCCGATTTCCAGAATTAGGCCGTATTAGAGCATGGCTAGTAAACAAATGTAATGTGAGTTATTGGGCATTGTCTTTGAAAGACCCTGAATCCTAGAGATCCAAAACAACATGATGATGCTCTGACCTGAGTGAGGACTTAGGAGGTCAGGTATTGAGTTAAGATCATGCCTAAGTCATCCCACAGTGGGTCCAGTGGGGCTGTAGAACCTTGGTATTTACTTCCCCAGTTTCAACACGTAGAGAAGGAGTAAATAAAATTAGTTACTGGTAGATGACTTATGTTGATTGCCTGAGCTATTGATTGAAAGGCCATATTGTAAAAAGACTTAAGTGAAAGCCCATGAAAAATATCTTCTCATCCTACAAAGATAGTAAACAAAAATAAATGAGACTTTTAATGTGTGGGGAAGGAGCTGGCTTAGTCAGATACAGAATCTTTCCAGTCTGCTCAAGGCATTACCAATCTAATAGCTCCATCCAAAATATCAGCTTCATGTATTAAAATTTTAAAAGGTTAAAACAAAAAAACTACCATGCTATACATTACATCCCCAAGACTTAATTCATTTTATAACCAGAAAGTTGTATCTTTTGACCTCCTTCACTCAATTGTAGTCAGAGTGATGCCTATAGTTTGTAACACTGTATTGCATATTTGAAGTTTGCTAAGATCTTAAAAGTCCTTATCACATTTTTTTTTGTATCTAGGAAGGTGATGGATGTTTACTACCCTTATAGTGCACTTATGATCATTTCAAAATATATAAAAATATTCAATCATTATGCTGTACATTTGAAATCAGTATGATGTTATATGTCAATTCTACTTCAATTAAAAAAAAAGAATGATACATTCCATAAAGTATTCTAGAGACTAATGTTGCTATCAAACTCTTGAAAGCCAGAAGAGTATAAATTACTATGACATATATTTATTTCCGATTGGCAAGAGCAAAAGCTAGATTGTGGAGAAAGATTGTAGACAACGAAAAATTCAGTCAGGTTCTGGTGTTGATCATTGTCTGATTATAACTAAGTTCCTGGATTTGTTGTCAACCCAGGAAAACGTCATCTTAGCTGCCTGTATCTGCCATGAAGTTACTGACCCAGCAAGGGTTTCCTTTCCTTTGCCTAACAGTGAAGGGGGTAAGAATCAAGCATATTTTTTTCTCCAGTTTGAAATTTGAAAGGGTTTACTAGACTCCACAGTGCATACTAACATGAGGCTTTTATTTAAAGGCAATCAACAGAGCAGGGAAAGAAAGAAAATGCAGGCAAGCATCAAGGGTCACAGGAGAGACAAATGAATAACCCAAACTCCTCATATAGCTCCACCTTTGAGCACAGTTGCCCTGAGTCTGTGTCTTGAAGCCCCAAGATGTTTGCCAGGAACACTGGCTTTGAAGGAGTCCCAAGGAATTCTCAGTGGGAGACCTGCAGAAGTCCCTTTGGTCAATAATCATGCCACATTTGTCAAACCAGTTAGGTGAGTTGCAAACCATTAGCTTGTATAGGTTATTCATTTGTTTATGCATCCATTCTTTAGTTAGTCACTCAGCCTAAGCCTTACTACATGGAGATGGCGAACCTCAGTGTTCAGTTTTAGCCACGTTTCCCTGCCTCTTCCATACCCTTTCCTCTCTTTCTTTCTTCTTTCACTATATTTGGTTTGCTAATATATATTATTTGCCCGTATTTGGTATCTTTCCATAGTTATTAGGTTATATCATGGTATGTAAGTGATGTTAATGATGATGATTCTCAAGTTTACATATAAAGCCTAGTTTGTTTGTTTGTTTTTTTCCCCCTTACTTCCAGGTTCTTATGTATTTCTATTTGCTGCCTACTCCCCACATGTATTCAGGAGCCATTTAAAGCTTAGTATTTCCACAACAGTATTAATCATCTCCACCTAAATCTTCTGTCCTTGTATTTTTCTATTTCAGTGAATAGCACTAGAACACACTTAGAAGCCCACATCATAAACTGGCTCTAACCATCAATTCCATCTTTCTTTAAAACACCCATCCAATCTCCAATCTCTACTAATCGAGTTTCCTTTCAGTTTGGGTTCACTGGATAGTTGATAACTTCATGAGACTTGTCTAATGTGTGTTCTAATAATGTGGGAGATTTTCTTTATCTCAAGATGCAAAAATGACAGATGGGAAAAGGCACTAGTCTGCCTTAAGCCTGCTTCAAAGTTGTACATTGTTATTACAAAGATACTCACCTTTCTTTCACAGAAATAAACACTTCATACGGGGCACCAACTTCAGATTGCTCCACAAACTAGCTTGATAGATGACAGATACCTGAAGTGAGAGAAAATTTTATCTGATTAAATAAAAGGAATTAGTAAATTTTTCCCAAATGTGGGTTTGTTTTGTCTTCAGGCTTTCCAGTCTAATATTCTACTTAATGGTTATCTTGGCATTAAGAGTAAAGCTAACGTCTTCTATCATTTGATATGTAAGATGAAATCCAACTGTTACATACAGAGACAGATAATAGAAATACAAAAGGAAACCACTCAAAGATAATAAAGTATTTTTACATTTATACAATAGAATATATTTTATTTAGTCATAAAAAAGGACAAACTAGCATATATGCAACAGCATAAATCTCAAAAGCATTATGCTAAGTAAATTTTAAAAAGGCAAATGCAACACATATTCTGAGATCAGATGAGTTTGGGTGCATTCAGGGTGGTACGGCCATAGACTACAATGCATACTCTGAATGATTCCATTTTAGAACATTTTAGAGAAAGCAAAACTAAAGAGAGAGAAATCAGAACAAAGATTGCAGTGGGGACAAGATGGGTGAGAATGCTCACTCCAAAGGGGCACGGTGGAACTTCTGAAGGTAAAAAAATGTTCTGTATTTGATTATTTTAATTATGTTTGTCAAAATCTATTGCATTATACATCTAGTAATGACAAATTTTGTTGTTTGCAAACGATACTTCAATAAACCCAAATTAAACAAACAAAAAAGACTAAAAAGTATTGCATATTCTCATTAGCGACATATTCTGTCAGCTAAGGAAGAAGTTTCTGAAATACTATTTAAATGAGTGTGTATGCATTTAAAATATAAACTACATTTTATAATTTATATATAAACAAAGGGATTTGGTTTTACATTTTCATGCAGATTATAGGTCTCATGTTCTTTTGATAATTATTTTTAAGCCTCTACAAAAGTAATTAACAAGACTTCCTGATTTCAACTCCTAAATATCTCTTACATACTACCATCTACTTATTTCCTTTTCATCACTGTGTCTACTCATTTTAACCACATCACCATCTCTCAACTAGTGTACTTCAAAAGTATACTGACAGCACGTTCTGTCACCAGTATTTCTCATCTTCATTCTGGTCTTTATATATGGAATCAAAGTTTGCTCTTCTAAAATGCAGATTTTAGCATGACATCCTCTGCTATGTTAAATATGTTAATGGAATCCCATTGCTTTTAGATGAATTCTGGATTCCCTAACAAGACCCTCATGATTTGAATTCTCTTTATCATTCTTCCTTTCTTGACCACAATATTTTAGTAAGACTGAATGTTTGTAGTTCCCTGTAATATGATTTACCTTCTCTCTGACATAGACTTAATAAAGTTGATCCTTTGATCTTTAAGATGATTCTATTCCATGCCCCAATTCCTTTCCCTCTTTGCCTAGCTAATTCTTACTTAGATTTTATATTTCATTCATGATGCCACCTCTTTCAGAAGACCTTTTCTGATGCCTCTCAAAAAGTGTTAGAAATATCTCTATATACATAGATAGCACCACTCAAGTTATTTCCATTCAGGCATGTATCACACCATATTAGGACTATACTGATGCCCTCACTGAAGTATAAACCCCATAAGGGTCCATGTGTGTACTTTTTAATACATGGACCATATTAAAGTCTCAAGAATTTTAAATGAATTAATGGATAATTAAGTATTTGGTATTGCTTTTAGGGTTTGTACATTTGAATTTCAGCAACTAAGAAAGTATTGTCTCCACAGATACAGTTTAGAAAAAAGAAAATAACTCTATAAAATGATGCCATTGCTCAGGTGCAGAAACTTCCAGATATACAAACATCATGAATCAAAAGGAATTTGTGAAATGCACTCTTTGGTTTATTAAATTTTGGAACTTTCTCAAACATGATTAATTTAAAAAATGAAATGTTTCTGGTTCAACAGTCAATATTAAGATACATTCAGAAATTGTGCCGTCTCTGGGACATTTTTCCTGGCAAGAATGCAGTAGCTTTATCCATTTTAAACACCACAACAGTTATTGAAACAGAAAGATTCCCAAGAGAAGATATCTTGCTGTCAGCAGTGTTTAGCTCTTGTCCTAATCCTTGCTAAACCAGTTATTCTAATTAACATTTCAAACAAACATCCCAAAGGATAGGCTCAAAGTACAATCTACTTTTCTTCAAAGGGGAAATCCTCTGTTATCTCCCAAGAATAAACTCTTTATTTTCCTGGACATCCCTATAAAATACTTAACTGACTTTTTTTTTTTTTAAGAGTCAGAGACCTGAATCTGCAGCCTCATATATTATATATGCAGTGAGTTGTGTGTTTTAGAACAGCTGTATCTAAACTGATTAACAGATCCAATTAAATTTCACCAAGAAAATGGTTTCAAAAAATTAACTTTGGCTGAATGTTAAAATGCAATTAGTCTTTGTAATTACACATAACCTATCTAATAATGTTATACTTTCAAATTAAAGATTTTCAGTAATTTTTTTCAAAAATTGTTACCTTAATACCAATGCCAAATTAAGAACTGTGAAAACAGGTGCTGTCAAGGTTATAAAATCAGACTGTCAAACCATCTCTTTTATTTTTTACTTGCGTATCGGTAACTTAATAAATCAGTAAAATACATTTGATGAATGGTCAACTCCGATGAACAGTGCCAACTTTCTTCTCTGTAAGAATAGCCTCTATTATGAGACATTAGGAACACTGTAAAATACTTTTAAACATTCATTACCAGATACACAAAGATCAAAATTATGATATACAGAAATATTCAAATCATTTAAATGAAAATGAAGTCATCACATATAAAATGTTAACATGTCCAGTTACTTATGGAAGAGGAGGGGTGAGAAGTGTGGTTTATCTTGCAACGGTGAAACTAAACAGAAATATCTATATAAGAGGAACTTCAATCTCACGAGAATGGAATGTTAGCAATTTCTTTTGAGGTTGCTTTCTGCTTTTGTATTTATTTGTGTTGATCTTGAGGGGAAGACCTTAATCCACCCCACCTACTAAGCATTATCACACACAGCAGTTTAAGTTTAAAGTGCATTTTTCCATGGGCCATGCAAAGGATGTATTTATGCTCAAGGCCCCTGGCTGTAATTACTTTTTAAAAAATCTACTACATATGACTCTGTGATAACTATAGTGTTCCTTTCTATGCTTTGGCACAGTCAAGGTTATTTTGATTAAAAATTATAAAAGGTCTCTTCTATTAATACTTTGTGAAAAAAAGAAAATTCATTAACCATAGATCTTAAGATTCTCACCAGTCCAAAACTGTAGGAAATGAGAGAGAAAGAACAGAGAGATTGTCAGTAATGTGCTCAGATAATCCATTTAACATAGGGAAAAGACATTACCTGAGAGTCTTCTATAAATCAAGACTTAATGAGTATAACTGGAGATATTCATTTGCCCACAGGCATAAAATAGATTTTATGACATCTAATCTTCACCGTAAATAAAGTGAATCTATTAATACATTTAATGATATAACATGAAGTCTACCTTTGCCTAGTATTCAAACAGCTACTATGCCACTCAAAGGTAAACCTGGACCAAGATAAGTCATAATTAAACCCTTTATTATTCACACCATCACCAGATTCTTAGACTCATATCGATCTGCTAGTATTTACTATCTAAATCTGTGGTTCTGAACTTCAACATGTATTAGAATAATCTGAGTGCCTGTTAAAACACAGGCTCCTAGAACCTAACCAGAGTTTCTGGCTCAGTTCTGATTCAGTTTCTAATTTATTCTGAACCATCTAGATTGGTGGAGTCTGAAAATCTAATTTCCTAGCAAGTCTCCAGGTTCTGATTTGAGACCCACTGATTTAAACCAAATGATCTAAACCATCAGTCTACATATTTTGATTTATCACCAAGTAACCTTCATATTCCATGTAGCTCACTCAGGACAAAAAAAAAAATATATATATATATATTTATATATATATATATGTGTGTGTGTGTGTGTGTGTGTGTGCGTGCGTGCGTGCGTGTGTGTGTGCATGTATAAAATAATAAGAAAATCAGGCTTCCTTCACTTTTATAGTTCAATTTTAAACATCAATTAGATTCTGGCTTTATATATCAACTTTTGAAAGTTCTATTAGCTTGAGACATCTGCAAGATTATTTAAATGTGGGATCTAAACAGATCATTTTTTTAGACTGCATGACTGCCTACTCAAAAAGATACGAGATCTTTTTGCCAGCTTTCCCAAGTGGGAGCTCAAACATTAAATCTCCAATAGAACAACTACAGTATTTTCCAAGCAGGGTTTCTCTTCAAAGATTGATAACAGTAAAATGAAATCATTCTAATAAACCTGAGATATTATTAAAACTAATCTCATTTCATATTTTAGGGTCATGGCTATTTTAACAGTGTAACAACTCTCATAACATATTTGTCAGCATCCTTTCCTTCACCCAGAAAAAAAAGGCAATAACTCCACGTAAAATTCAGGGAAAGTACAATCTAAGTAAATTATTTTTCTGATATATTTAAAGGCTGAAATACAGTTGCTAAGTTGATGGAATTATTTTATAAATTTTTACATCAATCTGCTTTTTAATCATTTATACCATGAAGACTTTACCTAGATTTTGTAAGCCTGCTGCAAAATGTCACAAACATGAAGGCACCAAGAATGTTAAAATGGACATGGAGTTAAAGAAACATTTGAAACTTAAGATTTGAATGCCTAACATAGTATTATGAGTTTTTGCTATTTAGAAAGAAATACCATCTTTAAAATACATATATACATCTCAGCTCAAAGAAATAAATTACATGTGACAGTGACTTACACACACACACACACACGGCTTACGTTTTAAATCAAAGGCAACATTATGTTTTATAAAAAATTCCTCCTCTTAGGCCTTTAAAGATAAGGAAATGATTCTTATGGAATATCACTATATATATTATTTTGGGGGGGACATAATTAGGTTTCTATGTATGTATGCATGCATATATGTATGTATTTATATTAATGGAAATACTGGGGATTGAACCCAGGATCTTGTGCATGTTAAGCACACACTCTACCACTGAGCTATACCCACCTCCTATATATTTTTATATATACATAGTTATACCAAAACAGTCACAAACAATTTCTGTTTATATTAATAAATCATACATTCTTTCAAACAAAAGACTCAGAATATATTAACAAGCTGGACAGAAATTATTTTAGTTAGCTAGATACAATTCTCATGTAATACATATTTTATATACTATGAAGATATTTCAATCAAATTAGGAGACTATTGTTTGCCCTCACCCTCAGTCCTCTCCCAAAATCAAAGGCAGTTATGTCATTCCCAACAAAAGTCAAAATTCCTAGTGTCTCTAGGTTTTCATTTATTCACTGACCCATCAGATACTGACTTGTAGGTGTACACTATTTGATAAGTGGTTATGTAGATTTGGCTTTAGTAAGGTCCCCTCAGAAATGTCAAGAATTAACTGTACCTGTAGAACATCTAAAAAACAAACAAACAAACAAACAAACAAACGTTTTAAGGAGCGTCATATAACAGCTTATCTCTAATCTATTTCATGTTACTGGACTAAATTCTAGTCTTTAAGGGTTACACAAATGTTTGCAAACTTCTTTATGTATGTTCATATTCTCGTTATCTGATATAACCTGTCATTTGGGGAAAAAATTCAATGTGTTTTTGCCATTTCAAAATGTATCTGCTTTAAACTTTCTCACCTACATTAGTGAGATACCACTAACATCCACCTACATGGGACAATATTAATTTGGTTCTGTCTTGCTCAAACATCCAATTTTTATTTTTAATTGTATTCAAAAATATTTCTAAAAGAAGACACACACAGGATCAGATATATACAGGAGCTATAAGCAAGGCAAAAAAGTAAGGTAAGCATAATAAGCTAATAGAGGTCTGTTTTCCCACAAAAGTTCGATATTTAATCTATGCTGAAATTCCTTAGGAGAGATCACTGAGAGATGAAATGAACCAAGACTATTCAATTCCACTATTAAGATAAGCAATTCTATCAGAATGTGCATAATTCAATTTTGCATTTAATTTTTTCTACAAGAAAACCTAAAGACTATTTTTACATATCTGGAGATTTTTAGAAAAAAAATTAACCAAACTGAAAGAAAAAGGAGAGGAAAATTCCTTGATTTAATAATCTAATATTTCCAAATGGTTCTTCAGAAAACTTAAAGATATATTACATTTGTTTGTATCATCTCTCAGGATTAAATTTTACTCTATCATCTGAGGATATATACAAGTACTCATTTTGATGTTTTTGATTTTTTGGGCTGGTGTAGATAAATCATATAACATCTGCTACTCCTAGCAACTCAGATATGTGTGCTTATTCCGTAAGAATAATCTGTATTCTGCAAAGAAGATTTTCTTTCTTTGTATTAGGGGGACAATAAGGGTGTGTTTTCATTATAATGCTTTAATCAAGAAAATTGTATGTAATTAAATTTTAAAATGTGGCTGCATAATGTGTACATGTAAATCTAATAAAATTTCACATCACATTCTTGTTTAGTGAAATGTAGATTCTAAACCCCCAAAAGAACTTTGCAACACCTAAATGTGAAAATCCCCTGTTAGAAGTAATACAAGAACTACATCCATATACTATTAAACTCACACACATCACATACGCACACAAACCCACACAAACCCGAATTTCTTAGCTATTGGAGTAAAAAAAAATTTTTTTTAATTTTTAGTTAACTTTCGAAACTATTTCTATTTAGCCTTAGGCTGGTCTGTTGCCATATTTAATCCACAGTTACCCCCAAAATTCACAGTAGCCTAGGTTTAAAAAGAGTTCTACTGCTGTTACAGAATAGTACCTCTGGTGTTGCCTCCAATCCTCCATGTAAAGCAGCTTTACCTTTAAAAGGATGATGGGGGTGTGGATCCTCTCCTACATTTTCATCATTTTCAAAAAGGAAGCCATACTTCCTTTGTAAGTCTAGTTCTTCTTAATCATTCTTTCTCTGAGGATAATTTCTATCACTTTTGCTATTAAAAACAAAACAAAACAAACACCAAATACATTGTACATCATAAGGTTCATCAGTAAAATTGACTCCAGCTTCTGTTTATGTCAACCAAAATTGCTAACATTATTCCTGCAACTCAAAGATGGGCCTCCAATGCCTCACACTGAGAGGAATCTGTCCATGTGTCTGCCTGTATAAAGGAAGCACATTTTGACCATAGTTACAACACTGAAGTTGCCAAGATTTTTGGAACCAATGCCAGTGAACATGCATTTACTTTTTGTGCAAGATTTTATGATAAAGAAGTCAACCCTTGTATCTTAAGTCTTAGGTATGAATTTAATGAAAACTGGCTGGAGGACAATGTGAATCATCTATTTCTGGACTTTATATAGACAGTTTCCACTTCAAACACTTCTAGCCCTTTGCTTCATTTCTCTTTGTCTTGAAGTTTTTGTTTTTCTGTTGTTTTCTTTTGCTTTTACAGATTCTTATCCAATTAGAATTTTTACTAGGCCCAGCTTTGTCGAAATGCCTAGAATCAAGTTAGGCCTCTGATACACACAGACACAATCATATGGTAAGGAATCATGCATCCCAGACATTTAATAATGCATCTGTTCAACATAACTACAACCATTTTCTAGCTACAGTATTCAAATAAGATATTAGGTTCTGTATTTCACATGTAAGCACAATTAACTTCTGACAATAAGTTTTAACTAATTACAATGCATCCATTCATGCAAGGTAATTGCAATATAATGTTTAGTAGTCAATCTGGTGCCTTCATTCATAATTAATACTATAAAATTGACATTAAACGTTTCTATACTACATACATTGGCACAGAGAAATTTGATAAACATTTAAATATTTGCATGCATTGTAATTCCTACTATATAAAATCATTTAAAATAAATAATGGACAGGTAAACACAAGCAGGAAGCTAATTTTATATTAAAACATGTTTATTGTCTCTTAGTGGCTAAGCCATTATCAGCACCCAAGATTGAGAATGTGGCATCTAGACTAAACTTACTTATTTAGGATACTCTGTTTGCATATTTTATGTTTATAACAAATAATTTTTGCTTTTTTTTGAATGAGTAAACTTCAAAATCATAGAAACCTAGATCCAGAAAAGACTTGCAACATTCTTCTGCTCAGTATCATTATTTTATACACAAACTGGAATAATTTAGTGATGGATTTAGACTAGGTATCAGTCTTAATAAATGTCATTCTAGAGTCTACTTACTATTCAATGCTGGAGTTTGTATAATGCAATTAATGTCTACTATTATCAGCGATAATGAAAAATATTTATACTTCTGTTTATGTACTAAGATTATCATTATCTTTGAAGTCCTAGAACAAGAGCTCTAAATATTACTTTATTCTTTTTTTCATCAGATGAGTTTAAATAAAAACACATTCATTAGTATTATTACAATAATATAAATTCTAATTATAGGGAAGATTTCAGAATAGATTTATGTAAGAAAAAGTTCCATCCATATTATTGGTTATGTGATTATTCTTTAGATTTTACATGTGGTAAAATATTTAATCAATTTCATTGCTTCCTTAGAATACAAGATACTGATATACATATGTTCACAATTAGTAATATGCATTTATTCAACTAAATAATGTTTCCTGTTTAAAATGTGGAGAAATATAGTTATAAATCTATAAAGGTGATTAGTTTGATAAGGAAATATAGACTGATGGCATCACTAGATTATGTGCTGAATTAAGTAATACTTTTCTTTTAGTCAATGCTGATTAAGTCATTGACTTTAAGAACATAACCAAAGAAAAGGAGCTCCAATATTTTAATTTATTTGTTGTTTAGCTACTCTAAAATCTCTTAGAACCATGGGATATTTAAACTTGCATGATTTTTAAGCATAGAGTTTCCAATTATAAATATCTGAAAATTAAAAGTAGAAATATTCCATTATCCCTTGCTTAGAATCTTTAAATTAGTGAATGTAGTGAAAAATTGATCCTACATGGCAGCATATTTTTGATTCTTCTGAGGAGATCAAACATATTTTTAGAGAGATGCTCTGAGTTACAGTTGGTGCAGGGTGCTGTCTTTCAGAGTAAACAATCAAAATGAAAATCAAGTAATAGTATCCTGAAAAAGAAAGTGTTTATATTCCTCTTGAAATAAGTAGCATTATCCTGAAATAGGTTATACTTTCTTTATTCACTAAATGAGGAAAGCGATGTTCTTTTTGCTACAAGCCACATTCTCTGCTGGTTACACCGACCACAGAGGTACACCAGGAAAATTAATCAGTACAATAATTATGTGTCCAATAACATCCCAATTGTGTAAGATACCCGCAACTAATTCATCTCAGAAAATTTAAGCTTAAGTAAACCTTTGCTGCGGCAAAACTATTCTCTGTTTCACTTTGAAAGTTTAAGGTTATATTCAGTGCATTATCCTTCCAAAAAACAAATTTAAAATTTAATAATCTAAACCATTTTAAGTATAATTTCACATATTAATTTTATCAATAAATCTTTAAAGATGAGATTCTGAAGTTAAGAATCTTATTCATTTCCATATTAGCATATGGGTAATGGAATTCTAGTCTGAGAGAATTATATTAAAACAAACTAAGCAGAATATATACATGGCAAATATATCCAGAAATGAAACAGATCTACTTAATTTTAAGGAAAATATTTACACCTCAGAGATACTCAGAATTTATTAGTACAAACTAATTTAGACAATATACCTTCAACTCCAGAATTAATTAAAATATACTTTCTTTGTTATATTCACATTTTATTTACACGTTATATGAATGCATTTTATTACAAAAGCAAATTAAATACAATCATTATTTGTAAACAGTTGGATTCCAAGTAGTGTATTCAATTCAGTCCCAGGGAAATTTTACTGTTTGCACACTTGAGGTCTATTTTCAACTAATGTATTGAGAGTAGCTATGAGTTATAATCCTCTAACTGTAAATAAATCCCTATACTTTTCATACTTTATCTCTAATTTACACAGAAAGTTTGTTAAAGTTATTATTACATTTGTGAAAACTGAGGCTCAGATTAACTAACATTCAGCTAGTAACTGAATGATTCCTGTGTAGAAAACAAGTCTGCTTGAAAACCCCATTTTTTTCCAGTTGCATCAGCACACTGGATATTTTATGATTTCCAATAAAATAATAAAGACCTGTTATATATGCCACAACTAATGCGGTAGTTCAAGATCTGACTGCTAGAGGTCATCAAATAGTATTTGTAAATTACTCAGCCATAATTGCCATTTGCAGCAATATGGATGGACTTAGAGAATATCATACTAGGTGAAATAAGTCAGACAGAGAAAGACAAATAGAATATGATATCACTTTTATGTGAAATTGAAAAAATAATACAAATGAATCTATTTACAAAACAGAAACAAATTCACAGACATAGAAAACAAACTTATGGTTACCAAAGGGGAAGGGAAATAGGGAGGGACAAATTAGGGGTACAGGATTAAGAGATACACACTGCTATATATAAAATAGATAAGCAACAAGGATTTGCTGTATAAAACAGGGAACAACATTCACTATTTTGTAATAACCTATAATGAAAAATAATCTGAAAAATATATACATGTAACTGAATCACCTTGCTGTACACCTAAAACTATTGTATGTGTACAATTTTTTTAAACTATTATGTGTATACAATACACAATATTGTAAATCAACTATAATTTAATAAAAAGAAACAGGATATTGAAAGATCAAAAATTATTTTTAATCACAATTTTTTGCACTTACTGCATTTATAAAGAGAGTAAGCACTTTAAAGAAGAGAGAGTATGCCTTAAAGTATATTATTTGCAAGCTTTAAGTTCCTTTTTTTCAAACAAGTGAGAATTGCTGTGTTGTAGAAATCCTAAATTAGACAGTGAATTACAAAGAAAACTATAAATGAGGTGCATAGGAAAGCAGAGACCATGCTCTTGACATTGGAAGTTAATACTATATTACAAAATTAACATTGCCATGATCTGTGGTTTACTTAATTTAGGTGTTCCATGCATCTCTCCATTATGTAATGAATGATTAATAAATTTAATTATATATTTTGATAATATAGTATTACAGTATAATAAATGGAGATCAAAACCATAATTACTTGTGTAGTAAATAATATTATAATTGATTTCTGGTGTTATATATACCCAATATTCTTTTTATCTCTTGCTACTCACCTATAAAATAATTGCATAATTAATAATTATAGGAGTGGCAGGTTAATTTTACTTTGAGGCAATTTACATATGAATCAAATCAGTAGTGGCAAAATTCCTAATAAACTTGTAACATTATACAAATAAAGTATTTGGCACTATCTCTTTCAAGACCTGTAAATTTTAATGAATGACAATATTTAATTAACATTTTCCTCATTTTAAAAAGAGTTTAGTAGAGTGGAAAATACCTACATTGCCCATGCAGGAGACATAAACCATAAAGAAACTAATTTAAATTCAAAAACCAAACCAAAACAGAATCTTGAAATATGTTTGACTAACATTAAAAATTTGCTTTCAAATTCTACAATTGCTCAAATTTTTAAAAAGTGAAAGCTCTTTTTTAAAGTTATAAATATAAAAAAAATAAAATCTAAGGATTAATCAAATACTAGATATTTACTCTCATTACTTGAACTTGTATTTTTCACTCTGAGAACAATAACACTGTATTAATGATGTAAAATAAAACAGACATTTGAAATACAGCTTTACATTTTTCTGCTACAAGAAATAATCACATCTAAGGCTTTTAAAGAAGTTGTGTTAAAACGTACAAAAACCTCACAAAATGAAATTAGTTTTTGCCTTTGAGTTTAGATATATTAATAATTAAAGGTTACTAGAGAAACTAGTTGCAGAGGAGTTCCGGAGTAAACAGAACAAGGCTTGTAAATCTCCAGGACGTAAGTTTAATAGTAACTGAACAAGTTTTAATATTTAAGAAATTCATTTATAAGCAGAAATGACTGAATGTTTTGTCCAAAGGCTGAAAAAAAATCAAATATAGGATAATTTTTACATCATTTTATTTTGAAATTTTACTGTCATCTTTCCTTCTTCACATGTAATACTGTTCTATCTGTGTTACAATTTTGATTGAATGCTTATTTAATTTAATTAGGTCAGATTTGGTCTAATACTGAGTCACTTTCATCTGCAACCAGAAAGGGAGCTAGACCTCAAGGTAGATAATGTGTACGTAAAATGTTCTCATAAACACTTAAAGATATGGAATCCTAAAGCCTGTAGGCATTAATACCCTTACACCAGGGTCCTGTGTTTTAACATCACTAAATTGGTTCGTATATTTTTTTCCCCTTTGGTGAACCATGATGCACTTTTGAAGGTTATTGCCTTATATACTCCCAAGTCATTTTTATAGAAAATGAAATACATCAAAGAATAATTGGTTACAGAAATTAGTTATGAAAGTGTAACTGTATATCTGTAATCTAAAGATACATCTCCACTTATTCAATAGCATTTTCTTAAAGTTTTCTCAGTCACTATAAAATAATACGTTAAAATCACTTATAATTGAAATATGCAAAATAAATTGTTCAAGTAAAACTAAATAAGAGCTTAATATGATCAGTAACAAATGTATTTCTAGCCAAATGAATGGTATTTTAATATTGTTTTGGTCACTTACAATGAACATAAGTATGTCTGAATCTACTTAGTACTGTTTTTATTATTCTTATAATTCTTTATGGCTCATAATGGGTCATTTTTCTTTTAAGAAATGCATTTTCCCTATTAAGAATTTTTTTTAAAACATGCAACAACATTAAAATATTTGAAAATTAGAGCATACTTGTTTAGGAGTATCAAGTTTATTTTTTACTTGCTGTATTTCCAAAGTCAAAGCCATCATACTGAAATTCTCCCTATATGTTATAAATTTGACATATGTTGTTTATGTACCTGCAGATATTTTTACAACCTTGTATCAAATTAGCATTAAAGTAAGTTGAATCAACACTGTTGCCCAGATATAAATATCATACTTATATAATATTTATTTTTATATTCATTGTGGAAATTAAATACAAACTCTCAAAGGTTGAAAATCAATACAAGCAATACCTGATCTAATATCTGAAAATCCTGAAGAAATTAACAAATGACATGAAAGTTAAAAGTGAGTAACTGATGAAGAAACTATTTACCAATGTATATCAAATCCTTAGACTCTGTGTATTGAAGATATAAATACTACAAACTTTCATATTATCAGTTAATAAACAAGATGAGTATTTCAATATACAGATTATTTAATATAATTTAATTTAATATAAGAAAGGCTAAAAACAGTATTTCATAGTATGTCCAGCATATGAAATCCAGAAGTATCTTAAAACAATGGTGAGTTTGCAAGCGTGAAATCCCTGGGTCGCTTGGAAGTATCCATGAAAGAAGAACATGCATTAGGACAACAGAACTTGCAGGTTCTGGGTTCATTTTTATTATGGATGGTGCATCAGTCAATACTTCTTATACCATCTTACCATTTCATTTAAAAATGATTTAGTGAGAAAAATCACCATCCACAGCTCATTAAGGAACACAACCTGTGTTTGTCGGACATCATGAAATCTATGATATTTCACCTTCCCCTCTAACTCACAATAGATAAATAAACACTTACAAAATAATAATCCTATTGAGACTTCAATCCAGCTTTTTAGCTTGGTGTCCCTACAGTCATAGAGCAGCTATAAGAACTTGGCATCTTTTGCAGGTTACAGAACCCACAGAAGAGTAAGGAATAAAGATCACAAACACTAAATTAATAGAACTTATGAAAGTGACACTAGTTAATTCTCTTTAATAAAAACTGTGAAACAGATGAAAAGGGGCAAACTATGCAAACAGTGTTATTTAATGGTCTCAGTCTCTTTCTTCTGCTTTCCCTTTCACACTTGTTTCACGCTCACATCTTACTCCTTAGGCAAGTCTGCTTGTAATTTTCAAGTCCTAATTTTACCCCAGTTCTAGCTTTAAACAGACCAATAACTTTCATTGGTCCATTAATAATTAAAATCCTTCTACAAAGTAACTGAATTTTAAAAGAAAATTGTAGAAAGAGAAAACAGTTGTCAAAAATATTTTAAGTATTGGAATTTCAAGTAAAAACAAAAAATTTTACAAAGATTATTAAGAAGGAAAAATTATCATCAAAGTCCTCCAGGCTTGAAATTCTTTTTTAACTTGTTTCCTTTACTTTTTTCCCTCTCTTTTTAGGAGTAATGAGAAAGTGAGATTTAAAATAGTATTAGGATGGAATTTTGGCGCAGGGAAAATACTATGTAAATTCTGCCTTGGAGCAGCTGCAGCCCTCACACAATGACCACACTAAATAATGGCCAGGGGCAGGTTTGGGTGAGAAAAGTTGACAAAAGGAATCATAAAGTAGTGAGACTGGGGCTGTAAAAATCAATTAGAAATCTATTCAGGAAAACCCCAATAATGGGATGGCATATATGCTCTGCGGAAGGACTAGATCAGACTAATTTAAAGGATAGTAATAAAGCAGAATAAAAAAGGACATGAGGGTCCATTGAGGAGGAACCAGAAGAAATGTAGGCCCCTCTAGGGCCTATCAAGTCTTCATTTACTTCTACCTTACTTTTCACCAAGTGTACTTTTTTTTCCTATCTTGTATAATAAATTAGCATGAAATTAGTGGTTTAAAAACACTCACTTATTATCGCACAGCTTTTGTTGGTCCGGGAACAGCTTTCCAGGGTTCTCATTGCTCCTAATTTCACAAGGCAAAAAATCAAAAGCTGGGTGTTGGTCTCACATGGAGGTTCAACTAAGGAAAGATTTGCTGCCAAGCTCTCTCAGACTGTGGACATAAGTTTTTCTTTGCAGTTGTACAATTCATGACAGTTTTCTTCTCCAAGTCTACCAAGAGAATCTCCTACTCCTGTCCGTAAATGACAGCCTTAGAGTATAACGTAATTGTGGAAGTGACTCTCCCATCATCTCCATCATACAATATAATCTAACCAAGGGGTGACTGTACTATCCACCCTTGTCATATTTTACTCTCTATAAGGAAGTCACAAATGTCACCACACTTCAGGGGAGGGGATTATATAGGAGTGTGGGTCATTAGTGGCCATCTTAGAATTCTGCCTACTACAAAAGCTGTGTCACTCTTGAGAAGAAGAACCTTCATCACCACCCTTAAGAAGAAAAGTGGACAATTTAGTATCAGTATTATGGGTAAATTTAATTTCCACCGAAATTCCTATATTGATGTCCTAACCCCCAGTATCTCTGAACATGGCTGTATTTGGAGATAAGCTCTTTAAAGAGGCAAGTAAGTTAAAAATGAGGTTATTAGTGTGAGCTCTAATTCAATAGGACTGTGTCTTTGTAAAAAAAGACATATATCAGAGAAAAGATCAGGTGAAAACAAAGAGGAAAGGCTGTCATCTACAAGCCAAGGAGAGAGGCTTCAGAAGAAACTGACACTGTCCATGCCTTGTTTTCAGACTTCCAGCCTGCAAAATTATAACAAAATATACTTCTCTTGTCTAAGCCATCTAGTCTGTGGTACTTTGTTATGGCAGCCTGAGCAAACTAAACAGTCAGCTTCCATTGTTCTGATTTCATTACACTTTATAGGAGGGCAGTTTTCCATGGTAAAATGCTCACGTTTTATGTGGGCATAACAGGACATCATAGCCAACTTCCATACTGAATGTGGTCTGTCTGCCTCTAAGTTTCTCCTAGATGGAGTAAAATATTTAATAAAGTACAATTGTCATGAGTGTGTGAAGAGAACTGTCTTTTAGAGGCTTTCTAGGGGACAAATGCTCAAAATTTATCATTTAAAATGAACACAACATTTGATTCATTCATTACTCATTGTGTACTTACTGAGTGCTTAAATTACCAGAACTTTTTTGGTATCTAGGACATATCAGTAAACACAACAGACAAAAGTTCCTGTTATAATGAATCATATAATCTAATAGAAAAAGAGAGAAAATGTAGCAAATAGGTAAATTATAAATTATATATTTAGAAAGTAATAAGCATTGTATGAAAATTCTCTTAAATAAAAAAGAATAGAAGAATGTGTATCAGGAGTGTAGAATAAGGGGTTGGACATTACTTCACGTGTTGGTCAAAGTAAGACTGAGACGTTGGCATTTGAAAACAGACTTCAACAGGGTAAGGGATTGCCCTTCCACAATTTACACGGAAACACATATGCTGCCGAAAAAATAGCTAATACAAAGGCCATGTGGCCTGGCGTGCTTGAGAAATGGCAAGAAAGCTCCTGTGAAGGATGTGAGGTGATGAAGAGATTAATAAGGCATGAATTCTTCTGAATAAAATGGTAAAACTTGGAAGATTTTGAGCAAAGGATGATATCTTGTCTACTGAATTGAGGCTAGTTGTAGGGGAGCAAGAGTAAAGAAGCAAGAGACAATGATCTGGGGGACAGAGGGTGGTGGCTTGGAGATCTGGAAGCAGGAGTTTTAAAAGGAATATAGCCTGGATGTATTTTAAAGGGACAGGAACAATTTTTTTCCTCTTCAACTTTATCCTACAAATAGCCTTGCAAAAGTGAATGAAGATGTTGTAAAAAGATATGCAGTAGATAATGCTTAGTAATAGAAGACAACTGGAAATAGCCTAATGCCTACCAAAAGATGTCTATTTTTTAAATTCTGCTACATCTATAAAAATAAAATTCAATAATCAATAAAAAAACCAAGTAGGTTTCATAGGTGTTAACATGAAAAAATGCACAAGGCATCTTGATACATAGAAAATGCAAACTGTGGAATAGTCGCACTGTAATTTGTTTAAACACACAAAAAAATTGTATAAAATGTAAGAATGTATATGGCTAGACATTTCTTAAACTAATTAACATAAGATAATAAAATTAAATTTAGGAAATGGAGAAAAAACAATGCTCTTCATTTTTATAATTTTCACTACAGTTTAACTTCTATAAAATATTATGTGTTAGTTTGCTAGTAATACTTATTATTGTATATACTACTTTTTGAAGTAACAAACTGCACTTAACTTTTCTCCCAGCATGAGAATTTTTTACCTTAACTTACAAGCAAACCTCATAGCGGTAAGCAGGAGACCAAGGATCATCCTAAAACCGAGCACTGACTTCAGTGAGCAAAGGCTTTAAATAGCATCATAGAAAATAAAGGTGTTGCGGTGTTAATACTGGAAAACACACTATGAAAATAAGGCAAAAGTGAAATAATACCTATCAGCATTTGGTTTTGCTTCTTCATGATGTAAAAAAGCCTGGTGTGCTACTACATACAGTTGAGTAAAGCACATCTTTTGCTGTCACAGTTGTGCAATGGCTGCCCATCAGAGCTATCTAGAATAAAATTATTCTTAAAAAATAAAATATTTAACAGAAATTTCTTTCATGAGGAGCTGCTACATCTGTTACTATTTTTATTTTTCCAGGCTAGTTCTCATTTTTCCATCGGTTCCAGACTTATGGCTCTTATTTCAGGCTGGCTGTCTGCACTTGCTTTCCCTTCTGTTTTCTAAGTTACTGCTGTTACTGCTCTCTTTCTCCAAATAGGTTGTCCAGAATGTTCTGGAAGACATCATTGCCCCTTAGGCTTACAACACTCTTGTTTTTGGTGTTTCATTAAACACATAATTGCTATTCCCCAGTTTTTGTTTGGCTTTTCTTTCAATTTGCATTATTGACTTGGTACTGTGGTAACTTGTTTGTATACTCTAGATCTTATAGTTTGCTTAGTTAGGAAGATACCAGTTATAATAAAATCCATTAATGGCATAATCTGTTTCTGATTCCTTTTTCAATAACAAATATTAAAAAAGATGTTATGAAGAAAATACAAAGACAGCCATTGATATTTGAATGGGGTCAATTTGCTCTGGTGCATCAGTTTGCTAAGTTTGCCACAAATAGGGTGGCTTAAATAACAGAAACGCATTTTTTCAGAGTTCTGGAGGCTACAAGTCTGGGATCAAGGTATCAGCAAGACTGTCTTCTTCTGAAGGTCATGAAGGAAGTATCTGTTTCAGGCTACTCTCCCTGGCTTATAAATGGCTGTCTTATCTCTGTGTGTTTACATGGTCTTTCCTCTGTACATGCCTTTGCCTAAACTTTCTCTTCCTATAAGAATATCATTCATACTGGATTAGGGCCCACCTAATGACCTCATTTGAACTTAATCATCTCTTTAAAAACCCTATCATCAAATACTGTCATATTCTGAAGTACTGGGGGATTAGGACTTCAACATACGAATTTTGCACTAGACAAAATTCAGCTCATAACACCTGGGTTCTATCTTTAGCACCAAATTTGCTACCACAAAATAGACATTAGATATTATAGGGGAAGTTTGGAGTGACCCAAGTAAGTAAACTTAAGCTAAGCCTAAGTATTTTTATCTGATGATCAGAGCTGTGATACCCACACACTCTAACAATGAAGTCATGTTGCTAAAGTATTAATGAATCAATTCAACAGATAATATGTGTCATATACATGCTTTCTTAACATCACAAACGGCGTCATCTCTTAGAACGTGCCATGCTTTGGTGAAGCCTTGTTCTTCAGGAATCAGCTGAACTTCTATTTGTCAAAAATCTTCTACTTTTACCCATTCACAATCTCAAGTGTTTAATTTTTATTCCCTCAGTTCAGAATAAATTTGTATATTGCCCCCACTTTCCAAAAAAACAAAAACAAACAAAAAATCAATTTATTTTCAGTCTACATGGAATTCCTATCAAGACTTTGATGATCTATTAAATAATCATTTTAAGGAAATGTTGTGTCCTCCTACAATCTTTACTCTTGCTCCCATTATGCACATTAATAGCCACAGTGAAGATGAGTTGTATTAGATTACTGTTGCTGCTGTAACAAATTTTCATGAACTTTGTTATTGACAATAACAAATTTTTTTTTTTTTAACATTTCTCAAAGTCAGCAGTCAAAACAGAGCTCACAGGACTAAAATCAAGGTGTCAGGAGAATTGTGCTTCTTCTGCAGTTTGTAGGGGAGAATCTGTGTCCTTGCCTTTTCCAGATTCTAGGAGCTGCCTGTTGTTCTTCTGTTTTCAGAGCCAGCAAAGGCCTGTTGAGACTTTCTCATGCTGACATTGATTTTCCTACCTCCCTCTTCAGAATACACTGTGCCAACCCAGTTAATTTAGGAAAATCTCCCCATGGCAAAGTCAGATGATTAACAACCTTAATTCCTTCCCTGGTCTCAATGTTTCCTTATCATATAATGTAACATATTTAAAGATTCTGGGGATTAGGACATAGACATCTTTGGGAGTAGAAGTGAGGATCACTCTGCCTACTACAGGCTATGGACCAAGAACTGTTTGATTATACATCCCGTACAAAGACATGTTAAACACAGCACATAAAGAGTAAGACTTAATAATTAGGCACTATTATCATTATTATATTGTGAGTGGACCAGTACTAGGTCATAGAGATTTGACAAGGTATTCAGAATTTGATGAGATGGTCAGGATGGTTTCATCACCATTTCCAGTAGGCCACATGGCTATGTAAAACAGGGGAAGCAGCATTTGGACAGGCTATTACATCTTTTAAAAAATCAAAGATGAGCTGAATTTTTGAGCAAATGTTTCATTGCAGACAAATATGTAGAACAGTAAATACAAACAGAATCTACAAATAGCAACCACTAATTATAGAGCAGTTTTTGCATGAGGGAGTCTAGAAGGTCTCTTCACAGATGCCACAGCAATGCTGATGAAGTTAAAAAGTACAACAGCAGACTCAGCTTCACTATTCAGCATGGTTTTCTTCACCATTCCACCACAAAACAGTCAGAAATACTGGATGTGATGGCTGCCAATCAGGTATGGTCCTGGTGCCTATAGGGAGACTGGGGAGATCCTGGGGAATACTTTCTATCTCTCAATTTAGTGTTCATAGTTTGTAACCCTAAACTTCTGCTATTATCCACTTGCCATAATTCTGGGCTTTTGCCAGCTCTACTACCATCCTGAACTATTCATGGAATCTTGCCACAAATGAATTGATTCTCCAGAGAAAAACATTCCAGATGACATCATATAACTATAAAATTTAATATACAATTTCAGATTGGTTTTAAAAATTTTCTGTAAATAGTTTGCTTTATTTATTCTTAAAGATATGGATAGCATATAAAATTAATTTTTATTAAATAATCACTGAATTCCCACTTAATACTATTTTTCAATACAGCATGCTATTCTCATAGCACATTATGGAAAGTTTAGAGTATATATAAAAATGAAAGTGCAAACCAAATATAAATGAAAAAGGACTATTAAAAATTAGGAAAAAAACAAGTAAAACTTTTTTACAGCATTTATAAAACACTCTTTTTAAACTAGAAGTTGGTGAACTGTTGCTTATTCAAACAATCTACAGAAAAAACTTTCTATTTTTTGCTTGAAAAGTGTGAGAAATTCTAGCCTGAAAAGGTACTTGTCATGAAGTTATATACAAATGAAAGTATGAGCTAAGAATAACAGTACCATCTGAACCATAATTATACTGCAGTGTTATAATCTGAATCTACAGTAACTTTCTAGAAATAATTATTTTTTAAAAGAGTGAAATCAACTTTTAATACTTTAAAAGTAGTCTAACTCTTAAGGATATTAAGACGCCAACTCTTTTAAAGTTACTTTTCCTAAAGTTGTTTTATTTTAGATTTATGAGCAAGAGTTGAGCAAAATTGAGCAATAATTTATAGGAGTATCTGAATTACAAATATAAAGTTAATTTTAAAGACATCTGAAATGTTTAAAATTCTAAACATACTAGTAACTTGGGTTGTTGGCAAATTCTCCAATACACAGATAGAAAAATTTTTATATATTAATGCTTAACTCCTTTTTCACCAACCAAATATTTATCTGGTAAACAATTACACTCAATAATAACAAAATTAGTAACAGCCATAATTCATTTAATATGTAATAATGTATGTTTCAGGTACTCTACTAAGCACTTAAAATATATTGCCTAATTAAAATCTCAAAATAATTATATGATGTAGATATTTTGCTTTATAAATTAAGAAGCAAGTTCAGAAAGACTAAACATTAAACTTATACATTTGTTTATATTTTGTATTAGTTTTATTTAAGTACTATACCATTAAAAAATATGGTACACCTTAAAAATGGTATTTCTTTTCAATCTTTATTTTTAAAATTATTTTGCAACTTAGAACTTTGTTTATTTTATACAATTTTAGAAAGGATTTTCTATGGCTAAGAGATAGTGTGCAAAGCAGGAAATGTCAAAATTTTGGCTTTAGATAGATATGTCTTCAGAGAAAAAGTTAAAAGATTCAACAAAAGAGAACTTTATAATGTAAAGTTTGGGATTAATACACCTACTGCTAATCTAACAGAATCTGACTCTTCAATCCAGTTTAGTTACTGCTGTCTCTATTATTAGCTCCTTTATATTCAACTGAACCACTCACTCCGAAGAGTTTTATACGGTACAACATGGATGGTTCCTGCACTTCACCTAGCTGGGTATTTTCAGTTCCAACTGACTATGAACCTTTGATTCGTAGAGATTCTAGTCAACCCAAAGAATTAAGAGAGTTTAATAGAGCCGTATAAAAAGGTCAGCAGATACAAGCAATTTTAACTTTACCAAAAATCGAAGATTCTTATTTCCCAAAATGGAATAGGCAACCAATAATAGTAAACATAAACATGTACTTTTAGGAAAATGTCTCATAATTATTGTGTCATAAGCCCCATCAAATTCATGTACAATTACTTAATTGGTGTATCTAATTATTATATTCAATTTGGGAATAATTTCTTGTCATTTCTTCATATTATTTAACTATTTTCAAACTCACAAAGGTTTCTAAAATACTATGATTGCTGCATGTTAATCTTATTTCTTCAGTAGTACCTTGAGTTTGCCTATTTCATCTGAAAGGAGTACTACCCAGGTAGTGTTCAGCAATTTAAAACCTCAACTAGTGTGGAATCACACAGCTTTTGCTTCTATTATAGAAACACAAAAGATCCCAAATAGCCAAAAAATCTTGAGAAAGAAGAACAGAGCTGGAGGAATCACACTCCCTGACTTCAGACTATACCACAAAGTGTATACTACTATAAACAAAAAATACTACAAATGCTGGAGAGGGTGTGGAGAAAATAGAATCTTCTTATACTGTTGGTGGGAAGGTAATATGGTATATCCATTATGGAAAATAGTATGGCGATTCCTCAAAAAACTAAAAATAGACTTACCATGTGATCCAACAATCCCATTCCTGGGCATATATTCAGATGGATCTTTAATTCAAAAAGACACATGCACCCCAATGTTCATAGCAGCACTATTTACAGTAGCCAAGACAAGGAAACAACCTAAATGTCCATCAACAGATGACTGGATAAAGAAGCTGTGGCATATTTATACAATGGAATACTACTCAGCCATAAAAAATAATAAAATAATGTCATTTGTAGCAACATGGATGGACCTGAAGAATGTCATTCTATGTGAAATAAGCCAAAAAGAGAAAGAAAAATGGAAAAATGCCATATGATATCACTTATATCTGGAATCTAAAAAAGAGACACATGAACTTATTTACAAAACAGAAACAGACTCACAGACATAGAAAACAAACTTAGAGTTACCAGGGTGAGAAGGGGGTAGGAAGGGATAAATTGGGAGTTCTAGATTTGCAGATACTAATATACATAAAATAGATAAACAACAAGTTTATATTGTATAGTACAGGGAACTATATTCAATATCTTGTAACTTATGGTGAAAAAGAATATGAAAATAAATATATGTATGTTCCTATATGATTGAAGAATTGTACTGTATATCAGAAACTGACACAACATTGTAAACTGACTATACTTCAATAAAAAAATATATATTTTAAAAGTTACAATAAGCAAAACAGTATGATATTGGTATAAAAACAGACACATAGATCAATGGAACATACTAGAGAGTCCAAGATAAACCTGAACACCTAAGGCCAATTAATGTATGAAAAAAGAGGCAAGAATATACAATGGAAAAAAGACAGTCTGTAGTAAGTGGTGCTGGGAAAACTGGACAGCTACATGTAAAAGAAAGAAAGTAGAATATTCTTTAACACCATATACAAAAATAAACTCAAAATAGATTAAAGACCTAAATGTAAGACCAGATATTATAAAATTCCTAGAGCAAAACATAGGCAGAAAAATCTCTGACGTAAATCACAGCAGTATTTTTTTTATCCATCTCCTAAACCAAAGAAAATAAAAGCAAAAATAAACAAATGAGACCTAATTAAACTTAAAAGTTTGTGCACACCAAAGAAAACCATTGACAAAATGAAAAGACAACCTACTGAATGAGGGAAAATATTTGCAAGTAATGTGACCAGTAAGGGATTAATATCCAACATATATAAACAACTCATATGACTCAACATCAAAACAATAAACAACCTGACTGAAAAATGGGAAGAAGAACTGAATAGACATTTTCCCAAAGAGGAAATGAAGATGGCCAGCAGGCACATGAAAAGATGCTCAACATTACTAATCATCAGGGAAACACAAATCAAAACCAAAATAAGACATCACCTCATAAGTGTCAGAATGGCTATCACCAAAAAACCCCACAAATAAATGTTAGCAAGGTTTTGGAGAAAAGGAAACCCTAGTACACTGTTGGCAGGGATATATATTGGTGCAACCATAGAGATTTCTCAAAAAACTAAACATAGAACTACCATATGACCCAGCAATTCCACTCCTGGGTATATATATATGAAAAAAACAAAAATACTAATTTGAGATATACATACACCAATGTAATTTGCAGCATTATTTACAATTGCCAAGATACGGAAACAACCTAAGTGTCCATCAACAGATGAATGGATATAGATGTGGTATATACACACTATGCAATACTACTCAGCCATAAAAAGAACGAGATTTTGCCATTTGCAGCAACACGGATAGACTTGGAGGGTGTTATGCTAACTGAAATAAGTCAGATGGAGAAAGACACATACAGTATGATATCACTTATATGTAGAATCTAAAAAATACAGCAAATGAGTGAATATAACAAATGAGAAGCAGACTTGTAGATATAGAGAACAAACTAGTGGTTACCAGTGGGAAGAGGGAAGAAGTAAGGGGCAATACACGGATAGGAGATGAAGTGGTATAAACTACTAGATACAACATAAGCTACAAGTATATACTGTACAATACAGGGAATATAGCCAGTATTTTATAATAGTATAAATGGAATACAACCTTTAAAAATTGTGAATCACTATGCTGTAGAGCTGTAACATATAATATTGTATATCAGTTATTCTTCAATACAAGAGAAAAATGAAAATATATAAATATTAAAAACACTAATAAAATTTCTATGATTACCTTTTCCCCTCAAGAGATACAAAATATGGGCATGGGAATCAAAAGGTTAAAGTAGAAATGGCCCTACTTACTACCACTCCTAATGACCACCTTAGAGAATCTGTGTTTTCTGTTTCTAAGACTCTAGGCTACATGCCTCTAGAAGTCCTACTGACATGGGGATAACACATTCATCAGGAGAAACAGAAAGAGTTCCACTAAACTTCAAGCCATGGCTACCGTCCTTTTGCCTTGAGCTCTTTATGGCTAGGAGACAAACAGAAGTAAAAGAAAATTATTCTGGCAGGGGCAAAGGACTCTATTCTTCAGAAAGAATTAATATTGCTGTTTTAAAATGGAGCAGAAAATAACACATTTTGCTCTGGATCATTTACTAGGGCCTCTATTGCTGTTCTCCTTAAAATTAATAAATGCAGCAGTCTGCACCTGCTCAGACTGAAAAGCATGGTGACCAAGGGCCATCAGAGAAGTAGACCACTCGAAAGCAAACTCTGGAGTACTCCACCATCTAAATCACTTCAATGAGGAAAGATGTTATTCAAAGGTGATGGGAATCTAGAATGGGTAGTGGAGGATGTAGGCCAGCTGCAGTTGCAAGGACTGTGTTTTTAAAATACTTTTTATAAGTTTCTCCAGGAAATGGAAACCAACAGAATCCTGGGAACTGGGATGAATTTACTTTATAGATGAGGTAAACTTGCTTTATGGCATAGGTGAATATGAATGATGGAAAGCGTGGACTATCTTTAGCCACCCCTGGAGAAAGGAAATATGGTTGGTCCCACCAGAGAGAATGAAATGTAGGTTTTGGGGAAGAAAAGTGGTACCTGTAATAAGTCAGAATTACATTTTAAAAAAGTTGCTAGGCAAGCACAAACAACAGATATCCATTGTACTGAAAGAAATATTGATGGTAGGACCAAAGTGAAATATCACGTGCAGAAGAGTCCGTGATTTACCGAAACGTCCTAGAATAAAGATGGAAAATGACAGCCAATAAATCTTGACACAGACTAGAATATTTATTATAAGTAATGAACTATGACTGCACTAATATCTAAATTATTCATAAGAATGTCTATAAAGAGATACCTAGAAAACTCATGACCCTACAACAAATTAATTTTAAGTATGACTAGGGTATTTACCATTTATTTGGGGAAACAGTTTAGCATATAAATATACCTTTAAAAATAAAGGCTCATTTTTAAGCAGAGAACTTCAAGTATTAGTAACAGCAAGTTTCTACCAGAAAATTTTACAGCCTGTGTCAACATAGGGCTTTATGACTTACGTGAAGTAATATGTACTATTACCACTACTTACCCATATCTAATCAATTGCTGGCAGCACACTGTTCCTAATTTTATAAGACATGTCCAGTAAGTCTTCTTTTGTCTCACAAAATGTCCCAAGCTTTATTTTTTTATATCTTTTTAAAAACACGTTGTATAAGGTAAATTCAAAGTTCATCGACAATCATAGATTTTAGTGATGATTTAAACATCAGAAATATTTTGTGAAAGTCATCATAGAGACATTTATTTAAGTGAATATAATTAGTATAGTGCTTCAGATTTATTAAATTTAATCTATTCAGTTACTCCTGGTGATATACATTCATTTTAACAAGCTAGCACAGGCACTTTACATGAGGGAAAACCTGGTGCATATTACTAAAATTAATTTTACTTAATTTGATTTATTTGTTCTTGCATGAATTAAGCTACCATATATGTTTGAAAAGTAAAATGCTATCAAATGCAATTTATAAATTTAGTCATTCTTCTGAAGCTGGAAACACATTATCAGCAAGTAACAAATGTTAAATGTTAACACTGGATGTTTAAACAAACTTTGATCATTGCTTCCAAAAATCACATAACCTTCTATCCCCAAAGACTTATCTGCTTCCTATAGGATTTCCCTTGCAGAGAGGCTAAAGTCCTTTTGGAAACAACTACTCCTATCTAGAGAACTTCACAGTGATCAAGAATCCCATTTTACTAGCCAGGTACTTGGACGAGTCTGTACTATTTGATCAGTCTTACAGGCTGTGCTTACCATCTTCAATCCTCTGGTTCAGTTGAGCACACTAGAGGCACTATTAAGATTCAGTTGGCAAAGTCTGTAGAGACACTCCAACTACCTTGCCCCAAAATATTGCTGCTGGTCTTTCTAAATGTCAGGTCTACCATTTATGGAACTCATAAATTCTCATCCTTTGAGATAGTCACTGGATGCCAAATTCACTTGGCTTCTGCTTCTTTTGACCTACACCTGATAAAAAGAGAGATACTCCAATATTGTAAAGACATAACTGCTTCTATTTAAAATGACCATGCTTTAAGAGAGCAATCTTTTCACAATGTGCTCTCAGGAGACAAAGACCTGAGGCATCCTATCTCGCAGACTGGATATTTCCTCTACTGGAAAAGGTACCTCCAGAAGAACTCTCTTCAACCTTACTGGAGAAGCCCCTATCAGGTGCTACTAACCAAACTGCGTGCCACCAAACTCTAAGAAATAGACTCTTGGATTCACATGACACACCTCATGAAAATACTGAACACTGATTTGGATCTATCCATCATCTAGTGACCTGAAAGTAAAAATTGCCTGTAATTGAAGCAGAAGACATCATATGAGACAGCATTCCCAAGATATCTGGACTAGGTCTGCTGAAAGTTTGTCACCAAAGTTTGACGATGGTATAATGATCCAGATGACCTCCACTATTTATGATATTGATAACATATGGACTATACATAAAAAATACTTGAGAGTTCTCCCTTCTATTCTTTCTTGTAACTCAAATGTGACCTCAGTAAGTTTTCCATCTGCGTACTTTCCTTCCAGCTTGACGCTACACCCAGGAAAGGTCCTTCCCCACATGGAGGGACAAATAGCCACTAAAAATAGAAATTTTGACTCTTGATCAGCAATGCTTTCAGAGAAAGATCTTGATCAAACAAAGAAAACACAAAAAGAATGAATAAACAGAGACCTAAATTAAATAGAGTCAGGAGACTTGAGAGGGGAAGCTCTCACTCCCTGAGAGGACAGCAGAGCCCAACATGGAGAGGAAAGACTCCTTTCCTGGGAAGGACTAAGCCAATGAAAAGCCATGAGCTCTTTATATACTGTGGCCCTACAACTTCCTTTTCCTCTCTATAAACACATTCTCCTTCCCTCCTTCCCTTGCCCTGTGTGGACCTGCATGGTTGCAGACCCAAAATTGCAATATTCTGCAGATGTATGAAATAAATCCATCTCTGCTGGAGAAATATCTGGCAGTCTATTTTCCTCAGGTGAACACTTCTAGATTCCCATTTTCTATAGAAATAGATACACTAAGTTTATTTAACTATCTTTTTCTTTTGGCCCAAAGTCTACATTCTCCATTGTGTCTCCTTAGTTCCTCCTGTTATACAAATAATGCCAAAACTAGCAGGTTAGCCAAATTTTTAACCCTACAAAAGAAGTAGAGACATTGATAAACATACATTGTTTCTCCTACTTCAGTTTTTTAGCTATTTCTTAAGCCATCAATTTGCATCACCATTGTGTGTGTGTATGTGTGTGTGTGAATGTTCATTGGTTTCTGCCTGTATATACTAGTATCTGTTTTTCAACAGTCAAGTTTCTAAATTATCAAAGCAATAAAACTCAGCATCTGTGTACACAAATTACACATGGAGCTCAGGCAGGCATGATAAAGAGAAAAGGGTAATAGGAAGTGGAACCAACGTTTATTAAAACATAATTTTATGCCTGATTTGGTTAGAATTGGCCTGATTTCCTTTGTACTTCACATCAGCAGCTGCCAATTTAGTATACTTTGGAACCATAAATTATCGATGGCAAAATACAATTAAATTTCTTATTAAGTTTAAGGAGCTTTGAAGGGTTGTTTTTTTTTTTCTGTTATAAAGAGGAAGAAAAGCTTTGTGACACAGTCAAGGTTATTATGTCAAAGAAGTATGCTTTATGTAATGTTCTATCACGACTTTTAGAAACAAAACAAAAATTTATGGAGATGAAATGACATTTCTTTTCCTCTGCTCAAGAATTATGGCAATATCCCCAGTGTTTCTCCTTTTCTTCCTCTTCCCCCCTCCCCTCTCCTCTTCTTTTCCCCCTTTCACTTCCCCTTCCCTTCCCTCTGCTTCTTCCTCTCCTCCTCCTCTTCTTTCTCCTCCTTCTTCTATTTCTTCAGCTTCTCTCATTTACTAGTCTTAATATTCTGCCATGAACTAATGTTGTGCTTTGGCTAACATGGACAAAACAAATATTAACAGCCTCAGAAGAATCTGATGTGAAAAACAACACACCTGGAATCAATTTCATATTAATAATTTTTCCTCTTTTTGAACTACAGGAAGGTTATATTTAACTGGATTGTCATCAAAAGAGAGAGTGAGGCAGATCTTCAGCAAAATCATAAAGGAAATGGTATGATGAAAGAATGTGTGTACTGCTCTACAATAAGAAATTAAAATATTTAAAATAAATAGGAACAATTTCATTTTGATTTATTAAATATAGTATGACTTCTTTAAAGTTAAATGGTATCTTTCAATTACATTTTATATCCAAGAATACTACCAATGATCTTTTTCACTCAATGATCCCTATAGTTTTAAATTAGTTGACACACACTGGGTAAAATTATAAGCAAAAACAATTATATTTAGAGGAATGCAAGTTTTCTGATTAAAACTTTATCCTTTTTAGTTCTGCAAGAAAGGAATGTCCAAAATGAGCTAAGTTCCTTAAGGAAAAAGTAAAATCATAATTGCATTAGGGAAGAAGTCTGTAAATCTTTTTTTTTAATTAGAGACATACAAATACAGCTTTATAATCAGACTCTGTCAGAACTAAAGGAAGCTTGAAAATTATCTTATGCAAGCTCCACTTTTACATTTGAATAAATACATAATTCCAAGGAAAGCTTGGAAAAATGCTTCTCTTGGAGAAAGAAAAGCTTAAAGGAGCACAAGGCAATTTTTCAAAACAAATGCTCTTTGGTCAGCTGAAAGAAGCTGAATACAGCTGTCTACGGTCAAAGTAAATGCTAACATGTGGAGCCCCAGATATCCTTCAGTTGCTTAGGTACTTCCAGAATTCTAGGTGAGTTCAGCATGCAATGGAGATGTTAGTAAAAGTGAAGCCGGCAACTTAATGCAATGTGAACCCTAGAAGCCGGAGATAGAAACAAGTCCTTCATAAGAAGAGACAAAAAAACAGTAATATAAGGACTGAATGGCTGATATTGTCCTTAGTTTGAAATAAATGAGTTCCTGTTATCAGACATAGCAAGACAAGGTCAATTTCTCCAGGAAGTTGCACTCAAACAATACACTTAGGCTAGAAGCCAGTTTTCTACTAATTAATGCTTTATACAGTACAATAAAACAGTATTGCTTTAAAGAGCCATTGTCCTGTCTGGTTTGGGGGAGGCTTATTTCTAGTAAGGTGCAGGGACTCTAAGCTGGAGAGAAGGAATTGGTCAAAGGTCTAACAATTAGCAAATAACAAGTTTAAAACTAGCACCTGGATTTTCTAATACCTGAGTTGCTGAATAATTGACTACAGTTCTTTAGTGTTGATGCTGTAGGAATACAAGAATCAGGCAAACAATTTTTTACTGCAGAGTCTTATCTTGGGTAATAAAATTCAAATAACAAATATTTTCACCTGAACAAATATAAATACTGAAAATAAACCAATGAAAGGCACCAGAAGTATGTACAAAATTTCAAATCGCCCATTCCAAATAATAAATTTAATATAGCTTCTCCTTCATCTCCACTAATTTTCAATTGCAGATGAAATGATATTTAAATGTTATAAAAATAAAACCATATAATAAGCTGAAGAAATGTAAGATGTAGTTTGTTGCTTCAGAATAGGGGAAGATTTTCTAAGTATGGTCACAAAACCCAGAACCACAGAGAAAAGATTTTGTTAATTTGTCTGCATAAAATATACTTGTATGAATAAAATCCCATGACCAGTAACAACAGACCAAAAATAAACAGTACGTGCAACACGTTTGACAAGGAATAGTTAGGCTTTTTGTTTGTTTCTTTCTTTTCACTATAGAAATAGTGGTTACAAACCATGTTACTAGGAAAATGACCAAATAATAATAGTAAGCAGTTCATAAAATAAAAATAAGGCTGGGGAGATAACGACAGTTAATAAGTGAAGGGAAAAAAAGCTAACCCCACTCAGAAAATAAGCAAAATTTTTTAAAAACTAGAGGAAAAACTAAAACAAGAGAAACTCTCATATCATCAAGTAGTGATCATTTTGATATCAGTAATTCTGCTTAGCCCTTACTGTGGTTATGAAGTCTGAAGAAACGTTTTGGGAGTGATACTCATCTCACAAAATTGAACCAGAGGGGTTATGCACAACTAGTTGCAGAGTCTGGTTTCATTTCATAATTATTGCTATTTTGTCATACATATGTATTTACAAAAATATTTATTTTCCATTAATTTTAAAATGTTTCTAATGTAGTTTTATATTGTATTGGTTAATATAATGGATACTGTACATTATATTGGTTTACTTAAACAGTAGCATTGCATTTTTCACTGATTCCACTGTGAATAAACTATCTATATAGAGAATTAAGTGAATGTTTATTTTATCTCACACAAATGCACAAATACAAAGCTTTTGCTAAAAAATTGAAACAAATATTTTAATTAGAGAAGTATTTTTCAGCATTTGTAGATAGGGGAATCCTAATTTTCAAAGTAAATTTAGTGTCATATATTTATTTCTGTTAATATTAATGACTAAAACATAGACAGTGTGACATATTTTATTAATATTTATGATTAATAATACTTTAATTTCTTATAAATTTAATTTACTCAGTTATAAAGCAAATCAGCAATAAAACTAAAGCTATTAAGATGATCATATTATTTATGCTGCTAGTTAAGAATGAATGTTGAAACTTAAAGTCAGTAACCAATTCACTTCTCTATTTAGACTGATAATATACCAATACAAAGAGTTCTCAATTGTACAAACAAGCAATTTTAAACAGTAATTATTTTTTTAAGCTCACCAAGAAGTCACAGACTCTACTTGTACTGCTTCTGATACCTGTGACTGTGCAAAGAATACAATTTTCTCAGTTTAATTGCAAACCTAACCTGAACTTCCATTCTTTACTATCAGTAATTTATATAACAATCAGTCTCTTAAAACCAACCACAAAAGTGCTCATAATGTCAGAAATTCAGTTAGTATTCTGTAATATTTATTTCTCAAGTGTATTATCTATTGCCTTACATAGTATGCAATTCAGTGTGTCACTTGTCACTTGCATTATTTAATTGCAAATGACTAGGTTTAAAGTAAAACAGGCTAATAAACTAACCCCAGTTCTGGGCAACAATTTTTCAAATCAAAGTTATATAAAGTACAAAATATACACAATAAAGTTTATTCTGAATTCTGCACAAAAAATGAGTTAATGTTGCAACATTTAGCAGTGTTAAACTTCATTTCATGGCACATGTATGTCTGTGTATTTTTTTTTCTTTTAAAGATTGAATAATAGGTAAAATGTAATTTATAGAATAAAATTCTAATCTGTTCAAAAATCCTTGAAATACTGCTTCAATTTGAAAAGTATTATTTATTGATTATAATCTGGCCTCAGTATTTTTGTGCCTTTGCACACTTACTAAGGAGAAATTAAAGGAGCAATTAACCCTGAAATAATGCTTGAATACATCAGATTCTGTATCTGAAAGATATAGTAACAAAATTTCCTTTTTGTAATTGATTTTTATGTTAGGGAATATATCGAAGAAAATACCAAACTACATATAGACTATATTTCTGTCCTTTAAGCAACAGTAATGAATTCACTAGAATAAATGAGACGTTTAATGACCAATGGACATAGTTTCTTTGAAAAGCTTTGATAGCCTTTATAATAGTATTCTTTCCTTAATTTTGTTTCCAATTTGTAAACTCCCATCCAACTTTCTAACACAGAGAGGGATACTCAAAAATGTGGTAAATAAGTAAGTGAGTTAACTAACCTCTTTTGTAAAACAAGTCAATTGTCTATATTAGTGTATATATTATACTCCAAATGTATCTTATCCAAGATTAGCAAATCACGAGTTTATCCATGAATACTCCTACAACTGCTAACTCTGATTTGCTATCTAAGGGCATTAAACACAGTCCCTACCAGAAATTACTTTTCTTACCTTCCACTGAATCTCAAAGTTTAAAAAAACAAAACAAAACAAAGTATCAATATGTCTATCACTGAAGCACTTATATTTTAACTTTTAATTATATTTTCATATTTAAAACTTGAATTGAAGAATTCCTGGATTTCAAAAGCACTAGACATGAAGTATCAAGAATGTACCGTACCTCCCTTCTAATCTCTTTTTTCACAGGATGACTTCATTCTTTCAAAAATTTAACTAACTTGAACCAGGAAAATAATGTAATTATTCTGGGTAGAAAAGGAGTTGGAAGGAGTTTAAATTCTACCTATGCTCTTAATAACAATATAATCTCCGGTTTAAGAAATTTAGTATGCAGAGTCTTTTGCTCATTAGGCTGATGTCTTTCTGGAAGGTTCTGCAGAAGCCCAAAAGCAAGGGCATTGAGTTTACACCAAGTAACAAAGAATTCATCTCCAAATTTGTGTGCGGTGAAGCCTAAAAAGCATGGTTTCCTTTAGCTATATAACTACCTAATACTATCCATTTATTTGAGCTTAATTAGTTAACTAAGTCTGCTTGTATGTAGATGGAATAAGAAAAGGTATTCTAAAGTTTTTAGGCAGAATTATACAAAGAAGAAAATGTTTCCTCAGGAGAAACCAGCTTGGGCTCGATGGTGAGGAAGCAGTTTCCTTTCCTTCACTGAGGAGAGACAAAAATCTAGAGTCTGTTTATCAGTAAGATACTCATTGCCCATATTTTGATAAGTCAAGGTTTCTGTACACTCCATTAGAGAAAGAAAGAGAGAGCACTTAGAAAGAAAAAACAAAGTGGATAACCAGAAATCTCTCCTTGCTTTCCAAAGATGCAAATGCACCTACTGCCTTTTGTTTTGCTGACCTAGAAAGTGAACATAATATGAAGCTTCTTATGTGAATTCCTTATTGGCAAATATCTAAACACACATTTGGTACAGCAATGTCTTTCCTGTAAATTTGTTTTGTTTTGTTTTGTTTTGTTTTGTTTTTTGTTAGAGATCATTCTCTTCAGTTACATCTTATCTCTAAAGACAGAAAGTTGCTTGACTTTCGATGTATCTAGGTCTCAATAAGCAACTCTCTCTCTCCCCTCCTGTGTGATTGAAACTGGATTGTTTTTCATTAAGTTAAAACATGGCAAAATCAATTTCTCAATTCTTTGCAGTTTGCTATCTTATTAGACAGATGATCTTGTAGAACAAAATGTGTCACAATCACAAATTTGACTTAAAGTGTTTAATCTCAGGAGATTTTCCATCAACAAAGTGCAGAATGAACACTGCTTCTTGGAGATAGAAAATATTGTCAGATAAGAATATACCTTCATCAATTCTAAGGTTTAATGGAAGTATAGTCATAGGTTTTCTTCTTCTAAAAATAATATTAAAACAGTAACATTTTACACTGATGAATAGGTCCATTAAATACCTTACTTAGGTTTTTGTTAAATGGTTTTATATGATTTTTAAATGTCTAAATTAAAGGTATTGTACAGTTGATTATTTAGAACACAATAAATGATACAATTATTTTATACAGTTTTACAATAATGTATGTTAGCTAAGCGTGCAATTAATTTTCATTTTTTATTCTCTTTTAATTAGACTTTCTACTCATCACTAATCCAAATAGGAAAACTGTCTCATTTCCTATTTTAAAGTTTTTGTAACCAAGCTGTAGTTCAGTTTTAGAGATTGGTCTGGAATTTAAAATTGAACAATTCATGTTGATAGTAAATGCATCTTCTGAACAGTAAAACAATATATCTTGTTAGTCTGGTTATTATGTCATAGTCTTGTATAATAAAACTGAAAGTTTAACTGAATCTCTCAAATTTTTTTAATTTTAAGTAAATAGATTCAATAAACTTCATTCTTTGAAAACTGTATAGACACTTTATAGACACTTATTTAGATGTTTTAATATAACTATTATATAGTTTATAACTATTATCTTTATCAATATTATGATAATACCTTTTGAAGGAATTATAAGTAATTGAATACTAATAAATTACCTACTGGTTTAACTAATTTTTAAAAGAAAATGGGCATAAAGAAGTGGATGAATTACATGGACAATCTTTTTTGAAAATGTGTTTTCTTAATAAAGTTGTTAATCCAATGTTTTACATGAAATTCTTATTCCTACACATGAATCAGCATATATATTACGAGACACTACAGAATTCTATAGAATTCAGCAGAAGTTCCTTAATAAAAAAAATTAAATGTAAGTTTAAATAATTGTTTACCAGTTTTGTTGTAGGCTTGTGTAGTTGTATGGGGGAATGCATAAAAAAGATATGAATAAATATTTTAGAGAGAAAGAACAAAAGAAAAGAGAAAAAAGGAGAGAAGTTAAGTAAATTCCCTTTTCAAAAACCTGCTTTTAATTTAGCCCCGTTGCTGTGTAAAATGATATTAACCAAAATGCGAACCGATATTAAGGGTCTTTCAAATTCTCTACTTTAGTCATAATAACACATTATGTTTAGTAAATAAATCAATTAAATATATTTAGTATTACTCAGGAAGTATTCAAGTTTAAGGGCTTACAACAAGTGTAATTCCTATGTTTTAATTTACAGTTTTATTGGCTTATTTGAAGCCTGGTATAAATAGGACTGAATATAGTGATGGAAAAGTGTTCTGATAGGTATCAGAAAACTTGGGTTACAACATACACTTTTTCTGATCACAATTGCAAAATACGGGGATTGCTCTAAATTGGAGTTGTGCCTCATTACCAGATCTGGAATTTGTTTGGTAACTTGCAATTAAATATATTTGAATGAAATAAAATACAACACAAAATACCAGAGTGTATCTCTATGTTAAGTCTATTTCACTCATAACTTTCATTTATTTTTTATACAAACACATTTCTTCCTAGTATGTTATTGTCAAGTTTGAAAAGCATGTTGAAGTAATTTGCCAAGCAATAGACAGAGTCTAATAAGTGGAGTAACTCATCATGATGTTGGTCTCAATTTAAAGGATTCGGAAACTTGACTTTCCCTCAATCAATTTTATCAGAGAGATTGAGAGGGAACTAAGTCTTAGTTTTTATCTACTCAACGATTCACCCAACAATCTATTTAGCAATTATGTGAGTGCTAGTCATGTTCTCTTAAGATATGAGCAAGCAGCAGTGAATAAAATATCTTTGTCCTTATGCAGTTCATGTTACAAAAGACAATATTTGTGTATTCATCTATTAGAAAATTTATGTGTTCGTATGCCTACATAATTTATTAACTGCCATATATAATGCAGATACATTTTGCCAATCTATTATTTTCATTTTTATGAGATTTTTTGTAAATTTCAATTTTCTAATTTTAATTATTTCATAAAATCAATTTTTATGTCTTCTAAAATTTATTCTTGTCACAATCTTTCGAGACAGTCCTCAAGTTATAAGAATATAGTTTTATAATTAGCATTTCTTTTGAACTCTATCTTATATGTCATATGCTAGAAGCACTGACACTAAAATAGACTTCAGATTGTTATTACGATATAGATTACTAGATTTCTGATAAATTATTATACATTCAATTATTATTGATACAACATGGTCTTTTTCTGTGCTTCATGTTTTAGCTATGTTTGCTTTTGACTTATAAATTCATCTCATGAAATTATAATTAATCTGTTTCTGAAGTAGAAAATATGATTGTATTTCAGTAGTTGACTGTTCTGATCCTGAGATCGCTCACTGCAATGGATGAAATGTAGAAAAACTGTTGAAATGCTGACACAACTACAAGCTCTTCAAACCATTAAGGTAGTAACTGTTATATCAGCTTATTCTTATCTCAGGGAAAGAAATATTCTATTTTGTTTATTTAGAGTATTTTTTAGTTTGCCATAGTTTTGTCTCTTTTAGTCATGACAAAACATTTTTTTTCTTCTTTGCTTAATTCCCTATTTTAATAATTCACTGATTTCTTTCTGCTATTACCGTTCTAATTTCCAATGTATATTCCATTAGACTAACTTAAGATCACTTATAAAATCAATAATTTATTTTTTCTCTTTATTTCTTCATAATATTATACATGCTACATAAATTCTACTCAGTCTATATTACATATATTTGGATTTGTAGTCATTTTTTATTTTCTATGAGAAAATCTGATTGGTTTAAGGTAGTTTATAACCTGCATAGCTGTCATGTGGGAGAAAAAAGAAAAACCATGCTTCCTTCTTTTCTTCTCTCCTTTCTTCTCTGTTTTATTTTTTATCCACCTTTTTATGAAAATATCAAGGGTCCTAGTACATTAACTATCTTATAGAAAAAGATGACTAAACACAGTAACAGGCACTTAATGCTTTTTTAATTGAATAGACAGATTGAAATTATATGCTATCAATATAGCTAGTACCACAGCTGCGATAAAATACATGGTTTGATTTCAGTAATCGTAGAGACTTGGAGTACTGCAATAATCATTTATTGTTTATATTTTGCTTTTCTTTTTTATAAATTATAGAAGTTTACTTCTGGGGAATTACCTACATTCACCTATGACTTGGAGATAGGACCAAGAGAATGAAGTTACTCAGATGTTAAGTTAAAATAAGGAAAGATTTTGCAACAATCGTATTTACTGAAGGATTTAAAAATTCTGCCTCTTAAACTAGTGCATTCTCTGATATACTATATCTCTTATGTGTTTTAACAGAGTAGATGCAAATTCATTAAATATATATATTCCAGCATTGGGCAGTAGAATGAAAGAGATGTGCTTAAGAGGATATTCCAGTATTGATTATAGATTAAATATTTCACCAAATTTATTGAAATGATGTGTATGGACACCATGAAATTCTACAGAAGAATATTCCCTTTTGAGACTATCCTTCTGTAAAGCCACACTACATAATGTTAAAGAGATAGTATGATTCAGAGTGAGAGATAGAAAGCAAAAGAGAAAAAATTAGGTGGTTTTACTACCCTCAATGATTAAACAGTTCCAAAGTAAACATAGAGTTAGAATTGTGGACCTGCTTTTTTTCTGATGATTCTGCAAATGTCATGTACCAATAGTAAATTTAATATTAACAGTCCAAACATTTTGAAAAAATATTAAACATAAACATAAGTTAACTATTAAATCTAATACATTAAAATGGCAAGTTATAATTCTTGAGGCCCCAGTGGCCTTTGTATGTTAACACTGAATAAATTGCTCTTAGCAAGTAGTATAAATGTGGTCATAAATTATCAATCCATATCATCAAGTGCTTCAAAATTCACTAAGGCACAGACCCAAGAGTATTACAAAACTTTATAGAAGGGTGAAATACCTTTAAAAATAACTGGAATACATGAACTTTAAACATTTGCCTATCACTGGCAACATGTTGCAAGAAAATATTCTCACCACTCACACATTTTCCAAGCCATTCAGAGAGGGACAGACAGGCTTTGGCTCAAAGCAGGTATAAATAATTATAACAAAATTTCAAACTACTACTTTGTATACCCATAAAAAAACTCTATGTGTAATTTATGTGTTTCTACCTATAAATTTTCCTACTGGAATATTATGTGCTGACTTTGTTCTCTATTACCCAACGAGTGAATAGATTTAAAAAAAAATAACGCTTTACTATACCATGGTATACGTCTGTGCAAGCACACTCCTAGGTCTATAAAAAGACTTTCCAAAAAGGTACCAGAGCATGAAGACTTTTATGGGAATCCTTTTCCATATCTTCAGTTTCTATGTGTATGCTATTCTTAACAGTATTTGCTTGAGAAGGCCCTGCATGAGGCAATTTCTCTGCCGTGACCATGTAAATCACAACCTAATTAGACATTTTCTTACACTGAAATTGAATTATATTATGCTGCCCTTTGCTAGAGTGGCCTGCTAATTGGGTACATGATTTTTTTTTTCATTATCCTAGGTGATGAAAATGTTCTAAAATCAGATCATGGTGATGGTTGCTCAACTCTGTAAATACACTCATCGTCACTGAATTGTGTAATTTAAATAGGTGAACTTTGTGGTATGAAAGTTACATCTCAATAAAACTGTTAAAAACAAACCTAACAAAAAAACAAACAGATGAACAAACAAAGTGTTCAGGACACCTAACAGAGTAAAAAATGGAAAATGCTGAAAAAAATTAATGACTCTAAAGATTAGGTAACAGATTTATCAGTAGATCAAAATTTCCCATTTTCATTTTTATTTTATTTTATTTTGTTTATACCAACAAATTAAAGGACATAATTAAGTTGTCAAGTAACAGATTGTTATAATTTTCATGATAAATCACTGTTTCTTGGCATATTACTCAGAAGGAAGTCAAAGCACTGAATGACATTTTTAAATTTTAAAAAACCCAGAAACTTCCTTTTACAGCTGTCTCTTTGATTTGAATATATTTAATATAGAATTGTAAATCTCACCTATTTCATTTAAAAATCTATTTCCAGTCAGAATTTACCTTTTGTGCTTTATAATTATTCATCAAAACATATAATACATTTAGATTGTTCAGATAAATGTGTGTAAAATAATTCTAATAATAAGAAAAAAATACAACTCTGAGATTTAGGTAGTTGTTACAGGGAAATAAAGTAGGGTGATCAATAAAAGAATTTGAAGCATAAAATAGATTAAAATAAATTCTTTGGGAAAAGTAGAGTAGAATTATAAATTCAATAAAAAAAGTAATGAAGTTAAATATTGCCTCTCAGAAACAACATTATTCATCTATTTTTAAAATAGACTAGGTTAATATCAAATCTCTGCTATATTTTGATCCCATAAAATGTATTTTAAAAAGTCACAAATGAGTTTATTTTTAAATATCCACACTATAAACTGGGAATTATAGGCTTTGCAATTATATAAATGAATAAAATAATATTATAATTAATATGATTACACATAAAGAAAATTGTGTGAGAAAGTAAAAGTTATTTTAGGTAGAAGGCATACAAAAAAATCTAAAGTATCCTGTTTCCTTTTTACCATTGAGACATTTACCTATGTCTTCAGAAATTCATCTTTTAAGTAATATACCTCCAAAAAATAAGATATTATAATTATTCTTTATATATCATTTTAACCAGTATAACCATTAACCCCAAAGATTTTTCAATATTTTTTCAATAATGTCCAGAAGTTATTTATAAATTGATGTTGGTTTTTCAGTCTTGTATTCTACATTTTACTTTGTCTCATTTATTATTTAAATCTAAATGTCTAACATAACTCCTTTCTAAAGCCAGCAAAACAAATTAAAACATTTCAGAAAGTAACAGTTTTTCTTATAATCTGATTTTCTCATTCTAATTTTCAAGTTTAAAAGGACAAGCCTTTTAATAAAATTATAATTACATGCTTCTTTTCAAATGCAATTAAATGTTTCTTTTTACATACATCTGTGATAGGCTTTTTTCATTTTTTAATACATGTCTTACTGAAAATGTTTGTAATCAGTATTAAAATATTAATTATCCCTTTATTGGTGTATATATCTTCCTAAATGCTATCAAATTCAATTCATTGTATTTTAGTTTAATGGCACAGATCATTCATAGTTTAATCCAAATTGCTTCCTTAGTCATTGGCCTTTTAACTATACTTACTCTTGCTTTCCTACTTCAATTTTGGGATATACAGATAAGTAGATAAGAGTGTTTTTGTGTTATAAATTTTCTTTGCATATTTTAGGGAATGTGAAATAATGAACAGACAGATGCTATACCTAACTAATAATTCTGAATCACTTTTGAGAATTGAATGCTTAGTTAACATGTGATATCATTATGAAAGCTTTGAGTTTCAAAAATCTGGATATTTTTTAATCTACTGCTTATAATCCTTCCAAAATCAGAAAAAGATATCATTTAGCATTTAATTTTTGGCTGAATATTAAAAGTATAAATTATTTATATACAGAATAAAATTTGTGTTGGATTATTGAGATGAAGATGAATTTGCAAGTAATATGTTTCCAAAATCCCAAAGATATTTTTAAACCAATTAGTAAAATCAAACAAAAATGTGAATGCATAGCTACCTAATTATATTCCAAATTCAAAAAAATAACTTCACTATTTAATAATGAGACTGATGTACTACCTACTGTACTAATGAGGCACCTTAATAATCAAAATAATGCATCAAGGTCAATCAAAATTCATCCTATCTTAATTCTTCCTTGAAGTTACCTAGATAGAGAGACTAGATAACTTCAGAGCCATGTGTGTCTACTTTGGGGCTGTTCATTTGTAAACTATTAGTCTTAAATTTGTCATGCGCAGTTGACACCAAATGAGAGCAGGACCAATGTAGACTTGAAAATGAGTATCCTTGGTATGGAACCACTACCTATCATTCTTCATACTATTACTTATGGGTCCCATCTCTTATGAATTCTGACTCTATGACTCACTTTCCTCTTTACAACCTGTTTTTTTTTTTTTTTTTTTTTACCTCAAATCCAACTCTGAGCACCAGTTTTCTCCTTGCATTCTTTAATTTCCTCATTGATCATGGTCCACTTTATTTTACTCTGCTATTTGATGAAGTCAACGTGAACACTGTCTAAAGCAGTTCCAGGAGCCCATCACTCAGTGTAGCTCTGACAACATCTATGCTAGGCTCCAGCCAGCCCCACCAATATCAGTCAGACCTTTATTGCCTTCTTTGGATAAATGTGCCTGTGTGCATTAATTCAACCAATTAGGAAGCCTAATTTGTACAAGAAATGTCCTAGACTTTCAACAAGAAATTAAAACTTTGTAACAGAGCTCAAAGGCAAAGCTGAAGATAGCCTTTTCCTTAAACTTTCCTGTATCCAGGGAACAACAGGAAGACTATAATCAAGGGCTGACTGAAGACTGAGTCACACCTGTCTGTTTAACTTAGTGGTGTTGGGAAACACAGGATCATTGTGTTAGTGAAACACTTTCATATAATTAAACTGATTTATACAACAGAGCCACCTTACCTTGCTTCCATAACATTGCACTTACATTGTTAAATTTTAAAACACCATCAAAAATGACAATTCCATTAGAAAGTAAAATTTTTGTATGGATTCAGTGCCTTTCAGACTTTAAACTAGATTTCAGATTAATTAATAATATATAAAAAACTTTAAAGAATGATCACAATTTTATTATAAAGAAAACTCTAATTTGCTGTATTTAAGAGAAAAATGGACACTATTAGTACAAGGCCAGTTCTTCCAAGCTCTGCAACCAGGACATAGAAAGCTGGAAAGAATGTTGTTCCCAACTTACAATGAAAACGATGTTCCACTGTTCATTGAGCAGTCAGGCTGTACCTCAGAACAGAATATAACAAAAGCATGTCCATGGTTCAAAGGCAGATAAATGCCACCCAGGGGAGAAACAAATTATCTGAGGTCACTGAAAACAGACAATATTCATATCAGGCTCAAGAGGTATAGGGTTAACTTAACAGCAAAATGGAGAGAGAGTTGGTGCACAAGACTCAGCCCCCTGCCATTGCAGGTCCTCCATGACCAGTGCATCCCTTCTGCAGTCAAGCACTTTACTTTCTGCTGCACTGGAGGCACCCCTCCTGCCAAGGGGTCTGAAATACAGAAAGCTGCAGGAGTGCCTAAGGGCCCCTGGTCTGTACTTAAGCAAAACAAAGGAGAACATATTGAGTCTGAAATAGGGGATAAACCCAATACAGGCTGTGAGGGCTCTCTATCTCCAAGTTAGAAATGCTCTGAACCCAAATCCAGCAGCCAGCAAACAGACATGCTTGACTGTCTTTCCCAATAGATGTGGACCAAATTTAAAATCACAACTTTTCAAACCAATTGAAGACCTAATATTGTAGAAACACAAAAGGGCCCAAGGACAAAAGAAACTGTGCCTTCAGGGAGAAAGCAAACATGATCATGTGCTCATCTGGGGTAAACATACATGTTGTGGCTAAGAAGAGTTTGCCAGAAGAGCTAACACTTGAAGGACAAGTGTGTTCCAGACCGGTCACCTTCTGTATGGACCCCCTGGGTGCTCCCAGGAATGAATGGAAAAAAACCCTAAGATGTATCACTGATGGTCACCTGGGTTAGAGAAATGACAGCTGTGCTGGGGGAGCAACAAAGCACTTACACAAATCTACTTCATTTGTCTCTACTATGAAATAAGTCTTTGAGAGGTGAGCAATGGGAGACAATAAGCATTTCTGCCTTTAGGGTATTGATGAAAGCTTGTCCTAACTGGGGAGATGGGAACCACATGGGGATGATTAAGACCCCCATTTAAAGGGAGAATCACCTGCTGAGCCCTTTGAGCAGTGCAAGTGAATTGAGAAGGCCATCTCCCTTGATAAAAAGGACAGGGTGCATGCCAAGACTGAGGTTTAATCAATACAACTAAGACTGCGCACTCTCCACTATCATCCTCACACCAAGCTAACAAACTCTGAAAAATAAATAATAATAGAATATGACTGGGATACAGACAAGAGAGAAACAAGAGCATGCAGAGAAAAACTCTCTGAGGCACAGGCAAAGACCTAAAACTCAGAAGGCACAGACACTGCTCTGAGAAACCAACTCTTGTCCTACACACAAATTATTTCCAAAGGATTTTGAAACCTAAGGAGCAATAAAGTTTACCATAACAACAACAAAGTCAAACCCCCCACAACTTCTGGGTGGATTAATTCAAATGCCTCATCTAAAGGCCTTCTAGAAGAAAAGGCTTGCTCACTTTCAGGGATCAAAACTATCGACCTCAGTATTATGGTTCTATACAAGATGTCTGGCTTTCAACTTCCAGAAACAACATCAGATAGTACAAGTTACATAAAAAGGCAAAATATATATATATATACTCAGAAAATACACAGTAAGGGTCAAAATCAGTCTCATGAATGATACGTATGTTAAAAATTCTGACAGAAGTAAAGATATGACACAAAATGCATTGATTGATACATTAAAAATTGATATTGGAGTTAGTGAAAATTTCAAAAAGTAACTTTTGGTATGTGAAAGACAGTGTTAAGAGAATGAAAAGCAAGTAACAGACTGGGATAAAATATTTGCTCATTTTGTTTATGACAAAGGTCTTATATTCAGAAAATTTAAAAAATTCCCAAAACTCAAGAATATACAAACAAAAAATTTTCTAAATGGGCAAAAGATCTGGATAGACACTTCACTAAAAAAGATACACAGATGGTAAATAAGTTTATAAAAGTATATTCAATATAATTAATTATCACAAAAATAAAATTTTACATTACAGTGAGATACCACTACACATCTATTGGAATGTTTAAAATCAGACTACACTGGCAACACCATGTACTGGAGAGGATGCTGAGCAAACGAGATTCTCATACAATGCTGCTGACAGTGTGAAATGATACAGTTGCTTTAGAAAACAATTGGGTAGTTTCTTATAAAGTTGTGTATGTACCTATATGTGACCTAGTGATCCTGCAAGGTATCTACCCTAGAGAAAATAATACATATACTCACATGAAAATTATAGCAGTTTATTCATAATCATCAAAATTGGAAACAATACAGGTAGTCTTCAAAAGGTAAATAAATTAACTATGGAATAAACTCTTGATCCATGCAACAACAAAGATGAATTCTGAATGCATTTTGATAAATGAAAGAAACCAAACCCAAAGGCTACATATTGCAAGATTCCACTCATATGACCCTTTGAAAAAGGAAAAACTGTAGGCAGGAAAATTAACTGGTTTCTCAGGGTTGAGGAGATGGTTTGCCTATAAAGGGATAACATCAGTGAAAAAATTGTTCTGTATAAAACCACAGTGTTGGACACATGACTATGCATTTGTCAAAAACTTTACAACTGTACACAGTTGTATTTTATTGTATGTATTTTTGTATGTATTTTTTAAATTAAGCAGACGTGTCTGTAACATAGGGGAAGATGGAAAGCAGACTGTAACTGAGTCTAATTATATTACAAATGAATAACATAACTACAGTGACGTAATTGGGAAGAAAAGTGTTGACCTCAGTAGTTTTGGAAAATGATATTTTTACTGCATACTATAAGGCTAAAGTTAAAAACAACCATACAACTACATTGTACTTTAATTACTGCTTAATTGGTATATTTTTGAATAAATATGTAAATATACTGTAGGTTAAAAAACAATCAGAAGAGGATGCTACAAATAAAGGCAGAAGCTAGAATGATCCCTGTAGGGTAAGAATGGAGTTGATACCAACATTGACACATTTCTTAAAAACATATATACAGACAAATAAATTCAGGAAAAAAAAAGTGCATGAATGTGTGTGCATGAGTTGGTATATATATTCTAGCTTTATCCACTGAAATGGAGACTAGAAATGGTGACACTTCAGTACTAATGAGCACATCAAGCATCCAGAAATTGGTTTCCAACACCATTTTCCAAGAAAAGGAAGCAAGGCTCCTTGGAAAACTGGGTGGTTTCAGGGTGGGAGAGGGAATATATGAGTCTGGAGCAGCTGTTGGTACCAAAAAGTCAGGAAGTACTTTAAAACAAAACGAAATAAAAGGATAGGGCTTGTTGGCCTATTGAAAGGGCAGAGGGGTCAATGTGAAAGGGTCTCCAACGACCAAAGTTGGGGCAACTCAAGCAACTAAACAACAATGGTATTATATAATAACACAATAAACAAAACAAATACCCAAGTCCATACTGATATAAATGAATAAAAGAATCAGTCATGGGAGAGAAATGACAACTCCTCCTTTAAAAACACTTTCAAATAGTGAATGTATAAGAAAGTTAAAATTGGTGGATAGACGTTTAAGCAGAAGGAGGATTTTTGCAGAGACTCAAAATATCTCCCCCGAAATGTATACAATGACGTTTGTAATGTAGTAAGTTTGCAATGAAGATCCTGGCAGACACCACCCTAGCCAAGTGATTGAGGTTGTCACCACAAGTAATATACACTCACATACATTATGGACTCAAACATGATGCGACGAGAGGGACTACTGCTTCTACTCTATTTTTCCAAATAATGAATGACCTCAACCTAAGCATGAGAAAACACCAGGCAAACCCAAATTGAAGGACATTCTAAAAAATAACTGACGAATAATATTCAAAGCATCAGAGTAACGACAAGGAGAGACTGAAGAAGTATCACAGATAAGAAGAGACTAAGAAGAGAGTTGAATGAAATGTGGAATCCTGTATTGGACCCGGGGAAAAAAAAAGGATATTTAGTGTAGAAACAGCTGAAATCTAAATAACTTCTCAACTTTAGCTAACATCATAATACCAAGAACAAAGTCTTTATTTTAATGAATGTTCTATGATAATAATGTTAATATAAGGGGAAGCTGAGTAAAGGGTATTTGAGAACTCAGTGTAAAACTATTCAGCAATGGTCTGATTCATACATATCATGAAGAATGTTGAAAAAAGTTTGTGTGTATGTGAGTGTGTCTGTGTGTATGATTATTGCTTTTGAAATCATGTAAGGATGGAATTAATTACTTAAGGAACATAACATTTATTCAAATAATTTTAAGTGCTAAAGAATAATGTAGAAAATCTTGTCTAAGTTTCTTTTATTCATGTTTATTTATGATAATACAATTATGAGCTTCAGACTGAATGAGGATATAGACTAGCTGAAAATATCCCTGAATACTAGGAGACAGTAAAGGGATAGGAAATTTACAAACTAAACATACAGTCCTAGTACATATGTGCTAATAGTACATGTAATACTAATGCACAATAATTTGGAATTATTATTGGCTCTGTATCTGAGAATGATTGGTGCACAATGGACCAGTGTTGACCCAGGATAGGCACTGGTATTAGTTTCAAAAGGAGCTTAAAAAAATTAAACAAAGCATACAGCCTAATATTATAAACATAACAATAGAGTGGACTCTATTTGTTAAAGTCGTTTGACATGTTGTTATATAAACATCTACATTAACAAATCTTACATAAGAGCCAAACAAGCAATAAATTCCAACAAAAACAAGTGAACAATGACAAAAACAAAAAAACAATGTCTTGTGTTTTCAGCAAGAATCCTGAACTGTATTTTAATTAACCTTGATCAAGTCACACAATCCTTAGCTATGGTTTTTGCTGACATTAAGTCACTTTATATTTTGAAGCATCTCTACATGTATTAATCTGACTTTATGAATCACACTTCATAATGCACTTAGACATGTCAGCCCAGGCATGTAATGCCTAATTCACACTTCACTCACTTGGTAACAGTTGGTTTCAGCCTTATGACTAACAGTCCACCATGCGTGAATAAATGCCACACAATTCACACTCTGTTCTGTCTCATTGCTTAATTATCTAAACACAATGAAAAGGGACAATGTGTTGAAATCTACAAAATATGAATTTAATACAAAACATTTGGATGATCTTATTCTTTAGGAATGGGTATTTGCTGATGGGTATTTGAAAAACCACAAATGAAATACTTTGATATTAAGATTCAAAGAAGTAAAGTGAATATGAAATATTTCATACAGGAAAATCAGATATGATCAAAATCTTGGATTTAATCACAAGAGGGATTCATAAAAAGTTGGAATCCTATTTCTGGGAACAGAATTCATAGTTTTATCTTTATGGATAAATTCAGCAAATTCTAGTGTGATTAGATACCAACAGTAAGATTTATAGGCCACTTTAGATGTGCTGGGCATGGGGTATCTTTTTTTTTTCTCCCCTCAGAGCTACATTAAGAGGTAAATACCTTTATTGTCCTTACATTAGAGACAATAAACAGACATATAGCCAGGGGTCTCAAGCTGGTGAAGGGCAGAACCAGGATGTGTACAAACAGTGACTAAATATCTTCCTCTGAACATCTCCCCGCTGCACTGTCTCTGCACAAGTGAAAGGAGCAATGAAGCAAGAGGCGATGCTGTGGGAGGCCAATTCTACAGAACCACAGATAATGTTGCTTTTGTAACCATGCTGAGAAACTTCTTGTTCACAGTAAGTTTAGACATATCTTATTTTCTTCTTACACTTTAGTTTTTCATATTTTAACTGAAAATTTTATCGAATTGAATTCACTTTGGTTTAAAATATGAGAAAGAGTATGTATTTTTTTCACCAAATGCTAAAATCATTTATAAATAATTAACTTCCCCAAGGAAGGTCAAAAAAACCAAGACAAGATAACATGAATTAAGATAGCAATAAGTTCTTTAGTTCAAATTTTATAAAGCATTCAAAACAGCTTTATTTTATAAACTAATACAAACAATCTTGTTCATGGATAAACCTGTTTAACTGCCTCAATAGTTTTAGAAGCAGTCAGTAAGTAATAATTTCATGAACCTTTTACTATTATCCCAAAACAATTGTTCAGGACATCACAGCTGTGCAAAGTTGCCCTCTCAAAATTTAGAGACTGAATTAGAATTGTGTTTTTGAAGTTAAATCTTTGTATAAATATATGAGCATTTTTATTAAAAATATTACATAAAGTCACTAAGTCGAGAGTAATTTCAGATGTCCTCATGGATATTATTTTTAGAAAGGTATTCTTTAAATATTTCATAAAATATATTTATTTTCATTACACAGAATTTCAAAAAATGGAGTTGACTTTCACTGGAGAGAGTTGCTACACAGAAATTTAAAATATTTTAGTTGAATCATGATCCATCTCACTGAAGTAGAATTTTCCTTAACATTGGGCTTGGTTATTTAGATAAATGAGGGGCATTGGTTGAAATTTAAATACTGATGATGAAATAGTCGTATTTAGTCATTAAATATAGTTATTTAGCTGTCTTCAGTGTAAAAGCTAGGCTTTAATAATTTTAAAAACCACTGGAATAAACATGTTTCTAAAGAGACTGTAGAATCTAGGAAATGAAACTCTATGTAAGTCAGATTCCTTTCATCTCTCTATAGCACTGGCAAATTGTTTTTTGTTTTCAGTTACCTGTAATGGTAGCATTTAAATTAGTATAATTCTTTTTAAATGTTCACCATAGCTCATAATTTTATAAAACAAGAAAACAATAAAAACATGATAAAAGTGAGATTGTTTTAGGTAAATTTTAAATAAATTAAAAGTTGAAGATTGCTAGGCAGGCAACTAATATTTTTACCAAATGATGATATTTATTTGGATTTTCAGCCTTTGGTTATGATTAACTAAAATGAAAGTCAGGCCAAAAAATTTTGGTGAGTAAAGCTATCTGTGAATTTAAGGTGATGATCACTAACGTAAAAATCACAGTCTTCTTGTTTATGGAATTTTATTCTGTATATTGGGGAATGTACAATCTCTAGAAAAGAATATCAAACACTGGCATATTAATAGCTCTCACTTTAATTTTGCTCTTGTTATAATAATTTCCACTTTTGTTGTAAGTTAATTTACAAACCCATCTTATATAACACAAAAAAGATTCAATTATGATATTTACCAGAAAGAAGTCAATATATGAAATATAAGGAAAAAATCATGCTTTAAGTCTACGTGGAGTTACTCAAAATTTGTGAGTCTCAATATGTGATATATAAATAAAATTTTATAACAATTATTATTTCAATTCTAATTGAGAAGTATTATAAATATGGGCAAAATATAACTCTCATCTTTGAGAAAAATTCATTATTCCTTTCAATCAAACCTCTTTAAAAATATTTATCAAGAAAATAATAAATACATATAACACTTCAAGGTTAAGATGTGCTTATTTGGCATAAAGTTTGAAAGTTCATTTAAAATCAAAACAGTATTATAAAATTAAAATGTAGTAATTTCTAAAGATTAACATTTTTAAAATGTTACTATTGGTATTTGATGATACTTTGTAAGTAAAGTTCAAATGAGGTTATTAAATTAATACCACAATGTGAAAACACACAAACTCCCACTGATGTATCTAATTACTTTTACTTCTATAGATTTTTATTATATTGCATATATAAGCAAGAAATTGGACAATGAGATATGTCTTCACTGTAATTTAGAAAGTTTTAAAAGTATGTAACAACCTTTTCCTATTTTCAAGATGTATTACAAACTGTATTACAAACTGTATTACACAAATCAAATTATACCTGTTCCTAAATTTACTGTCAAGATTGGAACTTACATAATGGTATCACGGTTAAAGTTTGATCTCCAAAATCCTGAGTTTATCACTTACTAGATGTTACTTGATGTTTCTACTGACTTTACCATCTATTAAATATCATAATAAGCATACTACCTTATGAAGCACCATGTAGAATACTGAAATACAAGTACCTAATTATAATACTGTATGTTAGGTGGTTTCTGAGCAGAGGTGAAGAGACAAAGACTGATAGTGATGATATTGGTGGTAGTGGAGGAAACCCAAATAAAAGTTGTGAGATAAAGTTTGAAGAATGGACTGATAGATCCAATGGATAATGTGTATAAAGGGGTATGTTAAACTGTGCCTGTGTGTGTAAGTGCACTGGAATTTTCCTATATATATACATGCATAACTGCTCTCTGAAAGAGGCAATAATTAATTATCAAGAAATGCTGTTCAACTCTTGTAAGTATCTTGCCTGCAGCTTTAATAATCTCAGCTGATCTTTCTTCAAACTAGGTCCCTTTTTCCTAAAATCCATATAATTCACATACCTACATTTTTACCATTATTTTAGAGATAAATTTAGACAGTTATTTTTAGAAGAAAAGTTATGGTTAACAAAATCACATATATATTCCACTGTAATTCAATGGACGGATGTGTGTGCCAAAGTAAGTAATGTTAAACTGCACGAATATAATTACAGTAAAGAACTATGATGCCTAGGTTGAGAAAAGTTGACAGTCTTTCAGTACTGGATGTTTCATTACCTGCTGATCCCGTATCTGTTACTGAGCATTACCTCAACTATATCCCTTCTGCCAATGTGAGTCTGTGCCTACCTCCACCCCACTAGGTTTCAGCTCATTGGACCAGATTTTTCTCTCTCCTGGGAGTCTGGAAATGGAACACTATGATAAACAACTAGTTTATCTATAAAAAGGCAAAGCAGTATGTTCACATGGACTCAGGTACAAAAGTACCATTTGGAAACACATGATCAGTGAGTAGCCAAAAGAAAGAATTAAGTGGAAAAAAAGACGAAAAGAGCTGATGATCTGAAGTGGGATAAGAATAAAAACATAAGAACAAAACAAAAGAAATAAAAAGACCATGAATCCAAAATTTGATGGTATTGCAGTACCACTATTTCCAGCTCTGGTGACCACAAGACCTTGATAACCAATTTATCCCCTTAGTGGTGACTGACTATTAGATTACCTGTTGTCTTGAAATATATCCCTGTTTACTTGGGCTACTTGAGGGCATTTTTATTCTTTGTCAATATATTATATTTGAGTAAAGTTCTTTTTTTACTTGCTCTAAATTGTACTGATCAAGCTACTCCTGGAGCGTGATCCATTTTTTGACAACAGAGATAACAATCCTATAGGAAAAGGAAGATATTCAGGAAAAAAAAAACTGATTGAACAGAATCACATCTGTTTTTTTGTGGTATATGGTGTTTAGTCCAGATTCTGAAGGTTCATGGGCAACTCTTGGCAAATAATTGCAAGATTATCATGTGAAAGAGGGAAATCAAGAAATACATGTAATTATTACTATTTGGAATCATCTCAGATATGTTTATGAAAATAAGTTGAAAATTTGAACAGTACAAAAAAAGAAGGAATGAACTGCCTGGGAAGATGATATGATTCCTCTCAGTAGCTAGCTGTCTTTGAGAACAAAGAACCACTCAGAAGAGGATTTAGAGGTTACTAAAATAACAGATGAATGACTCAGTTTTTTCCAACTACTAGATATTACTATCCAATTATTTCTCTTTAGTTATCAATTACAGAATTTCTTTTGGAATCCAATATTCTACAAAACACTTATTATACTAACACATAATAGTGATTTTTTTATAAAACATTAACATATTCAAGGGTATAAAACATTTAAATTTTAATTGCATATTACATAGGAAAGACTGGTAGCACATCAATAAATAAGAAATACAAACATACACAAACACATACTTCTCTCAGACACGTCTGTCTGTGACACAGATGCATCACACATGCACACTGCAAAAATACACGTTTCTAGGGCAAAATGCTGAACCCAAATGATATGTTTTCAAATGTAAATTTAAAGTACATTGTCTTTCTAAATGATAGTTTATTTTAAAACTTACTGCACTCTACAGGAAGATCCTAAATTAAAAGTCTACTGAATTTAATTTGGTAGAAGAAGTAACTAAAGCAAAGAAATGAAGTTTGCTTGAAATATGCAAATTTTTCTATTTGTATTAAATTGTTTTTCTAAACCAGATTTACTTGTAAGTCCAAGTTTTATCATGACATTGTAAATAAGTTTGGTTTTTGACCTGGCATTAAGTTGGAATTTTTTTTATATATAATTAAATATTTTTAGACATGTTGACTCAACTTTGAACTGTAATAACTCATTTTGGAGCTAACATACTTAAGCAGTTTTCAGTACTCTTTTCTAACCTGCTGACTGAAAATCAAATGTTGAATATTCTTCAATGGACTGTTTGTTTAAATGGCAAACAAATAATCTTTAAAATGTTCTCCATTGTGGCTCCATCCTCTATTTCAAGATCTATAGAACTCAATTTTTTAATTTAAATTCACACTGAAGAATCAAACTCAAAATTAAATATATCACATCCTGAAGATAATATCCTCCAAAATGCACAGATTTGTTTCAAGAAGAAATTCTGGAAAAATCTGAGGAATCTTCTCTGAGAATTTCTGAGTTTAGCAGCAGGTTTCAAGTTGTTCCTTTGACAGAATATGCATTTATGATATCTTCCAGGTGCACTGGGTTAAATTATGACTTTGCCTACTCCCAAATCAAGTTAGGGTTCTTAACATCTTCCCTACTCATAAAAGAGGTTTCAAGTACAGTGCAAACAAATTTCTCCTTGCCATAAATTGTCCCACTCCTGTTTCTACACACATCTCTACTTATTACAGAAACTCAAAACTTTTTTCCCAACACCACCTTCTGCCTTTTAATGCAAACCCAAATGAGGATTCTTTGGTTTTTATTCACGTGTTTCATAGTAGTTTTGTACATGTTGGCCTAAAGATTTTGATTGGACCCTTTTGATGGGATTTGGCTAGTGTTTAATCCGAGGAAAGCTTAATTTCATTATCCTGAATCCAAAGGGCACCTCATCGCTCTAAAAAACCAAGCCAGATCACCTGGAAAGTAAAGCTTTAATTCAGCATTTTTTCAGATTAGTTTAGACTGGTTATCATGACGGGTGAATCTGCAGTTAGGGATTCTGCAAATGGATGTGTTTATGAAAGATTCATTATGATGGCAAATAAACAGATTAATATTAGTGAAGTCAAATATAGGAGAATGCTATTACTCTTACTGTTAAGGATCATCATGGAAAAAAACAAGTTACTACTTTCAATTTCAGAAGTTCTAAATAAAAATTGTAAATCTATAGAAAATTGATGTTACAATTTGAAGTATAAATAATGCTTTTGTTTAAACATATTTAAAAACCCTTATGAGGGAATGATTTAAGTGAGACTAGGTCAGAGCATTTGATAGCCAGACTAGATAAATCTTTATATCCTAGAGCTACTCAAAGACTAATGGACAAGAGCAGTCCTAAACTGTTCATTACTAGGCTGAAGAAGATAGATACAGATTAAAAGTTTCATGGTATTTGGACAGATCAATTTTATGTTTGTTGAATTTAAAATTAAAAAAATATTGGACTGTAAAAAATTTATAATACAGTATTGACTGAAAAAAGGTTTTATAATGTCTTCAGGAACAAAGTGAATAATTATGTAACTGCTATATCAATCTCTCAATTAAATTTTTCACATTAATTTGTTTATAAAACCCTTTTAACATTTGTATAATAATAGCTGTGTTAATCTACAAAAATAGAATAATAGAAAACTACTCGATTATACCTTTGAAAATGCAGGAAATCAAGTGCAGTTAGTTGTCTATAAATTTTTATACTTTTTGGGTTATATTGAGTTGTTAAATCTAAACCACGTACACAAACATATTATTAAAATAGAAAACACATTTCCTGGCATTGCAGATATTATTTGATAAGATTATTTTGAAAAACCAAACTTGAACTTGAACTATGCATGAACTCTATGGTTAGCATTTTACTTAGAACATTTAAAGAAGAAAACAGTTCAGTATATATGTATATATATATATACACACATACATATATATTTATGTATATCAAGAAAGTAACATAAACTAAATGTAAATTCCATTGAGGCCGTATCAATAATAAATAACACTATAAAGCAGCTAATGTGAAATTTCACAAGCATTTCTGTTTTCCAAAAGCAATGCCAGAATATAACATAAAACATCACAACATAATGATTTCATTCAAACTTACTCATCTAGCAGCATTAGCTGAGAGAAATGTAAATGGAAATGTTAACATACTATTTTGAAATATGAATATTACTTGGAAATATGCTTTTGATCTTAACTCAATGTCAGAAAAAAGCCTTCATTTCAGAAAAATGAAAGTCTAATAGAATATTAATTAACAAATAATTTAATTTTAGTAAATGTACTTAGTAAAATATCATATACTTCCAGCTAATATATATGTAACTGTATACATGCATATATGCATAATCTTTTTTCATTTTCAGGTATGCAAGATTTATCATAAAGGCAAAAGAAATAGTAAAATTATATAAATTCATGGTCAAATGTGTACAACTAAATTATCACATTACCAGCTGGTGACAGTTGAGTGCAAGTCAAAATATTTATGACTATGATTCTTTCAAAGACCCAAATTCCTTCTAAGTTCAGGAAGTTTCCAGACTCAGGAATCATATTGGCAGATAGAGAGAAAAAGAAAAAGAGAGAGAGAGAGAGAGGGAGAGAGAGAGGGAGAGACAGACAGAGAGATACAGAGAAAGTGAGAGAGAATACTAATACTTTCTGATTATTTTTTATTTCTGTCCTACAATTAGTATTTCTCTAGCTGTTTATTTTAAATTATTAACTCTTATGCTCAAACTGCATTAATGTGGTGACTGTAAAATGCAGTATTTGTCAAGAAAAAAAGCATAGGCAAAGCAGTCATCAATGTTAAAAATGTGCACTTTAAACAAATGAGAAATACTATAAAGTCAAAAGTATAGACTGAAAATACAATGATGGAAAAAGATACACTGGAGAAAGAAAAAGCCTACAAAGACTGGAGTGGCTATATTAATATCAAATAAATAAGCTTCAAGACAGAGAATATTACCATAGATAAATGGAGTATTTCATAATGATCAAAGTGTCAATTTGTCAGGAAGGCCAGCAATCATTAACATGTATGCACCTAGCAATAGAGTTTCATGAGCCACAAATTAAAAGTATTTAAGGAGAAATGGGCAAATTTACAACCACAGAAATTTTGGCAATTTTCTCTCTCAGCAAGCAAAAAAAGGAGGAGACTAAAATATAAAAGATATGAACAACTCTCTCAACCACTTTGATCTAATTTACATTTATAGGACACTACACCCAGTAGTTGTAGAATCCACACTTTTCAAGTGTGTTCATTGTTCATTCACCAAGATAGACTTTACCTTGGGCCATAAAACAAATGTGACAAGTTTGAAATACTCTACTACCATCAGGAATTAAACTAGGAAACAAAATACGTAGATGTTTAGAAAATCCCAAATATCTGAAATTAAACAATCTATTTCTAAATAAGTCACAAAATAAATTAAGATTAAAAAAAGAAAAAGGAAATTAGAAAATATCTGGAAAAATAATGAAAATATATCACATACATGGGGAAGACAAAGCTTGTATTTGAGTTGAACACTGTGTGTCCCATAATAGTATCTTCTTATTAGTTTAAATGCCAGGGCCTCAAACTTTTAGTCTTTATTTTCCTACGTATAAAAATAGATAAATCCAGAAGAAAACTGAATTCTTTTTTATTTTCTAGTGGAATTTAAGGGAGATAATGATACAAGTTAAGCTGGACCTTGTTGTCATGGTGTAAGGAAGTCAGGCTCTATGTCAGAATCATCTTTTCAGTAATGAACCACCCCAAAATCTTGGTGGCTAACAGTGACAGACATCACTTACTTGCTTGTCAGTTGCTGGCTACTTTGTTCCTCAGGTTTTCTTATACTGGGGTCCCAGATGCAATGAGAAGCTCTTTTTGGGGACATGCAGCTCTTGTGGTAGAAGGAAAACAGCAGGATCTGCCCAAAATACAATGTCTCTTGGGGTTTGCAGGCTATCGCTTGTGCTCACACCCTTTGTCCTCCATTCCATCTTACCACTCATGAGAGGATGTCCAATTTGAGTCTTGGTGAAAGTGGTGTTTTAACAGGTTAAAGTTAAGAGGATATTTGAATATTCACTGCAGCTGGCAAATATTTATTTTCAATATTGGGTCATTCATCAAGATCCTTCACGTATCAAAGCTTCTGTGTGAAACTTTGATACAATTACAGTAAAATTACAGCAGTTAAAATATAAGACTGTTTTGTGCATTCAATAGAAGAATGTAATTACGTGTGAACATTTTGCCAACTGTACTTCCATTACTGGGAAACTGGTAATGTGTGTTGCTATGATAACAAATGAGCTAGAAATCAGTCTTACAATTATCAAAACTTGAAAGCAAGCTTTATAACATGTAGATGCTGCAGCAATATGCTTTTGATGTGTAATTTTGGTTTGGGAAAAATACAAGGACAAAACAAGCTGTGTAAACAAATGTCTGTATTATGAAAATGGCTTTCAAACTACACCACTGCCAGATATTCAGTGCCCTTTTCCTGTCTTCCAATAGGTGAAATCAATCTGAAATCCTAATCTCTCTGTGGATGTAGTAGTCTTTTCTTTAGCTTAACCTCTTCTTATCTTGATCTCAGTCTTTCATTACTGTTCTGGAACTGCTGACAAGATAAATGCTGAATTTGTCTTTAAAAAAATAAAAACACTCCAGCAAATTGAAACAGAGCTTCCACGTCCTTTCTGATACAGGAGTCACCATGATCTTAGAAAAATTTTGGTCCACATCAAGGAATATTCAAGTTTTCTACCTGATAATAACTTTTATTTTTACCCACAACTCAATTAATACAATTCCTATGACTATTAGTCCAGTTTGTTACTATATGCCACTGTGTTAGACACACATTAGAAGCTGAATATCTCCTTGCTCCATGGAATTTACAATCCATTGAGAGTAAATAAACATGTAAAAATAATTATAATACAATATATTGATGCTCAAATTATGAGGCAATTGACACAATATAGTGGCAGAAAGGGAAAAAATATTTAACTCATGGATTATTTCATGAATATGCACCATCACTGTCCAGAAAACCTGGCTTACTATGAGGCAAGGCTCACATTCTTTTTGGTTAGAGTTAATTAAAAATATGAAACTATAAAATTCCAGTCTTAAAATAGATCTTAAGGCATTCTCTAACTCAATGTATTTTCACAAAAGAAAAACATGAGGTCAGGATCACACAGTTATGACTAAGCCAGAATGAGAAACTAAGTTGCCTGATTCCCAGTAGATACCCACTTCTCTATCTCTATATTGTTACTTCCTCCATCGACACTATTTGGGTTTGGTTTTTTTTTTTGGCTTTTTTCAGTTTCCTTACTTCTGATAGTTGTGAAAACTAATAAAGGGAAGCCCTACTAAGATGGAGTCAGGAGGCCAGATGGGGAAGCTCTCACACGCATATCACAAGACATCAATATAGATCCCAACAGTAAGAGACATGATTTACATCTCCAGACATACATTGTATCTCCAGTAGTGACACTACTTTACTACCACCAACTGCAGGAAGAAAAAAATTCTCGTCGCCTGACAACTCAGCCAATGAGAGACTGTCACGATTCAACAAATGAAAGGCCACTATGCTTTGAACTCTCAGTTTTCTCCAGTGAACTTTTTGTTTTAACAAACATTCTCAGCTTCCTCTATTCCTCTATAAAAGAGTTACCGCTTTTGCTTTGTTATGCATGTGATTGGCATAGTTGCATGTCTCGAACTGCAATTCTTTGCTGCTCCTGAAATAAAAACAACTGGCTGTTTATTGTTTTAGGTTAACATAGTGATATAGGAACTATGTTACAGAGCTTACACATGTTAGATACAGACTTTTTCTGTTTTTCCAAGTTTTACCATCTTTGCTCAAATGTGCTAAAATATGATAACACAATTTCAGGGTTTAAAAAAATAAATAACCAGATAAAAAGTTTTCTTTTTCCTAAAAAATCAAAAATTATTCTCACAATTTACAGAAGGATTCATTGTTTGATTGACAATTGAATTGCTAACAGTCCTCCTTAAAAGTGCATTTGGCACTTCATTTAATTTTTAATGACTTCAAATTGTTCTTTAATTGGTGAGGCTTTGAGCTGGCCAGTTCCAAATCTAACTTATGCTATGGAGTTCTTTCAGTTTTATTTAAACACCCTGGAGTAAATAAGGAATACTGAGTTGAATACTTAACTGACTGTTCAATACGTGAAAGCTAATCTCAGTTAAAGAAATAACTGGATTGTCTTCTCTTAAAGAGGAAAAATGGAAAGAGAAGAAGTGAAAATAAAAATTACAGCAGTAACAGAAAATTACAGCATTGCATTTTGTGACAAGAAAATTAAATGGTTGATTAAAAAGAATAGCTCTACAAAATATCATGCTACATGTTTTTCAGTCTTATAGTGTAAAGTTAGAAACATTTCACTTGTATATGTATGCACCAGAATTTATTCTTAATATTTTTATTAGGTTGTACATGTAATTTAAAAAATTACAGAGCACTTACAACCAGCACTGTGTAAGGTCTGTTTTAAAAGCATGTTCACTGTTTGTCATCATTGACCTAGTACAGAATAATGATACTTTGTTTATCAGCAGTTCTAAATTTATAATTTTCCATGAGCTACTCTTCCAGATGAAATAGGTGAATTTCTACCTCTTTTAATCTCTATAAAATATCATATCTATAACGATCTCTGTAATTTTCTACAATATACTAGGATTACTATAATGTGTAGGGAAATATTCTCAAGTATTTACTGCTGTATTTTTCTTTACTACAATTTCTGGAACCAGCCCCTTCCTTTTCAATATTTTCTAGTAGAAATGGTATTGTTATTCTGGCTGGAATAACTTTTCTTGGTTCTGTGGTTCGCACTTCAGGGTTTTTAGAATTCTTTACCCTTACTCACTAAATGCCAATAGAATACCCAGACATTCTGACGATCAAAGCCACTTGCAAATGCCCTTCAAGTTGAATTACTGTAGGTGTAGTTGTTCAGATCCTCCACATCACCTAGCCAGAGAAACAGAATTGTTTTATCCGAAAACCAAAGAGAAAGAAACAGTGAGTATTCAGGGTTTTATTATCTTTTTAACATTAAATATAAGCTTTGATAACAAAATGGAAATTGTAAAAGCTGAATTTCTGGTTTGCTAGGAAAAAAAATAATCCAAAAGGAAGCAGAATAGCTAGGAGATACTATTACAACAGGTTAAAAAGAAAGTAGAGGACAAGTAATCCATGCACCCAGCCCCCAGGGGATCAGAGTTATTGGGAGTAGGGAGAAGGGTGGATTAGGGTCCAAAGGAAGAACAGAGCCAGAGCGGCCCTTGGAGTGGAGGGAGTCTGCACTGACTAGCCTACTTGGCCCCAGGTCCCAGAGTAGCATGGCTCCTGAGTGATGCCAGTGATCCTCTGCTCCTCTAGGTGTATATATGTCCATGGCCTTTGCTGAGAAGACACATGTGTTTTTCTTAATTCTGACTGGCATGAGACATCTGTCAACAGCTGCTTTTACAGCACACAAAGTCCTTTTAATCAATGCCCTGCCCACCTATGTCCCTAAAGCAGTTAAGGCCTGTGAACCATGTAGCAGCCACATTCTTACAACTTCCCACATAGTATGTCTAACATAGAGATCAAGGTTGTTAGCATCTGGAAGGGCCGTAGTCCTGTGACAAGCAATGCCTGTCACATGAAAGTGATGGACATGGTGAAACCCTTCAATTGTAAGTACACGATTAAGTCCCAGAGTCATTGAGTTTTAAGCTTTTGTGCAACTTAGAACAGCTTCCATAGAAGAACTTTAATTAATGACTATTAAATGGGTATATAATTAATGCATGATGTAATCATTGCAAATCACATTTAAAAAAGAAAATCTATGCCTTTTCAAATATGTGTATCTACCTATCTATCCAAAGAGAAGTACTTTTTTCTATTTTTCAACTTTATTTTTTTCTTTGTCACTGCTGCATATTCTGTTAAACTACCTACATTGATTATTTTTCTTATTAAGATAACCTCTAGTAAAAGAGAAAGAGGGAAAAACTTTACTTTCATTATATATCTTAAAAAGAAGAAAGATTGTTAAAATCAATCTTTTTTCCCCTTTGATAGTTTTCCTGATCTCTTACATCTGATATTCAAGGACATAAACACTTATTTGTACTCTCCAGGGTATATACTTATTTCAGTAACAGCAGTTGAGCCAAGGCTTTAGTTAATTTCAACAGAATTATGCAGTGTTAATTTTCTAAATCTATTAATACAGCAATGAAGGAAAAAATAAGGCTTTTATTGTAATATGTGATAGCCTCTCATTTATTCCATTCCCCAAATCCACATATTCATCAGGATTTATCACTAGCAGTTTTAAATGCATCTAATTTAAAGATACGTTGACTGCCCATGACTTGACTGCACATTTGAACAAAGTATACCTAATCACCTGGCATTCATTTTTTTTCTGCCCTGAACAATAACACTAACTCTCCCAGAGTCCCTTTACAGTTTGTGTCCCAGAGCTCCACCATAGTACAATTAGCCCCAAATCTAACGTCACTGGAAGATGGATCCTGGACCCCAGTTCTCACCAAAGAGATTCTCTGGCTGTGAGAGTTGAAAGTTTGGCTGTGTTCCTGGGTGACAGGTTATTCCATATGCAGATCATGGCCATGACACTCTTCTATAGAGGTAACTAGGAAGACCCCCTAGAGCCTCCTAGCACTCTAGGGTAAATTTTTGTATAAAATATTTATCAATTATTACTCTGGATTATTTCCACTAGGGTAGCAGTTAATGTAAAATAAAAATTATTAACATTGATTCAACGGCAAATATATAACACATTTATATGTGTGGAAAAGTGAAAGTTTATATTTACTTTGCTTATAAAACAATGTTGACCTATGTCCCTGAAATTTTCTCCTTTGGTTTTCAGACACCTTTGTCTGCTCAAGTACGTTCTACATTGACTGAAGACCATTTTGCAGTCAATTTTATTTTAACTATTTATTTTCCTCTTGATGTTTAAATCTCTAGGATGCTGTCAATTCCCTTTATTTTCTTATCTAAATGTCTCATCTTTAGTAAATTTAAACTAATGGATTCAACAAATACTCTTGTAGATATTCAAATCTACAACTCCCAGTTTCTCCCTAAATTGTGGAAGAATATGTCTAATTAACCACATCCCTATTCTTAAAATCCCATCAGTAACCTAAATTCACTTTATGCAAACTGAACCTCTCTCTTCATTGAAAACTTACAATTCTTTCTTCAGTTAGTATTATCAGTGATAGGTATTTAAGCAAACCACAAGCCTGTGCTTCAGCAACAAAACTGTATCATACCAAACCTGTGAGCCATGCAATGTTTAAGTTGTGTGAACATTGCACGTATTTTCACATTTAATTCATTCTACAGTGCTGTTTACTCTGCAAGAGTCAACATGCCTTGTTCAACATAGGATCCCCAGTGTGTCATACAATAAATGTCTCTTGTTTGTGGTATAGTGAATGGAAGTCATTATATTTATTTCTTTACTTTCTTTTTTTTTTTTTTTTTTGGTGGAGAGGGTTCATCATAGATTCATTCTACGGTGTCCCCATACAAATTCATGGTTATTGAAAAATATAAAAATCAACTTGCTTTAAAATGAAGAAAAAACAATTCTAAAGGAATTAGCAAAGAGACATGGAATAAAGAATCACTTCCTAATGAAGATATGTATTACGTGCAAAGTTACATAAGCAGTTTTTCACTTTTATCTATTAAGGCAGCTCACAAGATGTCTGCACTTTTTTTAAAAAAAAAACTATTTTTGATAAATTTGAGATTTAGGATTAACAGATACATGCTACTTTACATAAAATAGATAAACAAGGACCTACTGTATAGCACAGGGAATGACCTGTAATGACCTATAACAGAAAGAATCTGAAAAATATATACATATGTGTGTGTATATATATATCTGTGAAATCACATTGCTGTATACCTGACACATTGTAAGTCAACTATACCTCAATTTTTAAAAATTTAAATTTAGAAACTATTAAAAAGCTAGCTCAAATATTTTTGTCATTTCTTCTGTTACTAGACTATAACATATAGATTATAAGTGTTTATTAAAGCATGATGATGATGATGATTTAGTCCTAAACATAAATATATTCTATTATAGTCTATCAAAAAATACTTTATGTTTATCCTGTTTTTTTACATTGAAGCATTATTATATATCACTTGCTGATTACAAAGGAAATCTATTTCCCATGTAGAAAATTAGAAGTTAGAGAAAGTCACAAATTCAACAATTTATTTATCATATATTATTCTCTATCCATAGATAAAAATTTCTTAACACTGGGTCTATACTTCTCCAATAATATGAATGTTCTTGCAAAAGTAAAATAATATGCATGCAATTAAGTAACGTCTGTATGTTTAAAATAAGACAGGTGATACGAGTAAGTGAAAAGTTATTTTTATATATTTTACCTATAATTATACAAGTCATCGAACAGTACAAAGAAATTTAAAAGGATCAGTATAAATAAAAACACTAAAACTATTCTTTAAGTATGATATTTATATACTATTCCTTTTTTAACCTTTCTTAATGTGGAGATATCTTTCTCATCAACTGCTGAGCAAGCAAATTATCCCAGAAAGAGAGAAAACATTTAACAAAGAAAATCTTTAAAAAGGCATTATGTTGGTAAGTGTTATGGAATAATGAGAACAAACAAAAAATTCATAAATTAAATATTTTCTGGGTTTGCACATCATCACATCAAATGCGGTTTGTTCGAGGAGGTGGCCTACACCTTAAGAATTGGAAGGAAAGTGTAGCAATGCCTCTAAAGAGGTGAAGACTTGTTTGCAAAGATTTTGAGATCAGGAGGAGTCTGCACAGAAGGGATCAATGCTGATCCCGCGGTCCAAAGACTATAGCTAGTTGGGTAGGACTCAGACTTATAATAAATTCAGGATTTATGGGCATGGATGCAGGTAATCCATAGGATTACTAATAATCTGTTAGAAGAAATACTAATGGGGGTGTAGGGTCACGTCACCACATGCTTCTGCACTGTTGAGAATGGAGAGAACAAGGAGACCAGGTGCCACATGGGCAGGATTTGGAGGCAGGCTTTTGGTTTTCCAGAATGTAGGCAGACCTCTAGTGGAACAGAAACCAAGGAGAGAAACTGTAAAAACAGGGGCAGAGGAGGGAGTACTATAAAAGATCTGACTTGGGAAGTTAACAACTGAAAGCTGAAAAACACAGGGTCAGTCGCTAAGCTCCTGAGTTCACATTCAGGAAATATCATTATGCTTTAAGTGGCTGAATGGCCACCAGGGCTATGGATCTTGCAAAGGTTCCTTTAAAAATTAGGGCTGACATAACATGCATAAAAATTCTCTTTGGAATATGGAATTTCCAAATCCACAGGAACAGAGCAAGGCAGAGAACAGGAAAAGAAAGCAGAATCTAAGGAATATTCATGAGTCTGTTTTGGAAAACCAGAGACTAAAAGATAAAGCACCTTGTGTGTCTGGCATCTTTAACTGAGGAGGCTGGGAAATGAAACGACTTTCTGGGGGTATAAAGCCTGAGGGTAAAAGCTGCGTTTATTGATTCTCAGTTCCAGTATTCTTTGTAACAACCAAAGATGACTCCTCCATTTCCAGAGATAATGGAGAAATTCTGAATTTGTATAAAAACTGAAATTATGGTTAAAAAGGAAAACCTCAGTTTTTTCCTTCCTATGGAGGGGAAAACCTCAGTTCTTCCCTACTGCGTATTTCTTGCCTGGGAGTCTCCTTCACTACTCACAGAAAACTCTTCACTCCAGGTCACCGAATAGGAAGTTTTTCCCACACAGTTCTCTAAGACACTCACTGGGTGCCCTACAATGTAACTCAAATCTTACAATATCTACCTGGAGACAGTGTAAGATCCCACAGACTAAGGGCTCAATCCTGCAGGACTACCCTTCACCCAACTCCAGATGCCAGTTGGAAGTCCAGATTGTCACACAGGCTTTTGATCAACTGGCTATAGATTAGAGGTTCCAATCACTCCTGTCTCAGTTTCAATTAATTTGCAAGAGCAGCTGCAGCTCACAGAACTCAGAGAAACATTTTACTTAACTTTACCAGTTTATTATAAAAGGGTTTGATAAAGGATACAGTGAAACAGCCAGACGGAAGAGATGAGCGGAGTGAGGTACGTGGGAATAGGCTGGGGAGTTACCATGTCCTCCAAGTATTGACCAACCTGGAGGCACCCAAACCCATTACTAGTGGGATTTTTATGGAAACTTCATCAGAATAGCATTAACTCCATTTTCAGCCCTTCTTCCTTCTTAAAAGAATGAGCAAGTGGGGCTGAAAATTTCGAGCTTCTAATCATGGCTTAGTCTTCCAGCAACCATCCTCCATCCAGGAGTTATCCAGGAGTCCCCACAAAATTGTCTCACTAGAACACAGACATTCCTATCACCCAGGAAATTATAAGGTTTCACGAGTTCTGTGTCTGGAACCAGGGGCAATATATATTTTCCATTATCTCACAGCAGACAATATTCTGTGTCCAAACTTTTCATAAAAGTTTTCTAATATTTTTAAAGAAAAGTTTTAGGGACAAATAAACTGCAAAAAATAGTTATGGACTTCAGTACTATTATATAGATGGAATCAACATTATTTTCTATAATAGCATAAAACTGTAACTTTTAAATTCAGTGTGCTAAATGAGAAAATTTGATTTTGTCTTTTTTTTGAGGTATAATTGACATGTAACATTTTGCTTATTTCAGGTGTATAACATAATGATTTTGTATTTGTATATATTGCAAAATGA